>NC_064615.1:555790480-556990480 GCF_023898315.1 Schistocerca nitens | reverse complement strand
AGCGTATGGCTATAGATAGAGAGCCGGGTGGGGTAGCCGCGCGGTCTCAGGCGTCTTGCACGGTCCGCGCGGCTCACCCCGTCGGAGGTTCGAGTCCTCCCTTGGGCATGGGTGAGAGTGTCGCCCTTAGCGTAAGTTAGTTCAAGTTAGATTAAATAATGTGTAAGCTTATGGACCGATGACCTCAGCAATTTGGTCCCATAAGACCTAACCACAAATTTCCTATGGATAGAGAGATGCTGAACGAAACCCGTTTGACTGTCAAGAGAATAATGCATGGTGCCTCCAATTACCACCATATTAGAATACTGTCAAGTGGTCTTTCTCAGAGCCCAAAGAAATTTTGATTTATGTAAAGGCTGTTAGTGGCACCAAAGTTAGTGTCCAGTCCGAAGCGAATGAGTCAGGAACTGAAATTCGGGGTAGCAAAGTAAAAGCTGAAATGCTTAACTCCGTTTTCAACTGTACCTTTACAAAGGAAAACCCAGGAGAATTGCCTCAATTTGATCCTCGTACCACTGGATGAATGAAATAAGTAATAGTGTAAGTGGTGTTGAGGAACAGCTGAAATAGTTATATTGAACAAAGCTCCAGGGCCCAAGGAATTCCCTGTCAGATTCTATTCTGACTTTGCTCTTATAACTATAATCTGTCGTAGACACCTCGAACAAAAACCGTGCCCAGATCTTGAAAAAAGGCACAGGTCACACCCGTCTAAAGGAACGATAGTAGATGTGATCCACAAAACTACCGTCCAATGTCCTTGACATCGATTTGTTGTAGAATCTTAGAACATATTCTGAGCTCAAACATAATGAGATATCTTGGACAGAAAGACCTGTATATGCCAGCCAGCATGGATTTTGAAAACATCGATCACGTGAAACCCAACTCGCACTTTTCTCACATGACATACTGAAAGCTCTGGATCAAGGCAATCAGGTACATGCTGTATTTCTTGATTTCCGAAAAACATTTGACTCAGTACCACATCTACACTTATCGTCAAAGGTACGATCATATGGGGTATCAAGTGAAATTTGTGACTGGATTAAGGACTTTTTGGTACAGAGGACGCAACATGTTATCTTGGATTGAGAGTCATCGTCAGATATAGAACTAACTTCGGGTGTGCTCCAGGGAAGTGTGTTTGTACATTAATGATCTTGCAGACAGTATTAATAGTAAAACCAGGCTTTTTGCAGATAATGCAGTTATCTGTAATGAAGTACTATCCGAAAGGAGCTGCATAAATATTCATTCAGTGGAAGGCTCCATCAAAACATATCAAATTGGCACTCCAAAGGGCCCCAAGTCTCAGTAGTAATTAGTTTTGCATCCAGAACGCAAAGAAACAGTTTGCTGATACAGAGATTAACAAAATGGCTCTGAGCGCTATGGGACTTAACTTCTGAAGTCATGAGTCCCCTAGAACTTAGAACTACTTAAACCTAATTAACCTAAGGACATTACACATATCCATGCCCGAGGCAGGATTCGAACCTGCTACCGTAGCGGTCGCGCGGTTCCAGACTGTAGCGTCCAGAACCGCTCGGTCACACCGGCCGGCCAGAGATTAACAAATATACCTTTCCAGAATGAGATTTTCACTCTGCAGCGGAGTGTGCGCTGATATGAAACTTCCTGGCAGATTAAAACTGTGTGCCCGACCGAGACTCGAACTCGGGACCTTTGCCTTTCGCGGGCAAGTGCTCTACCAACTGAGCTACCGAAGCACGACTCACGCCCGGTACTCACAGCCTTACTTCTGCCAGTACCTCGTCTCCTACCTTCCAAACTTTACAGAAGCAGGAGAGCTTCTGTGAAGTTTGGAAGGTAGGAGACGAGGTACTGGCAGAAGTAAGGCTGTGAGTACCGGGCGTGAGTCGGCTTCGGTAGCTCAGTTGGTAGAGCACTTGCCCGCGAAAGGCAAAGGTCCCGAGTTCGAGTCTCGGTCGGGCCCACAGTTTTAATCTGCCAGGAAGTTTCAAATATACCTTTGTCACACATACCATGGAACTAATATTTATGCTTCTCGGATTCACGCCACTTAGGAAATCAAACATGAACCCTAAGGCACTGATGTATATTAGTGTACTTTAAATAACTTGTCCATATCATAAGGTCCACTCTGTAACATGATCGGCAAATTAACGCCCAGAAACCATCTCTGCAGTTTCAAATGGCTACCCAACGTAACTGCCACGGTATGACAACCGCCTATTTCAGTATCTGACAGCCGGCCGGAGTGGCCGAGCGGTTAAAGGCGCTACAGTCTGGAACCGCACGACCACTACGGTCGCGGGTTCGAATCCTGCCTAGGGCATGGATGTGTGTGATGTCCTTAGGTTATTTAGGTTTAAGTAGTTCTAAGTTCTAGGGGACTTATGACCACAGCAGTTGAGTCCCATAGTGCTCAGAGCCATTTGAACCATTTGAACCAGTATCTGACACCTATTTACTACCTTGTTCGGTCAATACCAGCAGTGTCGCGCCTTGCCCAACACACTACAACAGGCCTTCACACTCTCTACAGACATAGACACAATTCCCTTCTGCTCACACTGCGTGAGCCTCTATATCAGCGTTTTCGGCAGCTCACCGCCTTGTCAACTCGGCAAACCCCCAGGCCAAAATCAGGAAATGGCGTTCTATCACTGGCACCTTGCCAGAAAACTTGCAAGCACGGTACAACCTCCCCCTTAAGGTGGAATAGGGCAGGGAGGGGTCAGCTGGACTAGTCCTGTCTGGCTTCCAGCAACTTTCTAATATCACTGTTCAGCGAGGGTCAAGTCAGATGTTTTCTAATGTGCATGATCATCTTATACACTCCCCAATGCCCCCCCACACAGAGACGGGTGGAAATACTGAAACGCCGGCCGGAGTGGCCGAACGGTTAAGGCGCTACAGTCTGGAACCGCACGACCGCTACGGTCGCAAGTTCGAATCCTGCCTCGGGCATGGATGTGTGTGATGTCCTTAGGTTAGTTAGGTTTAAGTAGTTCTAAGTTCTAGGGGACTTATGACCACAGCAGTTGAGTCCCATAGTGCTCAGAGCCATTTGAAATACAGAAACAGCGGCGCAACTAATTGCTTGGGTAAGTAAATCATATTCTTCACGTCATAATAGATCCTAAAACATAGTAGCCCTTCACGCATGGAGTACCCTGGTAGTCCTTCACCTTTTTCGATACGTTTCTGTATGCCACTCAACCTCTCATCAGACTGTTACTTTTCCCACAAACCCCTGATGTCTCCAAACACAGCTCTAACTACACCTTGCTCACTTTCCTCTACCTGGCCCTCCTTTTCACTGAGGAACATACTACTTAAGGCGTTGGCGACGCTATTTTCGGAGCCCCTAACGTGTTTCAAAGAAAATTTAAAAATAGTAATAGGGACTGCCCAACTGGCGATGCATCCAGTCTTATGAGGCCTGGTCAGCACCAACTTCAGAGCTTGATTATCGGTCTCTGATTGGAGGTGTCTATGTTCCATAAACGTTCCAGCTCGAATAGAATAGCAAGTGCTTCCAACTCAGACGCATCTGTCTATAATGTAAACCCTTGTTCAAAATTTGGTACTTCCAACACTGGGGTGCTAGTCATCATATCTTTCAAAGCATCAAACGACGCTTGCCCTGGGCCCTCCCACTGAAAGGGGATCCCTTTCAGCTTTAGCTCATTAAGCAGCAACGCCAGTTGTGTAAAACTGGTATGAACTTGCGAAAAAAATTACCATATCTATCAATCGTGTAACTTCTTAGGGAATTCATAAGCAAATCTAGTTCTGGTACAGTCGATACTAAGCTCCTCTCCAGACAAAATGTGTCCGAAAAATGAAATTTCTCACTTAGCCAAAGCAACCTAGGATGGCTTAACCATTAGCCCTGCCTCCTTACAACTTTGCAGCCTTTGCTCAATGTGATGTAAATATTCCTCAAAAGTGTTGCTGTAAGTAACAACATCGTCCAGGTAGTTGTAAACATATTTAAACTTTAAATTAACTAGCACCAAATCTAACGGTCTAGATAATACGGCCACCCCAGTAGCCAAGCTGAATGACACACTATTGTACTCAAACAGATTCCAGTCCATCCAAAATACAGTTAGTGACTTCGATTTCTCTGCCAAGGGAATCTGGCGATAGGCTTCATTGAGGCCTAACGCCATGAAGTACCTAGCACTGGAAAACCAGGTGGAGCAGAGCAGTTATGTAAATCAAGAAATGACACGGATTCTTGAACATCTTTCAAATTTAGGTTACTATAATCGACTATCTGTCTGTAGCCCTCCCCCCCCCCCCCCCCCCCCCTACTAGGTGTGGCTTCCAGAAAAACTGGAGGTACAAAAGACGAAATGGATAGCTGAATTACGCGGTCTGCCAATTGTTGGTCAACGATCTTGTGTAACTCTTTATCTTGGGTGGAGACAACCGATATGGTGACTTCCATACTGGTACCGAATCGCTGAGTAGGATCTTAGCCTCATTAGCAACACCCAACTTGTCCGTAGGTAACTCAGGATATTGGTTTAACGCCCACAATAAATCTCGTTTCTGATCCATGTCCAGGTGACATGTTTTGAAAACACTGACTCCTCAGCACTAGCTGGAAACGCCCCAGCAGTATGTGGGCAACCTGTCTTCTGATATGGCCTGAACTTACAGGAAACTGGCCACTTGATATCATTCAACACACACACCCACTACATTCAAAGAAATCACACCCTAACAGTTTGGGTGGGACACTACGAATGTAGTGTGTGGACACACAACACACAAGGTGAGAATGTGGGTCTCGCGGGAGGCGTGCGCGAGATAGTTCCTGCAGTCACGCTATCCTCTGTGCCCTCGGTGGCTCAGATGGATAGAGCGTCTGACATGTAAGCAGGAGATCCTTGGTTCGAGTCCCAGTCGCGGCACACATTTTCACCTGTCCCCGTTGATATATATCAACGCCCGCTGGCAGCTGAAGATATTAATATAATTCTAATTGCACACTAAGAATTTTTCCCTCTACAGAATGACACACTACATCCGGTTGTTTGACTCCTGGTAATTTTAGAATATGTGACATACATTAAACTAGTTCCAGTCAATCAACAAAATGTTTCTCCCAGAGTCAAGGAGCGTGCATACTGGTTCACGGATAATGGTAACTGCAACAAAAAACAGAAGGCAGGCAACTTGGCTGAAGGCCTTGATCTTCCTTTACTTCCTCATTAATCTGCACAGGCTCATACATTGGCCTGCACCGGCTCAGTTTCAGCTCTATCTCCCCCCCCCCTCCCCCCCCCTTATCCCTCACTTTCGGACAATTATGCGTCAAGTGTCTTTCCTGGTGACGTAGGTAGCAATATCTCTGACTACTTGGTGCAGGTAAGGGAGTAAGGCGTGGCATCACTAATTTCTCTGTCCTTTCCGTCCCTACTTGTGATGTGACATTCCTCTTTTTATTACTAAAAAACACGTTTTCTATGCTGGTGACCACTTTGTTTAATTCCTGTAAGATCTGTGGTTGAGTACCAACGAAATACGGGAGAGATCCTCCAGGCGCATACCCTCCAAAATATTTGCTATGGCTTCTCCATCAGAAACATTAATTTCTAAAGCGATCATCGTGGTTTGACACCAACTGTATATCGGACCAACAACTCATCACTCCACTGCACCCAGTATAAACAGTGGTTATCCATGTCGATCTGACACCTGGCCAATAAACATTCTCTTAGTAACTGTCTTCTAAACTGAGCTAAGTTCTCGTCCCTGCTAAGTACTTCTATTACAAATCTACTGAGTCTCCCATGAATGACTGGGAAAATAAGTTGAAAAATGACTGACTCACTAACGTTCACATCTCTAGCCTGCTCTTCTAAACGAACTGTCAACCACACCGAATTAATAAATTGATCAGTGGTGCCCTGAAAGAGACGCCCAGACTGTACAAGGAGCTATAATTGGTTAGATAACTTACTTAACAGATTCCAAGCAAGCTGTTCAGCTTGGATGGGTGACACAATAACTGGACTTCACAAGGATTCACCTTTCTGCTCCAAGCCCTTCTGACATTGCAGAAAACTACACTCAAGCTGAAGGCTAACTACCCTGTTCCACAATCAATCACGTCTTTCAGTTTAGGATGATCATTCACAACCCCAAGGTTCTCCACTTGATTCAGAGATGGTTAAGATGGGCCTAAATTCTGAACCCCTGTGGCCTAAACGGAACACGGCCATCCAACAACTCAGCTTTGCCCTGCACCCCACAAAGAAATTAATAACAATGGGAACAGGCAGCACTTACCTCTGTCACAGTGGCCAGGGTCAGGACGAGGTCAAGGTCAAGGTCCAAGGCCTCCCTGAGCGGACCTGACAATTATGGAATGCTGCTCTAAGCTTTGATACCCCTCACAGCGAGCATATGTAGTAATTGCTCTATGGTAAGGCAAGATCTTCCTAACACTTCTTCCTTCGAGTAACAATCTGAAACAGCACAAACAGAAACAGCAGAGAAACCTAAAATAAAGCGTCATAAATGAAAGAATCATTAAGTGCAATTAAAACAACTTTAGAAAATTTCAAAGGATCCAGAAACACACTTTTTGGCTGCTTCAAAATTTACATCAGTCTTTTAGCCAAAGAAATTCATAACATAGTAACCAACAGCAAAAAATTTACTAATTGAATAAACAACCAACTCTATACAAGTAAGTTTCGGCAGCAACAGCTGCTTCAGGCTTTACAGCTCACAACAAGAACTTATACTCATTAGGTTTTTCAGGTAACTTTACCAAATCAAAAATTAAAAGAACCTGAAATCACTTAAACTTTACTCGGTCCATGAGAAAGTTTCAAGTTACAGTTGTGTACCCAAAATCATGACAAGCTACTTAATTATAACTGTCGAATTAATGGCTCAATTTATTAACACAGACAAATGGTTAACCAATGGAAGGCTCCACGAAAACATGTCAAATGGGCACACAAAAACGTGCCTAGTCTCAATAACAATATTAATCTTGCATCCAAAACAACGAAAAAATTAGCTAATACAGAGATTGAAATAGTGGACCAGCAAATAAATCTTTTGTCACACAGGCTAACACGTCATGGAACTAATTTTTATGCTCTTTCGGATTCACGCCACTTAGGTAATCAAACATCAAAGTGGAGGCAGTGATGTACAATAGTGCACTTAAATAACTTGGCCATAACATTAGGCTCCAGTCTGTGACGTGAACAGCCCTCTGTGAAATTTCAAACGGCGTTACAATGTAACTGCCACAGCACGACAATAGCCAATTCTAGTATCTGCCGCCTCCTTACGACCTTGCTCAGCCGATATCAGCAGGTCACGCCCTGAACAACGCAATACAATGAGCCTTCGCACTGTCTCCACACGTAAATACGATTCCCCTCTGCGCACGATGCGTGAGCCTCTATATCCGCGTTTTTGGCAGCTCATGGCCTTCTCGACTCGGCTCACACCCAGGCCAAAAGCAGGAAATGGCACTCGATCGACCGCTCACTGCGCCTTGCCGGAAAACCTGCGTGCACGGCACAGTACCTGATGTTCAAAACACTTCCCATTGTTTTCTCACCACTTTCGTGCCTCAGATTTATGCAGTTTGTATATTGCAAATATCTCTGAAGTAGACGGCGACCAGCGTGCTTCCTGAATTTTGTAATTAATGTTGCAGATAGTGGTTCCATGTCGCAATGTGAATTTTGTGATGACTATACAAAACTGGAATTCATTGACTGAAGTATACCAGATGAATTGCATTTTTTTGTAAGCTGTGGTAAACCTTCTGGCGCTTCTTACTATTTACAACCACACTCCACAAAAAGTAAATGCTGCTGGCAAGTTATTACTGAGGTTGATTTTATTATTACAGATAAAATGAACGCCAGAATACTGGAGACCGTACGAGGTGAGGCTCAAAAACTTCGTTCAAACTGTCTTTCATACTTCTAAAATAAAGATAAAAAATGCACCTAAAACGAGTCACGTGTCATCGTTTCTACAAGAGAAAATGTGTTGTATTGTAACCGTCCCTAATCAAAAAAACTTATGACATACAATTCTGTCGAAGGAACATCCGCAGCTGATCACTGTACCAGTGGCTGAAAATACCGCTGTAGCTGGAAGATTCTATGATTTAGGACACGACCGGTTTCGGGCTCTTATACGCCCACCTTCAGGTGTCGTACTGAAAATATCGAGAGACGGGAGATAATTTTTACACGCAGCAATACACATGAAAAAAAAGATTTCATAAAAAAATTTACAAACCACTGGGCGAGCTAGGTACTATAAAACCTAAGTCAATGCCGAAGTGACACCAGACAGTACTGCAGACGACTGATAGGGGAAAGAAATACGCCAAGAATCCCAAGACACTTACACTTACTTGGTGCTGTGACTCCGAGCGCCGAGGTGGGCAGCGTGCTACCTGCAAACACCGAGCATGGAGTAGCTTACGTGAAGGAGGAACTAAACTGGTAAACCACAGTGGCGAAAGTACTGCCATCTGTTGTCGGGAAGAAGAACGCGGGATCACTAGCCCAGCCATTCACAATTTGAATTAGTGATTTACATTTAAAATGAAAAATGAAAAAAGGAAACATTATATAGAAAGTTACATGAGGTGCTATTGTTACTACCTATTAATTGGCATAATAGTTTCTGACAGTGTGGACTGTAAGGTCTCGCTACTTTCTCTTTTGGTCAGCAGCGAGATGCTTGTAAATAGGAGCGGCACACGTGTATGTTCTTTTAACAGATGGCTGTTCGGTGCTGTTCCACGTCGCCACATATATACAGGGTGAGTCACCAACTATTGCCACCTAGATTAACTCCGAAAGTATGATAATAGGTGAAAAGTTTGTGGGGCAAGAGTTGCATGGACAACGGGGACCATAATATGACGTTAATTTTTTGTTGCTAAGTGGGGTCCCGCCAGTGATGTGAGGTCAACTTTTTTTTAAAAATTGGGATGCTATAGTTTGGTACTTCTTTTCTGATAGCGGCTATCGAGACGAATCCAATGATGTATAACAGTAAGGTCTTTGAAGGTCACAAAGGTGGCATGAACGTCCATTTACAGAAGGTGTTCGAAGTGATGACCATTGGTATCAGTGCAGCGCTGCAGTCTTCTTATCATGGACTTAGTGGTATTCCTTGTCACTTCGGCGCTTAGCGAAGCACATGCTCTGACAATTCTCTCTCGTGTATCGTGCAAATAGTAAACATTTGCCGTGTAAGGCGTATCCATCTAACGTGCCATTGACATGTAAACACCATTCGACGCTTTCGCAATACAACAAGAATGGTAAGACTAGTATCGTCGAATCAAGAGAATGTGAATGATGTATTCCTTCGAAGAACAAGTCGATATACTTCTCATTTAAGGAGAATGTCAACGAAATTCAGTGAGAGCTAGAGACTTATACAAGGTGCATTCAAGTTCTAAGGCCTCCGATTTTCTTTCTAATTAACTACTCACCCGAAATCGATGAAACTGGCGTTACTTCTCGACGTAATCGCCCTGTAGACGTACACATCTTTCACAACGCTGACGCCATGATTCCATGGCAGCGGCGAAGCCTTCTTTAGGAGTCTGTTTTGACCACTGGAAAATCGCTGAGGCAATAGCAGCACGGCTGGTGAATGTGCGGCCACGGAGAGTGTCTTTCATTGTTGGAAAAAGCCAAAAGTCACTAGGAGCCAGGTCAGGTGAGTAGGGAGCATGAGGAATCACTTCAAAGTTGTTATAACGAAGAAACTGTTGCGTAACGTTAGCTCGATGTGCGGGTGCGTTGTCTTGATGAAACAGCACACGCGCAGCCCTTCCCGGACGTTTTTGTTGCAGTGCAGGAAGGAATTTGTTCTTCAAAACATTTTCGTAGGATGCACCTGTTACCGTAGTGCCCTTTGGAACGCAATGGGTAAGGATTACGCCCTCGCTGTCCCAGAACATGGACACCATCATTTTTTCAGCACTGGCGATTACCCGAAATTTTTTTGGTGGCGGTGAATCTGTGTGCTTCCATTGAGCTGACTGGCGCTTTGTTTCTGGGTTGAAAAATGGCATCCAAGTCTCATCCATTGTCACAACCGACGAAAAGGAAGTCCCATTCATGCTGTCGCTGCGCGTCAACATTGCCTGGCAACATGCCACACGGGCAGCCATGTGGTCGTCCGTCAGCATTCGTGGCACCCACCTGGATGACACTTTTCGCATTTTCAGGGCGTCATGCAGAATTGTGTGCACAGAACCCACAGAAATGCCATCTCTGGAGGCGATCTGTTCAACAGTCATTCGGCGATCCCCCAAAACAATTCTCTCCACTTTCTCGATCATGTCGTCAGACCGGCTTGTGTGAGCCCGAGGTTGTTTCGGTTTGTTGTCACACAATGTTCTGCCTTCATTAAACTGTCGCACCCACGAACGCACTTTCGACACATCCATAACTCCAGCACCACATGTCTCCTTCAACTGTCGATGAATTTCAATTGGTTTCACACCACGCAAATTCAGAAAACGAATGATTGCACGCTGTTCAAGTAAGGAAAACGTCGCCATTTTAAGTATTTAAAACAGTTCTCATTCTCGCCGCTGGCGGTAAAATTCCATCTGCCGTACGGTGCTGCCATCTCTGGGATGTATTGACAATGAACACGGCCCCATTTTAAAACAATGCGCATGTTTCTATCTCTTTCCAGTCCGGAGAAAAAAAATCGGAGGCCTTAGAACTTGAATGCACCTCGTAGGCTCAAAGATACCCTCAACATACTCACCCTACACGATGTACATTTAAATATGTGTATGTTAAATTGAGAATAACTGAATCTTAATGCATCGCAAACATATCCGGCAAAGGAAAGTTACTAACGAGGAAAGTGGAAATTTGTGGTAAGGTCTTATGGGAGCGAACTGCGCAGGTCATCGATCCCTAAGTTTAAGCACTACTTAATCTAACTAAGGACAACACGCACACCCACGCCCGAGGGAGGACTCGAACCTCGGACTGGGGGAGTCGCGCGAACCATGACAAGACGCCGTAGACCGAAAGGCTGCTAACAAGGAAACGGAAATTGGTACTCTTGCCACTGTGGTTCGCGATCGTTGTGTTAGTTCGCGTCATATCGCAAGGGAATTTGGGATGAGACAGAGTAGTGTTGTCCGTGTTCTGCATCGCCATAAATATCATCCTTACCATATCAGTCTCCACCAAGAATTAACTGGTACGGATTGTATGCGTCGCATTGAATTCTGCCGACAGGCTTAACTTCAGATTCAGAGGGATGCACATTTATTAATTTGATTGCTGGCCAGGCACTACAGCCTGGAACCGCGTGACCGCTACGGTCGCAGGTTCGAATCCTGCCTCGGGCATGGATGTGTGTGATGTCCTTAGGTTAGTTAGGTTTAAATAGTTCTAAGTTCTAGGGGACTGATGACCTCAGGAGTTAAGTCCCATAGTGCTCAGAGCCATTTGCACCATTAATTTGATTTTATTTACTGACGAGGCTACATTCACGAACCATAGAAATGTTAATTTGCATAACATTCATTATCTATCGGGCAACTGAAAATCCATGTTAGCTGCGGCAAGTTGCACACCAAAAACCGTGGTCGGTGAATGTATGGTGTGTGATTCTGGAGGACAGGATTATGTCCCTATTTCGTCGAAGGAAATCTTAGTGGTAGGAAGTGCACCACATTCCTGCAACAAATATTAGCTCTGTTATTGGAAGAAATACCTTTAGGAACAAGGAACAGAATGTGGTACAAACACGATGGATGTCCAGCACATTTTTCGCTTATGGCTAGAAATGAGTTGAAGAGACAATTCCCAAATCGTTGGATTGGACGGGGACGAGATGGGTCGTGGCCGGCTCGTTCTCCAGACTTGACCCCTTTGGATTTTTTATTGTGAGGATTAGTAAAAGACATTGTTTATAAAGACGTTCCAACTACACCTGAAGATGTGCGGGAGAGAATTGTCAGGGCATGTGCTTCGATAAGTGCCGATGTGATAAGGAATACCACTCAATCCATGATAAGAAGATTGCAGCACGGCATTGGTACCAACGGTCACCACTACGAACACCTTCTGTAAATGGACGTTCATGGCACCTTTGTGACCTTCGTTGACCTTCAAAGACCTTACTGTTACACGTCATTGGATTCGTCTCGATTACCGCTATCAGAAAATAAGTACCAAACTATGGCATCCCATTTAAAAAAACAAAGTAGACCTTCATATTTCTGACGCGACCCCACCTAGCAACAAAAAATCAACGTCATATTTTGCCCCCCGTTGTCCCATGCAACTTTTGTCTCACAAACTTTTCAGCTCCTATCATACTTTCGGATTTATTCTTGGTCGTAATGGTTAGAGAACCACGTTTTATATCCTCACTAAATTAATAACTTGCATGCCAGTCGTGTAAAGGGAATTGTTTCATTGCGTTTTATTGTTTGTACATAAATTTTATGTCGCCAGTTTCCACTCAGTTTTACTGCAGTTCTGTACTACCCTGTTTAACACGTTCCTTTACCACACATAATGCACTTTTAACGTCTTTCATGTAACTTTCTAGATAATGTTTCCTTTTTTCATTTTAAATGTAAATGACTAATTCAAATTGTGTACGGCCGGGCAAGTGGCCCCACTTTCTTCTCCCCGACAACAGATGGCAGTATTTTTGCCACTCGGGTTTACCAGTGTGCTTCCTCCTTCGCGTACGCTACTCCATGCTCTGCGCTCGCTGATAGCGCACCGCGTCTTGCACTCGTCCACCGCGGTGCTCGGAGTCATAGCACCAAGTGTAAGTGTCCTGGTATTCTTGGCGTACTTCTTTACCCAGTCGTCTATAGTACTGTGTGGTGTCACTTTGGCATTGACTTTGGTTTCACAACACCTAGCCGGACCGGTGATTTTTAAATTTCTTTATGAAATTTTTTTTATGTGTATTGTTGCGTGTAAGAATTATCTCCCGTCTCTTGATATTTTCAGTACGACACCTGAAGGTGGGCGTATAAGAGCCCGAAACCGGTCGTGTCCTAAAGAAAAGAACCTTACAACTATAGCGGTATTTTCAAGGTCTGGGAAATATGTTAGGGCTAGTACTAACTTGATATTCTTTTCTGCTTTACTGTTAAAAAGATACTAAGTTCGTTTGTTTAAAACTGGTAGTGTAATACAAATTTTTTGCCTGCAGGCGTCATGATTGTTTTTAAAGCTCTTGACACAATTCACAAAAATTTGTTTTAAGTCCTTCCAAATTCGTTCAACTCGTTAGCATTAGGACAATTTTTTGGTAGAATTATCGGACGGGTGCTACACCCTAAGAAACTATCCCAACAAATGCTATTTATAGAGCTCTATTCGAAAACAGTAAATTTGTCCCAAACCTCGCATGTGCAACTGTGTTTTCGTTTCTCCTACATTCTAACAGATTCCAAGCAATGCAAGGTTCATAATTCATTTCACTCTTACATATTTGCCTACAATACATTTTAGTCGAAAAAGCTGATATCCCGGTCCGACAATTTGGACAGCCCGCCAGAAGGCATGGACGCAGGCGACAGTCGCCAGGTGTCGCCCCTATAACCTGCAAGCGCTGCTGTCCCCACCACAGTATTGTGTGGGGTAGCATCTATCTCACTCTAGGGGGGCCTATCCACAGGAGGAATAACCCGTCTTTGTTCATGTTTTTCTTTCTTTCTTTCATTTTGTGTTTTCTTCTTGCATATATGTACATTAGCTGTTACTTGGTGTCGCCCTGTAAGTCCCCACCTCGGTGGTGGACATTGGCGAGCTACAAACACCTATTTAGCTTTACGCCATAACATGTATATATGTGTTATTCATTGTCTTGATGAATAAAGACGGCTAGCAATGAGGAGAGCCCCACGTCAAAGTGACGTAGGCACGCATCATCATGAGTTTCACGAGTTGTCCTATCGACTGTTGTGTGCATTCTGTATATATCGACTGTTGTGTGCGTCTTGAATCTGCATTGTTATTTGTTTATGTGCTTTCATTGTCCTATTATCCGGTGTTGCTAGCGTGTACGTCGTTCTGAACGTGGGCTCTAACGGAGATGAGAGAACTCTCGGGCAGATCCATAAGATAGTCTGAAAGATTTCACTATCTTTCTTAGTTGATTTACTACACGAAGCCAAAATTAAATGGAAGTGGATGGTTTAATGTTTCTAGCAACATTCGGAATTATCTTCAGAACCACATCAATTTCTCAGTTTAACGTTTCTGCCCACATGAATTATGTACAATTCATTGGATTTTATAAAAATACGAAACACTTTAATTTCTTCCTATTTCAAATTTTTATCCACACGATTTATTCAATATTAATCGGATTGAAAACATGACTAGACACTGTTATAACTTTCATTATGGTTATGATTCCTTCATTCAGATATTCCTTACGTTCATGAAATACAGAATAACATCCCACATTCTTTGGATTGCAGCTTAATAATTAATTACTTCACTTTTCTGTCCACACGATTTATGCACGATTCATCGGATTTAAAAAGAATGCCGGCCGCG
Organism: Schistocerca nitens; assembly: GCF_023898315.1. Classification (NCBI taxonomy): domain Eukaryota; kingdom Metazoa; phylum Arthropoda; class Insecta; order Orthoptera; family Acrididae; genus Schistocerca; species Schistocerca nitens. The sequence goes on along the minus strand of NC_064615.1, from coordinate 556,975,892 downwards.
GTGGCCGTGCGGTTCTAGGCGCTCCAGTCCGGAGCCGCGCTGCTGCTACGGTCGCAGGTTCGAATCCTGCCTCGGGCATGGGTGTGTCTGATGTCCTTAGGTTGGTTAGGTTTAAGTAGTTCTAAGTTCTAGGGGACTGATGACCACAGCAGTTGAGTCCCATAGTGCTCAGAGCCATTTTAAAAAAATAACAAGCTTTTTTTTATTTCGTTATGGCTCCTTCGCTCAGACGTTAAGTATGTTCAAAAATACACAATAACATCGCAAACTGTTGGGATTACATTTAACAATTCATTCAGCTGGCTTGAGCATATCACACAACTCCTGCCACTTCGTTTGTACACATGTATTTGCATTTAGCTTTGACGTTATCGGTACAACTGCAAAGATCGATATACGTACTCATTTAGTCGATTTAGGTTATTTACGTCACGATGACGTAGCGTTACGTCATTATGACGTAGGGTTCTCCTCACCTAGCGTGAGATGAATGCTACCCTGTTGTGTGCGGGCCACGCCCACCGCGCCAGCCTATCGTCGCTCACTGGGGCCCTATGAAGCCGGCAGCGCAGGGGCTCAGGTGTGTCATCCACCGTCGGAGGGTGGTATGGGACTTCAAGTCTCACCGCCACATCTTCAACGTGCACCCTAATGATGTCCTTGGAATGACATCATTAAGGGATAAACAATTTTACCTTCCACCAAGACAGTAAGACCGTGACCCACCAGTGACGCTGTACATCACCCTAAAAAAAAAGGTCAGGAGTCACACGTTCTCCGACTGCGCTCTTGTGTTGTATGTCGTACGCATCGTTGTTTGGTTCCTGATCTTAGTACGTCTAGTCCCTCGACTTGGTTCACTCTTAGGACTTGCAGTTCTGCTGTATCGGTCCATAGCTGTTGTTGACGTCTTCGTTGTTGTCTTTCTGTGGATTTGGCAACTCACCGTCGACGCCCTCGGCCGGTCGACGTGGTCGTGTCGGATTCCGGTTACTACACTACTGGCCATTAAAATTGCTTCACCAAGAAGAAATGCAGATGATAAACGGGTATTCATTAAACAAATATACAGGGTGATTCAAAAAGAATACCACAACTTAAGTAATTTAAAACTCTGCAACGACAAAAGGTAGAGATAAGCACTATCTGTCGGCGAATTAAGGGAGCTATAAAGTTTCATTTAGTTGTACATTTGTTCGCTTGAGGCGCTGTTGACTAGGCGTCAGCGTCAGTTGATGCTAAGGTGCTACTGTAACTGGACTACAGTATCTGGAGATGTTAGAGAATTGGCTGTTCCCTCAGCTCGAACAAGAAGCACAACAATTCATATTTCAGCAGGATGGAGCGCCACCACATTGGCACTTATCTGTCCGTAACTACCTGAACGTCAACTACCCGAGGCGATGGATCGGCCGCCAGGCAGCCCGTGACAGAGCACTTCATCACTGGCCTCCAAGAAGCCCTGATCTTACACCCTGCGATTTTTTCTTACGGGGGTATGTTAAGGATATGGTGTTTCGGCCACCTCTCCCAGCCACCATTGATGATTTGAAACGAGAAATAACAGCAGCTATCAAAAATCAAAATGGTTCAAATGGCTCTGAGCTCTATGGGACTCAACATCTTAGGTCATAAGTCCCCTAGAACTTAGAACTACTTAAACCTAACTAAGCTAAGGACATCACACACACCCATGCCCGATGCAGGATTCGAACCTGCGACCGTAGCAGCCCCGCGGTTCCGGACTGCAGCGCCAGAACCGCACGGCCACCGCGGCCGGCTAACAGCAGCTATCCAAACTGTTACGCCTGATACGCTACAGAGAGTGTGGAACGAGTTGGAGTATCGGGTTGATATTGCTCGTGTGTCTGGAGGGGGCCATATTGAACATCTCTGAACTTGTTTTTGAGTGAAAAAAAAACCTTTTTAAATACTCTTTGTAATGATGTATAACATAAGGTCATATTATGTTTCTTTCATTAAATACAAATTTTTAAAGTTGTGGTATTCTTTTTGAATCACCCTGTATTATACTAGAACTGACATGTGATTACATTTTCACGCTATTTGGGTGCATAGATCCTGAGATAAGAAATGGTTCAAATGGCTCTGAGCAATATGGTACTTAACTTCTGAGGTCATCAGTCCCCTGGAACTTAGAACTACTTAAACCTAACTAACCTAAGGACATCACACACATCCATGCCCGAGGTAGGATTCGAACCTGCGACCGTAGCGGTCGCGCGGTTCCAGACTGTAGCGCTTAGAACCGCCCGGCCGGCTGATCCTGAGTAATCAGTACCTAGAACAACCACCTCTGGCCGTAATAACGGCCTTGATACGCCTGGGCATTGAGTGAAACAGAACTTGGACGGCGTGTACAGATACAGCTGCCCATGCAGCTCCAACACGATACCACAGTTCATCAAGAGTAGTGACTGGCGTATTGTGACGTGCCAGTTGCTCGGCCACCATTGACCAGACGTTTTCAATTGGTGAGAGATCTGGAGAATGTGCTGGCCAGGGCAGCAGTCGAACATTTTCTGTATCCAGAAAGGCCCGTACAGGACCTGCAACATACGGTCGTTCATTATCCTGCTGAAATGTAGGGTTTCGCAGGGATCGAATGAAGGGTAGAGCCACGGGTCGTAACACATCTGGAATGTAATGTCCACTGTTGAAGGTGCCGTCAATGAGAACAAGAGGTTACCGAGACGTGTAACCAATGGCACCCATGCCATCACGCCGAGTGATACGCCAGTATGACGATGACAAATACACGCTTCCAATGTGTGTTCACTGCGATGTCGCCAAACACGGCTGCGACCATCATGATGCTGTAAACAGAACCTGGATTCATCCGAAAAAATAACGTCTTGCCATTCCTGCATCCAGGTTCGTCGTTGAGTACACCATCGCAGGAGCTCCTGTCTGTGATGCAGCGTCAAGGGTAACCGTAGCCATGGTCTCCGAGCTGATAGTCCATGCTGCTGTAAACGAGGTCGAACTGTTCGTGCAGATGGTTGTTGTCTTGCAAACGTCCCCATCTGTTGACTCACGGATCGAGACGTGGCTGTACGATCCGTTACAGCCATGCGGATAAGACGCCTGTCATCTCGACTGCTAGTGATACGAGGCCGTTGGGATCGAGCCGGCGTTCCGTATTACCCTCCTGAACCCAGCGATTCCATATTCTGCTAACAGTCATTGGATTTCGACCAACGCGAGCAGCAAAGTTGCGATACGATAAACCGCAATCGCGATAGGCTACAATCCGACCTTTATCAAAGTCGGAAACGTGATGGTACGCATTTCTCATCCTTACACGAGGCATCACAACAATGTTTCACCATGCAACGCCGGTCAACTGTTGTTTGTGTATGAGAAATCGGTTGGAAACTTTCCTGATGTCAGCACGTTGTAGGTGTCGCCACCGGCGCGAACCTTGTGTGAATGCTCTGAAAAGCTAATCATTTGCATCTTCGTGGTGTAGCAATTTTAATGGCCAGTAGTGTAGATTCAGGCTCACCATTTTTGAGAAGAAAGACCCTGTAAGTCAGAAATTTATTGTTTCTGTCGCTTCCATTCTTGGCTCTCTTCAAATTGTAATTGCATCAACTACTCTCAAGTTAAAATTGACATCAGTTTGATTTAGTGCGTCACCACTCGCTGTTTGATTGAATCAACTGTCGTGAATGTAACTTTAGGTGAGAACAGCATGCCGCACAAACGTCAGAGCAACCATTGGAAAGCTTATATTTGTCTTCATTCTAAGCTTTACAGATTTTGCTAGGACAGCTTCCAGTCCAGTTTTTTTAAGTACTTGCGCAAAAAGAACATCATTATTTTTTCATATCTTACTGTAAGTTCTAATACAGTCAACATCAGAATTATATTTTCATATTCATGATCATTTTTTATTTTTGAATTAAATCTTATGTTCAGTTGCGTATAGAGCAAACATCACGTTAACATACGTTTTATGTATTTTTTAATTACGGAAGTAATTTTTATTACGAAATTTCGACGAGGCACCGGTAAAGAAAGATTTTAATGGGCTGACAGTAAAATTTCAGAATATGAGATAATTTATGACTGAAAAGCTTATATGTGTATAAGAAATCTGGCAGTCCTGCAACTAGCATTGATCTGCCTGCAGATCATTACAATACTGAAATATCAATATACATATTTTTGAAATTCGACGTACGATATGTAACCATCCACTGGTATACTTTAGTGAGAACATTATGGGAACTTGAGCACGGATAACCCTCAGCTCGTTAGCAGCTGTTCTCGCACGTGTCGACGCGAGGGCTGAAGCGTGGGCGCTTCTGCGCAAAAGGAAATGGGAGATCACGGCGGAAAATAAACCTGTCCGCACTGACAACATTCGCTGAAGTTAGCGCCGGCTGGTGGCAGCCTGTGTCCGATACACGTCACCCGTCGGGAGCCACTTAGTGCTCGTGTTTGTGGGAGGCCTCCCATTTCACTCAGCAGCTCAGTACAGACATGCTCTGGCTCCATCTGCAGAAATACTGCGCGCAAAAGAGAGTGGCTATGCAGGAATGTAATACGTAAACATAGTTTTAGATGAAGCACTTGTGAACAACATAATGTGGTATCTTATCGACTCATGTACAACAGCAACACAAAATGTTGCACCCAAGAATCGGACGAAGATGTAACACATAATTATGTATCCTGAGAAGACTGTATGAGCCAAAGTAGCTGTTTTTAAATAGGTCACAAATAAATTACTTTATATGATGTATGTATGCAGGGTGCATTGGCGAATGAGAATTTGTACAAAGACAAGGATTCGAACCCGTGTCTCCTGCTGTCTAGGCAGATACCCTAACCAGCACGTCACTCTGGCACAGTGGGTTTGCATAACCTCACGGACTACCCTAGCATGCCTCCCACCTCAATCCAAATTCCCATTCACGCCTTTCGTCGCTTCAGTCTGCATACATACATCATACATGATTGACACTTGAAATAGTCCTTGAAACTGTTGTGGATTGGCAAGACATCCAACCCACTAGGAGGAAGCCGAAAGGCACGCGTTTAAGCTCACGCAGGCTGGCGTGAGGTCTGGAACAGGACAAGGAATTGAGACTAGCAAAAAAAACGTACGTATCTTCTGGAATACTTAACTTTAATCCATAATTGGTGAACATCGCTCTTGACGGTACATGTTTTACAGCATCAATAGTAACTGGTAATGGCGCCTTGCTAGGTCGTAGCAAATGACGTAGCTGAAGGCTATGCTAACTATCGTCTCGGCAAATGAGAGCGTAATTTGTCAGTGAACCATCGCTAGCAAAGTCGGCTGTACAACTGGGGCGAGTGCTAAGAAGTCTCTCTAGACCTGCCGTGTGGCGGTGCTCGGTCTGCAATCACTGATAGTGGCGACACGCGGGTCCGACGTATACTAACGGACCGCGGCCGATTTAAAGGCTACCACCTAGCAAGTGTGGTGTCTGGCGGTGACACCACAGAAACCATATACACTGAAGCGCCAGAGAAACTGGTATAGGCATGCATATTCAAATACAGAGATATGTAAACAGACATAATACTGCGCTGCGGTCGGCAACGCTTATATAACACAATTGTTTGGCGAAGTTCTTAGATCGGTTACTGCTGCTACATTGGCAGGTGCACGAGCGACACAGTATCTTCGAGGTAGTGATGAAGTGGAGATTTTCCTGTACGACCTTTTCACGAGTGTACCGGGAATATCAGGAATCTGGTAAATCATCAAATCTCTGATGTCGCTGCGGCCGGAAAAAACATCCTATAAGAACGGGAACAACGACGACTGAAGAGAAATGTTCAACGTGACAGAAGTGCAACTCTTCAGCAAATTGCTGCAGATTTCAATGCTGGGCTATCAACAAGTGTCAGCATCCGAACGATTCTACAAAACATCATCGATATGGGCTTTCCGAGCCGAAGGCCCACTCGTGTACCCTTGATGACCCCAGTACACAAAGCTTTACGGCTCGCCTCGGCCCGTCAACACCGACATTTGATTGTTGATGACGGGAAACTTGTTGCCTGGTCGAACGAGTCTTGTTTCAAATTCTATCGAGGAGATGGAAGTGTATGAGAATGGAGACAACCTCATGAATCCATGGACTCTGCAGGGGACTGTTCAAGCTGATGGAGTCTCTGCAATGGTGTGGCGTGTGTGCAGTTGGAGTGATATGGGACCCGTGATACGTCTAGATACGACTCTGATAGGTGACACGTACTTAGGCATACTGTCTGATTGCCCGCATCCATTCATGTCCATTGTGCAGTCCGACGAACGTAGGCAATTCCAGTAGGACAATGCGACACCCCATACGTCCAGAATTGCTACAGAGTGGCTCCAGGAACACTTGTCTGAGTTTAAACACTTCCGCTGGCCACCAAACTCCCCAGGCACGAATATTATTGAGCACATCTGGGATGTCTTGCAGTGTGCTGTTGAGATATCCACCCCCTCGCACTCTTACGGATTTATGGGCAGCCCTGCAGGGTTCATGGTGTCAATTCCCTCCAGCACTACACAGTTTCTTTGGCTCTTCACTCCAGTGTAGTTTCATTTGATTAAGGCACCTATGCCTGAGTGTCAGCAGCCTTCGATGTTGAGGAGCTATTCCAATATAGCTGGAGAGCCTCTGCAGTGCTGTTCGAGTTCAGAGGGAATACCAAATGGGCTACCGTGTGAGGTGGCGCAGTAGTTATCACGCTGGACTCACATTCGGGAGGACGTCGGTACGAACCCCGATCCGGCCAAACAGATTTAGGTTTTCCATGATTTCCCTCAATCGCTCCAGATAAATGCTGGGACGGTTCCTTTGGAAGGTACGTCCAGTCTCCTTCCCCGTCCCTGACCCAATCTGAGCATGTGCTCCATCTCTAATGACCTCGAAGTCCATGGGACATTAAACCCAATCTTCCTTCCTTTCTTCTTTCCTTCCTTCCAAGTTGGCCTGAGGGGTGAATGGGTTTTTGAATTGAGAGGGAGATGTTCTAGTGTAGTCCGTGCACGTAGTGGTTAGCGCATCTGCATAATGAGCAAAAGATTCCAGTTCGAATTGTGGCCTTAGTGTAAATTTTCATTCACCATTTCAGTTTGAATGCATACGTCATAGACATTTCGCACTTGAAATGATCTCTGGAACCATATAATTATTTTCACTGGAGAAGACGTCACTGCACTGGCCTGCGGAAGCGAGGAACGAGTGGCGTAGATAATAGTCAGTGAAACACGATACGTTTGGAGACAAAATGGATGTCGAGTACAAAATTAAGTTTGGCGACCTGCGCTCAACCGCAACAATTGCGAATTAACATCAGCTGCTGATTGTTTAGCTTTCGTTGCTATAGTTCGTTACTTGTTTTCAACTACAAATGTTTGGTTGTTTTGAAAATTAGTTACACGAATACCATCTCTGCGTGAAATTTCCGCCTGTACATCACAAAAAAAGAAAAACTACGCAAACAGTGTTTGTAAGTTTTATAGACATAAAATAGACCATTATCTTCTACACTTTAGTCTGAAGAAGGGTTGCATTAATTAAGACGCTGTTAATGTAATGAAACAAAGAAGTTATTTTGTGCTAGTAATTAAGCGTCAAAGCTGGGTGCAATGATAATTGGAAGCAATTAGACGTTAACGAGTAAGCTATTTACTTAAGTTTTAGATGCTCTTTGTTAGTTTTAAATTCCTGCCGTGCACTTGTCTTTGCTTAATGATGGTCGGGAGCCAAAAAACGGTATTGAATTGACAAACTGAGTGCCATGAGGTGACTGGTAGCAGGTCACTCCTTAGAAATATGGAATTAGCCACAAATGTCCCGGGCAACGATATACCGACTTTTTTTTCCCCTAGGAGATAGAATTATCAGTCAATTTCCGGAAGGTGAGTACCAGAACGGTTGACTGATGTTCACACACCACTCAGAATAGCTTCTCAGTACATATTTTTTGGCTGATACCAGAAGTACGGAAGATTTCTTTTTCCTCAAATCACGACTAGTAGTGAAACGTCCGCAGCTCGTGGTCGTGCGGTAGCGTTCTCGCTTCCCGCGCCCGGGTTCCCGGGTTCGATTCCCGGCGGGGTCAGGGATTTTCTCTGCCTCGTGATGGCTGGGTGTTGTGTGATGTCCTTAGGTTAGTTAGGTTTAAGTAGTTCTAAGTTCCAGGGGACTGATGTCAATAGATGTTAAGTCCCATAGTGCTGAGAGCCATTTGAACCATTTCGTAGTGAAACAAGGGTCTCTTAGAGCGGGAGCAAACCGTGTGGTAGTAACTTCATAAAGATTAATCAAGTCCAATATGCACATGCTGCTCAGAAATCTGTGGTAACTGTGTTCCGCACTGACGAAATGTGTGTTGCTCCTGCACTTTATGCAGCCGAGATCTCAGTAATGTCTGAAACTGAGATCACCTGTGATGTGAAAAGCTGCCTGGTTTTCAGTCGAGACAATGCATGCCAATATAAAACTGTCTGTACTCTCCACACAATCTGTAACTTCCTTAAAACATTGTCGCGTGTCTATGACTGTCACCTTCTATAAAATCTCAAGAAGTGGTTAACGTACCAAAGATCTGTCTATTGATAAATGTTGAAAACTCTTGTTCTGAAACGGCTGAAATTTAGGAGATGGAATTTTGTGAATAGACCTTGTTCCACGGTATCAAAGTGCTGGGAGAGCAGTTGCGGCTGCGTGTAAAACGTACAGAAACTGTAGTCTGTGGATCTGATAATGTTACAGCTACATCTTTTGTAGACGTATGGCACTTAAATTTAAGACTCGCGTCGCGCGCAGTCTCCAGTACTCCGACGATTGTGTTGTGGGTAACACTAAGAATAAGAAAACGAATTACAGTAATCACATGTCGACAGTAGGAATTTTTTTTGTCGGATTTGCTTTCAATAATTTCAAACGCCAGAATATAGAAAGACATAGGTTACAAAATAAATGCGACTCATGTGTTGTACTTCAGAGAATCAGCTCAAGTTTTGTATAAGCATTATAAAACTGCGCGAAGTTTGTGACGTGGAAATAAAATCTACAAAATTTAATTGGAAAATAAGTCCCATGCTTCTTCACAGAGCGTAGGGAAACGATGCGGGAGACACGCACCGCCGTACTAGGCAAGGTCCTAATGGAGGTGGTTTGCCGTTGCCTTCCTCCGACCGTAACAACACCCAGTCGTCTCGAGGCAGGAAAAATCCCTGACCCCGCCGGGAATCGAACCCGGGACCCCGTGCTCGGGAAGCGAGAACGCTACCGAAAGACCACGAGGGAATTAGTGGTTTACAATTCGCTTTGTTCTCATGCGCACAAAGCTTCAGCTGAGATGCCATTTGTTAGCGAGGTAAAATATTTATCTTTGTTGTTGATTTCCGGCGTTATTGAACAAAAGGTCTTTTACCGTTTTTGTAAAATTTGAAATTTCCCACTGTAGAGTTACTCTACCGACAATGTATTGCATAACAGTGAATAATGCATGTCGCGTTTCCGGCCGGTGCAGCGGCATCGCGTGGCACAAGCGAACTACCAGGCTTGGACACGGCACGTGTCATATACAAGCGCGCCCGTTTTGGAAGTTAAAGGAACAATGAGACGCAAGAAAAGTATTTTTCGTGTTATATATGGCTTGGAGAGGAAGATTTAAATAACAGCTATCCGCATTCAATAGTTGCAGTACAGGGTTTTCACAATTAAAATTCCAGTTTCAAAACGCTGTAGGAAGTGAGCCACTGCTCAGAATGACATCAAATTTGAACAGCGTATTATTGTCACAGAGGAGACGTCATGGAAAAAATTTTACGAAAACGTTACTGATATACGACGGTGTAAGCGTCGTAACGTAAATGGAGTCGGCTACAAATGACGGATGAATCGCAGTACGACGTCTATGGATTGAGTACACATTACACCATCCGTACTGTTCAATGAGCATGACTGCTTGGGTTCAGAAATTAACAGCTGAGCCGGTGTTAGTTACGTTAGTCTATCCACTACGGTAAGGCCGTACCACATCGGGTGGGAGGCCAAAACCCGCCTAAAAAGGGAAATGATATTCGTTTCTAACTGTCGTGAAAATGGCGCAAGACATGTTCAGTATCCTGTCCACTATTCCAGAAGCTGAAATCGAGAAACAGCATGTTCCACAACATATCGGAGTATCTCGAGGATCCCGTTCAGATGGTGTTGCGCAATGTGCCTTCAATTCAGCTACGTTCGTAATTGGAGAACTGAACACAAAATCTTCCAGATAACCTCATAAACACACGTCACACGGATTAAGATCAGATAATATGAACGGTCTGGATGTAGGGAAATGACGGCCGACAATTCTAGAATTTCCGAAAGGTCTCTGCAGCAGCCGCCTCACTTACTGTGACACTTGCGGAGGAGCGCGGTCTTGCATAAAAATAATCCTACCCCCAAGCTGTTGAAGGAATGACGTTGATGCGCAAAAGACTCTCATAGCTTTTATCAGTGACGGTACAGGTAACAGGACCCGCAGGACTCATCTCCTCGAAAAAATACGGCCGTACGATAACCGTTGCCGTCAACCCGCACCACACAATCACTTTTGTAGAATGAAGTTGGTGTGCGTGCGGATTTTCCGTTGCCCATATTCTGCGATTCTGCATATTACTTGTCCTCGTAGATGGAAATGGGCTTCGTCTGTCCACAGAATGTTCCATGGCCATTCACTGTCCCCCTCCATACGACAAGAACTTCCAGGCGAACTTTTATATTGCTAGCAAATCAACAGAAAGCAATTCATGAACATGGGTGATTTTGTGTGGTTAGAAATGCAGAACGTTTCATAGGATTTTATGCACAGTGCTGAAAGACATGTCCAACGTTCGGGCAATTCCCCATGCACTGCGTGTTTGCACATCACCGCTCGACCGCTCTGCAATGCTGTGGGTCACATCTTTGACAGATGTCGGATCAACTGCTTTCCTTCCTGTCAAACACTGCACATCAAAAGAACCCGTCTTTTCCAATTTTGTGAATCATTTTTCCCAGATGCTTTGCGCAGGGCTACTGGCACACAGTCATCTTTCTTGTAAAAGAGCTTTGCCAGCAGCATGCGATCTTTTACGGAGAGAATCACGTTGGGCGTCTCAGACGCAAACTGAGAACAGCCGCGTGCCGCTGGTCTTTTGGGCATATTCTGATACTCACTGTGACATTTATTGGTTTAGTTTTCGTTATATTTTTTGTCGTATGACGTTTCCCCCTACGTCAGCAACATGCTGCTCAAAGTTGACGTCATTCCGAGCAGTGGTTCTCTTTTTACAGCTTTTTAAAACTGGGACTTTAATTATGGACACCCTACATATACACCCTCGGGTAACATTGCCGTGTTCCTCGGCAGTCGAAGGCGTTTGATACAGTTCCGCAGTTTAATGAACAAAATTCCAGCTTACTGAGCAGCGGGCCACATGTGTATTAGGAATCAGAACTTTCTTGTAGGAAAAAATAAAAAAGTCATTCTTGAAGATCAACAGATGCGAAGATTATATCATGAGTACCGAGAACATATGTCACATAGGCGTCAGTGTCTACGGTGTATGTTCGTGATTTAGCTGATACCGTTGGAGGCTCCGTGAGGCTACACGTGCATTATGCTGCTGCCTGTAGCAAGATTGCAATGCCAGAAGAACTGAGGCGAAAGGACCTGCAGACGGTGGATGACAGCTGCTGCCTGTAGCAAGATTGCAATGCCAGAAGAACTGAGGCGAAAGGGCCTGCAGACGGTGGATGACAGGTGCAGCGACTGCCGGTTGACGTTAACGTAATTAAATGTCACGCCTTCTGCATAAATATCTGAAGATGCCAACCACTGTTCTGTTACACGACACTTTTCTCTGCCTCGTGATGACTGGGTGTTGTGTGCTGTGCTTAGGTTAGTTAGGTTTAAGTAGTTCTAAGTTCTAGGGGACTGATGACCATAGATGGTAAGTCCCATAGTGCTCAGAGCCATTTGAACCATTTTTTGTTACACGACTGACGACAGATCAGTGGAAACAGTAACAATTGCAAAACCCATAGGAACGACCTAAACAGAAATTACCACATCAAACAAAAAGTAGGAAAAGCAGATACCATTCAAGTTTCATTTGCAGAATCGTAAGAAACTGATGTAAGGAGAAAATATAAAAAATGCATTAAACGAAGTTGGCCAAAGGAAACACAAATTTCTAAAAATGAAACGGACAGGAAGTAAAAAATTGCTTACCAGGAATGGCTAGAGAACAATATAATGATTTATATGTATATACACTACTGGCCATTAAAATTGCTACACCACGAAGATGACGTGCTACAGACGCGAACTGTAGCCGACAGGAAGAAGATGCTGTGATATGCAAAAGATCAGCTTTTCAGAGCATTCACACTAGGTTGACAACGGTGGCGACACCTACAACGAGCTGACATGAGGGAAGTTTCCAACCGATTTCTCATACACAAACAGCAGTTGACCGGCATTGCCTGGTGAAACGTTGTTGTGATGCCTCGCGTAAGGAGGAGAAATGCGTACCATCACGTTTCCGACTTTGATAAAGGTCAGATTGTAGCCTATCGCGATTGCGGTTTATCGTATCGCGACATTGCTGCTCGCGTTGGTCGAGATCCAAAACACTGTTAGCAGAATATGGAATCGGTGGGTTCAGGAGGGTAATACGCAACGCCTTGCTGGATCCCAACGGTCTCGTATCACTAGCAGTCGAGATGACGGGCATCTTATCCGCATGGCTGTAACGGATCGTGCAACCAGTCTCGATCCATGAGTCAACAGATGGGGACGTTTGCGAGACAACAACCATCTGCACGAACAGTTCGACGACGTCTGCAGCAACATGGACTATCAGCTCGGAGACCATGGCTACGGTTACCCTTGACGCTGCATCACAGACAGGAGCGCCTGCGATGATGTACTCAACGACGAACCTGGGTGCACGAATGGGAAAAAGTCATTTTTTCGGATCAATCCAGGTTCTGTTTACAGTATCATGATGGTCGCATCCGTGTTTGGCGACATCGCGGTGAACGCACATTGGAAGCGTGTATTTGTCATCGCCATACTGGCGTATCACCCGGCGTGATGGTATAGGGTGCCATTGGTTACACGTCTCGGTCACCTCTTGTTCGCATTGACAGCACTTTGAACAGTGGACGTTACATTTCAGATGTGTTACGACCCGTGGCTCTACCCTTCATTCCATCCCTGCGAAACCCTACATTCCAGCAGGATAATGCACGACCGCGTGTTGTAGGTCCTGTACGGGCCTTTCTGGATACAGAAAATGTTCGACTGCTGCCCTGGCCAGCACATTCTCCAGATCACTACTCTTGATGAACTGTGGTATCGTGTTGAAGCTTCATGGGCAGCTGTACCTGTACCCGCCATCCAAGCTGTGTTTGACTCAATGCTCAGGCGCATGAAAATACAATCACATGTCAGTCCTAGTATAATATATTTGTCCAATGAATATCCGTTTATCATCTGCATTTCTTCTTGGTGTAGCAATTTTAATGGCCAGTAGTGTATCACTAGGAAAAGATAGATTCCGCCTACAGGATAAATAAAGAGGCCTTTGAAGAACAGAGAAGCAGCTGTATGAATATCTACAGCTCAATTCGAAATCCAGTTCTAAGCAAAGGAGGGACAGCTGAAACTTGGAAGGAGTCTATGGAGGATCTATACAAGCTAGATGTAATTGAGAGAAATGTTCAGAAATGGAAGAGGACGTAGATGAAAATGAGGTGGGAAATAAGATACTACGAGAAGAACTTGACAGAACACTGAAAAACCTGAGCCGAAACAAGGATCGGGCAATAGAAGAAATTCTGTCAGAATCACTGGGTTCCTTGGGAGAGCCAGCCGTGACGAAGCGATGTACCCTCAGACTTCAAGAAGAATTTAATTATCCCAATTCCAACGATAGCAGGTGCTGACAGGTCTGAATAATACGGAACTATCAGTTTAATAAGTTATGGTAACAAAATACTAACAGGAATTCTTTACAGAAGAATGGAAAAACTGTAGAAGATAAGCTCAGGGAAGATAGTTTAGATTCCGGAGAAATGTAGGAACATGTGTTACAATATTGGCCCTAAGACTTCTCTTTGAAGATAGGTTAAGAATAGGCAAACCTACGTTTATAGCGTTTGTAGACTTAGAGAAAGCTTTTGGCAAATTCTGGAGGTAGTAGGGGTAAAACATAGAAAGCGAAAAGCTATTCAGACCTTATACAGAAACCAGAGGGCGGTTATAAGAGTCGAGGGGCGTGAAAGGGAAGCAGTGGTTGAGAAAGACAGGGTTGTAGTCTATCCCGGGTGTTATTTAAGCTGTACATTGAGTAAGCAGTAAAGGAAACTAAAGAAAAATTTGGAGAAGGAATTAAACTGCAGAGAGAAGAAATAAAAACTTTGAGATTTGCCGATGACATTGTAAGTATGTCAGAGACAGCAAATGATTTGGGAGAGCAATTGTACGGAAGGGACAGTGTCTTGAAAGCAGGATACAAGATGAACATCGACAAAAGCAAAATAGGGGTAATGGGATGTAGCCGAATTTAATCACGAGATGCTGAGGGAATTAGATTAGGAAACGAAACACTTAATGTGGTAGGTGAGTTTTTCTATTTGGACAAAAAAATTAGTGATGATAGCCGAAGTTGGGAGGATGTAAAATGTACACTGGAATTGGCAAGAAAAGAGTTTCTGAAAGAGAGAAATTTATTAACATCGAATGCAGAAGTAAGAGACAGAAATTCTTCTCTGAAATATTTATACGGAGTGTAGCCATGTATGGAAGCGAAACATGAACGATAAATAGTTTAGAGAAGAAAAGAATTGAAGGTTTCGAAATGTGATGCTACAGAAGAATCCTGAAGATTAGGTAGGTCGATCACGTAACTTAACAAGAGTTGCTGAACAGAAATTGGGAGAAAAGAAATTTTTGGCACCACCTGACTAGAAGAAGGGATCGGTTGACAGGACACATTCTGATACATCAAGAGATCACCAATTTAGTGTTGGAGGGAATTGTGGGGGGGTAAACATCGAAGAGGGATGGTGGATGTGCGGACGTAGTTTGTCAAAGTCACAAATCCCAATGGGCCAATTTCTCTAAATCATATGTTCCAGACGTTCATCAGAATGTGTTGAAGAAAAGAGAAGTGTGTGCAGAGTTTATCACGCACACCTTGACTCCTCTACAAAAACGTGCCCCGACTTGATTGAAATGCAAATTGTGGAAAATCATTTTCTTCCAAAAATCATTAGAGGTGACGAGATTGGTGTTATCAGAACCTTCCGCACACCGATAAAGTGCCGAAATTCATTTGGCATGACGACGTAGCTGGCACTGAAGCTAAAGTGACACGCTAATTGAACAACATCCCAAATGGTTCAAATGGTTCTGAGCACTATGGGACTTATAACGATATGTTTACGTAATGTGTATACATAAACATACAGTTATAAATGTCCCCGTTCGTAGTCTCTAATTATAACAATATGTTACTTTTGTGCTGTAACATATAGCTATAATCAGCGGTGGAAACATATTTGCGAACGCCGACCGTGTGCGGCTGTTTCTCGTTGGATCGTCTGATCAGTCGGAAGTTGCATTGCAGAGGAGAGTAAATGCCTATTCAAAATATAATTATTTTGGATAGCTCAACATGAATTTCCTAAGGGACCGTAGTTTATCATGCATTTACCAGTAGAATATGGCGCGGAGAAAATATTTCGCCGCATGCAACCTCCGTCCGAACTCGACGAAAGAATTCGTGACTGTGAACTCTCTATTTGGCAGAAACATATAGAAAATTAAATAATTTCATGAAGAAGTGAGACATAGATTCTATAGTAAATGAATAGTCCATACACCAGTTCCATTTAACTCTGAATTTATGGCAATTAATAGACGAACTTACACTGCAATGAAGAAATTAACATGGATGTCGTTTTGACTGGCACTTCTCTTAATGAAAACAATTCCTTTGACGTTTTCACATACACGTCACACAATAAATCTACTGCTAGGCACTTTTAGTATTACACATTTACTTTACACTAGAACAATATTAATTTTGACAATAATAATACGGCGGCGAGACATGCGCGTCCGACACAAGTTACAGGAGACAAGAGAAGAATGAGTAACTGTTCATCGAGAATATCTCGTACATCTAAACAAAATGTGTAAAAATGTTCTTCTTCTGTCCGTTTTTCGCGCCGCGGTTTTCAAAGTCAATAACTCACAGCATCTCTGACGGCGCTTCGACAATAAACAAGTTACATCACAGGTCGTTCACCTTTTACATTTTCGCAACATTATTTGCTAACTGTAGCTGTTGCCGAGCGACTGCTCGATTAATTAATGATTTAAAATGATAAGGCAATCACATAATGTTACAGACTCAACTGCTGCGGTCATAAGTCCCCTAGAACTTAGAACTACTTAAACCTAACTAACCTAAGGACATCACACACATCCATGCCCGAGGATTCGAACCTGCGACCGTAGCGGTCGTGCGGTTCCAGACTGTAGCGCCTTTAACCGCTCGGCCACTCCGGCCGGCAACAACATCCCAAATAAGGACTTTTCTGACAGTTTCAAATGCTTATATGAACGTCCCAGGCGTTGTGTTCAAGTGGAGTCAGAGTATGTAGAACAGCAGAAGCATTAAAATCACGATTCTAACGTTTCTCTATTTTTTTATTAATCGAGTCCGACTTTTTGGATCGACTGGGTAGTTACACTGTCGCACTCTCTGCCACTCAGCTTCAATATATTCCTGCGATGCATATCGTGTGCATCACTGTAACAATATGATGTGGCATGATTTTTTTGCCAAGCTGATGAGATGTAAAAGAGCTTGTAAGATCCCCCCTACCTCCCTTACTAATCGCTTACTTTGGAAATCTGGCCGTGTTTTACGTGTGCCCAACAGCTATTAAAGGGAAGATATGTGCAACAAGCTATTCCGAATAATAACTTATTCTTCTCTTACCACTCTGGTGCTATTATACATTATATTGTCTTGGTTGATAATTAGTGTAGACGCTGACGAAAAGCGCTAAAAGAAAAGGGCTACCACAATAATCGTCTACGGCCACAAGAACTCAAGTGGAATAATTTAAGGTGAATAATAATTACGGTCATCAACCCAGTAGGGCAATTAATTTTCGACATTAATAATGACATGAACAGTAGCTGCTTGAAATGATCACGTGGCAGCAGAAGGCTTGCACGCATGTACTTAAAATTACAAGTAAAAAATAAGAATGAATGAATATTGCAATAAATAAATTTAGACAATCGACGCAGTCAAATGAAATAATTTCGAAGGCCCTTTGAAATAAACGATATTGAATTTATTGGAACTGAACTTCTCTATTGTTACGACAAAACTTACGTAAACTCACTCTACTGATTGCTCGATACTAGCAGTTTTTGAGAAAACACAAATTAATTGCAGTTTAATGAAATAGTTTGTAATATGATTCTTTATCAATTTTGAAAGTTAATTTGATTGGAAACTAATCATGGGAGTGATTATGAGAATTCCAACACATTACTGATAATGAGCTTTGAACAAACCAATACACCTAACGATAATGACATACAGAAATTTTATTTATAATTGCTAAATAGCAATTAAAATATATTTTGCAGTAATTTACATTTACTGTTATTCTCAAACTCAAAGTGAATAGCGCTTCTGATCGTTACGCACGACAAACAGTTTCTAATAGTTGCATTTAATTAATTTTTAACTAGCAAAGCAAATTGTCAGGCTTTTAATTTACTTAGTCAGTTCTATACTTTTACATACGTCACTCGGATTAGCACACAGGAAAGTTTTGGAGCCTGTCTAGGTTACAATGGCTTACGGTAAGGAATATAATAGGAATATGTTATCGTCTCACTATTTGAAAAATGATCAAAACCAAGTCACTGGGCAATGCCTCACAGTTTCTACACAGCGTCTTTGATTTTATACGATCTTACAGTTCTTTGTAGTCGTCGATATGCTGTAGTCGATGGAGACGACAATGCTTCAATCGTAGCTACCCGAAAAGGATTGGAACTCCAGAAAGTATTATTGTAAGTTTTTTCTGGTGTAGTTTTACTTTGCCTCCATCCTGTACAGCCGTGACGCCAACGGTGCTCGTCCCATCAGTGTATAAGGAGTTTCTGTCCCACGCCTGTCGTGTCCACTTTAATCTTGCGATGGCCTAGTTCCACGTTGGCCCAGCTGAATACCACTGTTCTTATTGACGGTATTATAGGATTTCTTGATCTCCGCAGCTCCTTTATTTATCCTGCACAAGAATTCTTTGACCACTTATTCAATGATAATATGTAACCGATAATGATATAAACATCAAAACACACTGAAATCGCATCTCGTTGACGAGTGCTTCTAATGGTAGAAGAATATCTGAATGTGTATCACCACAATGTATGAAACTAATCAAGAAACTATTATTTTCTATGTAAAGGTATCAAGTAAAGGACACGTCTTTGTAAAATCTGTCAAGAAGACAGAACTCTATTGCTTACAATGTTTTTTATGTGCACTGTGTATTTGTAGCCAAAGATTGAAGAGCGATAAAAGCCCCTGACGGTTCGTTCTGCTACATGGTTCTGAAACAAAAATAAAGAAGAAATTGCTCTAAATAAAATGGATAATAAAAATGTGGTTTTTAGGGAAAGAGAGCGAGAGGGTTGTGGAAGAGGAGTGGGTGAACGCAGTTCCTTTAAAATGGCAAAATTTTCAAGCTGTTTCCCTTTTCATCTGTTACTATGAGGCGACTCATACTACCATTGTGAACAACAGTCATAAAACTTATGGAACTTTCATTTGTCATTGAGGGCCGGCCGCGGTGGTCTCGCGGTTCTAGGCGCGCAGTCCGGAACCGTGCGACTGCTACGGTCGCAGGTTCGAATCCTGCCTCGGGCATGGCTGTGTGTGATGTCCTTAGGTTAGTTAGGTTTAAGTAGTTCTAAGTTCTAGGGGACTTATGACCACAGCAGTTGAGTCCCATAGTGCTCAGAGCCATTTGAACCATTTGTCATTGAGGTTCGATGTGTACATCAGTAGGATAAAAGATGATGGGTTAATATCAGCTGAAATATATATTGTTCAAGAAACGTGGGACAGCAGCGAATACCAGTATTTACAATTGTGGCGTTCACTGTTGCGTCGTGGTTCCGCCCGGTGAAGCGAACAGCTCTTGTGACCGATTCAGCCAAACCACGTCGCCAGGAAGGTATCGCAAGACATCTCAGTGACTGTGTAAAGCATCGACAGGGCTCGTGGAAGCGGAGACGTGAAAGGAAAACCGGAGCAAGCGATATTATGATTACCTATTATGTCAGCAGCTCTGGCCAATCATAAAAAAAAATCTATATACACAAAAGGAAATAAATAAATATAAAAAATATCATCGATAATGGCTTAGAGGACAAGAACGACGACATTTCAGAAACAGGGGCCGGTTATGTTTGCAACCAGGGTGACTCGAACCTTTTGCGTCAAATTGAAACAGATGATAGTGGGTCCACAACCGATTATATTGGGATAAGGAACCAAGGATCGGAAAGAAATGTTTATTGTGTTATGGATATACACAGCGTACACCGCATAGCAACAACGTAGCTCATAGTACTTATTCAAAGTGACGACTGCCAGTCTCAATGCAAGAATGGCAACCGCACTAGAAGTACCAGGACACAGGGAGTTTGGACCCTAGCAGCAGGTCTTCATCTGTTTCTACAGGGGTTTCGTGCACCAGCGTCTTGACCCAACCCCAGAGGAAAAAGTCCAGAGGTGTGACATCTGGTGATTGCGCTGGCCGTGGGATAGGATCTCCCTTTCTGATTCCACGATGACGGTATATCTTGTTTAAATGTCCACAGACATTAAGATGGAAGTGGACTGGTGCATCGTCATCTTCAAAACATTTGTTTTCGCGGACAAGTAGAGTCTCCAGGAACTGTGGCAGCGCAGCTCGCAGCAACACCAGATAATGTGGACCGGCCAAATGGGGAGGCAGCAAATAAGGTCCTGTTAGGTGAAATTGGACAATACCCGCCCACGCACTGACAAAAAATCGTTACTGGTGTCCACTGGATATGTGGCGTGAGGATTGTACCCACTTCACACATGGCTCTTGCGGCTGTGGGAAATACCATCATGGCTGAATGAGGCCGCATCTGTGAGCAATACAAACGGTGCGAAGTTCGGCACTACAGCACATTGGTGGATAATCCATTGACAGAAGTGAACGTGTTGTGTCTATTTCATACAGCATAGACACAATGAGGTAGCTAGGTGCACGCTAAACTAACGCAGACGGGCTTGAAGTTCTGGAACATGAGACTTATTAATGAATAAGAGGAAAAGTACGTAGATGCGTTTAATACTTATCTTTATTCTCTTGTTGGAATACATCTCTCTTGAATTTAGTACGCTATTAGCACTGATACAATTGGCGCCTTGCTAGGTAGTAGCTATGGACTAAACTGAAGGCTATTCTATCTGTCTCTCGGCAAATGAGAGGAAAACTTCGTACGTCTGGTCGCAAGCTATGTCTTCCGTACAACTGGGGCGAGGTCTAGTCCGTGTCTTGTGACCTGCCATGTGGTGGCGCTAGGATTGCGATTACACAGTGGCGACACGCGGGTCCGACATGTACTACAGGACCGCGGCCGATTTAAGTTACCACCTAGCAAGTGTGGTGTCTAGCGGTGACACCACATTCCTCCCCCGCAAATCGGCGAACGGTCGTGAGATAAGGCTTCCGCCCGCCGTGGGGAGGACCCCATGTTGACGTATGCGATGAGGTGGGGAGCCTAACAACAGGCGAGGCCGTGCCACCCGCACCCGGCCATTCGGTCCGAGGGGAGCTAGGAAACGCCTGCAAACCTAGTCCAGGGTGCACGTCAACATGAGGTGTATGCGCGCGTAACGAGACAGGAGGGGCCGAAGGGTCGACCTCCATGTGGTCGGAGCACCCGACGGGCGAAGACGACATCTGGTCCGGAGCGGGCAAGAGGTCCATGGCGGAGGACGGCTGGTCCCAGGAAGCGAGCGGCGGCGCGTGACCCAGGGAGGCGCCAGGCGGCTGCAGCGAAGCGTCCGCTGCGGGCGGCGCCGGCGGCGGCTGCGGCGGCGGCGGCGCGACGCCATGAGGCAAAATGGAAGGCAGCGTCGGTAACACCTGGGGATGAGGCGAGCCAGTAGATGGGTCCCCAGGGCGCTGACCTGACGGCACCGTCGCTGAAAGCAGACGGGGAGCGGCAGAACCCAGGCGACGACAGAGGCGCAGCTGATTGAGATGCCGACGCACCTCACCAGAGGCCCCCAAAACCAAATACATCGCGCGGCCGAGGCAGCGAAGAATGCGCCCTGCGAGCCAACGCCGTGAACCGCGATAGGTGCGATAATAGACAACGGCGCCAGGAGCAAAAGCAGGAGTCTGCCGCTGCACAGGAACCTGATGCGGCGGATGCAGCAAAGACATCAGGGTGCGATGAGGACGACCATGGAGCAATTCAGCCGGCGAGCGACCATCGCGGGGCTGAGAGCGATACGAAGACAAAAAGAGCAACAAAGCGTCCTCCCGAGAATGCGACTCTTTCAATTTCAACATCTGTGACTTGAAAGTCCGGACTAATCGTTCAGCGGCACCGTTTGACTGAGGCGAAAACGGCGCGGATGTCAGATGTTGAATACCATTGGCCTTGCAGAATGACTGAAATTCTGCGGACATGAATTGTGGGCCATTGTCGGAAACAATAGTCTGCGGAAGACCTTCAATGCAAAAGATAGCAGACAAGGCTTGGATTGTGGCGGAAGACGTCGTGGAAGACATCCGGACAACAAAAGGAAAATTACTGAAAGCATCGACCACAACCAACCACCGAGCATTCCAGAATGGACCAGCAAAATCGATGTGCAAGCGTTGCCAAGGGGAAGTGGCTTTCGGCCAGGCAAAGAATTTCCGCGGCGGTGCGGATTGTTGTTCGGCACACGCCACGCAAGAGGAGCACATATTTGTAATCGCAGCATCGATTCCGAACCAAGTACAGTGCTGACGAGCAAGTTGTTTCGTGCGCACTATACCCCAATGTCCTTGGTGAAGAAGCTTTAAGACAGAGGACTGTAACGAACGCGGGACCACGACTCTGGACTGATCATTATCCGAACGCAACAACAAAACACCACGTCGTACAAAAAGTCTCTCCTTGTGAGCAAAAAAACGGCGAACCAAAGGATCCTCGATCCGAGACTTTGACAAGGGCCATTGCGTAGCAACAAAACGCAAAACAGTAGCAAGGACAGGATCAGCAGCTGTGGCAGTAGCTACACGACGAAAATCAATCGGAAACGATTCGACCACGTCATCGGTTTCCGAATCAATGAACATGCAAGCAAGTTCGGAAGAATCGAATGCTTTATCCTCACCAACAGGCAAACGGGACAACGCATCAGCGTTGCCGTGCCGAGCAGTGGACCGATACAAGATATCGTAGCGGTACTGCGAGAGAAAAAGTGACCAGCGAATGAATTTCTGCGCTGTACGCGGAGGTACAGGCTTGTTCGGATGAAAAAGCGATGTCAAAGGTTTGTGGTCGGTGATGATGGTAAAGTGACGACCATACAAGAAGTCATGGAACTTGGTAACACCAAACACGAGAGCTAAAGCTTCTTTCTCTATTTGTGAATAATTTCTTTGCGCAGATGAGAGCAATTTTGACGCAAAGGCAATAGGGCGATCATGCGAGCCATCTTTGTGCGCAAGCACAGCACCGATCCCGAAATCCGATGCATCTACCATCAACAAAAGGGGTTTTCGGGGATCGAATGGCGTAAGGTAAGTATGTGAAAGTAACGCCGATTTCAACTGGCGAAAGGCGCGTTCGCATTCCGTCGTCCAGACGAACGGAACACCTTTACGGCGTAAGCGATGAAGCGGAGCTGAAATGGAAGAAGCATTGCGCAGAAACCGATGATAATAATTTACCTTACCCAGCACACTCTGTAGCTGTTTCACGTTTTGTGGTGACGGCAAGTCCTGTATGGCACGGAGGTGTTCTGGACTCGGATGTATTCCTTGGGCGTTAAGGACATGCCCCAGGTAGGGTAAGTCCCGAGCAAAAAACACACATTTGTCCTTCCTCAAGCGAAGACCATTCTGACGCAAGACCTGAAATAACGTTCGGAGATTTTGCAAATGTTCGGCTTCTGTCTTTCCTGAGATCACAATATCGTCCAGATAGTTCGCAGCAGTAGGGACCGACGCACAAACAGTTTGTAAATATTGCTGAAACAAAGCAGGGGCGGATGCACACCCGAACGGCAGTCTTTTGAAGCGATACAAGCCAAGATGCGTGTTGACCACCAAGACGCGCTGGGATTCTTCGTCCACAGGTATTTGCAAGTACGCATCTGCGAGGTCCAATTTTGAAAAATATTTTCCCGGGCACAGTTTGTCAAAAAGATCTTCCGGGCGGGGCAAAGGAAAAGTAGCAGTCACAAGTTGTGGATTCACAGTTGCCTTGAAGTCCACACAAAGTCTCAGTTTTCCGGAAGGTTTTGGCAAAATTACTAAGGGTGAGGCCCAGAGAGAAGCCTGCACACGTTCAATGACACCTTGAGATTCTAAATCGTGCAATGTTCTTGCGACCTCATCACGCAATGCGTGGGGAACATTGCGCGCTCTGAAAAATTTCGGTTGCGCGTTGTCTTTCAATTCCAAATGTGCTTCATAGTTCTTAGCGCAACCAAGGCCCGGTGCAAAAATGTCTGCAAATTCTTCACAAAGACTAGAAACACTGGCTGAAGGCACAGTCTGATTCACTGTTAGGACCTGATTTACTATAGACAAATTAAACAATTGAAACAAATCTAAACCAAACAAGTTCACTGCACTAGAAGAACGAAGAACGTAAAATGACACAAGTTTGTTTGTCCCTTGTATGTGGCAAGAAGGCTGCACTGTCCTAACACAGGGATCTAGTAACTAGTTAACTTAACATTTGCGGCACGCAACGGCGGGGCGCCCAGTTGTTTGTACGTGTCGTGATTGAGCAATGAAACTGCAGCTCCGGTATCGAGCTGGAAGGGGATCACTTTGCCTTCAAAGTCTAAGTCCACAAAAAGTTTATTGTCCTGTTGACGACAAGAGCGACTGTCACGTGCAATTTGAACTGATACAGGTACAGAAGCACTTGCGACTTTACGTGATTTTCGGCGACGTCGACGCACACTTTTGGTGGGACGAACACAGTCACTGTTAGCTAAAGTATCACTGGACGGGTGGGAATGAACTACATGAATGTCCATGGGTGAAGGTCCACGAGCCTGATTGTCCTGGGTTCGATTCCGGCGCGAAGCAAAAGGCCTGGAATTTTTGTGATTGTCTGATCTAAGCTTTTTCTGGCAAACACTTTGTACATGTCCTTTCTTTTGACAGTAAAAGCAAATAGCTTGGCGTGACGGGCAATTTTCACGCGAATGTCTAGTTGCACACCGCGGGCATGATTTCACTGCATTTGCTTGCTTACGCGGCGCCATGGTTTGCGAGCTAGGCTGCCGCTGCTGTGCAGACGGGCGCGAGGCCCGTTTAGCGTCCCGTGCAGCGGGCCCGGCGGGCCGGTTAATGTGACACACTGCTGGCGAAGTTTCAAAAGATGCCTGAGCAAAGTCAAGTGTGTCTTGCCTATCCAATATGTCTATCACTTGTTGAAGGGAGGGATTTACGAGTTTCAAAATCTGTTCCTGTATTCGAACATCAGACACGTTCTGTGCTATTGCATCACGCACCATAGTATCTGAATAAGGGAGGCCACAGTCACATTCAAAGGCACACTCCCTAGTAAGTCCTTGCAAAGTTGCTACCCACTCCCTATTAGTCTGACCGGCCGTACGTTTTGTACGAAAGAACGTATACCGTTTTGCAACTACATTGACTGTTTCTTTGAAATAGGCATCTAAAGCAGACAAAATTTCTTCGTAGGACAGAGTTGCTACGTCGCGTCGGGGAAACAATTTCACTATCACACGGTAGGTAGACACACCGACACAAGAAAGCAAAAACGGCTGCCGCTCTTTACCTTGAATTCTGTATGCTGCTAGGTGAAAGTTGAACTGGCGAGACCATTCGTGCCAGGTCTCTTCGGCCGTCACGTATGGCCGAAAAGGAGGTGCAACAGCGTTTTGTGGCAGCGGTAGCGAAGAAGCGGCGGCCGCCGCATCGTTTTGCAGCGCACGTTGACCCTGGACGAGCTGTCCAAGGGCTTCCAATAACGCCTGCGTCTGCTGATTCTGCAAGCGAAAAAATTCGGACAGTACATCTGGAGATTGTGGCGAAGCCATGACACAAACGAATTAATACAAACTCTTTTACTCGTCGCCAAATAATGTTGTGTCTATTTCATACAGCATAGACACAATGAGGTAGCTAGGTGCACGCTAAACTAACGCAGACGGGCTTGAAGTTCTGGAACATGAGACTTATTAATGAATAAGAGGAAAAGTACGTAGATGCGTTTAATACTTATCTTTATTCTCTTGTTGGAATACATCTCTCTTAATTTAGTACGCTATTAGCACTGATACAATTGGCGCCTTGCTAGGTAGTAGCTATGGACTAAACTGAAGGCTATTCTATCTGTCTCTCGGCAAATGAGAGGAAAACTTCGTACGTCTGGTCGCAAGCTATGTCTTCCGTACAACTGGGGCGAGGTCTAGTCCGTGTCTTGTGACCTGCCATGTGGTGGCGCTAGGATTGCGATTACACAGTGGCGACACGCGGGTCCGACATGTACTACAGGACCGCGGCCGATTTAAGTTACCACCTAGCAAGTGTGGTGTCTAGCGGTGACACCACAGAACGTGGAGCTCAAAGTCCATTGGTCCCAGCGCTTGTACGCGTTCTTTATGACAGGGGTGTAATACCTGTTCCACCACTAATCTCCACACTGTATCCTTTGAAGTGTGCATTTCATGGGCAAGTGGGCTGGGTGATTGGCCACACGATCCATCACTTTCTCAGATCCTGGTGTTCAGACATGTCTTTGGCTAGAACCTTGGGCAGCTCTGCGTGATTTGAACGACTCCGTCTCTCGTAAGCTGATATCCACAGAGATAAACATCTTCCAATAAGGATGACGCCTGTTAGGAAAGCATTCTCTGTACATCCTTGCTGCTTCATGGGGCCCTACATCCCACCTTATTGTACATTAAATGCATGTCTCTCAACTATCGTGACGAGTAACGTTCCCTCTTTGACTACGTGCCATGCACTGTACACAGTCACACCTCACCACAGACACATCACAAGCTGTCTGTTGCAATGGACAAGTGGCACCAGGGATAGTGGTGTGCGTGTGGCACAGGTTAAAGCACCGGTGCGACACATGACACACATGCTATCAGCTAAGTTGTGTACATTATGGCCGTTTGGTGGTCAGGGGTGTAAGCTGTTTATCACCTGCTGTCTGTTGCAGTGTACAACAGACACCCGGGATCTTCACGAGAGAGCTGCAGAACTGCGTGCACCATTGTAAAGCATGCTTTGAGATTGGCGGTCGTCGCTTTGAATAGTTACTACTAGCTACGTAATTGTTACGCGGTGTACGCTGTGCATGTCCACAATACAACAAATTTGCATTTCCATCCATTAGTTCCCGATCTCAATACAATCGGCCACTATCACCTGCTTCAGTTTCAGCCAAAAGGTTTCAGACACCCTGTATATGCCACCTGATTCAGACAGGCGTTATTACAGTCATCGCCAGCTGGTAGACACGAAGAGGTTCACGGTGGTCTAATCGAGATGAGCGAACAACCTGCCATTGTTGGACACTGCCTTCACTAGCCGCAAGCTGTTGCCTGTGGTGAGTCTTGATGCTGTCGACTTGGCAGCTTTCCACAGTGGGTTACCCACTGGGTGACTGTCACCTCCTACTGATCGCCTTCCTGGTAGACAGCGTTCGAGCCTGGGCCATCGAGCTGCCTAATCATCACCGTCTGAGCACTGTTCATCGCCCTCCTCGGGCGCAAGTAACCGCCAGCTACCATGCTCAGGGCCATACTTCGACTCCGTGCGCCCGTTGTGCTTTTCGCCGAGCAGCGTAATCAGGGCAGCTGCCGTAGCCGCCTTTGCTAAAAAACACTTGCTGCCGTCTGCCACCCTGCGTCAGGACCACTGCTACTGTGCCGATAGCACCGTACCGACGTCTGCCGCCAACGCCTGAGGAAGACGCCACACGCTGCCACTACTGACATCAGCATGCATCGCCGCTTGACCCCAGCTTACGGCACGCTGGTTACTGGTCGCCTCTCCAGCAACCTATTCTCTATTGTACTTGTTATGCGCCGGCTCGTGTGGCCATGCGGTTCTAGGCGCTTCAGTCTGGAACCGCGTGACCGCTACGGTCGCAGGTTCGAATCCTGCCTCGGGCATGGATGTGGGTGATGTCCTTAGGTTAGTTAGGTTTAAGTAGTTCTAAGTTCTAGGGGACTGATGACCACAGATGTTAAGTCCCATAGTGCTCAGAGCCATTTGAACTTGTTATGCAATAAAAGGAATCTTCAACCAGTGCTGTTTCCATGAGGGACCATGTGTGTGACCACACCACTACAGCCACGCCCGGAGTGGTGAATAGCAGAAACTTATGCGTCATGAGAGTCTTTATGGTACTGATGTTACGCAGTCAAGTATAGTGTCTAACAAATGAGTTTATAGTTAAATGTTTGGACATACAGACAGAGTCAAATAAAACGGTGTGCTATCGGAAACAGTCTGGCGTTTTGGTAATGCAATCAAATATAGCTTTATCCATATGGATAAAAACGAAAGGCGTACCGCCATCAAAGAGTAGGGAGTTCCTATCTACACATTATCCCATTTGTGATAACTTCGATTTTTTGCTGCTATTACGTATTTAATAAATTTCAATGTGAGTCATGAGCATGGCTGAATTCCAAAACCACCAATTTTCTTACAGTTCTGAGACTGAGATTATTTTGACATTAGGATAACTCGATGAGTCACATTATAACCAAAGGTACTATTGTTTCCCCAAGTGAATTTACTTCACACGACGGAGATGGCTCAGTACTACTTCAAGTGCGAATTTAGGAAACGTATGATTGCAAAATTTCCAGTGAAAGGTATGACACAAACTAACTGTACAAAAACATCTTCCAGTAATGGGTCCAAACTGTGCTATAAAATGCAGCTTTACATAAATTTTTGATTTACAGCACACAGTATAAAAACCACAATAGGTTGTTACGTTGAGTATATGAGAAACAAATAATATCTGGCGTGCCACAGGGGAGTGTTATGGGACCATTGCTTTTCACAATATATATAAATGACCTAGTAGATAGTGTCGGAAGTTCCATGCGGTTTTTCGCGGATGATGCTGTAGTATACAGAGAAGTTACAGCATTAGAAAATTGCAGTGAAATGCAGGAAGATCTGCAGCGGATAGGCACTTGGTGCAGGGAGTGACAACTGACCCTTAACATAGACAAATGTAATGTATTGCGAATACGTAGAAAGAAGGATCCTTTATTGTATGATTATATGATAGCGGAACAAACACTGGTAGCAGTTACTTCTGTAAAATATCTGGGAGTATGCGTACGGAACGATTTGAAGTGGAATGATCATATAAAATGAATTGTTGGTAAGGCGGCTGCCAGGTTGAGATTTATTGGGGGAGTCCTTTGAAAATGTAGTCCATCAACAAAGGAGGTGGTTTACAAAACACTCGTTCGACCTATACTTGAGTATTGCTCATCAGTGTGGGATCCGTACCAGGTCGGGTTGACAGAGGAGATAGAGAAGATCCAAAGAAGAGCGGCGCGTTTCGTCACAGGGTTATTTGGTAAACGTGATAGCGTTACGGAGATGTTTAGCAAACTCAAGTGGCAGACTCTGCAAGAGAGGCGCTCTGCATCGCGGTGTAGCTTGCTGTCCAGGTTTCGAGTGGGTGCGTTTCTGGATGAGGTATCGAATATATTGCTTCACCCTACTTGTACCCCCTGAGGAGATCACGAATGTAAAATTAGAGAGATTAGAGCGCGCACGGAGGCTTTCAGACAGTCGTTATTCCCGGGAACCATACGCGACTGGAACAGGAAAGGGAGTTAACGACAGTGGCACGTAAAGTGCCCTCCGCCACACACCGTTGGGTGGCTTGCGGAGTATAAATGTGGATGTAGATGTAGATGTAGCAGGTGATTGGCTACTGTAGAATTAAATAAACTAGACAATGTGTATCGTTCGTGTAGTTATACGTACACGCTCTTTGTCAGAGAAAACGTAATTTTTTGTGGGGTACAAAGATTGTACTTTTATTTTGGACAGTTTCACACAGATTATTATTCTAAGTTGAGGCCAAAGTGCATAAACGTTGGGCGAACCAGTGGTAAACGCTTTTTACCTCTCTTAACAAATGGTGCAACTGCGTTTTAGTATGATTTTAATTGCAATTAAAAGATTTACAGAAGTTAGTTACTGGCTATTATGGCACGCAATAATAAGGGGTAGAGATTAGAAAAACTTTATTAAAACTCATTCACATTGCCACAGACAAACTGAAATCATTCCAGAGAAAGGGACGGAAGCAGGAAGCAATTCAGTATGTCGAATCGGGTCAGGTCCACGACACTGCTTACCGAGTAAGAATGCGCATTCAGAAGAAAGGAGACTGCGACAGAAAACCAAAGAGAGCGAGAAAAGCTTATCCGATAGCTCGTAAGACATCTTGCAAGGAGCTCTATCTCTGTCACAAGAGCGCACAGCGAGGGATCGATACAGCAATTAACTGCCTGTTAAGTGAAGATAGTAGAGTGAGGAGGGCATATGCTGCCATCATGAACTGAGCCTTGCGTCATAGCTCCCTTTAAATACTCCATCTCTCGTCATGAGTTGATCATTGGGATTGATGGCATTCACGGTAATAACACTCGATTCCGTGATTACGAGTGAGTCTATGTCCTAGATGCTGTAGTACGGTCTGTGAACTATCGAAACATGTGGTGACCTTCACTTGATGAGCTCCATGCTGCTTGCCGCCTACCATCTACTGATGTAGAAACTGACTGTCTTTCGACAACACCACATCGCAGAATGCTGCCAGTACTGCGCTTCGACACTAAAGCCACCAACAGGGCCTCTTAGGGTCCACGTTCTTGTTCAACACTCTGGCTCCTCTTGGTGCTGACACCTACCAGCGGTAGGGAGGAGATTAACCAACTAAACGACTACCGGCACCAAGTACATCGTGGATAGGTCATCACCAGCAGTCCGCAGCGGCGGAGGGTCGCTGACATCTTTTCCTAGGCGTGCAATAGCTGAGCTGACTCGACAGACGTCAACCGGAGTCCAACTCGCAGATGAATGAGCAACAGTCGAGCGAGGCTGGTGCGACTTGTAAACGTTGAGAATAAAAGATTGACTCCCAATAATATTTTACTAGAGTTGTTGACACTTCACAGGTTCCAAATAGCTATCTTGGCTTTATGCAGAGGTGTCTCCGCTTGGCCCTCTGTAAGGCCAACATACAACGCTGTGTCACACTAATACACATCTCGTGTATAGTGCATACTTAATCTGCAGGTTGCGAAAAAGAAAACTAGTCTAGAAAATATTTACAGGAAGACTGACATGGAACTGACCCTAGCTGACGAATATCACCGAAGATCGTGGAGGTCGCCGTTGTTGACGTTGATGCAGCACACTGATCGCGTTACCAAACTGTGAGACACTTAGTAGCAGCTGTTCCTGAGGGACAGAAGCAGTGCAGTACTTCATCGTCTGCGGGCTGATCCACATATCATTTAATCAGCCTCAGGACATTCTAGTTAGCATTAGCAGTGTTAGGATGCAAACGCCAGACATCGCGCACCAAACACCAATCTCGAGATTATGAAACGACTCTTCAGCGTACTGCTGGGGATTTCCTGATACATAATGACACATGCTGCGTGACTTCACATTCCTGACAGGCTGATCCAGGCCTCATGTGAAGAAATAATAAATGTCCTGGTTTCACTTCAATCAGAAACCATCAGTACACATGCGAAAGTTCGTCTGCACGCTTTAATTCATGCACTACAGTACATTTGTAAGGACACAGATGCAGATCCTGTTCGATAATGTTTCGGTACTGCGATATCTTAATTCCCACTTGCACAGATAAATAGGGTTGAGATTTCGTCGGACTTCACTCGAGCAATGTTATCTCTTTTCCGAACTCTTTTTCGGACAGTTACAATTTTTGTTTATTGCAGCGCCCGTTTTGCCACTAAGTTTTGCATCGCAGACTTTGTTGGAGGTGTTGACAAAACACTACCAGTCTTAACCTCGTGCGCCAACAGTTTCGCACATGTTTTCCACGAACTGTGCTTCGCATAAAACTTGACAATGAGTACACGTTGTTTTAATGTGAGCACCATTTTGTATTACACAACTGATCACTAAACACGTCTGTTTCTCTCACTCTCTCAAACGTAATGACACGGCAAAGTGCTCGGAACAGATCATGCGGCAGATGTGCAGTCTAAAAGTCCATCGTAATCACGATTTCCAGAATTTTCTGTGATGGGTAGTTCCCCTTTAATTAACAAGGCTATGTTCCGCTTCAGTCTTATTAATATTTTCCGCGCCAGTTTTATATTGTGTAACCTCGAGAATTACGGTATACAGTGGACTATACACTATGTTAATGGGCTGATTCTGGTTCATGTCATTTTTCTCCATCTTAGCCTAAAAATTAGGCTAATTCATGTTTTCAGTGCTAATGAGCACGTAAAACAAGGAAGACGCACGATACAAGTTGTTTAGTTGCTTTAAATCCATAGGATCCGACACTCATTTACAGCGTAAGTTCTCATAAACTCACAGGAAGTAGGAAAGCACCATTGTATGTGAACACAGTTTCAGAAATTAATGTAGACTCAGATCGGCTTAGTTTCACAGAACAGCACAAATTATACATTTCCCAGAAAGTTCCTGAAGTAGGCTCCACTACTGAGCCATTGCTCCCATGTGAAACAGCTCTACATGGGAATAAGCATAAACATTTTAGTGGCTACATGACTGATTACATAATCTTAATGCCAGAATATTATAATGAGTCACAGTTTCATTTCAGTGAGCGCAAATATTTTGTCTTCTGAAATGCGTATAGAAGCGTGTCCTGCAGAAAGTACAGTTATTTATATGTGAAAATTCCTCATTCATTTCTTTGCTTGACCGATGGTTTATTTAATGCTTAATATCTAAGTTTTCTGTTTAGAAGAATGACGTTCAGGAAACTGCCTGGGGTCAGAGCAGCAATCGGGTGTGGATGTCAGAAGAAGCAGCCTCCCATTCGCACGTTAATGAACCGACGGAGACATACAAGAAAGCTATCCCAGTGTGCTCGACGTCATCCAAAACTTGACTCCGTATGCCATAGCCGTTACCGGTAAGAATGCACACCTCCCTTGAACCAAAGGAATCAGCATTACTAAACAGCTGGTATCTCAAGGCCAAAGTGCTTCACAAGTCCTTGAATGGACCACTCTGCCTTCAGGAGGCCTACAGTAAGACTTACGCTGAAAGTCAGTTAACCACGTGAGTTGTGCTCGCTGTCCTAGCATGATTACAATGTTTAGTGACGCACTCGAAACCGCGTGTTACCCTTTCAACAAGTTAGTTACAGTTATTATGTGTTCAGTATTTTCACGCTTTCTATTTTGTGTACACATCAACTGTTGTGAGCAGGCAAAACTACTTTCATCGGCCACAACTGTGTGTTCTTCGATTGTTCTGGGTAAAGGCTCATCACACTATAGCACATGAAATACTTGTTGACTTTGCTGCATAAATGGATGAAAAATTTGCTTAACATTGACACAGACCTTTGCCACAGGATTTCTTGATAAGTTACAACTGTTGTTGACTATTAAAGCATCACTGAATGTACAGATTAACAAAATGTTCTTTTGCAATACAGTGTTCCACTTTTAATCGAACAAGTCCCTCAGAAACTTTAAATATCACATTGCTCCTACTCCACGATGTTGACTCCTTCAGGTGAGGGCGTGAACCGGGCAGAGCTCCTGCTGCCTCAGCACCATATTGAGCTCAGTGTGAGGGCACTTCTAAGCAGAGAAGGGAAGCCTGGTCTTCAGGAGCGCCTCCCATACGTCGCCCCAGAGTGCAGAGAACACTCGCTAACCTCTGTGGTCTCGATTCGCGTTGCCGACTTCGGTGTGGCAACGCGATCTTCATACGATACCACATTTTAATGTGGCATCGTGGCTGTTTTAGGTGGGATATATTTCGAATCATGGTTGCGAGCTTGGACTATGATGCTTACGACACTACCAATCTCAGCAAACAATTTCGCACTAACCACTACCGAATGATTTGTGGAACCCACCTTGCTTTATGTTGCGAGTAACTCATTGTTACGGTTCTGTACCTCAATCGGTAAAAACAGAACCCTAAAAGCATCACTTTGTTATGAGCCTATCTGTCTGTCTGTCCGTCCGTCCGACTGTTAAAAACCTTTTTCTCAGGAACAGGTATACGTATCAGGTTCAAGTTTGTCACATACTAACGGCTTCTCGGCTGTTCAAAAAATGGAAGCACATCACTCAATGCAGTCAAAAGATACGGTCATTTATGTCCCATATTTTGATGCAAACTTATCATCAAAACTTTTATAGAATAAAAAAGTAAAAAGTCCGAAAATCGTTATGTTGTAATTAGATTATAAGAAAAAAATTGTTTTTATCATGTTGCCCGACTGTCTGTCTGTCCATCTGTTGAGGCTCTCAGGAACCAGTAGACATGTCAAGTTGAAATTTATGTCACGTACTAAAGTGTACGGTCACTTGACTGAGTAAAAAATTGAAGTTTATCTCCAAATGCAGTCCAAAGATATACATCTTGCGAGTACAGATATCGTTAACAGGCAAAAATCGTTGAAATTCTTGTTCCCGTGATGACTGAACTATTTGTGTACGTACACAATTAAGTTTGTGCTGAAAGCTCGGTGCGCAGATCCTACTTGCACTTATCCAGACGTTTTCTTCTTATTACGAAATGAGTGTAGATACTAAGCCTGGTCCAAGACGAGGTTCGAGTACGACAGTCACAACACCGGAAGTGATCGGCGATCCCTGTGACCACTATGCCAATTCTGCTTCCTCAGGAGCATAGAAGAAGGATGTAGGCTAACAACATCACAAGACGGATGTGAGGCTTGTTCACCTGTACGCTCCTCCCCCATCTCGTTCATGTGTGTCCATTCTTGTGTATGCTGGCGGCTGATTGCTACGTGGTTCTGACTTTGTCTCTGTACACAGCATGCTGTTTTGAAGCATTTCTTTTGCTAACAATTGTGTTTAATGGTGTTTCTACTCCACTTGTTTAGAGGCGTTAATTGTCAATTTTCCAACTGTGTAATAGGATGCTATTGCGTCCCTCATAGGCTATACGTTATCAGTACGAAACAATGTGATAAATCTTTTGCATTTATGTGAATTGTGAAAGGCCAGTAGCAGAGGAATTTATACACCCACCCTCAGAATAATCTGAAACTTACGAAGTGCATACTTTGTATTCTTATCCCTTTTTACCAATTATTATATTGCAAATATACATTATCTCATATAAATATAGGTAGTAAACATATGAATGAATTATGTAAATTTGTTACGAGAATACATAAACAAATTATAAAATATATTGTAAATTTAAGTATAGGGAGGAGCAACGTTAGAGTCTGTCATTGTACATTCGTAATTTTGGCAAGATAGTTATTTAGTTACTTATATATTCTATGGACGACTTTGCACAGTACATAGTAATGGTGCGGAGCGAGTCATTTGATATTCGCAAATTAATTTGTACATACGGTTTTATTCTCAACATTTCTAAGACTTTTATCCACAAAAAGTAAAAAGATATACAGATGTGGGATAGTACCCACTTGCTTTTACATATTACAGTAATAGTAATTCATCTACCGATTAGAAAGAGTTGTCAAGGAGAAACTTTCTCACTTTGTTATCAAATTTTACTTTGCTGACCGTCAATATTTTAATTCATTGAGTAAGTGATAACAATTTTTGTTGCAGCATTGTGACCCCTTTTTGTGCTAAAGACAACTTTAACGTGGAGTAAGGAATGTCATTTTTCCCTCTGGTATTATGATTATGCTACTCACTGATCCTTTTGAACTGTAGTGGAATATTTGCAACTAACTTCATGAGGGACTATATATTTTCTGAAGCAGAATGCGCAGCTCTTGAAGTAGATGTCTACAAGATAGTCCTTGGTGAGCACACGTTATTGCTCTTACAGCATGTTTTTGTGCAATGAAGACTTTTTTTCTTAAAGGTGAGTTACCCCAAAATATTATTCCAGATGACATTACTGAATGAAAATATGCAAAATATATCAACCTACTTATTTGTCTTTCCCCAAGATTTATAGTGATTCTAAGCTCAAATGTGGCTGAAATATTTTGTTTTAGGAGTTCCAAAACATGTTTTTTTCCAATTTAAATTCTCATCAATATGGATCACTAAGAATTTTGAAGTTTCCAACTTATTTATTGTTAAGGTTTATAATTTATATAAAAAACAGCTACCAGCCACATGTATGGTTTAAAAAGGTTTATTATCTTCTGACCATGACCGGTTTCGGATTTTTCTTTACAAATCCATCTTCAGATGGCAGTTACAAGCATTCTTAGTTGGACCTAGTTTTGTTTGTGTTATTCGTTTGCTGCACTGGGAAAGAATTTCGCTGCTGTTACCATCAAAGAGTAATAGAGTGTCATCTACGTATCTCTTGTAATAAATTATTTTACTGTTCATTTGGTTATTGGATTAGAAGAACTTTTGCTCAAGATGGTTAATGTAAATATCAGCTAATAATCCAGCAAGACTGCTACCCATTGCAAGGCCATCATTTTGTTTATAGACTTTATTATTGAAGGTGAAGTAATTATTAGACAAAATGAGTGTGAGGATCTCTATCAACTCATATATTTCTGGTAGATTGATCTTTTTGTGTTTTAAAAGGTTACTTTTTATTATGTTAATTGTTTCATCTACTGGGATGTTGGTGTATAGGTTTACAATATCTAGTGAGGCACACTTTTTTAAAATAGCTTAAGCCTAATATTCCATCAAAAACATTCAGTATAGAGGCCCCAAAAACTGCTTATATGTCATTGAAAAATTGCATAATGAAAACACGTGCATTGGTTATTATGTCATATATTAGAATTTATCTCCTACTAGGGTAACAACTAATTAGTAACACACAGTAATTCTGTACTACATATAATGTTTGTAATCTTATTTCTATGTAGCCGGCCGAAGTGGCCGTGCGGTTAAAGGCGCTGCAGCCTCGAACCGCGATACCGCTACGGTCGCAGGTTCGAATCCTGCCTCGGGCATGGATGTTTGTGATGTCATTAGGTTAGTTAGGTTTAACTAGTTCTAAGTTCTAGGGGACTAATGACCTCAGCAGTTGAGTCCCATAGTGCTCAGAACAATTTTTTTTATTTGTATGTAATTTTATTTATTCCGTTTTAGATTAATTTCATACAATAGCAAAGAGATATTTTACTGTGCCCATATCGACTATACATCATCTATAAGGTAGCATCGTTATGACTGTAAGCTCTTTGCAAATATTGTTCTCGTTTGTAATGTGAAGCTGGACCACGTTTTGTAAACGTTATTCGTGTGTGCTGCGTGTGTAATTAAGATGATGAGGTTGAAAGTGACGTCCATTGACTGGAATAGCACTCACATAGTGCATATTGAAAAGTGTATTAAGCTTGCGTTAGAAAACATAAACGCACGAATATTTCGTCAAGCAGAACTATACAGCTTGTAAGTACACTAACCTGCAAGTTTACTAATGTTTATAAAAACCATCTCATGAGCAATTAGATTTTGCAAAAGAAGTAAATTTTTCGTTAAAATACCATTACCGATATGACAACAAAAATATTTCTTTTCTTTCCCAGTGCAGCAAACGAATAACACAAACAAAACTAGGTCCAACTAAGAATGCTTGTAACTGCCATCTGAAGATGGATTTGTAAAGAAAAATCCGAAACCGGCCATGGTCAGAAGATAATAAACCTTTTTAAACCATACATGTGGCTGGTAGCTGTTTTTATATAAATTATAAACCTTAAGTACAACAGCCACGTTTCTCAACATCTCGAATTTCGACAAAATAGCGTTATTTATTGTTTTCTCATCATGTACTACACTTATTTTGTGTAGTTCCTCTAGATGTGCAGAACTGAATATCTCGTGTCTTTTCAGATCGAGGGTGAGATCATTCACAGAAAATCAGTCAATAAATCTTTTAAGAACTCTATTTACCATTGCTTCTGTTGCTGTAAGTATGATTAGACTGATTACAATAGCCGGCTGGAGTGGCCGAGCGGTTCTAGGCGCTACAGACTGGAACCGCGCGACCGCTATGGTCGCAGGTTAGAATCCTGCCTCGGGCATGGATGTGTGTGATGTCCTTAGGTTAGTTAGGTTTAAGTAGTTCTAAGTTCAAAATGGCTCTGAGCACTATGGGACTCAACATCTTAGGTCATAAGTCCCCTAGAACTTAGAACTACTTAAACCTAACTAACCTAAGGACATCACACACATCCATGCCCGAAGCAGGATTCGAACCTGCGACCGTA
Source organism: Schistocerca nitens (assembly GCF_023898315.1). Classification (NCBI taxonomy): domain Eukaryota; kingdom Metazoa; phylum Arthropoda; class Insecta; order Orthoptera; family Acrididae; genus Schistocerca; species Schistocerca nitens. The sequence continues at coordinate 556,938,077 of NC_064615.1, read as the reverse complement.
GCAGTCCCGCGATTCCGGACTGAAGCGCCTAGAACCGCACGGCCACCGCGGCTGGGGTAGTTCTAAGTTCTAGGGGACTCAGAAGTTAAGTCCCATAGTGATCAGAGCCATTTTGATTATAATACTAGTGTCATGTGTAGAAAGAACTAATTCTGCTTGTTGTATACTATATGGAATATCGTTTACATATACAAGGAACAGTAGTGGGCCTAACGTTGAACCTTGGGGAACCCCATACGCGATTTCTCCCCAGACAGAATTACGTCCTTAGACTATATTGCTTGAATTACAAAGTACAACTTTCTGCATTCTTTTGTATAGATATGACATTCTCTATTTGCTGGCTATACCATCAGTCCCATAAAATGTCAATTTATCTAGGAGAATACTGTGATTCACACAGCCAAGTGCCTTACAGAGGTCGTAGAAAATATCAACCGCCCCTATTGTATTATTTGATGATTGTAATATCTAGTGAGTGAATGCATAAATAGCGTTCTCAGTAGACCAACCCTTCTGAAACCCAAATTGTGATATGCTAAAGATGATGTTGGTTGCTTTGGTGAGATACTACTCTGGAATCATCTTCTCGAAAATTTTGGTAAATTATGTCAGCAGTGAAACAGGTATTAGGTATTGAGATCTCTCTTACCAACTTTCTTAAAGAGGGAGGAGGAGGGGGGGGGGGGGGCTTAACAACGGCATATTTCAGTTGCTCTGGAAAAATGCCTTGAGTTAGTGATGCATCACATATTTCAAATAAGCCCATTATTACGCGGGAACAAATTTTTAGTACTGTATTGGAAACACCATCAAAGCCACATTAGCTTTTATTTTTGAGAAAATGTATAATTTTCATAATTTCGGAAGGAATAGTTGGTGACACATTCATATGATTGAATTTTATGAAAGTTACATTTTCAACATACTGCTGTGATTTTACTCTTGAACTGTTTGTCCCTATGCTTTCTACTATATTTAAGATATGATTATTAAATGCTTTTGATACCTGTGACTCATCATTTATAGCCCTTCAATTCAGTTCAATAGCGATGTCATGTTCTGTGCTGGTTGTCCTCTCTCTCGTTTCACTACATTCCGTTAAAGCCTCAAGTCTGTTGCCAGAAGTACTGATTTCTGACATTATGTGCATGTTCTTTGATTTTTTAAAATCTTTTCTTAGTGATTTTGAGTAATTTTTGTAGTGTGCAACTACTGCGGGATCCATACTTGTGCTTGTCGAAAGATACATTTTCCTTTTCCTTTTGTAAGATATTTTAACCTGTCTAGTGATTTATGGTTCCTTACATGGCTGTTTAGTGTCCTTTCTGATTAGCTTATACGGAAGCTATTTTAAAATGAATTTATCATGGAACAGATTAAATTTTGTGTCTGCCTTTGGTTCATTATAAATTACTTGCCATGTCATCTCCTCTAAACTATTCTTAAAAAAACGTTTGTCCTGGAGTCATTAATCAGGAAGACTTCGTATCTGCTACTTATGGCAAAAATATAGAGTAGTAATAATTAAAAATATGTCTCTGATGGAAACGTTCTATCGGGGACAAGAACAGTTTCGACGACAAAACTTTGAAGGACATGGGAAAGAGATCGTTCTAATGGGCACACATTTAGTTTGGTCGGCAGCGGCAATGTGTTGTAGGTTTGCAAATTTCCGTGGGGACAGCAGAAGTACATTGGAATGATGGACAGTCGTTGTTTGCGCAAATAAAGGAAATGACCCTATATTAAGAGGAATACAGGGCTAAATGTCTTGTAAAAGCTACTTACCCGGAGACCATTAGAAAAACTGCAGATACATGGTATTTCTGAAATATTCACTGACGAGTTCTTCTAACAGGCGTGTGTGCAGCTGGCGACGGCTACTGTGGTTAAACACGACGGTCATAATCAGATGGCTGATTATACTAGTCGCATTCTCTATTTAAACCCCGCATTTCGTACAGTGTAGAGTCTACGGCGGAGGTTGTCTGGCGCCGCTATCAATTCTGTCTCATCCAATTCCGTACGTGACCTAATTCCTGTGATTTTATCTCGCTGGTCGTTTTGCCAAGTTACAGAGGGTTATTTAGCGTCTACTGTGCTCGGAGAGCAGTGCGGGTGACGGCGCCTGGAAGCTATGCGGTAATAACTGTCCTTTCATAGCGCAGAATGGGCGAGAATAGAGCGGGCCGCGACTGCGCCGTAATCAGAGGGCGCAGGTGTGGGGCAGACGCAGCCCAGAACTCGCTGCTCGCCGTGTGGTCACGCGGCTACGCCGCAGCCGTGCAGCACGACCCACACCGGGTCATAGCGCCTCTGCACAGACGCCTAGACACCTGCCGCGCCGGGCATACGGCCAACAGCTGGCGCTGTAAGTCCCAACGAGACTACCCATTTGGTCAGTCTGACGAACTCGCGGACGTCCTTCACGTTGAGGTGGCTGGTCGCCGTCGCGAATGTAGTGTGTTTTAAGGCGTGTGAAGTAGAGTGGTTGTGTGAGTGAATGCGAGTGAGGTGGGTGTGAGTGCATGAGCGTCATTTTATAGGTTTCTTTCTCAGTGTGTGATAACAGTTTTCGAACTTTATCCATATTCATTTCTTTTAATATGCGTAAGGTCGCTGATGACCTCGCCGTTGAGTAGCCGTAAGCTTCAAACACACACACACACACACACACACACACACACACACACACACACGCATACACACATGCCCATGAAGTTTGGCTGTCTTAAACACTGTTCCCTATTTAATGCAAGGTGTCGTCATAAAGTTTTATCAATTCGAAAAAATCAAGTTGTGACTATGAAACTTGGTGATGATGTTAGCACTTCTCACATATTAACCCTCCTCTGCAACTCATTTTTCGTCAACGGTGGTGACGTGCAGGAGACGTTGGATAGAGATGTATAGTAGGTTCGTTGACTTGGGGGAGGGGACCAAACAGCGAGGTTTCCCTGAAGCAGTTTAGGGAAATCACGGGAAACCTACATCAGGATGGCCGGACGCGTGTTTGAACCGTCGTCCTCCGGAAAGCAAATCCTGTGTGCTATCCGCGGCGCTCAAATGGTTCAAATGGCTCTGAGCACTATGGGACTTAACATCTTAGGTCATCAGTCCCCTAGAACTTAGAACTAGTTAAACCTAACTAACCTAAGGACATCACACACATCCAAGCCCGAGGCAGGATTCGAACCTGCGACCGTAGCGGTCGCACGGTTCCGGACTGCGCGCCTAGAACCGCGAGACCACCGCGGCCGGCCCGCGGCGCTCGCCCGGTGCCTAGTAGTATTTTGGAACATACACTGTTTTCGAACGCTTTGGATTACCTAAGGGAAAACGGTCTGTTGACAAGCAGTCAGCATGGATTCAGAAAATATCGTTCTTATGAAAGACAATTAGCTCTTTATTATCTTGGGATCACGTTAGCTAGGACATTTTCTTTTAAGGAGCACTTGACACGGATATCTGCTAGCCAGCCGCTGTGACCGAGTAGTTATAGGCGCTTCCGGCCGGAACCACGGGCATGGATGTGTGTGATGTCCTTAGGTTATTTAGGTTTAAGTAGTTCTGAGTCTAGGGGACTGATGACCTCAGATGTTAAGTCCCATAGTGCTTAGAGCCATTTTTTTGGATAACTGCTAAGCTAAAACCTGAAATAACATTCTCCATAAACTCTGTGGCTCTCGCTGGGGATTTTCAGCACACACTCTCCGGGTATCAGCACTCGGTTTGGTATACTCAGCAGCAGAGTACCGTCCGCCTGTCTGGCTGAATGGGACTCACGTTAAAATGATAGACGTACAACTTTTTTTTACATGAAGTGGAGCCCCTCCACGCCCACACCGGCATGATGGCCCACTCAAAAGGTCTACCGCCATCTCTGCATAAGGGTTAGTTTTCACTAAATCGAGGTGTCGCAGGTGGGTACTGCGATGTTTGCGTACGTCTGGTTAATGTTAACCATTAATTCGCGCTCATCTGGAGATAGATGAAAGTCGTACGTCGGGTACGTTTGGTTACTGTTAACCATTAATATGCGCTCATCTGGAGATAAATGAAAGTCGAACGAAGGGTAGCGGTTTGAAGGGCAGAGGGGAAAAAATGTGCCAAGGCAAGAGCCAAGGGGAAAAACCTCTGCGATATTTCAAAATTGTTCAAATGGCTCTGAGCACTATGGGACTTAACATCTGAGGTCATCAGTCCCCTAGAACTTAGAACTACTTAAACCTAACTAACCTAAGGACATCACACACATCCATGCCCGACGCAGGATTCGAACCTGTGACCGTAGCAGCCGTGTGGTTCCGGACAGAAGCGCCTAGAACCGCTAGGCCACAGCGGCCGGCAATAATGAAAAGTGCTAGCTCACCCAAATGAGTACTAAAAGGAATCCGTTATATTTAGGTTACATGATAAATGACAGAAATCTAATGGCTGTCAATTCAACTAAATATCTAGGAATTATGGTTACATGCAACTTAACTTGGAGCGCTCACATGGATAATGTTGTGGGGAAGGCAAATCAAAGAATGCTTTTAATTGGTGGATCATTTAGATAGTTAGAAGATGAAACAGGATTACACAACGAACTGCCTACACTGCGCTTGTCCGTCCTCTGCTTGAGTATAGCTGTGCAGTATGGGATCCTTATCAGATTGGTTTGACAGACAGAGGACATCGAAAAAATTCAAAGCACTGCAGTTTGTTTTGAATTATCGTGAAATTGGGGAGAGAATGTCAAGGATACGCGAGTTGGGATGGAATCATTAAAACAAAATCGTTTTACGCTGCGGCGAGAGTTTTTTACAAAATTCCAATCTCCAACGTTCTCCTCCGAATGCGAAAATATTTTGTTAGGAGAAATGATAATTGTAATAAAATAAAAGAAATAACAGCTCGCACAGAAAGATTTAAGTGTTCGTTTTTGTTTCTGCGCGCTGTTAGAGAGTGAAACGGTACAGGAATACACACTTAAGTGTGAGTCGTAGGGTAGTCATGTAGATATAGATGTCTAGATTTCGACTGTTCAAGAAACCTTCAACTTCCAAAATCACCTCTTCGTAATTCTACCACACAATGGTCTCTTCATCCACGGGAAAATGGGAATATGTGGGGTGAAGCAAAATTTTGCTAGCCGAAAGAAGCACCAAGTGTAACTGTATCCTGTGCAGAAGGAGCTAGGAAGTTGTCGAGGATCCAGAACACCCGTGACACTTTGTCTTCAGTATCCCGTAACGCCAAAATATTTCAGTAGTATGCTGCTGTGAAGGCTTATCCCTTACCACCATAATCTGTTAATACAGCACCATGGTACACTCCTGGAAATGGAAAAAAGAACACATTGACACCGGTGTGTCAGACCCACCATACTTGCTCCGGACACTGCGAGAGGGCTGTACAAGCAATGATCACACACACGGCACAGCGGACACACCAGGAACCGCGGTGTTGGCCGTCGAATGGCGCTAGCTGCGCAGCATTTGTGCACCGCTGCCGTCAGTGTCAGCCAGTTTGCCGTGGCATACGGAGCTCCATCGCAGTCTTTAACACTGGTAGCATGCCGCGACAGCGTGGACGTGAACCGTATGTGCAGTTGACGGACTTTGAGCGAGGGCGTATAGTGGGCATGCGGGAGGCCGGGTGGACGTACCGCCGAATTGCTCAACACGTGGGGCGTGAGGTCTCCACAGTACATCGATGTTGTCGCCAGTGGTCGGCGGAAGGTGCACGTGCCCGTCGACCTGGGACCGGACCGCAGCGACGCACGGATGCACGCCAAGACCGTAGGATCCTACGCAGTGCCGTAGGGGACCGCACCGCCACTTCCCAGCAAATTAGGGACACTGTTGCTCCTGGGGTATCGGCGAGGACCATTCGCAACCGTCTCCATGAAGCTGGGCTACGGTCCCGCACACCGTTAGGCCGTCTTCCGCTCACGCCCCAACATCGTGCAGCCCGCCTCCAGTGGCGTCGCGACAGGCGTGAATGGAGGGACGAATAGAGACGTGTCGTCTTCAGCGATGAGAGTCGCTTCTGCCTTGGTGCCAATGATGGTCGTATGCGTGTTTGGCGCCGTGCAGGTGAGCGCCACAATCAGGACTGCATACGACCGAAGCACACAGGGCCAACACCCGGCATCATGGTGTGGGGAGCGATCTCCTACACTGGCCGTACACCACTGGTGATCGTCGAGGGGACACTGAATAGTGCATGGTACATCCAAACCGTCATCGAACCCATCGTTCTACCATTCCTAGACCGGCAAGGGAACTTGCTGTTCCAACAGGACAATGCACGTCCGCATGTATCCCGTGCCACCCAACGTGCTCTAGAAGGTGTAAGTCAACTACCCTGGCCAGCAAGATCTCCGGATCTGTCCCCCATTGAGCATGTTTGGGACTGGATGAAGCGTCGTCTCACGCGGTCTGCACGTCCAGCACGAACGCTGGTCCAACTGAGGCGCCAGGTGGAAATGGCATGGCAAGCCGTTCCACAGGACTACATCCAGCATCTCTACGATCGTCTCCATGGGAGAATAGCAGCCTGCATTGCTGCGAAAGGTGGATATACACTGTACTAGTGCCGACATTGTGCATGCTCTGTTGCCTGTGTCTATGTGCCTGTGGTTCTGTCAGTGTGATCATGTGATGTATCTGACCCCAGGAATGTGTCAATAAAGTTTCCCCTTCCTGGGACAATGAATTCACGGTGTTCTTATTTCAATTTCCAGGAGTGTATGTCCAAAAACCACTCTGTTTCACCCTGACCTTTAACGGTTGGGTCTTCGTCTTTTTCGGCGCTGGCGAATCCACGTGTTTCCACTGATGTCTGCATCTTTGCCTCGGGGTCAGGGCGATCTATGCTGCACTCACCCATGGTGATTATGTGTCTAAAGAAGCCACCTGGATTGGACTGACACAGCTGCAATATTTCCGCCACCGTCTCGGTTCGGTGGGCTTTTTGAATGGGTGTGAATAGTCGCGGGACCCAGTGGGTGGTGTTCGCGATGTTAAAAATGTTGTGCGTGATGTTCAGAACTGATCCGTGTCTGACTTAAGCTTTTACTACTGCTGTGTGGACTGTGGTTTGCCGGTCTTTTGCACAGAGAGAGACGGTTTTTCACTTCATCCTCCCTCATTCACACTTGCTTGACCTCACTGGAAGGGTATGTGCCACCCAACTTCTGAGTCATACGATGGTGCATTGCTACCCTACACTTCCACCAACTCCGAATGGATCTTCCCCTTGAAATGCAGAAAACGAATTACCGCACGATACTCCACTTTATCAATGTGCTGCCCCATTTTGTTTTAGCTCCGGAGTGGGAATTTAAATGTGTACCAGGACAGAACAAGTGTACCTGCAAACACAGTAAAAATTAAATACGTAACTTTTTTCTCCAAGCGATAATTAAAACTGCATGGCTACCCCTCACAGTGATGAAGAATCGCAGTGCCTGACTGTTTTGCTCACAGTGTTCGGTTTATTTATTTATATATGTTTGTGTGCACCTATCCGCTTGTTTAATTTAATTCGCAGCGTGCTTGGTTTCGAGAGACGTATGAGAGCGACATCGAAATCGGATTCGCACTGGATAAATGGCCAACGTGAATGTGGTTTCTACTGTAGACTGTTTTCTGCACTGTCCAAAATACAGGCTGACTCGTAACCTCTGCCTCACAAGATACAAAATATAAAGAGTTAAGGTGATCTGAATGTTCAATTGACAGCACAATAAGTGGGCCACTTCTGAATTCCAGTGAGTAGGCCGCACTAGACTATATGCAACCAACATAGCATAGCTGTCTTGCAGGTGCTCTAAACCGTATCAAAAACAGTCGTTAGACTATACACAATGAGTTCCACAAAACACTACTAGAGAACACTACTCTTCGTGGTAGTCAGTCCATATGTAAACCAATACTGTCATACAACGAATATTAAAAATCACATTATTAGAGATGAGACAGCCATTCCTCAGGCATGTGTGTAAATGTTGTTCTTAGCATAATTTAGTTTGAGTAGTGTGTAAGTCTAGGGACCGATGACCTCAGCAGTTTGGTCCCTTAGGAATTCATACACATTCATTCGAGATAATCCTTGTTGTTGTTGTTGTTGTGTTCTTCAGTCCAGAGACTGGTTTGATGCAGCTCTCCATGCTACTCTATCCTGTGCCAGCTTCTTCATCTCCGTGTACCTGCTGCAACCGACATCCTTCTGAATCATATACTTATATGGATATGGTGTCTGTTCTTTCAGACATGTCCGAAAGAACAGACACCATTGATGTCCTGCAGCCGTCTAGAACGAAATTCGAATTATATTAATACTTTCAGCTGCTGACGGGCGTTTATATATATCAACGGAGACGGGTGAAAATGTGTGCCCCGACCGGGACTTGAACCCGGGATCTCCTGCTTACATGGCAGACGCTCTATCTATCTGAGCCACCAAGCGCACAGAGGATAGTGAGACTGCAGGGACTATCTCGGGCACGCCTCCCACGAGACCCACATTCTCACCTTGTATGCCCACACACTACATTCGTAGTGCCCCACACTAACATACTCATTACTCGTGGAAGACATTCTTACCAAGTCCCGTAAGAGTTCGGGGAATAAGTGTACATCCGCACAGAAGCAAAAGGTCATGACCGGTATTGCCATAACTGTATACACTACTGGCCATTAAAATTGCTACACCAAGAAGAAATGCAGATGATAAACGGGTATTCATTGGACACATATATTATACTAGAACTGACATGTGATTACATTTTCACGCAGTTTTTTTTTGCATAGATCCTGAGAAATAAGTACCCAGAACAACCACCTCTGGCCGTAATAACGGCCTTGATACGCCTGGGCATTGAGTCAAACATAGCTTGGATGGCGTGTACAGGTACAGCTGTCCATGCAGCTTCAACACGATACCACAGTTCATCAAGAGTAGTGACTGGCGTATTGTGACGAGCCAGTTGCTCGGCCACCATTCACCAGACGTTTTCAATTGATGAGAGATCTGGAGAATGTGCTGGCCAGGGCAGCAGTCGAACATTTTCTGTATCCAGAAAGGTCCGTACAGGACTTGCAACATTCGGTCGTGCATTATCCTGCTGAAATGTAGGGTTTCGCAGGGATCGAATGAAGGGTAGAGCCACGGGTCGTAACACATCTGGAATGTAACGTCCACTGTTCAACGTGCCGTCAATGCGAACAAGAGGTGACTGAGACGTGTGGCACCCCATACCACCACGTCGAGTGATACGCCAGTATGGCGATGACGAATACACGCTTACAATGTGCGTTCACCGCGATGTCGCCAAACACGGATGCGAACATCATGATGCTGTAAACAGAACCTGGATTCATCCGAAAAAATGACGTTTTGCCATTCGTGCACCCAGGTTCGTCGTTGAGTACACCATCGCAGGCGCTCCTGTCTGTGATGCAGCGTCAGGGGTAACTGCAGCCATGGTCTCCAGGCTGATAGTCCATGCTGCTGCAAACGTCGTAGAAATGTTCGTGCAGATGGTTGTTGTCTTGCAAACGTCTCCATCTGTTGACTCAGGGATCGAGACATGGCTGCACGATCCATTACAGCCATGCGGATAAGATGGCTGTAATATCGACTGCTTGTGATACGAGGCCTTTGGGATCCAGCACGGCGTTCCGTATTACCCTCCTGAACCCACAGATTTCATATTCTGCTAACAGTCATTGCATCTTGACGAACGCGAGCAGCTATGTCGCGATACGATAAACCGCATTCGCTATAGGCTACAATCCGACCTTTATCAAAGTCGGAAACGTGATGGTACGCATTTCTCCTCCTTACGCGAGGCATCACAGCAACGTTTCACCAGGCAACGACGGTTAACTGCTGTTTGTGTATGAGAAATCGGTTGGAAACTTCCCTCATGTCAGCACATTGTAGGCGTCGCCACCGGCGCCAACTTTGTGTGAATGCTCTGAAAAGCTAATCATTTGAATATCACAGAATCTTCTTCCTGTCGGTTAAATTACTCGTCTGTAGCACGTCATCTTCGTGGTGTAGCAATTTTAATGGCCAGTAGTGTACTTATATGGGTAGGGTCCACGTCCGAAAGAACAGACGGTATTGATGACCTGCAGCCGTCTAGAACGAAATTAGAATTATATTAATACCTTCAGCTACTGACTGGCAGCCACGGGCTGCTGATATGAATCCTATGGAAAACCGTGGTCTGTGGTCGCCAGAACGTTAACAGAGAACGAGCCAAAGAACCAACCAACTACAGCTAACGCTCTTTGAGACTGCCTTTTTGAAGTCTGGGACGAAGTTGCTTCTTCAGGCTGTTACGTCCGACAGCTTAGAGAATCTATGCCTAGACGCATAAAACAAGTACAAAACAATGTGCGATTCTGGATAAAACACACACATCAAAAAAAGTTTTGGACTAGCTCGGTTCCGAGAGTTGCGGAAGCTGTACAGAAAATTGGAACAGAGATCAACATAAACTTCATTTCCGCCCTTTTTGTTGCTAATGAAAACCACACATTGGATGTTTTACCACTATACAGGGATACTTTCAGAGGTGGTAGTCCAGATTTCTGTATACACCAGTACCTCTAGTACCCAGTAGCACGTCCTCTTGCATTGATACATGCCTGTATTCGTCGTGGCATACTATCCACAAGTTCATCAAGGCACTGTTGGTCCCATCCCTTAACGGCAATTCGGTGTAGATCCCTCAGAATGGTGTGGGGGTCACATCGTCCATAATCTCTCTTCATTCTATCCGGGCATGTTCGATAGGGTTCATGTCTGGAGATCATGCTGGCCATTCTAGTCGAGCGATGTCGTTATCCTGAAGGAAGACATTCACAAGTTGTGCACGAAGGGGTCGCGAATTGTCGTCCATGAAGACGAATGCCTCGCCAATATGCTGCCGATGTGGTTGCACTATTTGTCGGAGGATGGCATTCACGTATCGTACAGCCGTTACGGTGGCTTCCGTGACCACCAGCGCCGTATGTCGGCCGCACATAATGCCACCCCAAAACAGCAGGAAACCCCCACCTTGCTGCACTCCGTGGACAGTGTTTCTAATGCGTTCAGCCTGACCGGGTTGCTTTCAAACACGTCTCCGACGATTATCTGGTTGAAGGCACATGCGACACTCATCGGCGAAGAGAAAGTGATGCCAATCGTGAGTGGTCCATTCGGCATGTTGTTGCATGGTGTCGTGAATGGAAAGCTGGACAACGCCACGGATGTCGGGAATGAAGTTGCGCGTCATGCAGCCTATTGCGCACAGTTTGAGTCGTAACAGGACGTCCGTGGCTGTAGGAAAAGCTTTATTCAACACGGTGGCGTTGCTGTCAGGGTTCCTCCGAGACATAATTTGTAGGTAGCGGTCATCCAGTGCAGTAGTAGCCCTTGGGCTGCCTGAGCGTGTCATGTCATCGACAGTTCCTATCTCTCTGTATTTCCTCCATGTCCGAACAACATCGGTTCACTCCGAGACGCCTGGACACCTCCCTTGTTGAGAGCCCTTCCTGACACAAAGTAACAATGCGGACGCGATCGAGCCGCGGTATTAACCGCCTAGGAATGGTTGAACTACAGACAACATGAGCCGTGTACCTCCTTCCTGGTGGAATGACTGGAACTGATCGGCTGTTGGACCCCTCCGTGTAATTAGCGCTGCTCATGCATGGTTATTTACATTTTTGGGCGGGTTTATCTCTGTATTGGGTATCTCTGAACAGTCAAGGGGACTGTGTCTGTGATACAATATCCACAGTGAAAGTCTATCTTCAGGAGTTTTGGGAACCGGGGTGATGCAAAACTATTTTGATGTGTCTATTAGAGTCCTTAAAAAGTTTTATTATGTCTTCTTTTTTCCTCTCTGAGAGCTAGTGGAAGATCGCTTGGTAACAGATAAAACAGTATTTGAGTTTGTTTTTCTTTGAGCTGCCTCTTTCATTGAAATGTTGCTTTTAAATACCCAGTTTTTTTAAATAGTCTACTTTCATTTTATTTATATCCTGTCTAGATACTTACAAAGTAATCAGTTTAGATGGAGGCTTTAAAAGTATTTTACATGTTTCGTGACGCTGTAATAATGTTGTTACTTCCTGGAATGACAGAGAATTATCTTGCAAGATTCACTTGATGTATATGGCTGTATACCAACCAAAGAGTCTGAATGAATTGCATTGTGGTGCCATTGACTTAGCAAATATTATATTACTTTCACGTCACAACTACAACTAATCTCGTTGTCTACGTTGCGTATTTTATGTATCAGCCATTAGAGAGGCAATGAGGAGGCGATTAACGCTGCAATTGGTTGCTTGCTGCATAAAAATGTCGATGCACTAGAAAGAGTAAGAGGCGCTAGCTCTCAGTTCCAAACTGGTGTGAGAGTAACATTTTACCTCGTCTGTTACAGATCTGCAAACAGCTGTATCGCACTCACAACGTCATCTTTAGAAATTTTGTCATTATGATACGTCTCACTACGTTCAGTAACCAGTAGATCTACGAGGAAGAAACATAAAATACTGTGCAACTGGTATTTAAAATACACAAATCCGTTAATGAAATCATATCACTGAATACTATGTTAACTGTATGAATGCGTGGTGTCTGCCCTTTCGGACATGTCTGCAAGACCAGACACAATGTTGAATCCACAGCTGTTATGCATTATATGCAAATTGAAGGTGGAGAGGGGGAGAAAGGAATGGAAAGGGAGGGGATCACAGAGTCAGCTGCATCGGCAGCTACACGGAATCAGCGGCGACGAGTCAAAGTGTGTACCAGGCTAGGATTCGGTCCTGGGATCTGCTGCTTGTTAGGTAGGTGCGTTAACCGCTGTGCCATCCGGAACACAGCGTTATTGCAGCTGCGCGGACTGTCGCGGCGCGCAGTTGCGATAAATTTGTGTTCCGGATGGCGCAGTGGTTAACGCACCTACCTAACAAGCAGGGGATCCCAGGACCGAATCCTGGCCATTGCCAGCTCGATCGCTTCAGTCTCGCCTCAGCACCAGGCTCTAGCTGGTCGGCCAGCTTGTCAGCCATCCAGCCTGGCTGGCCCGAGGCTCGCGAGCCGCGGCTAGAACAGGCCGCAAAGCCACGCTCACCCCTTCAAGGATCAAATATTTAACGAAAAATAATTTAAAGAATACATTCACGATAAATGCGGAGACCACAAAATATTTCATCTAGCTACACTACTATGTAATCAAACGTATCCGGACACCTGGCTGAAAATGATTTACAAGTTCGTGGCGCCTTCCATCGATAATGCTGGAATTGAATATGGTGTTGGTCCACTTTTAGCCTTGATGACAGCTTCCACTTTCGCAGGCATATGTTCATTCAGGTTCTGGAAGGTTTCCTGGGGAATGGCAGCCCATTCTGTGCGGAGTGCTGCACTGAGGAGAGAGAGGTATCAATGTCGGTCGGTGAGGCCTGGCACGAAGTCGGCGTTCCCAAACATCCCAAAGGTGTTCTATAGGATTCAGATCAGGACTCTGTGCAGGCCAGTTCATTACAGGGATGTTATTGTCGTGTAACCACTGCGCCACAGGCTGTGCATTATGAACAGATGCTCGATCGTTTTGAAAGAAAGACACATTGCTCTTCAACAGTGAGAAGGATTATTATATTTTTGATTACTTTTTCGAATCTTTTTTCTATATCCAGTGCCAGCTGAAGCAAGCTTAGGACTGTGTGTATTTCCTTTCTTTTCCATTCCTAAATTATATCTTTTTTGTTATTATAATTCTTCATCAGCTTTTTTCTTGTTTATTACAGCATTTGCGATTGCTGCTGAACCCCCAGCAAGTGAACCAATAGTTGCTAGATATGGTAACGCAGCTATTAGTAATGGAAGAAATCCACCTTCATGTTTTATTAGTCGAGAATCTTCTTTTTTGTTAGATATTCGATAATCATTTTTATAAGTGGAATACCTAATATAATAAGTAAATATCCACCAGTTTTTTTATTGCTCTGACGGGCTTTAGAAACTTTGTTTCTATCTCTCTTTCTTTTCTTGTATTTCAACGGAAGAAGCAAGAAACTACATTAAAAACGAAGTTTTGCAAAACTTAAAGCAAGTAGAACTAGCACCAACATCCTTCACTGAAATTAATATGAGTCTAAAAAGTGATATATCAAATAAATTATTGACATAAAGAATTTATGCAGACAGATTAAAATTTACAGTTGTTAGACCCACTTATGAGAAGGGACAAAAGATATTTAAATAATTATCATCCAGTTTTCTTACAGAGGTCCTTTTCCAAAATACTGTAGAAACTAATGTATTCAAAAACAGTCTCGCATTTAAGTAGAAATAATTTGCTTAGTATATATCAGTCTACACTCCAGAAGGACTGCTCGATTGAGGAGACTATTTATACACTCACCCACCAAATATTACTATTCTTAAGTAACGAAATCTTGCCAGCTCATATTTCTTGTGATCTTCTGGAGGTGTCTGATAGCGTAGATCATGTTGCTCTCTTAGAACTTAAGTTTCGTGGAACTGTTGGCTTCACACAAAACAGAACGCAAAAATCTGAACTGACTAACTGAAACAATGTTGAATGGAGAGAAAGTTTTAGTTAGTAGGGAGAAATGACAAAGGAAATACCACAAGCCTCTCCTATTTCTTATATAAGTTTATTACCTTCATCAAATAGAATTAATAGTTTTTGCGGATGAGACGAGTGTTATAATAAATCCCATCAGAGAGAAAGCAACAGAAAAGACTTAATAATGTTTTTCGAAGAATTATTAAGTAGTTTTCTGAAAATGGACTCTCCCTCAATTTTGAGAAAACACACTATATTCAGTACTACACATTAAATAGAGTCATACCAAAAACACATGTACCACAAGAGCAGAAGTCAGTAAATAGGGTAGAATGCTCCAAATTTTTGGGTGTACTTACAAATGAAAACCTGAATTGGGAGAAGCACATTACTGAGCTTCTGAAACAATTAAGTTCAGCTACTTTTGCTCTTTGTATAATTACTAGTCTTGGAAACAAACGAATGAATCTCCTGAAATAGTTTTCATATTTTCTCTCAATAATGTCTTATGGAAGGGGTAACTCATCACTTAGAAAGGAAGTACTGAGTGCAAAAACAGCGAGAAATAAGAATAATATGTGGTGCTCACCCTGCAGTATTCTTATAGGCAGCTCTACAAGGAGTAAGCCATTGTAACTGCGACGTCACAATAGATATATTCAGTAATGAATTTCACCATAAATAATCGATCACAATTTGAGACGGATGGTGATAGCCACACCTAAACACTAGAGGAAAAAAATGATATTCCCTACCCGTTATGAAAACTGTTAGTGTCTAAGAAGGGAGTTCATTCTGTAGCAACAAAAACTGTGGATCATTTTTGCAATAACATAAAATGTCTGACTGATAACAGGTTTCGAATCTAACCAAAAATTGGCTCTCCTGGACATGTGTTTATCTAAAACATGAAGGGACGAACGCTCATTCAAAGTTACAGGGGAGTGTAGCCCACGTATGGGGAAGAGTGTCCCGCTTTGAGAAGTGTGAGGTGCTGGTGCTGTGAGTTCGCAAAAGGCCGTGAAAACTTGCTCCGCAATGAGCGCTCTGGAAGGCAGCGCTCGTCGCTGACTGATGATGTTACCCGGCCTGCTGACATGGTGAAAGCGGATCGGCGTGTACACCTCAGAGAGATTCTCCGGAAGCTTGGTATTTCGTATGGGAGTGTTTAGTACATCGTTCTCCGGTTCTTAGCGTACTGGAAGATTTCATGTCGCTGGGTGCCTAAACAGTTGGATGACATTATGAACGGCAAACGAACGATTCCTTCACAGAATCATCTGCTAGTACGCCAAGGAGGGTGATAGTTTCTTGGACCCCATTGATGCTGGCGATCAAACGTAGATTCTGCATTTCATGCTGTAATCGAAGCAGTAAATTATGGTGCGGAAACATCCGTCTTCACCTGTGACAAAAGAAATTTCGTTCAGTGCAATCTTTTGGGAAGGTGATGTTAACGGTCTTGTGCGATCGCCATGGACCACTCCTGCTGCACTTCATACCACTGGGTGCAACCATCAATGCCAAATTTTCGAACCCTTGGAGAAGTTCCTGGGGCGACAGCGATTCATATGCAGCAATGAGGCCTTCTACAATCAGCCAGATGAATTCTGCCACAGAGGCATTTCAAATTTATTGTTGCGGTGCGACAAATGTTTGAACCACTGTGGGAACTGTGTGTAAAATAGTGTAAGGTACATAGAATAGTACATATATTTGTAACTTCCTGAAAGTATCTTATTTTGGCTAATAAAAAGGAGGGGGCAAAGACTTTCTGATTCACTCTCGTATTCTGTTAAGCAGGTCTGTAACTATCTGTGCAGAATGGTGCCGGACATTCTCCACGTTTTAGGTACCTGATGGATTGCCTTATATCCAGTGGGACGTTTCCCAGTAACTGCGTCAGCATAGGTGTTAAGAACTGTAGATGAAAAGAACTCCGTCACTAAAACAGGTGGCCAATCATGTGATTCTTGTAAAGTCGGCAACAAACATTGACTGATCAAGTTAATTGTTTATCCGCTTCTTTCAGACAGCAGCATACATTGCGAAGATTGATTTGTCCGGTGCTTCATCCGTAAACAAAATCTTACTTAAAAACGTCACATCATTTTGCAGTTTTAGTTCTGAGCATACTGACCTCCAAATCCTTTAAAACGGTTCTTTATCCAGTCCATATTATTGTCTTAGTGTACTCTTTCCCCATGAGCGGATTTTCAGGGGTGTATTCAGCGCTGACTTGATTTTCATGGGTGACAGTGCGTGACCACTTCAAACAGTACAGGTGGGGGTGCTCTTCGGATGAGATAATATTCAGTGAATGGAGTGGCCTGGCCATTCCCCCAACTTAAATCGAAGTACTCTATACCGACATTGTAGCCAGCGTGGCAGCACATTGCAGAGCATGCGTTGGTAATCACACACCGTACTAAGAGCATGACTCTCCTTTTGTAATGTACAGGAAGCCATCTTTAATCACGGTGACTCGGGTGTAATTATTTCTTCGAATTGCTTTCAGTTACCTTCTGTAATATACTGTAGCAGTTCTTTATATGCATGGTGCGAGTTTCATCGAGTTGTTAACTTGGCAGTGACACATCATGCGAAAAGTATTTTCGTTCTTAAGTTTTGCACACCAGTGTATTTTTACGATCACTGTTCTTGCTACACTGTGTTACATGGCTGCGAGTGGCAGAGAACGCCATGTTGACATACCAACAAATCGAGCAAATTCATTCACAGTGTGATCACGAGCAGCCGGCCGGGGTGGCCGAGCGGTTCTAGGCGCTACAGTATGGAGCCGCGCAACCGCTACGGTCGCAGGTTCGAATCCTGCCTCGGGCGTGGTTGTGTGTGATGTCCTTAGGTGAGTTAGGTTTAAGTAGTTCTAAGTTCTAGGGGACTGATGACCTCAGAAGTTAAGTCCCATAGTGTTCAGAGACATTTGAACCATCAAGAGCAAATCCAAATACAGCTCCTTTCCGTAATTTTCTCCCATCCATACGTCGAACACCATACATCCAACTACCATAGGTAGACCACACCACCATCATGAATTACGTCACTGGTGCTAGGGCACATGACCCCTTGGTACCAGCAGTAACCATCCACAGTGCTCCCAAATGGGCAGTCAGGAAGTTTTTTAATTATATATTTGTTTTATTACTATTATTATTGAACTACACATTGATCTTGCCAAAAGCCGAGAAGCGATTCTTCTTAGTGTTTTAGTTCACTGGGTCACTCTGGGATGCTCTCTGGGTACTCTTGGCACTCTGGGAATCTCTGTGTCTACTTTGTTTATTGTCTGTAGTAGAGATCAGTTCGTTCTATCTCGTGATGTTAAATACAAAAAAAAAAAAAAAAAAACGAAACAATGAAATTTGTAATTCCTAGTTTTACTACCCGCCCAGGAAGGGCTCACAGATTAGACAGATTACTACAGTTCGTCAATTTTCTTGAGTGCGTATAGAACACCCTTAAATTGTGGGAGACGTTAAAGATTTACGATGCTGGTACATGCGTGATATTTTGAATCAGAAGGCAATGAGAGGGCGTAAGCGGCGACGGGTTGTCGAATGCTGGGAGGGCGAGCGTCCGGCTCCCAGCCCCGCGTCGCTTCGCTTCCGTGACGCCACTGAGTTACGGCTTCCGCGCCGCTGCACAGCTGCCGCCGCAGACCGCAGCCAATCCTGCCAACCAAACAATGCTGCAGTCCTCCAGGGGACACGCCTACTGTACTGGCAGTTTGCAATTCGACCTCCTGCTGCAAAGAGGCTGTGGTATCGTCCGCAGAACGAGGTCACAAAGAAAAGTTGGCACCACACGACGGCACCACACATATACGCACTAGCTGCCAGACGCGTCAACGAATCCGAGACGTCACCGTAGACATGTCCCCATGTATTTCCTTATGCCGCCACAGTCGACAAGTTATTTATGTTCGAGCGTAGTGTCTCTTAGCCCAGCCTCTATTTAATCAGCGACCACTTGCAATCATCACTTATGACGGCAGTATTGTCTTAGCACAGATTCGGCTACGTGCTAATAGAACAGTTATTCAGTACATCTTATCAAGTTGTAGACAACATTGTACTCTGATTTCAAACCACACTAAAAAGCCAAAGAAACTGGTACACCTGCCTAATGCCGTGTAGGGCCCCCGCGAACACACAGAAGTGCCGCATAACGACGTGGCATGGACTCGACTAATATTTGAAGTAGAGCTGGAGGGAATTGACACTATGAACCCTGCAGGGCTGTCCATAAATGTGTAAGAGTATGAGGGGGTGATGATCTCTTCCGAACAGCACGTTACAAGGCATCCCAGATATGCTCAATACTGTTCATATCTCGGGAGTTTGGTGGCCAGGGGAAGTGTTTAAATTCAGGAGAGTGTTCCTGGAGCCACTGTGTAGCAATTATGGACGTGTGGGGTGTCGCATTGTCCCCCTGGACTTGCCCAAGTCCGTCGGAATGCACAATGGAAGCAAGTGATCAAACAGGATGCTTAAGTACGGGACATATGGCAGTGTCGTATCTAGACGTATCAGGGGTCCCATATCACTCCAATTGCACACGCCCCAGACCTTTACAGAGCCTCCATCAGCTTGAACAGTCTCCTGCTGACACGCAGGGTCCATGGATTCATGAGGCTGTCTCCACACGCTCGATACAAATTGAAATGAGACTCGTCCGACCAGGCAACATGTTTCCAGTCAACAGTCCAATATCGGTGTTGGCGGGCCGTTGGCGAGGCGTAAGGCTTTGTGTCGTGCAAACAGCAAGGGTACACGAGTGGCCTTTCGGCTCCGAAAATCCATATCGATGTGTCATTGAATGCTTCGCACGCTGACACTTGTTGATGGCCCCGCATTCAAATCTGCAGCACTTTGCGGAAGGGTTGCATTTCTGACACGCTGATCGATTCTCTTCGGTCGTCGTTGGGCCCGTTCTTGCAGGATCTTTTTCCGGCCGCAGCGATGTAAGAGATTTGTCTTTTTTTACCGGATTCCTGATATTCACGGCATACTGGTGAAAAACTTTTACGGGAAAATGCCCCCTTCATCGCTGCGTCTCAGATGCTGTATCCCATCGCTCGTACGCCGACTATAACACCACGTTCAAACTCACTCAAACCTTGATAACCTGCCTTTGTAGCAGCAGTATCCGATCTAACAACTGCGCTAGACACTTGTCTTTTATAGGCGTTGCCGACTGCAGCGCCATTTTCTGTCTGTTTACATACCTCTGTATTTGAATACGCCTTTCTATATCAGTCTCTTTGGCGCTTCATTGTGTCATTCTGCAATGAACGAAGTGTTAAAATGCTATGTCAGCGACAGTATCAAATACGTATCATCTGTGAGGACGATAATTGTTTCCAAAATTATGTAGCTGCCATGACCAATTTTTAATAAATTACTAATAATTTCTATGTCTCTATTGTAATATACTGAAGTAATCTAGACTTGCTAAATGCACCACAGACGGAATTAGAGGAACTAACTCAATGTTTCTCAGCAGCACTAAAAATTCTTACATTTGTCCACCCATATAAACCATGATCAGTACGTCCTGTGGGGTGAATGGCATGAAAGGCGGAGGATTAAGAAATAATAATGTGATGTCGTACAGACATTTCCAGTTTTCAGACCATTGGAAAAGTTTCAGATAATGACACAAAGAGCCCCAACTGAAGATAAGATAACTGGAACTGGCTCCCGACATATTTGGAGTCACAATACAGATGGCTGTATCACTGCTTACAGATGGCAGTATTACGGCCAACAGTTTTCTTTCCTCCAGCTTACTCACATACACAATCGGTAAAAAGTGCTGGTTACCACGATAACGAGCATGTGTAATTGACTGCACTTTCAATAGTCCTAGAAAATAAATAACTTGTATGGAGCAAATGGTTTTTCCGACAGAAAAAATAGGATACTTTGTAGATAACTACTCATGTCCTTTCTGATAGGTGCAGAGCAAATACTAAATCAAGTCATTCTCCCACATTTTCCAGAGAAGCTAAAATAAACCATTGCTAGACGTCTCTATTATAAATCTCAATAATTACTGACCACTTTCAATGTTGACAGCATTTTCTAATTTTTTTAAGAAAAAATAGCATCCCTGATGTGCTGATGGTTATATGCTTAGTAAAAGAAGCCATTTACATATTCAACCTGCTGATTGTATATGTATTAAGTACCATAACCGACTGCATGAAATTTTTTATCTATTCAAGAAATGGCTCTGAGCACTATGGGACTCAACATCTTAGGTCATAAGTCCCCTAGAACTTAGAACTACTTAAACCTAACTAACCTAAGGACATCACACACACCCATGCCCGAGGCAGGATTCGAACCTGCGACCGTAGCAGTCCCGCATCTATTCAAGAACTTTCACTGTGTAAGTCACAAGTAGCTAACACATGCAGCCATCAGCTTATTTGGAATTAGTATATATATGGAAGAATGGTTTTCATTTCCTTATAGCGGACAACTGATGGCTTTTCTAACGTATGCAAGTAAATTTTGACTTGTACAGCTGCCGCATTATGACTCCGAGAATTTTTTTGTTTTTGTTTTAATCAAGCTCTGTACTTATTGGTAGCATTGGAAAGAGACTTCGAAAAAGACTTCTAGATATGACATGTGTGTAACTTGATCATATGGCAACAAGGTAACAGTTGCTTGAACAACTGTCCCACCGTCAGGAGAAGAGGTCCCCCACCAAATGTAAGCAAACTCGTAGGCTTGCTTGAAGACCATCAGCCTGTGCTCTGCTGTTGTAGCGATTAGACGACTCGGTCCTGAAGCTGTTCCTACTGTCTCATTGTATATGACAGCGAAAAAGTGTTTAGGTTTCCATTTACGGTGAATGGAGGCTGTAAAAGCATCAGTGTGGTTGTGCGCTGAATAGCAGGCTATTCTTACCGTGCCAAGCCCTGACGACGTCTTGGCAAAGATTATAACAAATTTCTACAAACTTAAAATGTGAAGAATAAATTCCGCCATATTTCAAAGCACTACGTCCTGTCCATGTTTCGCTCTATCAGCAGCACCGTAGCTATGCGTTTCCAGAGTCGGTTATATTTTTCCACGTAGCATAACCCCCGGACCACTAAAACGACAATATTCCTGGGTTCATTAATTGTTTCCACTTCTTGCCAAATGATGATACATCCAGAATCACTATTAAGACTAAAACCACTCTCATCTCAGAAGACACTACTGGACAATTTACTCCCAAACTGTCACGTGTAATATGCAGATCCCGAGAGCCCATATAGTCAGTTCTTTAACGCTGCATAAAAACTGCAGACAATTTCACTACTTCCGATGCCTGTACTGCTAACTGCTTCTTCTTCTGCTTTCCTCTTAATAAGCTGATGGAAACATGTTACTTCTGCAGTCTCGAGGGCTCTCTTCAGCTGGCTGGTCACAGTGAAATCAGAAAGACTGGAGTGTCGTACAATTGTTTGTTGCTGAAAGTCTTCTGTCAGTATGTAAGGAAATGGCAGTCTCCTGTGTCTGTACAGCACGTGAATAGGAGACGGTGGAATGTGTGCCACACAAGCTACATTATGAGAGGTGTTAAAAGGAATCAAATTTAGTTACATGAGATCTGTAGCCCAAGTGACAACAAAGAACCTTGGACAAAGGGACCAGCTTCTGGACGCTGCTGTGCCGCACAGGAAAATTTGTTCAAATACTAGAAAGGGATTCTGTGACTGCCTCACTGTAATTACTTCGACACATGTGTTTATGTGAAAGGCTTTCGTCTGAACATGGCTGGGAATTTGTCACGTAGTGGGAGAGATTTTCTGCTTTGTTTACCACACCATACCATTACTGGTCAACCAAGGCAAAACCCACAAAATTAGGAAATTGTTACACTTGTTTATAAAGTTATTATTTGTCGGGTCTCACAATGTCAACTGCAATTGCACGACAAGATTCCGACGTTGGCAGAACCAGCTAAGTTTCATAGAGTGAAGTCAGAGACACTTGCTTCAGGGACGCCGTCGAGAACCCGCTTCACTCTAGGAAACCATAAAAGACAGTCGTAGAGAGAGAGATTTCTCCGTCTTAGAGAAAATTACAGAAGCTGAGTTGGATTCACAATATCCAACATCACACCATTCAAAAGTGGCAAGCATGTGCCGTCGATGCAGCCACCGAGGCAAGGTGGACGCGAAACTAATTAATTTGCACCAGGGTTTCTTTGCGTGGATTTAACATCCACAGCCACATACTTTTCGATTCCATGTGGTTTTGAGGTGAATAACTCGTCGACCAGTGACAGGAGCGCATTTACGTCCGAAAAGGAACTTGTGTGAAGGTTATTCGATAGAGAGCGGAAAAGGTGAAAATTGACGGCCCAAGATCAGGTGAATAGGTAGGTGTTGTGAGTTAACGAGCATTGCGCTCTTATTTAAATATATGGCCGAAAGAGTCAGCCTACAGGAATTGTGAAACGAACCCTGTCGTCCAGGACCGCGTGCCACAAAGGGCGCAGATTCACCACGAGATGGGGAAATTCACAGGCGTCTATTGTCTATGTGTATGCGAGTGAGACAGACGAGAAACTACGTCATAGGGAAACCCAGTACAAGCCCTTTGTGGCCAAGGACACGTAGCAGTGTTATATATGGCGGACCTAAGATCGGCCATAAAGGCCAGCATTTATGGAAACTATTTAATTCTGTAGTAATGCAGGGAATCAAGCCACAGTAATTATAATCTGTGATCCTCCACAAATTTTCTTGGTGATCCGAATAAAACTTGAATACTGATCATGTCTATAATGATTTAGGATTTAATGTTAAAGTGAAATTAACAAGTTTTGTAAAAAAGACCTGAGTGCTAAAATCTGAACGCTTTGGTCGATCATAACGATCGACATTTCATACAGAAGCGCATCATTAAAATGACAAACGTTGTAAATATCAATTCTGTAACTTTATTTGTTTAACAGATATAGTAAATTTAAATTATCAGTATTTACAGTTAAGCATCAGAACATCATTTCCTACACACAAAACACATTGAACGATGACAGCATGACACCTTATTGAACCATTAGGTAATAGAATACTTCTTGTAAAGTTTAGTACATTATAGTTACTTTGTTCTGTACTTATTTATAAGAAAGCACATTGGTACAAGGCTACTAACCGTGGCATTCAAAGCTAAGAAGGAAATTGTATAGGTTTTATGTAAAAGAATTTAACGTTTATTATGCAATTGATATTATTGTTACCCCCCCCCCCCCCCCCCCATGAACCATGGACCTTGCCGTTGGTGGGGAGGCTTGCGTGCCTCAACGATAAAGATAGCTGTACTGTAGGTGCAACCACAACGGAGGGGTATCTGTTGAGAGGCCAGACAAACTTGTGGTTCCTGAAGAGGGGCAGCAGCCTTTTCAGTAGTTGCAGGGGCAACAGTCTGGATGATTGACTGATCCGGCCCTGTAACACTAACCAAAACGGCCTTGCTGTTTTGGTACTGCGAACGGCTGAAAGCAAGGGGAAACTTCAGCCGTAACTTTTCCCGAGGGCATGCAGATTTACTGTATGATTAAATGATTATGGCGTCCTCTTGGGTAAAATATTCCGGAGGTAAAATAGGCCCCCATTCGGATCTCCGGGCGGGGACTACTCAAGAGGACGTCGTTATTAGGAGAAAGAAAACTGACGTTCTACGGATCGGAGCGTGAAATGTCAGATCTCTTAATCGGGCAGGTAGGTTAGAAAATTTAAAAAAGGGAAATGGATAGGTTAAAGTTAGATATAGTGGGAGTTAGTGAAGTTTGGTGGCAGGAGCAACAAGACTTATAAATACAAAATCAAATAGGGGTAATGCAGGAGTAGGTTTAATAATGAATAAAAAAATAGGAGTGCGGGTAAGCTACTACAGACAGCATAGTGAACGCATTATTGTGGCCAAGATAGACACGAAGCCCACGCCTACTACGGTAGTACAAGTTTATATGCCAACTAGCTCTGCAGATGATGAAGAAATTGATGAAATGTTTGATGAGATAAAAGAATTCAGGTAGTGAAGGGAGACAAAAATTTAATAGTCATGGGTGACTGGAATTCGACAGTAGGAACAGGAAGAGGAGGAAACGTAATAGGTGAATATGGATTGGGGCTAAGAAATGAAAGAGGAAGCCGCCTGGTAGAATTTTGCACAGAGCATAACTTAACACTTGGTTTAAGAATCACAAAAGAAGGTTGTATACCTGGAAGAACCCTGGAGGTACTAGAAGATTTCAGATAGATTATATAATGGTAAGACAAAGATTTAGGAACCAGATTTTAAATTGTAAGACATTTCCAGGGGCAGATGTGGACTCTGACCACAATCTATTGGTTATGAACTGTACATTAAAACTGAAGAAACTGCAAAAAGGTGGGAATTTAAGGAGATGGGACCTGGATAAACTGAAAGAACCAGAGGTTGTACAGAGTTTCAGGGAGAGCATAAGGGAACAATTGACAGGCATGGGGGAAAGAAATACAGTAGAAGAAGAATGGGTAGCTTTGAGGAATGAAGTAGTGAAGGCAACAGAGGATCAAGTAGGTAAAAAGACGAGGGCTAGTAGAAGTCCTTGGGTAACAGAAGAGATATTGAATTTAATTGATGAAAGGAGAAAATACAAAAATGCAGTAAATGAAGCAGGCAAAAAGGAATACAAACGTCTCAAAAATGAAATCGACAGGAAGTGCAAAATGGCTTAGCAGGTATGGCTAGAGGACAAATGTAAGGATATAGAGGCTTATCTCATGAGGGGTAAGATAGATATTGCCTACAGGAAAATTAAACAGACCTTTGGAGAAAAGAGAACCACTTGCATGAATATCAAGAGCTCAGATGGAAACCCAGTTCTAAGCAAAGAAGGGAAAGCAGAAAGGTGGAAGGAGTATGTAGAGGGTCTATACCGGGGCGATGTTCTTGAGGACAATATTATGGAAATGGAAGAGGAGGTAGATGAAGATGAAATGGGAGATATGATACTACGTGAGGAGTTTGACAGAGCACTGAAAGACCTAAGTCGAAACAAGGCCCCGGGAGTAGACAACATTCCATTAGAACTACTGACAGCCTTAGGAGAGCCAGTCCTGACAAAACTCTACCGTCTGGTGAGCAAGATGTATGAGACAGGCGAAATTCCCTCAGACTTCAAGAAGTCACAGCTGCAAAATACTAACACGAATTCTTTACAGACGAATGGAAAAACTAGTAGAAGCCGACCTCGGGGAAGATCAGTTTGGATTCCGTAGAAATGTTGGAACATGTGAGGCAATACTGACCCTACGACTTATCTTACAAGAAAGATTAAGGAAAGACGAACCTACGTTTCTAGCATTTGTAGACTTAGAGAAAGCTTTTGACAATGTTGACTGGAATACTCTCTTTCAAATTCTGAAGATGGCAGGGTTAAAATAGAGGGAGGCAATTTGTACAGAAACCAGATGGCAGTTATAAGAGTTGAGAGGCATGAAAGGGAAGGGAGTGAGACAAGGTTATAGCCTATCCCCGATGTTATTCAATCTGTATTTTGAGCAAGCAGTAAAGAAAACAAAAGAAAAATTCGGAGTAGGTATTAAAACACATGTAGACGAAATAAAAGCTTTGAGGTTCGCCGATGACATTGTAATTCTGTCAGAGACAGCAAGGGACCTGGAAGAGCAGTTGAACGGAATGGACAGTGTCTTGAAAGGAGGGTATAAGATGAACATCAACAAAAGCAAAACAAGGATAATGGAATGCAGTCGAAGAAAGTCGGGTGATGCTGCGGGAATTAGATTAGGAAATTAAATTAGTAAAGGAGTTTTGCTATTTGGGGAGCAAAATAACTGATGATGGTCGAAGTAGAGAAGATATAAAATGTATACTGGCAATGGCAAGGAAAGCGTTTCGGAGAAGAGAAATTTGTTAACATCAAGTATTGATTTAAGTTCAAAAATGGCTCTGAGCACTATGGGACTTAACATCTAAGGTCATCAGTCCCCTAGAACTTAGAACTACGTAAACCTAACTAACCTAAGGACATCACACACATCCATGCCCGAGGCAGGATTCGAACCTGCGACCGTAGCGGTCGCGTGGTTCCAGACTGTAGCGCCTAGAACCGCACGGCCACGCCGGCAGGCTTTGATTTAAGTGTCAGGAAGTCGTTTCTGAAAGTATTTTTATGGAGTGTAGCCATGTGTGGAAGTGAAACATGGACGATAAATAGTTTAAACAAGAAGCGAATAGAAGCTTTCGAAATTTGGTGCTACAGAAGAATGCTGAAGATTAGATGGGTAGATCACATAACTAATGAGGAGGTATTGAATAGAATTGGGGAGAAGAGGAGTTTGTGGCACAACTTGCCTAGAAGAAGGGATCGGTTGGTAGGACATGTTCTGAGGCATCAAGGGATCACCAATTTAGTACTGGAGGGTAGCATGGAGGGTAAAAATCGTAGAGGGAGACCAAGAGATGAATACACTAAGCAGATTCAGAAGGATGTAGGCTGCAGCAGGTACTGGGAGATGAAAAGGCTTGCACAGGATAGAGTAGCATGGAGAGCTGCATCAAACCAATCTCCGGACTGAAGACTACAACAACAACAACCACAACAACTAGCCATCAGCCAGACAATTTAACCAAAGGGTTAGAAGTGTCTAATTTAGGGCGTGTAATGCGGCACGTACATTTCAACCCCAAGACGAGAAGAGCGTAGACATTTCGACGAAGAGGAACTGCATGTGTGCCCGAACATCTTTGTAATGTTAGCTCGCAGTGTGGAATGACTTCCCAATTCAACAGTGTTTCCCGTCAGTCTAGCAGAATGCGGGCGGGCGTTTTTTGGAGTGGCGTCACTTCAAATAGTCTTTCTGGTCGTTGTTCTTGGATGCGTCTGCCAGACGTTTCAATTGTTCAAAAATAAATGTCACATCGGGGAAGTAATCAGTAGTACAACACACCACTGATGTTTCACCAGATAAATAATATTATTTTTCGTGGATGTGTGCAGGCCTTTGTACAGGGGGTTGATGTTTTGTCTGGGCTCAACCATTCATTTCTTTTCCTTATGTTAGTATAAAGAGACCATTTCTCGTCACCAGTAACGATTAGGACAGGAATGGTGGATGACAATCACGAGCCAGTTGATGACGAGAAAGCAGAGATGTACGTATGGCTGATTTTTATGATTTCGGCTTAGAGCATGCACTACCTGTACAGCCGATTTTTGAACCTTTCCCATTGCTTACAAGTGCCGCACTATAGTGAAATGATGACAGTTCATCACATTTGCCAGTTCTCGAATACTCTGACGTTCATCATTGTGGATTAATGCGATCTTCATCGAATCCCGAAGGTCTTCCTGAACGTGGAGAGCCACTAATGTCAAAACGATCCTCCTTACAACGGGAAAACCATTTTCATGCCGTGCTCGGTGCAATGGCATTATCCACATACACCGCCCAAATGTTTCGGGCTGCCTCCGCTGCTGTCATTCTCCTGCTGAGCTCAGAC
Source organism: Schistocerca nitens (assembly GCF_023898315.1). NCBI lineage: Eukaryota > Metazoa > Arthropoda > Insecta > Orthoptera > Acrididae > Schistocerca > Schistocerca nitens. The sequence goes on along the minus strand of NC_064615.1, from coordinate 556,909,931 downwards.
AAAAGAACATATCGGAAGTATTCCGATTTCTCCACTTGTACTGCATTTTTTAGCGTCCACAGCTCCAATCACGATCTCCAAATGACGAAATGTCAACATGTACACTCAAGCAGCAACAGTAAACTACAAATAAAAAATGACGTCGATAATGAAACCCAAAGCAACCGGAATACCAACTAGTAATTTTCATTCAAAATAACGGAGCACAGCAATCAGCCGTTCTTTCCTTTCAGGATTTATTAAAGCAAATCGAGATCTCGGCTTGTGTCTAGCCATTATCAATGCACTCTTTCATAGTTACAATACATGTCCCGGTACGGCAATCTCCTGTTGTTCGGGGGGACTCTTGAATGAACTGTGCCAGAAGTCCGAACGACTGGGGACATTGATTGAAACTATGAAACAGTGCACTGATGATGGCGAGGCATTAGCCGAAATCTCGATTTGCTTTAATAATGCCTGCAAGGAAAGTGCGGCGGTGCGGTTCCTATCGTCCATTACCTGCACCTACCTGTGAACTCGTTGCAGCAGGTTGCCTGTAGGAAAGCCGAGCAGAAACTTAGTTCATTGCAACTCGCATCAGGCTGCATACAACGTAACTATTTCAACACTCGGGGAAAGGTCTTTATTTTGAATGAAAGGTGGAAATACTAGCAAAACTTCGGTATATTCTGAACCTTGATAATGTACGCGTTCACTGCCAAGCCCATGCTAGTCCTAACACAGTCATGCACAAACCCTTTCGTTCACGTCAGCAAGTTTATGGTAACGTATTTCCCAAAATCTGAACAGCTACTAAGCAAGGATTGTTCTTAAACGAAAATGATCGCTATACTATGAAGTTTATCGGTGTTAACGCACTCAGGTTTTTAGTCACCGAGCTGCTCAATATGCCACGCGGAATTACTTTCTTTTCTCATTACTTAAAAAATCCATACTTTCTATAAAACACACCGGAATAAATATGCCTTCACTTTAAAATACTTTTGAAACATGTAACACAACTAAAACCGGCAAATTATAACTTCCTTTGGAGCTCATATTACACATGATCGTACCATTGAAATGCTGGCTCCGACTCCTTTAGACTGTTGTAAGCATTCTATATCTCCAAGAGAAAAGACGCACGAAGAATATTCCATTCTGATGGGTCAGTTTTCTTTAAGGCCAATAGGAAAACATTATTCTCCCGCGTTAGTCCGCGCTTTTCATGACTAACCAATCAACAAATAACAAATTTTCGCACTGTAATTTTTCCCGAAATAAGTATATAATATTCTGATATTTTGTTTATACTTTACGTTATTAAGTATCTTCATTTCCATTCGAATTAGCTTTCCTTTTACCATAAACTTATTTAACATATTATGATACCAAATTCCACATAGTCTGCATTCACACTGTCTTAAAACTTTCTCAAACTAGTTTGTACAGCGTTCATCAGTAGAACAATGATCCACATATTTACTTTAGACCACATTCGCGCATCATTCGCACTACTAAAAGCATATAGGAAACTGTACGAACGTAAATAAACAAAAAAGCCTTCAAGAAATAAACAGAGCAACTCACAAAAACATTATCTTGACCTGTTTCTTGAATGTTTCTGTGTACTACTGTCCTCTAGCAGATGAAAATTAGAACTGCGTACCCGACTGAACCCGCTTCAGACGATCTGTCACTGCGCATACTTGAGTCATTCTCCCGACACACAGGCTCTAGACAGGAGCGATGTAAGGCGTCACGCCTCACACCCTCTATGATTATAAAGCTTTTTTTCAAAAATTTTAGAATTATACAAATTTTAGATCCTGGCTTCAAATTTTTAATCTTTCAAAAAATTCTCATTTTTATGAACTAAAATTGTAAATTTCTTACTCTGGACTCGTCAGTCTACAATTAAACCAGCTTAATCTTTTAATTTCTTTATGAAAAATTATTTCTTACTTGACAAAATTGATGCGAATTTTTAAAACAAATTTTCAATATTTTAATAACTTTTTCAACAGTTTTAAATTCATTTTTCATGAAAGTCTTTTGAAGATAACTACTCGTACACTTTCTTTCATTTAAAGGCACTCTGGATTGTGTCCTTCCATTTAATAATGGTATTTATCCTACCTTAGCACCAGCACATCACTATAGTCTTTTCGTCATATAAATTTTTCTGGTTTTTGATTACGACACCGTTGCATTGTAGCGTCCATAGCATTCCTCCATTCTCCACATATCTGTCCTTCGAGGGTTTACATGCAACTTTGTCCCTGAAACGATACTTCCGTCTAAGACTACCTTCTTTGCATACATCCTAATACACAATCACTTATTATTGCACGAAAATATTTACAAATTTTATATTTCATTTAACTTGACTTCAAATGAAAGCAAATTAACAGAGTGATGCTTCTTTATTTTATTTTAGTCAGCAAGATCAAATCTACAAGAATTTTTTTTCAAGAATTTATTTCCTTTAGAAGACTTAATGAGTTTTTTTTAAAAAAAACTAGTTGCTATTTAAAGCAAAACAAACTTTTTCTTTACTTTAACGTAACTTGAGAACATAAACACATTTCACACAAAGTGATTATTTACCAACATTTTATAATAGATAGTTACCACTTTTATGCAGTGTCTCTTTGCATCATTTCTTCTTCATATTTTTTTACCACTATTGAACAGAAATCAAAATTTTTTATTTACAATATGTGTAAGTCCACATTCATTCATATTCCTTTCACAATAAATGTTCTTCAGCTTTATCCAGGCATATATTTCGTCATCTTTGTTAAACTTCCTTTAACTATATGGCCACTGTACATCCCTTTTCATCATTACAACACGCCTTTTCCTGACCAATGCACATTAGTGTTCATCATCAAAATCTGCTTTGTTAACTGCACTTGTCACATTCGGTTACTCTCATTTCCCTATGTTTCCCTCAGCCTCCAATTTATTTTTACACATTTAAACTGGACAATCCTTCGTATCTGCCATTATTTTAACTCATACATTAACTGTTCGTACACGTCCACATACCTTGGAAAAACTTCTCAGATTACTAAAGTGAATCCTTACTGTCAGCTTTCAGCTGTATAATGCACCATTTTTATACTTTCTCTTTACATCATCACCTTCGTACCTTAATTATTTTCCTGCGTCAACATACTTGTGTCGTCACAACACTCCTTTATAATCTGACCCTCATTTCTCTCACAATAAAACTTATTTCGTCATAAGACACGATAACGTCCTCTGAGGCTCTCAAACACTTTATCTTCACTGATAGAGAAGAAAATTAAAGATGATAGATTCAGCTCAGAATGACAGAAGAGGGAGATTGACACTTCAAAAAGAAACTGAAATGGAATTGCCAATGAATCGAGCACTTGGCGTTCGACAAACACCTAGCATTGCATAGGCTGCAACGCCCTCTGAGGCCTCCAAGCTTAGCTCACATCTAACTCTGGACTAATGTATCATTTCAAATCAATAACATTTCTTAAGCCCAATGGTTTTCTCGATTCCCACTATATTAATCTATACGCATTTGGGTGTGGTTTTTCGGCAATCCTAAATGGACCCATACATTAGTCCGTAAACTTATTCGTTTCTGCTGTAATATTTTTTAACTTTTTCCTTGTTTTGACTAGTGCCACCTTCTTTTCCTCAGGGTCCAGCCCCATATCATCCCCATTCTCATTGCCGCCCTCTAAATCTTCCATCCTTCTACAATACACAATTTGTACATTGGCTACTTCTTCTTTGGTCAAATTATTTTTTCGAAAAAATGGTACAACCACATCTTTCCCATTTATTTCAAAAATTACTACATTTCCATTAAAATTTAATTTCCCTTTGTACTGGTTAAAGAAATCTACGCGAATTAGCATTTTTCTACATAGATGAGGGATTATAAGGAAGTTATGGAGTACTTGCACACCATTTATTTTCGCTGGCAACAGAATTCGTGTTTAAAAGGTTTTTTAACTTTTCCTGTAGCTACAATTATCTGCACCCCCAATTCTGGCATTGTTACAAGTTCATTTCTATTTGGCAACGATTCTAACCAACTTTTACTCGCAGCACGTAAATCACTGCCTCTATGTGCTAAACACTGTACTTCTTCGTTACACACTTGCAGACTAATTACTGGCTGACTCAACACCCTCCTGCCTGCCGGAGTGGCCGAGCGGTTCTAGGTGCTACAGTCTGGAACCGCGCGACCGCTACGGTCGCAGGTTCGAATCCTGCCTCGGGCATGGATGTGTGTATTGTCCTTAGGTTACTTAGGTTTAAGTAGTTCTAAGTTAGGGGGTACTGATGACCTCAGAAGTTAAGTCCCACAGTGCTCAGAGCCACTGGCCATCAACACCTTCCTTTCACTGCTAGTGTCAGAACACTCCTCCAACAAATCGTTCGCAACCTCCCTTCTATCTAAAACTTCCCTGTTTCCAGAAATTACACAGATTTTTCAGAATTACCCTCATCACTTTTCTTCCCCATACTAAATATTCTGTCCACTACATCTACATCTACATGACTACTCTGCAATTCACATTTAAGGGCTTGGCAGAGGGTTCGTCGAACCACAATCATAAAATCTCTCTACCATTCCACTCCCGAACAGCGCGCGGGAAAAACGAACACCTAAACTTTTCTGTTAGAGCTCTAATTTCTCTTATTTTATTTTGATGATCATTCCTACCTATGTAGGTTGGGCTCAACAAAATATTTTCGCATTCGGAAGAGAAAGTTGGTGACTGAAATTTCGTAAATGGATCTCGCCGCGACGAAAAACGTCTTTGCTGTAATGACTTCCATACCAATTCGCGTATCATATCTGCCACACTCTCTCCCCTACTACGTGATAATACAAAACGAGCTGCCCTTTTTTGCACCCTTTCGATGTCCTCCGTCAATCCCATCTGGTAAGGATCCCACACCGCGCAGCAATATTCTAACAGAGGACGAACGAGTGTAGTGTAAGCTGTCTCTTTAGTGGACTTGTTGCATCTTCTAAGTGTCCTGCCAATGAAACGGAACCTTTGGCTCGCCTTCCCACAATATTATCTATGTGGTCTTTCCAACTGAAGTTGTTTGTAATTTTAACACCCAGGTACTTAGTTGAATTGACAGCCTTGAGAATTGTACTATTTATCGAGTAATCGAATTCCAACGGATTTCTTTTGGAACTCATGTGGATCACCTCACACTTTTCGTTATTTAGCGTCAACTGCCACCTGCCACACCATACAGCAATCTTTTCTAAATCGCTTTGCAACTGATAATGGTCTTCGGATGACCTTACTAGACGGTAAATTACAGCATCATCTGCGAACAACCTAAGCTAACTGCTCAGATTGTCACCCAGGTCATTTATATAGATCAGGAACAACAGAGGTCCCAGGACACTTCCCTGGGAACACCTGATATCACTTCAGTTTTACTCGATGATTTGCCGTTTATTACTACGAACTGCGACCCTCGTGACAGGAAATCACGAATCCAGCCGCACAACTGAGACGATACCCCATAGGCCCGCAGCTTGATTAGAAGTCGCTTGTGAGGAACGGTGTGAAAAGCTTTCCGGAAATCTAGAAATACGGAATCAACTTGAGATCCCCTGTCGATAGCGGCCATTACTTCGTGCGAATAAAGAGCTAGCTGCGTTGCACAAGAACGATGTTTTCTGAAACCATGCTGATTACGTATCAATAGATCGTTTCCTTCGAGGTGATTCATAATGTTTGAATACAGTATATGCTCCAAAACCTTACTGCAAACCGACGTCAATGATATAGGTCTGTAGTTAGATGGATTACTCCTACTACCCTTCTTAAACACTGGTGCGACCTTCGCAATTTTCCAATCTGTAGGTACAGATCTATCGGTGAGCGAGCGGTTGTATATGAGTGCTAAGTAGGGAGCTATTGTATCAGCGTAATCTGAAAGGAACCTAATCGGTATACAATCTGGACCTGAAGACTTGCCCGTATCAAGCGATTTGAGTTGCTTCGCAACCCCTAAGGTATCTACTTCTAAGAAACTCATGCTAGCAGCTGTTCGTGTTTCAAATTCTGGAATATTCCATTCATCTTCCCTGGTGAAGGAATTTCGGAAAACTGCGTTCAATAAATCCGCTTTAGCGGCACAGTCGTCGGTAACAGTACCATCGGCACTGCGCAGCGAACGTATTGACTGAATCTTGCCGCTTGTGTACTTTACATACGACCAGAATTTCTTCGGATTTTCTACCAAATTTCGAGACAATGTTTCGTTGTGGAACCTATTAAAGACATCTCGCATTGAAGTCCGTGCCGAATTTCGCGCGTCTGTAAATTTTAGCCAATCTTCGGGATTTCGCGTTCTTCTGAACTTCGCATGCTTTTTCCGTTGCATCTGCAACAGAGTTCGGACCTGTTTTGTGTACCACGGAGGATCGGTTCCATGTCTTACCAATTTATGAGGTATGAATCTCTCAATTGCTGTTGCTACTATATCTTTGAATTTGAGCCACATCTCGTCTACATTTGCATAGTGAGTTCGGAAGGAATGGCGATTGTCTCATAGGAAGGCTTCTAGTGACACTTTATCCGTTTTTTTAAATAAAATTATTTTGCGTTTGTTTCTGGTGGATTTGGAAGAAATGGTATTGAGCCTAGCTACAACGTCCTTGTGATCACTAATCCCTGTATCAGTCATGATGCTCTCTATCAGCTCTGGATTGTTTGTGGCTAAGAGGTCAAGTGTGTTTTCGCAACCATTTTCAATTCGCGTGGGTTCGTGGACTAACTGCTCGAAATAATTTTCGGAGAAAGCATTTAGGACAATCTCGGAAGATGTTTTCTGCCTACCACCGGTTTTGAACAAGTATTTTTGCCAACATATCGAGGGAAGGTTGAAGTCCCCACCAACTATAACCGTATGAGTGAGGTATTTATTTGTTACGAGACTCAGATTTTCTCTGAACTGTTCCGCAACTATATCATCGGAGTCTGGGGGTCGGTAGAAGGAGCCAATTATTAACTTAGTTCGGCTGTTAAGTATAACCTCCACCCATACCAATTCGCACAGAGTATCTACTTCGACTTCACTACAAGATAAACCACTACTGACAGACACAGACACTCCACCACCAATTCTGCCTAATCTATCTTTCCTGAACACCGTCTGAGACTTCGTAAAAATTTCTGCAGAACTTATTTCAGGCTTTAGCCAGCTTTCTGTACCTATAACGATATCAGCTTCTGTGCTTTCCATTAGCGCTTGAAGCTCAGGGGCTTTCCCAGCACAACTACAACAATTTACAACTACAATTCCGACTGTTCCTTGATCCAAGCACGTCCTGTATTTGCCATGCACCCGTTGAGATTGCAGCCCACCCCGTACGTTCCCGAGGCCTTCTAACCTAAAAAACCGTCCAGTCCACGCCACACAGCCTCCGCTACCCGTGTAGCCGCCAGCTGAGTGTAGTGAACTCCTGACCTATTCAGCGGAACCCGAAACCCCACCACCCTATGGTGCAAGTCAAGGAATCTGCAGCCAACACGGTCGCAAAACCGTCTGAGCCTCTGATTCAGACCCTCCACCCGGCTCTGCACCAAAGGTCCGCAGTCGGTTCTGTCAACGATGCTGCAGATGGTGAGCTCTGCCTTCATCTCGTAAGCAAGACCGGCAGCCTTCACCAAATCAGATATCCGCTGGAATCCAGAGAGAATTTCCTCAGATCCAAAGCGACACACGTCATTAGTGCCGACATGTGCCGCCACCTGCAGCTGGCTGCACCCTGTGCTCTTCATGGCATCCGGAAGGACCCTTTCCACATCAGGAACGACTCCACCCGGAATGCACACGGAGTGCACACTGGATTTCTTCCCCTCCTTAGCCGCCATATCCCTAAGGGGCCCCATTACGCGCCTAAAATTGGAGCTCCCAACTACCAATAAGCCCACCCTCTGTGATTGCCCGGACCTTGAAGACTGAGAATCATCCTCTGAAACAGGGCAGGCAGCTGCATCTGGCTCAGCCAGAGACAGTGCCTGAAACCTGTTTGTCAGACGCACCGAGGAGGCTTTCTGATCAGCCTCCGGGGACGTCTTTCGCTGCCTGCCACGCCTTGGAACGACCTCCCAATCAACCACAGGCGAGGGCTCAGCCCCACTGCGGGCAGCAACCGGGGCAACCACAGCGGCAGACCGATCTGAGGACAGACGGGACGAGGTTGATATCCCCGTGATACCCAAGTCCGGCTCCCCACAGTGGTGGCCATTGGCAACAGCCTCAAGCTGCGCGACCGAAGTCAGCGCCGCTTGCAGCTGTGAGCGACGGGATGCCAACTCAGCCCTCATCCGAACACAGCAATCACGGTCCCTGTCTATTCTAATCGATGTTGAACAACAGTTACTGAAAGACGAGTCAGTGCCTAGATAACGCAAGGGAAACACGCAAAGAATGCATTAACTAACCTGTACGAATGCCTAACGACTGCGCTACAATCTGCCTGAATTTACGATTACAGTAACTAAAACTCGAAATTACACCTCCTATACGAAACTGAGCCGCAATTTAAGTAAGAATCTACGAAGTAAACACTAAAGCGCGATGCTACAACTCTCAAATACTATAATACGCCCGAAATTTATGAATTAAACAATGCAAGTACCCAAAAACACTCAAAGAAATTAAGAATTAAACTATGTAACAAATAAGTAAGCTAGGGGTATACGACTTGCTGCTGCAGCTGCTTATCCAACGGCGGCAGGGAGCACACTGGCTGCGGCCAACCGACACTGACCGTTCATAACAAAAACAGAAGAGAGACGACTACGCGAATTTACACTATTCAGGTACTAAAGCGCGATGCTACAACTCTCAAATACTATAATACGCCCGAAATTTATGAATTAAACAATGCAAGTACCCAAAAACACGCAAAGAAGTTAAGAATTAAACTATGTAACAAATAAGTAACAAAATGACAGCTGAAAATTTTTTCCCGCTTTTCCCCATTCTACCTTCCCTCTGTCTCTTCCTTTTTTTCACAATTGATTGACTGATCCACATTTTGGTCACAATTTTCCTGCCTCTCCCTTGTAGCCTCACAAATGTCGTCATTTATAGACGTTAGTATTTCTTCTACACTGACCGTAATTCTGCAGCTTTCTACTTTCTCCTTCCCCAGAACATGACTCGACTTCAACGTGATTGCTAAAAACCTTCTGGCAATCAGATTCTGTCACACTTTCCGCTAATACATCACCCATTTCATCTGCAATACAGTGCTTACTTTGTTTATGTATGTCCAAAAAATCTCCTAAACCTCCGTTAAATGTACAGATTTTTTATGTAGCTCGTTTCGTCTGTTGTTACTACCTTCTTCTGCTCCTCACCTCACTTATAATCCCTGTCCATTTAGTGCTAGCACGTACAAAGGGTTTTGCTAGCGGGTTCAAATTACTACTTCCCATCTTGTAATAGGTAGCCCTTTCACAGATGGCATTTAGTTTGATGGATTCTGGGATTCAGTACTATTTCCTACGTTTACCCCCATTTGCTGTCGCCTTGGCGCAACATCATCCTCTCGCACCGGAGAATACGATCGATAATTGTGCATCTGCTCCCTATTATTTCGCCTATCATTTTCTGGATAGCGCCACCTCCCGGCACCTCTGCTCCTGCTATTTCCACGGTACACGCTAGTTCTGTTGACATTTACATTCTGTCGCGGTTCTGCATTATTTGGTGGTCTGACATTACGATTTGCATGCTCCTCCTCATGCAACTAGTTTTCAACTCTCTCCAAATAACTAATGAATTTATGAACGTCACCCCTCGGAGCTGCAATAATTTTCTTTCGTCAGTTCATGGACAGTTTACCTTCCTGGCCCATAACAATTTTTTCTGGCTCGACTTTATTGTTTAAATACGACAAATTTGTCATCCACTTTAACACGAACTTTCCTTCACTTTTCTTTTTGGGATTAAACTTTTCTCCAGCCCAGAAGCTATTTGGCAACACCATTTGTTTTTGCTTGCCCCCATATTCTTTAAAAAAACGCCTCTTTAAATTTATCTAGAGTATCGTACTGTTCAGTAGCGATAAACCCCTAAGTTCTAGTCTCTCTCAAGAATTTACACGTAATAAATCCTATATTTCGTTTGTCTGACCACAAACTAGGTAGAACACCTTCAAAGTCATTCCAAAATTCCTTTGGATGTACATTTCCTGTTGGATCAAGACGTAAAAACTGCCTTCTAGCGACATATGACATTTCAGACGATTCTGCAAAAAAAACTACACCCACTACTGTTAGTTGCATGTCTGAGGTTAGTTCCAAGTTGGCATAATCGACTGCTATGCTCATCCAACCTATTTTCAACCTCTTCTGCCTGGTTAGTTAGCTGGAGAACATTTTCTTCAGAGAAACCCACTCCGTCAGAAACACTTTTTGCTTCATTCATAGATTTGGCATATTCAGAACTGATTTTACTGTCTAACAATTTGTGATCATTTATACATATAGACTCTACCCCCGATATTTTGACCTCTACTTTCTGCACACATTCTTTTATCAAAGTTACCCTTTGTTTGTTTCCAATAGCAATTTTTTTCAAGACGTTCCTTAATTCACTTTTTACAGTTTTAATGAATTGTTGGCAGTTAGTGTCAACTTGAGAAATTTTGCCATCCACTTTACTTTCTAACAACATCAAATCATTTTTCCGCATTTCTTTCAAAACCGTAGTCTGCTTTTCGAGTTTTTCATCAAGTCTGCTGATTTTATGACCAATGTTTTCAGCCAAATTAGTATGCTGTTTGTTTCCATATTTTATAGCATCCATTAATGCTGCAAACATTTCTTGCGTACTTCCAGGTTATATTTTCTGCATTACTGTTTCCTGTATACCTTGTTCCACCAGTACTATACCAAATTTGGTATCGACATTTGACACATTTGTTTCAGTAACACTACAAACACTGTCATTACTCAATTGGTTATTACGGATTTCATGCTTAGTGTCACTTTCAGGATTTACAGTACCTCCACTAGTTACATTAACTGACATCCGTGAAGCAGAGTGTACTCCACTGTCCGTAAATAACACAGAAATATCGTCAAAAACATCCTCTTTTAATTTAACATCTACTCCTTCTCTCTTATCAGGCGTGCTAGTTTGCGAAGCACTTGCATTGAATGGGAGTTCTTCCTGTTTTATCGTATTTACAAAATCTTCACTTCCCAAGTTACTCAGTCTTTCAACACACACACACAACGAATGTAAAAAACTTATCTTTCGTTGAATGCTGCAGCCTCAGCGTACAGAAACTGCGAGTCTGACCTCCTTCGTCTGTCGTACCAGTTTTCGGGTCCTCGCTCGTTGTGAAGTTGGCAGCGCTGCCCTGCCGTACTGCTGCTCGTTGATACGGCTATAACGGCGTCTGCTGATTCGATACGCCCTCGTTTTTACTGTGAATCTTTAACATATTCCTCTTTCTTGTAAGTCTCTCCGGCGACTCGAAACTGGTTCCCTTCGAAATTCTGCGCGTCCCGATCTACTAAATTTTTCATTATCGTACACTGTACGGTCTTTCACAAAATTTCTCTCAACCACGGATTCAATGTACTACTGCTTTTTAACTGTTTTCCCGGCACCATTTGCGGCGGCGCCGTTTCTTTCGTCCATTACCTGTTCCTACCGGCGATCTGCTGCAACGAGTTCACAGGTAGGTGCAGGTAATGGACGAAAGGAACCGCGCCGCTGAAAAAGGACGACTGACTGCTGTGCTCCATCAATTTGAAAGTCATATCACAGTCGTTGAGTGCATTCCACATTCCTAATGAAAGGTAACTTGATAGTAGTATTCATTAATTAAGACGTTATCCACTACGCGATATTGTTTCTGTTAAACTACATGATATCATGGGTAGCTTCCCTTCTCTGCAGGTCACCAGGGATCGGATATGTAGCATCTTAAGGATATGCTAAACAGATCAGTCGACATCTTACAAAGAGGATGCGAGCACACTCCTCGTTGGTCCAGTCCATATGATCTTAGCAGCATCGCGAACAGCGCCGCCAACGTGCAGGTGTCAACTAAACGCAGTGTACCCATTGTCGGCCAGAGAGACCAACCTCGAGCAGAGAGACCACCCCAATGCAGTCCCCGTGCCACTGTGGGCGTGAGATTGTGTCCCTTGCAGTCCTGTTAAATGTGAGTGCAATTGCACCCGCTGTTTGAAGTAGATCCCTTCTTGCCAACCGAGCGAGGTGGCGCAGTGGTTAGTACACTGGACTCGCATTCGGGAGGACGACGGTTCAATCCCGCGTCCGGCCATCCTGATTTAGGTTTTCCGTGATTTCCCTAAATCGCTCCAGGCAAATGCCACGATGGTTCCTTTGAAAGGGCACGGCCGACTTCCTTCCCCATCCTTCCCTAATCCGATGAGACCGATGACCTCGCTGTTTGGTCTCTTCTCCCAAACAACCCAACCCCAACCCATCTTGGCAAACGCACAATGTACGGATCGTCTGCTGTTGTTGTCAGGTATGGTCGATCACCTCCTCTCTTTCGGACAGCGGTGGCTATGGTTCGGAGTGCAGTACCTAACTCCTGAAGTACACTCGTCACACTTCGATCTTCTTCCAGTTTCCCGACTATACTTCCCCGTGTGAAGTCATCCAAAGGCTGTCTCCGGGCCATATTGTAATGAAGAACACCGCGACAGTGCACCGTAAATGCTCGCTGATTGAACACTCTGTCTTTTCCCGTTCCCCCAAATGCCTCCTGTTTCGGGACCAGGCCCATTTGGCGCTATAGTCATGCCGACCTCACACCATGTGACGTCCAGTTTTCTGCGCACGACTGGAAAGCCCCAGGGAACAAGCTCCCGCACTTTCATTGTATGTCAGGTTACTTTATCTACCTCGTCCTTAACTTCTGTAGAGCATTGTACTATAACGAATAGGGTCCAGAGACGAGTGTCACTGCTTGTTAAAGACAACCTGCGATGACACTTTCTTGTCACTGGTGTCGTTGAATACAAGCCCTTCGAAATCAGTATCTGATCGAACATTGCGAAGGAAACTTGCAAAACAAATCACGGGAGCACGTAAAGCTGCACGTGTTCTGTGGGCCAGGCAATACAGACACTGGACACTGGCTGGCTGGAGTCGTGTAGTGCGGCCCACGAGTCGCGACGTTGCCCTTTTTCGAATAATGCGAGGCTACGATTGCGCCGGTGGCCAGATGAGCTGTTTCATCGGCAGCGTGTGGAGGGCGTGGTTCTGCTCGAAGGTGGTTCTTGATGTTTTGGGGATGTTTTCCATACCGTGACTTGGGTCCACTCATTTAGATTATCGTGAGCACGAATCGAGATGTGTATATCAAGATTCTAGCTGATCAAGTGTTTGTCTTTTTTCTGCATGTTCAATACGCAGAACACTCCCATGCTCCAAAATGACGCCAGCCCTCTTCAAAAGGTTCCGAGTTTAACGGACACTCAGTCATCCTGTTGCATCTCGAGTGGCCCTCTAAATCTTACGATGTCAATCACTCAGAAAACTTTTGTGACCAACTGGGACAGCGGGTGGAAGGTAGCAATCAACGTCCTCGCAATTGGGTAACTGTACGAGTTGTGGTCATCAATAGGTAGCTTCATCTCGATGTTGCATATCTGAAGAAACTTGTAGATTCCTTTCCACGCCGAATTGATGTCATTATTAAGGTTAAAAGATATCTCCTGGAGGCGACAATTTTTGTGTCCTGCGTGCTGACCAGCGTCGTCACTTTCGTAAGTACACAATATTTATAAAATGCATTGCCCCTTGTGATGAAACAAGAAGTAGCTGCATCGTAGTATTACATGACGTAAAGAAAAAAAAATTTACTCTGTGCTAATCGTCATGAGAAATGTGTAGAACTTGCATGCGAAATTTATGCTTAACAATAGTAAAAATCGTTCATTCGACGATTTTATTGTGGTCAGTTTCCAAGAGTTTTCACATATTCACATAATTGTATTTCTAGGAAGGCGCATAGCTTTCAAGCCATCATGGATCTAATAACCTTCTAAATTGTTTACCAACGCAGTTTCTCTGTTTTTAACACTAAACGTTTCTGCCCAGTTTAAGCAACCTTCTTCAAGACTCAGTTCTTCAGATGGCTACACACTGTTAAAACACTTTTTTTCCCCCTCAGTGATCGACACATGTGCGTTTACAAATTAGGACTGGGATAGGGCTAATTATTTGTTCACACTCTATTGGCCCCCAGCCTCCAATGAATCAATAAACAATAATTCCTGAGTAAGTTGTAATTCTATGCCATTTTCTACACACTACTCATGTTCTTCATCATGATCACTTCATCTCTCTTTCGGTCTCCACAGTTCGCATGCTGAGTTCCATTTTTTTCCCCACTGGTGTTTACTGGTGGCTTGGTGGCCACGAGGAAAACGCAAGTAGCAAACGCTGAAATCTACGAAAAATGAATACGAAGGAGAGAGAGATTCGTTTGAGATCGAGCTTTCGAGCTGTCGTCTTATTATTTATTAATGAAGTTGTTGTGATGAACGAGCTCATTGTAATCTGGGAGCCTTCTCTAAACTTATAAGGTTTCAGCTCTCAAGCATGCTCCCGTAACGTTTCTCTAACGGCAAAATTCACTTGCATGTGAAAAAGTTCCTACAGAGACTTCTTTTTAACAGAAATCACCATCTAGACTGTAGTTAGTAGCTTTTTAATGCAAACAGGTGTCGGAGAAGAATACTTCTGTATCGAAGTATCTTAGTTATCTATTTAACATATCTCGGCCGCCCTCACACCACACATAAAATTGATAAGCAAATTTTTCCACTCAGTAATTACGGAAGTTTGACGATTAATCTTAACCAAATAAATTCTGAAGTTTAATCGACATCCCTTGAAGGCACGGTTTTACAGAAACTGATCCCCCTCTTCGAGAAGAGTTTCTAAATTTTTCCTGATTCTCCATAGGGCGAAATCTTCCCACTAATGTGACTCCCCTACAAGAAGCGCTTGACTAAGCAACATTAAGTTATTCACTTACATGCTCATTTATTTTCTGTACAGATACCTCATTGATTCAAAATTTGTCACCGAAACTACTAAAACGTGTTTCCTAAGAACCATATGAGTTTCATTTTATTAGCTCTTGCGATTACGTGGCTATATCGCCCTTTTATATTCATCTTTCACACTAATTTCAGTGCAATTTTAGTACATACAGAAATAAATAATTTCTTTAAGATAGAGGTTTACATTGCACTATAGTTTGTACTATAATTAATCAGCCATCTCAGCGACACTGAAAACATTGGGTGCTACATTTATTTAATATACTAACTGAAATTTGCAAATGAGTGTATCAATACAGTTACATATGAGAAAGATAGATTACATGTGGCAGCTGCAAGGTATGGCAATCTGTATGTATCAGATCAATAAGTATTGTTTGAACAGATTTAAATTTTGTTTGTACCAGATATTATTGAAAATCTGTAGGCCACTATACATTTATTAAGGGCATATAACTTTCAAGAATACCACGGGAAATATGAAATTACATTAACAATGAATTAACATATGATTAAATTTCCAATGTGTCACTTTGCTCAGGCACATTAATCGTAGCTAGTCTTAAGACATATTTTCGGATTGCATTAGCCACATCTGAAGCGATAACCACATGTCGAAAGCATACAGAAGCAGCAGCGATAGTGATGCTTGTGGCGGCAACGTTTTAAACAATGTGCTTTCTCAAAGTCTCGGTTTCAGAACCTTGAAGTCTGTAATACAAGTGAACTTACCTTGTTTCAGACAATGTCCTGAAAACCTCTCCCTACGAACTACTCTGATTGATTCTCAGTTTTCCAATCTACATGCTTACGTTTATCATATTCTTCTAAATTCGTATGATTTTTCTGTAAAACATGTGTTTTACCCGATGCCACACCTTGCCCTTTGCGGAAACAGAGGTTTTCACTTCTTCCTGCCATTGCGGTGCACGAGATACAGACCCCCAGAGCTATAACAGGTACAGTCTTCTCTAGTGTCGTCTCTCTTTTTCCTCCGCCTGAAAGAGCCCTAGCAATTCTTTGCAGCAATTCATCTCAGTTATATCTTCCCCCAAGATATCATATGAAACACGCTTTTTCACTCACTGTGGTCTACGTCTGTTAGAGACGCATCCCAGTGCTTTTGTGTGGCGAAATTAGCTGTCTCTTTCTTTCCTCTGCTCTCCACAGCGTTGTCAAAACACATTTAGGTACTTATTTAGGATAAAACGTGTTTCTTTTCGCTAGCGGTTTTCGGACATAATGACGTATCGTAAATTGTACAGTCACTTCATTTTTATAACCAGGTCCCATTCTTATCGGGATTTCGTTATTTACCATGCTATTTGGAGTGAAAAGGTGTATGTTGTATTTC
This sequence comes from Schistocerca nitens, assembly GCF_023898315.1. Classification (NCBI taxonomy): domain Eukaryota; kingdom Metazoa; phylum Arthropoda; class Insecta; order Orthoptera; family Acrididae; genus Schistocerca; species Schistocerca nitens. The sequence continues at coordinate 556,893,479 of NC_064615.1, read as the reverse complement.
TGTGGCTCAAGTCAACCTTGTTCCCTGAGTTTTCGTGTTCTAAATATTTGCATGTTGTGCTTCTTAGATGCAGACGGAGACATACACCGCAAGTAGTCAGTAGGCTGGCTGGTGTATGAAGTCGGTAACCCAGTACACAGATTTGACAGTGGTCTGATTCATACAGTGTCTCTAGGGAGTAGGTATACAGAGCCAAGTTCCCTATTCTTGCACGTGACAAGCTTATAAAAAACTCACAAAAGCACTTTAGATTTTGTCCAAATAAAGATTGAACTCACTTGACTTCCTTCATTTGATATGACAAATTCAGTGCAAAATCCCCTTTAAGCTCTTGTTGTCATTTATGATGAGTAATTTAAATTCAGATCTACTTAAAGATTAAGAATAGACAATTTTATTTGTAATAGTACCATTTTTACAGCTTTTGTGAAAGGGACATACATCGCTTGAAAAGGATAATGTCATAAAACTATTCAGAAAGTGAATGAAGTGTTCCAGTCCTGTAATTCTTTTCATAGAAAAAGCCGTTCCTCCATAGTTAACCGGTAGTCCAATGTTTTATAACGACGTTACCACTGAATTTACTCGACAAGTAATGCGAGTGGATTTTAGTTTCATATGTGTTACTGAAGTAAAAGGGTAAGATTACATGGCACTTGGTTATAGGTTAATTAGAGATCTAGTACTGTAGAAAACTGAATCTTTTCTATGTTAATTGTACCTTACTTTTTTGTTTGGAACTTTATGTGTAATAAATGCAGTTACAGTTAATAAAATGTTCCGGGCTATTATGCCACGGTAGAATGGATTTCACATTTAAAGCTAACGTTTCGCTTCTTCTGCGTAGGACATTTTCACAACCTGAATCGCTAGTGGCTGTAGCCGAATCAGTGGATCGCACACTCAATGAAGTTACGATCCCGCTGAAAATATCTTCTGCAAATGGGGACCAAACTTTGGGTTTAAATGTGAAATCCATTCGATAACGGCAAAATTTCCCGGAAAATTTTATTAATTGTGACATTTCCGACTGTGAAAGTTTACATTTTACAGTAAATAGAGTTGTGCTCTACCAAAATTATATGGATAACTAACTAGAACAAAAATGTCTCGTAGCCTAAGTGGCCTTTCATATATCTTCATTCAGTTCCTAGACAGTTCATCGCTTCTAGTTTCTAGGGAACTCTATTAAGACACTGATTGGGTATGAAAACACAGCGATCGATATGTGGTAACTCCCAGTAGGTATGCGACACTCCTAATGTACAGCTAACCCGGGTACGACATTTAATTGACCAAGGCTACTGGAAAAACTAACGTAGTCTATGCTTATTTATGACAATCTATGGTAGTCTTACAGCTCTCGTAACAAATAATGTAATAGACGACATATGAGTTGCGTTTTCTTGGGGCTAAATTCGCACCTTTTATCGTATCTGCAATTGTTATTGCATTGTGTTGCGTAACAGTGTCATAGATTGGTGAACAATATTATAATTTTAATGCTACTTATAGATAACGAAATCATATGTCCACGGGTGACGTGTAAAAAATTCGTGCGTGCCTTAGAACACGATGGTAGCGTTTGCTCGCAAATTGGTTGATACATCTGGAAAAACGACCACCCAACGTTTCTGTGCTTCCAAACGCTGGCTGGGCCGCTTGTCTTTCTGCTGGGATCGGTTCAACGTAACTCGATTCGCCAGCGAGCCTGGGAGCGGTCAGTGACACGAGACGAATGCCCGGCTGTGCAGGGAAACTGCCCCTTGCGGACTGCTGATGCGGAGCCGCGTTCGACATGCGCGCCGCGCCGCGCCACAGTCTGCAAACTGTTCCCTCTCTCCCCTCCCCTCCACTGCCCACGGTCGTGACCCGCAGCTCAACTCTCCTGCACTGTTGACTCCGCAACTGTTGCTCCGGCAGAGGCGCTGACCACTACCCTCACCGACAGCATCGATCAATTACAGAGCATTCTCGTTACTCCAGCCCCTTAATTCTTGTCGATTGGACTCCCATGTCAACATCTATCCATGAGTATTAGACAGAAAATAATGCATCCTTGTGCTGAAATATATGCAGCATATAGTCACTAACCGTTCACCTTTGTATGTTACAAGATTTTAGAATTTACATGCTATTTTACTTCTCGCCTAAGCAATTACAGCTGAAAAAAGGGATTCCCTCAGGGTTCAATATTGAATCCATTCCTGTTCCATATGTGAATGATCTTGCACTTAATATTCAACAACCTGAGTTGGTGCTCTTGCAGATGAATAAACTAACATTATAACAAATCCCATTAGGGAGGAACAAACAGAAATAATGTTTATGACGTTTCTCAAGGAATTACTAAGTGGCTCTCCGAAAATGGGCTCTCCATGAATTTTGAAAACAAAACCAATATTTTCAGTTCTGTATAGTAAATCCTTGCCAACAACTGATTCAGCCCATGAACACGAGTCAGTATATAGAGTAGAATGCTCTGAATCTTTGGGTGTAGTTACTAATGAAAACTAGAAATCTTGGTCTGGAAGAAACACGTTACTGAGCTCCTCAAACAGCTAAGAATTTACTTTTACTCTTCGTACAATTGCTAGTCTTGGAAATAAACGCACTACCAACATGACGTATTTTGCATAATCCCACTAAGCAATGTGTTATAGAATAGTTTCCTTGGGCAGCTTAGCTTCTAGAAAGAAAATATTGATTGAAAAAAAAAAAAACAGTACGAACAATATGGGGTATTCACTCTCACACGTCATCTAGTTTCCTTTTCAAGGAGCTAGGCATTTCAACTGTGTCGACACAATAGATACATTCATTAATGAAATTCTCATAAGTGTAATCAATCACAATTTGAGAACAACAGTGATGTCCATTCCTATACACTTGAGGCAAAAATAACCTTTATTACCCAGTATTAAAGCTGTCAGTGGCTCAGGAAGGAATTCAATATGAAGCAACAAAAATGGTTGCTCATTTGCCCATTTAAATGCTATGTCAGACAGGTAGCAAAACAAGTTTTAAATATTACCTAAAATCATTTCTCATGGATAACTCCATCTATTCCTTGGACGAGTTTTTATTTAAAAACTGATAGCCTGTAAAAAAGTCAATTTTTTAACTGTAATGGCATGAGAAAGACTAAAAATAATGTATACATTCTTGTTAACATTAACCATGTATACATATCCTATAAACGGACTCATTAGATATCATTTAGATAAAAGAATCGTTCAAATGACCAATGGATCATGTAAATAATCAACTGACTAACTGAGTAATTCCATAGACACTAAAGGGTTTTTATGAACATAAATGATTCTATTTGTGCAATAAAATACTGTACAAAAGCATATTTCGTGAATATCTTCGTTTTTTACGATTCATGTCATCAAACCAACCATTGATGCTAAGCAATCACTTCCACAGATTACACGACAGCCAGTGATGGCAAGAAGGCATTCACTGTTACCATTTCCTTTGTGAATGAGAAAAATTCAGTGTAAATAACAAAAAATGAACGAGTTTATGTATCAGCAATGTGACATGTGATGATATAACGTTTGTTATGTTTGAGTCGTCACTAAGTTCACATATGTGCTGCAATATACCTTGCTTTCAGAAGGTTTTTCTGTCTAGTGCCAATATATAACAGTTCCTCTGAGGAAACAAATAGTCATATCTGTAATACATAAGCACAACAGACTTAAGGGGATCTATTTGGCACGGACTTCAATGCGAGATGCCTTTAATAGGTTCCACAACAAAACATTGTCTCGAAATTTGGTAGAAAATCCGAAGAAATTCTGGTCGTATAAAAGTACACAAGCGGCAAGACGCAATCAATACCTTCGCTGCGCAGTGCCGATGGAACTGTTACCGACGACTGTGCCGCTATAGCGGAGTTATTGAACACAGTTTACCGAAATTCCTTCACCAGGGAAGATGAATGGAATATTCCAGAATTTGAAACACGAACAGCTGCTAGCATGAGTTTCTTAGAAGTAGATACCTTAGGGGTTGCGAAGCAACTCAAATCGCTTGATACGGGCAAGTCTTCAGGTCCAGATTGTATACCGATTAGGTTCCTTTCAGATTACGCTGATACAATAGCTCCCTACTTAGCACTCATATACAACCGCTCGCTCACCGATAGATCTGTATCTACAGATTGGAAAATTGCGCAGGTCGCACCAGTGTTAAAGAAGGGTAGTAGGAGTAATCCATCGAACTACAGACCTATAACATTGACGTTGTTTTACAGTAGGGTTTTGGAGCATATACTGTATTCAAACATTATGAATCACCTCGAAGGGAACGATCTATTGACACGTAATCAGCATGGTTTCAGAAAACATCGTTCTTGTGCAACGCAGTTAGCTCTTTATTCGCACGAAGTAATGGCCGCTATCGACATGGGATCTCAAGTTGATTCCGTATTTCTAGATTTCCGGAAAGCTTTTCACACCGTTCCTCACAAGCGACTTCCAATCAAGCTACGGGCCTATGGGGTATCGTCTCAGTTGTGCGACTGGATTCGTGATTTCCTGTCAGGAAGGTCGCAGTTCGTAGTAATAGACGGCAAATCATCGAGTAAAACTGAAGTGATATCAGGTGTTCCCCAGGGAAGCGCCCTGGGACCTCTGCTGTTCCTGATCTATATAAATGACCTGGGTGACAATCTGAGCAGTTACCTTAGGTTGTTCGCAGATGATGCCGTAATTTACCGTCTAGTAAGGTCACCCGAAGACCAGTATCAGTTGCAAAGCGATTTAGAAAAGATTGCTGTATGGTGTGGCAGGTGGCAGTTGACGCTACATAACGAAAAATGTGAGGTGATCCACATGAGTTCCAAAAGAAATCCGTTGGAATTCGATTATTCACCGAGCGAGGTGGCGCAGTGGTTAGACACTGGACTCGCATTCGGGGGGACGACGGTTCAATCCCGCGTCCGGCCATCCTGATTTAGGTTTTCCGTGATTTCCCTAAATCGCTCCAGGCAAATGCCGGGATGGTTCCTTTCAAAGGGCACGGTTGACTTCCTTCCCCGTCCTTCCCTAATCCGATGAGACCGATGACCTCGCTGTGTGGTCTCCTTCCCCAAAACCAACCAACCAATTCGATTACTCGATAAATAGTACAATTCTCAAGGCTGTCAATTCAACTAAGTACCTGGGTGTTAAAATTACGAACAACTTCAGTTGGAAAGACCACATAGATAATATTGTGGGGAAGGTGAGCCAAAGGTTGCGTTTCATTGGCAGGACACTTAGAAGATGCAACAAGTCCACTAAAGAGACAGCTTACACTACACTCGTTCGTCCTCTGTAAGAATATTGCTGCGCGGTGTAGGATCCTTACCAGGTGGGATTGACGGAGGACATCGAAAGGGTGCAAAAAAGGACAGCTCGTTTTGTATTATCACGTAGTAGGGGAGAGAGTGTGGCAGATATGATACGCGAATTGGTATGGAAGTCATTACAGCAAAGACGTTTTTCGTCGCGGCGAGATCTATTTACGAAATTTCAAACTTTCTCTTCCGAATGCGAAAATATTTTGTTGAGCCCAACGTACATAGGTAGAAATGATCATCAAAATAAAATAAGAGAAATTAGAGCTCTAACAGAAAAGTTTAGGTGTCCGTTTTTCCCGCGCGCTCTTCGGGAGTGGAATGGTAGAGAGATAGTATGATTGTGGTTCGACGAACCCTCTGCCAAGCACTTAAATGTGAATTACAGAGTAGTCATGTAGATGTAGATGTAGACATGTAGATGTATTGTAATATAACTTCGATGCAATGAATCTTGCATGCCATCGCTTGCTTTAATCAAAAAATATACACTCCTGGAAATTGAAATAAGAGCACCGTGAATTCATTGTCCCAGGAAGGGGAAACTTTATTGACACATTCCTGGGGTCAGATACATCACATGATCACACTGACAGAACCACAGGCACATAGACACAGGCAACAGAGCATACACAATGTCGGCACTAGAACAGTGTATATCCACCTTTCGCAGCAATGCAGGCTGCTATTCTCCCATGGAGACGATCGTAGAGATGCTGGATGTAGTCCTGTGGAACGGCTTGCCATGCCATTTCCACCTGGCGCCTCAGTTGGACCAGCGTTCGTGCTGGACGTGCAGACCGCGTGAGACGACGCTTCATCCAGTCCCAAACATGCTCAATGGGGGACAGATCCGGAGATCTTGCTGGCCAGGGTAGTTGACTTACACCTTCTAGAGCACGTTGGGTGGCACGGGATACATGCGGACGTGCATTGTCCTGTTGGAACAGCAAGTTCCCTTGCCGGTCTAGGAATGGTAGAACGATGGGTTCGATGACGGTTTGGATGTACCGTGCACTATTCAGTGTCCCCTCGACGATCACCAGTGGTGTACGGCCAGTGTAGGAGATCGCTCCCCACACCATGATGCCGGGTGTTGGCCCTGTGTGCCTCGGTCGTATGCAGTCCTGATTGTGGCGCTCACCTGCACGGCGCCAAACACGCATACGACCATCATTGGCACCAAGGCAGAAGCGACTCTCATCGCTGAAGACGACACGTCTCCATTCGTCCCTCCATTCACGCCTGTCGCGACGCCACTGGAGGCGGGCTGCACGATGTTGGGGCGTGAGCGGAAGACGGCCTAACGGTGTGCGGGACCGTAGCCCAGCTTCATGGAGACGGTTGCGAATGGTCCTCGCCGATACCCCAGGAGCAACAGTGTCCCTAATTTGCTGGGAAGTGGCGGTGCGGTCCCCTACGGCACTGCGTAGGATCCTACGGTCTTGGCGTGCATCCGTGCGTCGCTGCGGTCCGGTCCCAGGTCGACGGGCACGTGCACCTTCCGCCGACCACTGGCGACAACATCGATGTACTGTGGAGACCTCACGCCCCACGTGTTGAGCAATTCGGCGGTACGTCCACCCGGCCTCCCGCATGCCCACTATACGCCCTCGCTCAAAGTCCGTCAACTGCACATACGGTTCACGTCCACGCTGTTGCGGCATGCTACCAGTGTTAAAGACTCCGATGGAGCTCCGTATGCCACGGCAAACTGGCTGACACTGACGGCGGCGGTGCACAAATGCTGCGCAGTTAGCGCCATTCGACGGCCAACACCGCGGTTCCTGGTGTGTCCGCTGTGCCGTGCGTGTGATCATTGCTTGTACAGCCCTCTCGCAGTGTCCGGAGCAAGTATGGTGGGTCTGACACACCGGTGTCAATGTGTTCTTTTTTCCATTTCCAGGAGTGTATGTCTGAGTGATGCTAAATGTTTTTATCTTTACATAAAAAAGTATTATCTTATCAGTACGCTTCAGAAGCTACACCCTTAATTTTTATATATGAAATAAGTGTACATACTCTTGGCACTTTTGATGCCCATGCCTGCTGTCACTTTCCGAACTCAAATTAATAATCATATTAATTAATTTAATAAGATTGAATCTTAAATTGCTGGTGAACCCATGTACCACCACAACAAAATGAAAACAGTGAATAATTGAGGGAGTATGAATGGGAACAGTGGCATATTTAAGGTTACAAAAAAATGACAAGTTCTATTAATCCTTTTTTTAAAACTGCAGTAAGCTGATAAATCTTACACAAACACAAATAAGAAAAGGGATGACGTGTGATTGGCAAAGCACGCATTGGGGTGGAAACTATACAAATTCTCCCCTTTTACAACGCAATCTGACTACGTTTACATGAATCTACAGTGGGGCCCAATCCTATTCAAATGGAATCAACTATGACCAAGTATAACTCAAGCTATGGTTCACCTCAGAACAGGGAGCTGTGTATATCATTTAACAACCCTTCGCTGGTGCAGCAATAGTTTATCCTTTCACCTTGATTCAAGTGACAGCTGTAAATGTCGCGTTGAAGGCGAGGAACGGTGCCCTGCGGCAGCTGTAATGTTCTGACGCATCCACAAAAGTTTGCAAACTATCTTGTCAGCCAGCCTGATTATCAGAACATGGGAATCTTCTCTATGAGAGCCCTGAAATACTGGCAGATTTCAGGGTGAGGTGCACCCATTTGCTGATCTGGCCAAACCAATTTGACTCATAGGCACGCCGATGCATGCTGGAATTGTCAAATGTCAGACAGCAGACTCAAGACGAATAAGTCCATCCTCATGTCACATGATGTATCTGAGATGATAATCAGCTCCACTGAGATGGTAATCAGTTCCACTGTCACTACAGTTGGAAATTGCCACTGGTTCTTAGTCCACAACAAGGTACAGATCACAAGTCTCAACCACTAGGGAAAGACCTGTAGTTCTCCAGCAGTGGAGGACCAGAAGATTAAGATGGCAAAGAATCACCACCACTTCCCACCAAGCCTCAGTACGCGAGCCGATTTAGCAAAAACGAAATCACCCCAACATTGCAAAAACTAATCGAACAATCCTCTACTCTTTAAATCTCCCTTCTTGACTGTTCTGTTGGCCTGGTAGCCAATACAGACACTGCAATGGGATCCCCATGCTGGGGCAGCAAGTCTCTACTTTGGATATCCTGAGAGGAGCCGATCAGCGACTCAAAATCTCTTGTCTGAAAAAAGAAGATTTTAGACTCACAGTAAGCTTGGCCACGTTTTGGCAAAAAAGTCTATTTAGAAGGAAACGCAGTCCCTCAGTTATAGAGAGATCTAATATTTCCAGGCTGATCATTTCCAATTTCTCAAAGAAGGCTTTTAAGCTTTCCAGACGGTTGTGTTTATGAAGTACATACGTTTTTGCCGCTCGCTAAAAGAACCTGGCGACCTCCTGTCGTCAAGGGAGTTGCTGTGTTGCCTCCACTAAACACGTGCGCCACCCACTCTCTGTCGTCCCAGATTCTAACATGAGAATGCATGGAGTTCTATGATCTTCCCACCATTAGCACAAATGCTCAGTTTACAGCAGTCTCTGTTAAATGGCTTCCTCCACCCTCTTTGTGGCAAAGGGCTGTCTTCACGACTGGCGCCTGGCCGAGGTAAAATGTTTTGTGTGCTGACGCCCTCCTGCTCTGACCCTAAGCAGAAAGAGGAGAGTGCCTCAGTCAGAAGTCCCTCTGTGGCTATGATCCACAGAGTGCTGCTTATCAGAATCACTCACACAGCCAGGTCGCTGCATTCAGCATTTATGGCCCACAATCCATCTCTCTCTCTGTTGTCTGTCACCTCCACAAAGGCCCCTCGGTTACAAGGTATCTATAGGCTACACATGCAGTTACATGAACATTCTGCCCACAGTTTCCTCATGTTAAAAGTCATGAGCTATATATAGAGTGATTCACGAAGATATGCACATATTTTAATATGTTATTCGATAGGTAAAACTAAAGAAAAAAGTTCAGAGAAACATAGATCTGTAAATGTTTAGTTAGGGAGTTACAGCTAATGAAAGACTTTGCCTAGAATTTAGCAACTTCGCTAATATTAAACCATCGCAAATCTGTATGAGATTAAAGTAAAGCACGATTTCCATTTATTTTGTTGTTATTTGTCTGGTGAATCTAATAAAACAAGTCCCAGGAGTGTATCTGCTGTAGTTTTCCAGAAAATCCAGAGAAGCAAAGATTATTGTTAAAGAACATAATAACAGTAGTATATTTATGTGGAACCACATAGTAACTGTTGTAGTTTGTAGATTATTTATGAAGTAGGGATGCCTTTCAAATTTACGACATAGGAATACGCTGATATGGTATTTATTTATGGCAAATGTGATGGTAACGCTACGGCTGCAGTTAACGAATATCGCGTACATTATCCAACTTGAATTCCGAATGCACGACCCTTTAGTGGAGTATTTCGAATGTTATGGGAGATAGGCTCTCTATCTGGCGTTCATAATCCTTGATGTCCATCAAGGGGTAATGCACACTGTGTCCATGGACTTTTTGACAAATCCTCACGTGCCCGGCAGGTCGTTCTAAAAGAGCCAGGCTCCCTAGTGAGCTTAGCATTCGTTTGCTGGGCACGGGTGTGGCTCCAGGTTCCCTTAACTGGGGAATGGTGAGAGACTCCCGTCCTCTGTAATCATAAGTTCTGGGTATGCTTCAGCAGTCATCATGTGGCGCACCAGAGGAATGTTGTGGACAACACAGAACAGGACCTTGACTTAAGCTTCCGGATAGTAATGATGGTACATACCTCTATAAAAAAAGCTCACAATTTCAAGGTTTACTACGTGCCAGGAGTGCGGGCTCTGGTTGGACTCCAATATCCAAAACTGCTCATGAAGACACCATGACAAATTATACACAAAAAACACTCACCTCAGAATGGGTGTACCGTCTGCCAGCAATAGCTCCCACTCAACGAAAAGGGCTTCATATAACCCAACGAGAACTGTAGCTCACAAATGAATACATTTAAGTAACATGACTCTTATGTGTCTCAAAATATGTTTATGATGATAAAAATACAAGAGTATAGCAGCTTTTCTGTGTAAATAAGATTAAAATGGGTACCAGGCACACTAAAACCTATTAAATATTTGAGGAACGACACACTACCTGTGAACGTCGCCACATCACGTTAAGCTGGATTACTCCAGCAAGAGAAAACTTTTGGGAATACCGTACCCATTTCATACTGAATTACGTATGAATCTTAACCGTAGCAAGGGAGTGGTAACATGCAGAGACTTAATATCGATTTAGATGAACTACGGGATGTGTGGGTAGATTGATGCGTGACAGACATCAAAAGCCAAATGAAGCAGGTTAACAGTGAACTAGAAAAGAGCCCTACCTTTATTATGATCTTTAATTTTCCGGTCCTGCCAGAGCATATGACGGCAGGATTCATGCACGAGAATGTGAGGCTTTATGGCTGCAAACCGATACGTTGTTTAAAGTGTCAGCACTACGGCAGGAAATGGAGGGGCAGCTTGTTAAAAATGTGGTCACACTGCACACGAAGATGGGAAATGCTGTACAGCTCCTCAGTTCCCCTGGTCTGTGTTAACTGCAGATGTAACTATCCTGCTTGCATGTGTGACTGCCAAGTATTTCTACATAAGAAGAAGATTGAAGAGATAATGGTTAGGAGAAGAATATCGTATTTGGAAGTAAAAAAAAAACTCTGCCAAAAAAAGTTATTACACCCTTTTAGACGTATTCAATTCACTCAAGCTTTATTGTCGCAACAGTGTACATGGAGTACATGAAATAATTACATTTACCGATAAATAATACAAGCGGTTCTGTGCTACCAGGTATCGATCCGTGATGAAAGACCAATATTAGTATGGTGTGGTTTCTGGTGCTTTTGGGCACTGTATCTTAGAAGCTTACATTGCCAATTCTGATGTGGGCTACTGATATTCTGCTACTTTCATTAATGCCTGTCAAGTCGCTTTGGGAGGGAACCAACGACCCGTGGAATCCCACCTTTGCGTACAAGGAAGTTCTATACAGCACCTTGAGAAAGAAGGCGATGATGCTAAGGAATAGAACACTGTCGAAATTTGGGGGGAAAATTGGGTGATATCGCACGGCAAGTTAATTGCAGATTGGTTAAGAACTTTTACCAAGAGCATCATACTGGCCCATTTTTCCGAAATTCAGGAAAGAAGGGTCTGGTAAAGCATATAGCCGCATACTCGATGTAAACTCACATTCTTTTGACCCACTTGATGTGGAGGTCCTATTCCATCCCTCTCCCAGAGGATAGTGCTGTTAAATAAGCATGTACCAATGACCAGAATATTGCTTAGGACGATGAATATTGCTTTGAATTGTTGCTTCTAGCTTGTGGTAGAAATTACCCAAAAAACGCATGTTGTAGGGATATATACCCAATACCTAAAGTTTGCAGGCATTATATCTTTGAAGGCATCTCATTCCCATTAAACTCCAAGACATACCAAAATTTGAGGAGCAAAACCCATATTATTCAATTCACATTTACAGCCTGGAAGTAGTTAAAGCAAGCCAGAAGATGACGATGAGCACACTGTGCAGACAGATGCAAAGTATGAAGTAGTTGGACCTCGCTAGTTCTCCAAAGTAGCTGGCCAGTGCGCCAGACGTGTAGGTTTATTGTTATTCTCTAAGGGTATTTACAATGTGCGGTTACATCTGCACTGCAGACATTATTTTCTGCAACAATGCACATATTAACAAACATGAATTTCTTGTTCGATGAGATTTCGGGGTTGCAGCCGGATCACGTTGACTTCTTGCCACGATATTTCGGCTGGCAATCATCCATCCATCTTCAGGTGAGTGTCCGTCACTGGAAACTGCAAGTTTTTTTCTCCTTTATTGGATTTAGATTCCCCCCGAAGGGGGCGAGCTGGCACCAGCTTTGTATGCTGCTCTTCAGCCTACAGAATTTTTAAAATATAAGTAGATAAGAAACCATAAAAGCAGGCGATAAAACGGTGACGTAAATTGTAAAACGGCGGAAAATGGTGGAAAGATAGAACATAAAACAAATGATGGGCGATGATAATAAAATACATAGGAAGTAGACAGGGAAAATAGTAGACAGACAATTAAAAAAACACAGCGACAGTCTGGTTTCTGTTCGCAAGAGATATAACAATCACACCCAGCGACGGTATGATGTCCGTTCGCAACACTTCAGAAAAGACGAACAACACTTAACAATCACAGGAAAAACTGCACTAAAAAGTCAGCACGAAGATGACACACCACAGGCAAGGGCAGATGGGGGAGGGGGGGAACAGGACAGATGAGGGGATAAAAGGGGGGAGGAGAGGAAAAAGGAAAGGGGGGAACTGACAGAGGGAGAGGACTCAGAAGAGGGGAGCAGGGCAGATGCGAGAGGGAATGGGGAAAGGTGGAGGAAGGAAACGCAAAAGGACTCGAGGGAGAGAAGGGAGGCAAAGAGAGGGTAGGTGGGGAAAAATCAGGATGGAAGGGGGGGGGAAGAGGAACTCAGGAAAAGGACAGAGGAAAGGAGGGGGAGATGAGGATCAGAGTTGATAGGAGGGATAAATGGAGGGAGAGAGGGCATCATCCAGGAGGGGGAGTTGATGGAAGCCACCTTGGAAAAGGAGATGAAGGGTGTAGAGATGGAGGGTAGGGGGGACACAACAGTGAAGGCGCGGCAGAGGGCGGGGATGGGAGAGGAGAGGAGCAACCAGGGGCTGAGGGGGAGACTGCAAGTTCCTGGAGTCAACTTTATAGCAAAAATTGGCGCGAAAATGCATGCGCATTGCCCTCCATCACAGGAGCGTCCTCTATCGAAATCTGCACACGCTATGGATTTTTCTGCCACGAAAATCTTGGCCCCAGCGAAAACTCTCTAGGATTCATTAATTAAAGAATCTGTGGAGATACGCCTAGCGCAAAATCTTATAAATCGTGATGGCGGTTTCCAACTGGACAAGGCTTGGGACCCAGTGATCTCTCTTATTTCCTCTGAGACAAGACAGTTTATTCATAATGACACGTCTGGCAACATATGACATCTATTTTTAACTATGCGGGCGCGCATTCCGAGAGAGGGCGGACATGTAGTTTTCACCTTTACACATGCACCTTCGCTCCATAGAACAGTAGCTCCAGGGGGCGCGGACTTCGATAGAGGACGCTCCTGTGACGGAGGCCAATGCGCATGCGTTTTCGCTCCAATTTTTTGCTATAAAGTTGATTCCAGGAACTTGCAGTTTCCAGCGACGGACACTCACCTGAAGATGGCTGGACGATTTCCAGCCGAAATATCGTGGCAAGAAGTCAACGTCATCCGGCTGCAATCCAGAAATCTCATCGAACATTCAGTACGCCGGGAAAACTTCAAGAATCAAATGAATTTCTTGTTTTACAGTAGGCGGTAACATCTGCCCTGCAGACATCATTTTCACCAACAATGGACACATTTACAAACATGAATTTCTTGTTTTACAGCTGGTAAGAAAGTATGTCTGCATTTTTGGCTATTCCACTAATTTTACAATGTTATAACCTATACTGTCAGTATGCCAGTTTTACACCTGTTGTGCCAATTTATCAATTTTACAGCCTATCCTACCAATTTATTTATTTGGCAACTAATTATTTATGATCCTTTCACTGCAAGAACGTCAAATGGAAAGCACATTGCTCAAGAGCAATGGACACCTTGATTATTGGCCAGAGAATGATGATGCTGGTGTGATTATCTCAGAGCACAGTGGGGTGGGGGAGGAGATAGGAGGAAAGGGAATGGGGGAAGGGGAGGGATGACTTTGAAAATTGCCTCAGCTGTAACCTGACACCAGTTTTGCAGACTCTGCTGTTCCAGAACTGGTACTGCTACACTACAACCCTGAAGCTATGAAAAACATCTGCAGAGTGTTACGCCACCATCTCTCTGTCTCACTGTTGACACTACCCATGATGGCAGGGAATGTTCTACATGCATGCACCTAACCCAAACCCTTCCTTCAGATTACCACAGGGTATAGCGTGATTCGTCACTCCAAGTCATTCATTGCCAGACATCCGCTGTCCATTGGAGTAGCTCTTCACACCACCTAAAGCATCACTTACCTCTAACTACAGAAACGTGTGACTTATAAGAAGATGCTCAACCATTGTACCTCAGTCTTTTTAATTCCCTAGCCATTGTGCTAGAGGGACTGCTGGTAGTACTTTGTAAGTGAGGAGTGATTTCTTCCACTGATTTCCCTCTGCAGTGCCGGACGGAGTGGCCGAGCGGTTCTAGGCGCTACAGTCTGGAACCGCGCGATCGCTACGGTCGCAGGTTCGAATCCTGCCTCGGGCATGGATGTGTGTGGTGTCCTTAGGTTAGGTAGGTTTAAGTAGTTCTAAGTTCTAGGGGACTGATGACCTCAGCAATTAAGTCCCATAGTGCTCAGAGCCATTTGACCCATTTTCCCTCTGCAGTGCTCGATCGTCCGTGTCAGAATGCGATGTCTGGCTGACCTAGCTTTGGTTGCGTTTCCACTTCACAGTAACATCACCAATAGTCGATTTGGGCAACTATTGGAGGGTTCCTAATGGATCTGTTACTCAGGTGGCATGCAATGACTAGTCCTGTCGAAGTCACAGAACTCTTTTTAGTGACCCATTCTGCAGTCACTGCTTATCTACTGTCAACACAATACTTCCTTTTACATTGGCAAATCCACCTCTTGAAGCATCTAGTCGTCAATTATGTATCTCATAGGGGTGCATGGATACTTTTAATCAAACAGTTTATGTTGTGATACAGTGGGCCAAAGTGGAGGTCAGCCTCCATAACTGAGGGAGCTAATGCAGTGCAAACCTGCGTGATTGCACTCAACTCGCAGGTAGCCTGTTTGAAACCTGCTTTACACTGCAATAGGGTAGCAGCAGCTGTTCAGAAACAGCAGAGTCAGCAATTACAATGTCTAGTTATGGCTGAGGTTATCTTCAAGGTCACCCCTCCCCTTCTTACCCTCACCTCTCCCCCTCCACCTCCCCTCACCACTATGCTCTGAGCCCATTGCTTGTCAATGTCATCACAATCACA
Source organism: Schistocerca nitens (assembly GCF_023898315.1). Lineage (NCBI taxonomy): Eukaryota > Metazoa > Arthropoda > Insecta > Orthoptera > Acrididae > Schistocerca > Schistocerca nitens. The sequence goes on along the minus strand of NC_064615.1, from coordinate 556,877,995 downwards.
CTAAATACTGTGTGGAAGGATATGAACACATTTGACAGCATTGTAGAGGAGCTGTTAGGATATGATGATTGTTTGCATCGGATGACAATGTATCCAGTCGTAAAGCAGCATGTGTGGAGCAGTGGTTTGTGGACAAAAAAATTCCTTAAACGGACTGGGCTGCCAAGAGTACTGTCCTGAACCTAATGGCACACCTTTGGGATGAATTTGCTCCAGATTCCGAGGTACATCACCACTGTCTTCTCTGATTTCGGCTTTTGAGGAAGAGCGGGCTGCCATTTCTTCAGAGACATTCAGGCAATACATTGAAAGTGCCGCCAGCAGATTTCAAGTCGTCATAAAGGGAAAGAGTGGACACACCCCATATTAATGCCCACTAATACATTCCCACATACTTTTGATCAGATAGTGTGTACATAGCTTTAGCAGTCTTCATACTAAAAATTCATTGCTGCTAGGTGGGAGGTCTGTGCTGAATCGGTACAGGGAATTCCCTTGTTGGAGCTTTGCCTGAATAGTTCACCTTATGGCCGTCACTGAGTTCAGGATGATACACCTCGTGACATTTCAGCAGATTGTAGAAATGTAAGTATTAATTATTACTAAACTATATTTAAACGCATATTCACACCTTTATTTCTTTCTGAAAGTGTTCTTGTATAATTATTTAACTACCTGGTACTGGAAATATCATTATATATGTGTTTCATCTGTCATCTATCGTCGCACTCATTTTTAGAAAATTAAATTAGTAATGTACTAGTGCTGATTCTTCTCCACATCATGTGTCTACCATCCTAATCTTCAGGGGATGATGCAAATTAATATCTAATTTATTTATTGTTAGGCGAACGAGGTAACAGAAAAATAACACATTGAGATGGTAGGGAACATGGGCCTGGGAACTGAAATATACTGATTCGTGTTATAGCCATGTTTCAGAGCAAAATATTTTATTGTAAAGACAAGCAAAAGATTACACTTGCGTGGTATAAGCAGCTTAACAACTGCCTACTTACAAGAGAGTTTAATTGAAAAAATGCGTGTGCTCAAGCATTTAATCTTTACTTCAAATGCTCACCGAGGTAGTTTACAAGTCAGAGCAGTTCATAACAATTTTAACAACAGATTTTTCAGAAACACAGGTGTTTAATGACAACCAAGGTAAGTGATTCAATACACTTTTTCTTTTAAGAGATTTGGCAACTAATGCTTCACAAAGATAACTAAATGAAAAGACACAATAAACGGTGACAGGTTTAGAAACCAATCTTTCAGTACATACCAATATTAACAACAGATCTAAAGATACAGTGAGGCATACAGTTTTCCTTTTTCACAGTCAATTTTGGGTTCATTCACTGGGAGTGGCTTCCATGGCGTCCACTGCTGCTTCGATCTATGTGCATAACTAACAGAAAGAGAGAGAGAGAGAGAGAGAGAGAGAGAGAGAGAGAGAGAGAGAGGGAGGCCCAGCAGTTGTCGGCCTACACTTGCCAACTGCCCAGAGCTATTAGCACCTGCCCTCGATCACTGTGCCTCCGTCACTTGCATACCACTTCTGTTCTCTGCACGTCCCCTTCTTCATAGACGCCGCATTAACTTATATTCATAGCCGTAGAGGTTACTTCAGCCATCATGCCAGTCGCAGCGTCACTCTCCAGTCTGAACAACGAGAGTTTCCGACACAACGGCTCATATACATAAATGCCGACATAGTCCCAGTGACGTGTAATGCAAACACATTGCCGGCCGGGTTGACCGAACAATTCTAGGCGCTACAGTGCGGTACCGCACGATCGCTGCGGTCGCAGGTTCGAATCCTGCTTTGAGCATGGATGTGTGTGATGTCCTTAGGCTAGTTAGGTTTAAGTAGTTTTAAGTTCTAGGGGACTGATGACCTCAGAAGTTAAGTCCCATAGTGGTCAGAGCCATTTGAACCATTTTGCAAACACATTCCACCATTTCGGAAGGGAGTGGATACCTTGTGAAAAGAATTATTTTGATTTTGTATGTAGCCACCCCCCCCTCCCCCCTCCCGCCCATGGACCATGGACATTGCCATGGTGGAGTGGCTTGTGAGCCTGAGCGATAGAGATAGCCATACTGTGCTTGTACCCACAATGGAGGACTATCTTTTGAGAGGTCAGACAAACATGCGGTTCCTGAAGAGGGGCAGCGGCGTTTTCAATAGTTGCATGGGCAACAGTCTGGATTATTGACTGATCTGGCCTCGTAACATTATCAAAACGGCATTACTGTACTTGTACTGTGAATAGCTGAGGGCAACAGAGAACTACAGCTGTAACTTTTCCCACCTCTGTTATATGGTTAAATGATGACTGCATCCCCTTAAGTAAAATATTCCGGAGGTAAAATAGTCCCCCATTCGGATCTCTGGGTGGGGATTACTCAGGAGGATGTCGTTACCAGGAGAAATAAAACTGGCTTTCTACAGATCGGGCATGCTGACCCCGGGGGCCCCGGTGGGTAAATGACCTTGGGTGCTCGAAACATGAGCGCCCATGGTCATTTACCCACCCGGGCCCCTGGGGTCAGCATGGTGGCGGTCCCTGTCCCACTGAGATAATTTGTCCTTTTAGGACAATTATCTCGGCAAGCACCCACGCCAGCAAAAGGTTGGCACGTGTAAAGTTTTCGTTTTGGAGTGACAGACATATGAGTATTGATAACTGAAGTTGGCTAGCAACCACTCCAGTATTAAGGGGCATGGTATTGTCGTCTGTACATTATGTCCTCTGAATCGACTCCGAGAACTTCTATTGTCGCTAACGAGCTGCCATAAATAGTAAGTACACTTCTATTACAATGGAAACTTTGTACAAACTTGCACGAATTTCTGTTTGTGGAAGACTGCAAAATGCGTTGGATGTTTTTCAATTAGATTTAATACAAACTATACAGGAAGATATTTTGTTGGAATTTCGTGTTTCGAAATTTAATTTCATGTTAAATTCCTATAGGTTGCCTGAATGTTATATATTTAATAAAAGTGAGAATGTTCCAGTGATTTGTGAGATCGTAAATGATGCATTAGAAGCTTGTGGAAAAATAAGAGCAGGAATTCCAGTTCCATGGGAAACACTTGGTTTAATCACAATGTCTTCTTTTGACATTTGTACATTCTGGCAAAGTAGATTCAAAATCAATGTATTTTTTTACCAAGTAACTTACAAGCATTTTGTATATACTATTTGTGAAAACTGTTTATGTAAATTTTCCGATTCATGGCAAAACGTGCTACTGCAACCACTTCTTATTGAAATGAAAATTAATATGGTAACTAAGACACCATCATTTTCATATGGGGTAACTTGTCCACCACATGTTAAACAATATAGTCTTTGGTGCATGTTTTGTGCAAATACTCCATTGTTCAGAAGTGTACGTTGTGGTGGCTCGTTAAGCAGTGTATCGGATTCAGAGGAAGACGACGCTGATATAGCTGATTTGTTGTTTGCAGATTTGTAATGGAGAATCTGTTGGAAGCCGTCCAGACAATCTTCACTCTCCTGGAAGCAGAAATACCAACACCGACCTTGAAGACAATGATAAACTTAATGGCGCGATTGAATTGCAAGCTGGCACAGGGAGATGGACTCTTAGGCGAATACATCTTTACTATTTTGAACTATTTGACTCAATTCGAAAGTTCTTCATTTGTTTCGTCCTTTGGTTTCCAGAGCTTCTCCGAATATCTGAGATCTCTGAAAGATGGTATTACACTGACGTTATTGTCCTCAGAGGAGAGGACGAAGTTGATGAATTCTGTAGAGAAATCAATATCATTGCACAAACCTACCCTGGCCAGATTATCATGTGGAAACATGATGGGGACCACATCCACCTCATACACGACTGTATCTACTCATCAAGACGGTGCCGCTGCAGGTTTCGAACTGACGGATTTATTGCCAGTCGAATTAAGAAAACAACAAGCCACACTAGAGCAATCGCAGCCATGTCAGACATCGACTGGCTCAATGTTCTTTATATCTCTACTTGCAAAAACGGCCAAGTAGGGGACAAGTTCGGCTTAGAGGAACCGATAAGCGATTGCCTGGTGAGCTTGAAATTATACAATGGAACAGTTACGTTGAACAACCCTCACAGTATTGGAGGGGCAAGGCACTGGAAATGTTAATCAATGTGGAAGCGGACTCGCCAGTGATGCAGCATGCAAATGGCCTCATAGCAAGCGCCAGCCAATCGTTACAGGGAAAGGGTGCAATGCTGAAGAAACAGCGAAAAAGGTACTATCCCTTTTATTAAGTTATAATTGTATCCCTCCAGAAAATGTAGTCAATGTAATACCATCTGCTCATCCATATTTTATTAATTTGATTGACCCTAAATTCAAACGATTTTTTGATATGGGCTTAGAATTGTATAAAAAAACTATAAATGGATTGTATTTACATGGTATAGAAAATTTATTGTGCTCTGGTTCTGAAGATAATATTTTTTATTCTCATTCGACAAATGTTTGGAAATATTATTATACTCTTCAAGATTCTCTTTCTTGGCTAAATAAAATTTTATTATTTCAATGTGAAGATGATACTGATGAGGCTACGAAATTTTTAACAAATCTTGTATCTTGGATCAATAAGAAAGGATTGAATCAATGGCAAGAATTTGAAGGTAAAAATATATATGTACCAAATAAAAAGTTAAACACACTATGTATTATTGGTCCACCAAATAGTGGCAAAAATTGGTTTTTTGATTGTATAATTTCACTTGGTTTAAATGTTGGGCGCATTGGGCGTTGTAATAATAGAACGAATCAGTTTGCATTGCAAGATGCTCTTAACAGACGTGTGATTGTTGCAAATGAAATTTCTTTAGAGGATGGTGCAATTGAGGATTTTAAAAAAGTGTATGAAGGAATTGCATGTAACATCAGAGTGAAATACAAAGGAGACACTATATTAAGACGTACTCCATTATTGTTAATTTCAAATTCACAACCAGTTATTTGTTCACACCCAGATTTTAAAGATATTCGTGTACCTACAATTAGGTGGAGAAAGTTTGATGAATTAAAAAATGCTTATAAAAAGCCATATCCTTTGGCTTTCTTTCAATTACTTCAAATGTATAGTATTGATTATTGAAATGAAACACTGTTCCAATGTAATAATTCATTTATTTACAATTTTGTACAATACAAATGTTTTTTACAATAAATAGAAGATATTATATTCAAGCTTGTTTAATTTCATATTCTCCCTTGTACACTGATGATTCCTGATTCCTTTTCACATTTGACATATGAATCATATCAGATACCTGAACATTTGGTACATTTGCTCTGGGATAATGAGTTTCCAAACCATCTGAATAAACAGAACATTCAGCAATAACTTCAAACAACATTTGAGTATCAGTATATTTAACAATATCATTATTTAAACTGCCAGTGCTTAAAGCATATATAGGGTTTATGCCTACATGAAGACTAGGTTGGACATTTGTATCATGGAGTCTAATATTGTACCCAGCAGAAGCAATATCTGCCTTTTCTATTAAATCACCGTATCCAGAGAAATCATCATTCGTTACTGGAGTAATAGCTTGTACTAATTGTTCCTGAATTTGAGCTGGTTCCAAAGGTGTTTTTGAAAAATTGTCACATGCCGTAAACGGATTACAGTGTTTGTCACCAGTAATTGTATACCGTTGAGGTACTCCTTGTGCAGTAGCTGTAATGGGGAATATATCAACATTTGCAACTTTTGGTATTTTGACAAAACCTAATGTTGGTTTATAGTCATAGTTAACAATAACACTGCCAGTACGAGAATCTGCATCTACCTCAGAAACACACGATTGAACACATTTCCATCCCCAATTATGCAACCCTTTTGCCTTTGTACTAGACACACAGACATAATAATATTTCAAATTAATGGGTTGTCCGAATTGATGGGCAGGTACTGTAGTTAAAAACGATTCTTCATTAATCTTATACCCATACCACGATTTCCAAATTGGATTAAAATTACGTTTATGATCTATACTACTTGTTTCCATAGGAGCTGATGAGCCAAATGCAGTAGGCGTAACATTAACACCAGGTATTTTTAAATTAATACCCACAGAAGTAATCATATTTTTATTTTGATTTAAAGTTGCAAGTTCAGAGTCACTTGAATTTGTTGGGAAAGCAATCCTGGGATTACGTGCAATCACTTGTGCAGTGCAATGAACAATTCTACTACCATGTGGTAATAAATCAAATTCAGAGGGGGTCATGTACAAAAATGGTCGATCAACAGGAATTTCTGCCAAAGGGATAATCATAAATACAGCACTTTCATGCGTGAGTACTTTATATGCTAGACCTTAGTAAAAAATCTGTGTACTTTTCTATACCTGGTAATGTTACCCGTATCTAATATTGATGGTGCAGGTAGTGGCACATCACGTGTGTTGGCGGAATCACCCATTCCATTAGCTGAGGGAGCTGCTGTGCCAGGAAGTGTTTTTTTTTTTTTTTGGCCTTCTTTACACCCTTTGCTTCTTGGGCCGATGCTGTACATTTAGCTGTTTCTTTGTTCATAGCACTATTTTCTGTGTCAGTCAGAATAAGGAACTAATGGTCAAACGGGGTTTGGATCCTCTCCGTTGTTGTCAGAATCTTCTACGTCCTCTTCCGAGTCGATTTCAGGAACACTTTCTGAGCTCGGTGCTAATGATGTACCGCCAGATGTTGATGGACGTTCGTGACCTATGGGCAAACCACGACGTACACGTGACATTAGCCACTGTTCATATGCATAACGTTTCTGGTCTTCATACATTTCATTCCAATTTGGGCGTTACCAAGGAGGCCAATCGTACTTCTGCTGAAGGCGAGAAACGTTATTATTAACATCGACATATAATTTATAATCAATTATTGAATATTCATATGCACGTAAATATATATACCTTCTGGTTTGGCATCTGGTTATACTGGATATAAAACTTTTCCAATGTTCTGTTCAATAAACGATTTTAATTTTAGTCCGTATTTTCCTGCAAACGAATGCCAATTGCGTGTATGGCTTCAATCTATGGCAAAGTCTATAATAGCTTTAGCATCCAACTTTTGAACGAGTTCTCGGAATTCTTTTTCAGTGAATGCACGTTCTCTGTCTTCTTTTAACAGGCGATCGTACCCGACGTCGTGTTCCTTGGCAATTGCATCTGCTGCACTTCGCGGTGCGTCTATATTTATGGGGTTTCCAGGCCCAACATAATCGCTACCTCGCAACGTCAATCCTTTGTTATTTATTCGATCGACTAATTTTTTTGCACCATACGCTACTCCAGCACCGGCCAAAGCAGTAACACCAGCAGCTCCAGCAATTTGCGCTGTTGATAACGTCGCGGCAGTTGCGGTACCAGTTCCAGATAAAACTGTGCTCAAGGATGCGCCGTCCACTGCTGTTTCAGCCGTTCCAGATAAAAGCGGTGTATTTTCGTCTGTATCTATATCTATTGCAGTGTGACCTTCTTCGCCGTACTGATATAGATGACGCTGACGCAGTCTAGTATTAACTTCTTCTGATGGCATTGGCTCCATCTCAAATTCGACGACTTCTTCGTCTAAATCATCATATGCTGGATTTTCTCCGTACCTAATTTCATCTGCGGCATCTAGTCGAAACATTGTCCATATACTATTATCTCTATTAACATTAAAGGTGCCGGCCGCGGTGGTCTCGCGGTTCTAGGCGCGCAGTTCGGAACCGTGCGACTGCTACGGTCGCAGGTTCGAATCCTGCCTCGGGCATGGATGTGTGTGATGTCCTTAGGTTAGTTAGGTTTAAGTAGTTCTAAGTTCTAGGGGACTGATGACCACAGCGGTTGAGTCCCATAGTGCTCAGAGCCATTTGAACCATTTTTGAACATTAAAGGTGTTTCCATGTTCCGCCATTTCAATATCGTCCACTGGTCCTGGATATAAAGTTCCTCTGTCGTACTGAATTGAACTATGTGATCCTGTGCTTAAATACTGATTTAACCACGACATTGTGCTGACTGAATAAAATGTAGAAGATTCTGCCTTTATATACATATTGAACAAAAAGGGGGCACTGCATGACGCTCGAAAACGAAAACTTTTACTCGTGCCAACCTTTTGCTGGCGTGGGTGCTTGCTCAGATAATTGTCCTAAAAGGACAAATTATCTCAGCGGAACAGGGACCGCCGCCATGCTGACCCCGGGGGCCCCGGTAGGTAAATGACCTTGGGCGCTCGAAACATGAAGATGAGTCGTCATGTCTTCGTTTCATGAGCGCCCAAGGTCATTTACAGACCCCTTAATCGGGCAGGCAGATTAGAAATTTTAAAAAGGGAAATGGATCTGGTTAAGTTAGGTATTATGGGAATTATGAAGTTCAGTGGCGGGAGGAAGAGGACTTCTGGTCAGGTAAATACAGGTTTATAGATACAAAATCAAATAGGGATAATGCAGAACTATGTTTAATAATGAATAAGAAAAACAGGAATGCAGGTAAGCAACTATGAACAGCCTAGTGAACACATTATTATAGCCAAGATAGACACGAAGCCCACCCCAACCACAGAAGTACAACTTTATATGCCAACTACCTCTGCGGAAGATGAGACTGAAGAAATGTATGATGAGATAAAAGAAATTACTCAGATAACTAAAGGAGACGAAAATTTAATTGCGATGGGTGGCTCGAATTCGAAAGTAGAGAAAGGAAGAGAAGGAAAAATAGTAGGTGAATTTAGACCGAGGGAAAGGAATGGAAGGTTTCAGATTGATTATATAATGGCAAGACAGAGATTTAGATATTAGGTTTTAAACTGTAAAACAATTTCAGTGTCAGATGTGGATCTGACCCAAATTTACTGGTCATGAACTGTAGATAAAAATTGAAGAAATTGGAAAAAGGAATAAATAAGGAGATTGAGCCTGGACAAGTTGAAAGAACCAGAGGTGGCTGAGAGGTTCAGGGGGAGCACGAGGCAACATTTGACTAGATCAGGCGGAAGGAATACAGCAGAAAACGAATGGGTAGCTTTAAGAGACGGAAATAGTGAAGGCAGCAGAGGATCAAATTGGTAAAGAGACAAGGCTACTAGGAATCATTGGATAACACAAGAAATACTGAATATTACTGATGAAAAAAGAAAATTTAACAATGCAGCAAATGAAGCATGCGAAAGCGAATACAAACGTTTAAAAAATGAGATTGACAGGAATGGCTAGAGGACAAACGTAAGGATTTAAAGGCATATTTCATTAGAGGAAGATGTATACCGCTTAAAGGGAAATTAAAGAGACCTTTGGAGAAAAGAGAACCACCTGTATGAATATCAAGAGTTCAGTTGGAAAAACAGACCTAAGCAAAGAAGGGAAAGCAGAAAGGTGGGAGGAGTATACAGAGGGACTATACAAGGGAGATATACTTGATGGCAGTGTTATGGAAATGGAAGAGGACGTAGATGAAGATGAGATGGGAGATATGATGCTTTGAGAAGAATTTGACAGAGCTCTGAAAGATTTAAGTAGAAACAAGACCCTTGATATAGACGACATTCTGTCTAAACTACTGATAGCCTTGGGAAAGCAAGACATGACGAAACTCTTCCATCTGGTGAGCAAGATGTACGTGACAGGCGAAATACCCCCAGATTTTTCGAAGAATATAATAATTCCACTTCCAAAGAAAGCAAGTGCTGACAGGTTTGAAAATTACCGAACTAGCTGTCTGGTAGAAGCCGACCACGAGGAAGATCAGTTTGGATTCCGGTTAAATGTAGGAATAGGCGCGGCAATACTGACCCTCCGACTTGGTTAGGTTAGGTTAGGTTAGGAAAGGCAAACCTGCGTTTATAACATTTGTAGACTTAGAGAAAGCTATTGGCAAAATTGACTGGAAAACTCTCTTCGAAATTCTGGGGGTAGCAGGAGTAAAATACAGAGAGCGAAAGGCTATTTACAATATGTGTAGAAACCAGGCGGCAATTATAAGAATCGAGGGACATGAACGGGAAGCAATGGTAGAGAAGCGAATAAGACAGGGTTGTGGCATATCCTCGATGTTATTCAATCTGTAAATTGACAAGCTGTAAAGAAAACCAAATAGAAATTTGGAGCTGGAACTAAAGCTCAGGGAAAATAAATAAAAACTTTGAATTTTGCCGAAGACATTGTACTTCTATCAGAGACAGAAATGTTCTTGGAAGAGCAGTTGAGCGCAATGAACATAAACAAAAGAAAAACAGGGATAATGAAATTTACTCGAATTAAATCAGGCGATGCTGAGGGAATTAGAAAACGAGGCTCTTAAAGAAGTAGATGAGGTTTGCTTTTTGGGCAGCAAACTAACTTACGATGGCCGAAGTAGAGAGGGTATAAAATGTAGACTGGAAATGGTAAGAAAAGCATTTCTGGTGAAAAGAAATTTGTTAACATTGAATGTAGATTTAAGTGTTAGCAAATCCTTTCTGAAGGTATTTGTCTATAGCGTAACCATGTATGGAAGTGAAACATGGACGATAAACAGTTTAGGCAGAAGATGAATAGAAGATTTTGAAATGTGGTGCTACAGAAGAATGTTGAAGATTAGGCGGATAGATCACTTAACTAATGAGGAGGTACTGAAGGGTGACAAGAAATTTGTGGCGAAACTTGATCCAAAAAAAATTGATCGATTGGAAGGACACATTCTGAGACGCAAAGGGATCTTCATAATGCAATAAGCAGATTCAGAGGGAAGTTGGTTGCAACAGTTATTCTGAGGTGAAGAGGCTCGAACAGGATAGAGTAGCATGGAGAGCTACATCAAACCAGTCTTTGGGCTATAGACCACAGCAGTAACAACATGTAGCCACTCTTTTACCACGATTTTCACCTCTTCATATCTTCTGGAATGCTTGCCTGCCATCGCTTCTTTGCGTAGTCTGAACACATGCAAGTCACTCGTAAGGAAGAGAGGAAGGAAGACTGGGGTTTAACGACCCATTGACATCGCGGTCATTAGAGCACAGGCGCGGGCTGTTTTCAAGGCTGAGGAGAGAGATCGGCCGTGCCCTTTGAAGGGAACCATCCTGGCATTTGCCTGGAGTGATTTAGGGAAATCACGGAAAATCTAAGTCTGGATGGCCGGACGCGGATTTGAACCGTCGTCCTCCATAATGCTAGCTGGTTTTCTTAACACTGCACCCCTTCGCTCGGTAAGTCACCCGGGACAAGGTCAGATGAGTGGGTGTTCGAGACATTCGCATTTCATATCCTGTGTTGTTGCTACGGTGGAATGAGCGGTATTGGGACGAGCGTCGTCCCGTGCAACTAACACTTGCTGTCTTAAATCCTAGTCGTTTATTCCTGACTGAAGGAGAAGGTGGTTTCTTAGCATATTTCAATATTATTTACTGGTCGCTGTTACTGCCCTTTTCAAGCAATGCTTCAAAATTACTTCTTATCACCCCAATAGAGAAGAAACGGACTTTCCTTGCCGTTGGTTGAGTGTGGAAACTTTTTTGGTTTTGATGAAGAGCTGTCGCACTACTCCTTACCTGAGCCTCCCGTTTCACGTTGATGATGATGCACTCAGGTTTTATCTCCTGTAACAGTTCCATTCAGAAATCCATTATCTTCGCCCTGGAAACGGAGAAAAATGTTACTCAAAGGCACTGGCACGATTATCTCTCAATTTGGCAGCCAACTGACGTCGTCCCCATCTTATGAAATCACGTAGACAATGTTGTTTGCTGAACCAATACTAATATTCAAAACAGTGGCGATTTCGTTTAAAATAATAAGCCTGTTTTTCTTCACAAGCTCTTCCATTGGGGCGATGTCTTCTTCACTGCGTGGTGTGTCTGGCCGAACGAATTTAATTTACGCCTCTTTCAGTCCTTCTGCGCCATTCATATACTTGCTGCACAGGCAGATCACGAATCACCGTGAGTTAGTCCTAAGACACATTTCCACAGGTTTTACACCTTCGCTACTGAAAAAACGTATGACAGATCGCTGTACCGAAGCTTTGCAAGTCGACAATGCTGCTGCCATCTTTGCTCTGACACAGCTTCCTTTCCTGTCGTCCAACAGGCTGCCAACTGTTCGTTACATGTCGAAACCAAAGATAGCTCCTGAAAACTTCACAAATCGATAGGACTACATTTGGGTATGCAACCTATGTATTTCATCTCTGAGATTTTAATTTGAATCACCCTCGGTTGTTTTGAAAGCACGTGCGGGATTTTTATCTTCTCGGATGTAAATTCAGTAATTGCCATCTTCGATATTAAACTGCGACTAGTCAGTGAAAGAAGAAAACGGCCTCCATCTTGTTGTTCCTGTGTGTGACATACTTCTGTCCAATTATACGGAACTAAAATTTGGCGTCGTTTTCAGTACTCACATGTTGAAATCTCCACGAAGATTACAACGTGGAACGATATTCTACTTCACTTTGCTGTCTTACAAGACTTGCTGTACTTGATGTCACTGTTTACTGTTATAAGTGCATTTAATTGGACGTATGATTTTGTTTGAGAGCGTATTGCAAAGGCTGACATCCGTGTTATGTAGCCCCATCTAATAAGAAACGTGTGTAATGTGTTATCCTTTGCAAGGTTATATTAATGGACAAACGAGCAGGAAGGAGGATATCCTGAGGCTAGAGGATGATTCAAAGGACATTACGCAAAGTAGGTATCTCCATGCAAGCCATTAATCATTAGGCTGATCAGACGTGCCGCTTTACCGGTACAGCCCCGGTTTTCACCTAAATGTCTCAATATCCCGAGAAAAATCACTCGGTTTGTAATCCACACAAGTAATACCGAAACCAAAGGAGATATAAAGCAACATCACTCAAACCATTTCTCCTAACTGAACTGATGACAAATAGGAGTTAATTTTGTGAAAAATGTGTGCGGCGTGTGTTTGCAGTGCTTGCTGAATATCATTTGGCATCTATACATGTTTGTCCTAACAGTATGCAGTCAAACGAAAGGGCAGAGTATTGTTTGCAAATTTCACTCACTCGGTGACGAAACTCCAAGTCTACCGATTTTTCAACTTCTGGCAGCTGTTCTGACTTAGAAGTGAAAGTCGGCAGATGATGAACTGTGTGTACAAAGTTACGTAATACCTACTATTGTTTTATTTACTGGAAACTTCAAGCAAAATTAAATCACTTATTGGTGTTGGCTGTCGTGCTCACAGTAGTGTTTAATCAGCAGAAGATGGTCTACCAATTGGTTCTGAGGTTAAGTAAGAACAAAACACGTTGGATGTCTTTTGTTCCTGCTTTCCAGAGGGTCCTGGATGTTTTCGAAGGAATTAAGTCACATTTTTTATCGCTTGACACCTGTGCTCAAAGTTCGCTAAATTTCTCCTATAATAGCTATTCCCCATCGTGGTTGAGAGTTTCAGCAGATCAGTTAGAAGGTTTTGTTTCTACCATTAAAGAAACAGCTTCAAAGTATCCTCACTCTCTGAAACTTCGAATTTGATAGTCAGTCATGTACAAAAGTTAATTTCTAGAAAGGTCAAGAGATTCCTAAAACACATCAGTTAAAGAAATGTTGAAAGATCTTGTGAAGGTACGAATTATTACAGAAAAATTCTTCAAATCATTCGAAATATTTTTGATGAATGACATAAAAAAGTGGACTCCAGTTCTTTCGGCATGTATCCACATATTCAGCATCTATCTTGGATTAGTTGCGACAATCTGACTCATTGGACTCATTTTAGAATTCTGTGAGGTTTTGTCTCAATGTGGCACCCTTCTCTCTGCTTTCAAAGAGAATTCATTTTTAAGAGAATAGTGTCTAGGGGGAAATCAACTTCGAAAGCTCTCCAGAAGACACAGGCAGTCTCTGGTAATGACGATCACATACTCCGGCTGCCTGTTCGGGATACAGCCCAACGTTTTCCACTTTCTTTTCTTCTTCTGTTTTTACGTTCCCACGCTAGAGACGGCACGCAAAAGTCACCAAATGTAAGACCTCTGGACTGACTAGAGTATCGTGACGTAAAACTTTTAGACACCAGTTTATGGAAGAATGTGATATTTCGCGACTGGCAGTTGTTGCTTAAGACGCGGGAAACGTTGCTTTTAACTTAAGTTCGGATCCTGTTCTGAGGAGAGCGAAGTCAGTCATTGCTTTCACAGGGGAGACTTCGGCCTCTGTTTGTAGCAGAGTCGCTTTGCGTCTTACTCTCGGTAGAGACACTTCGGGTTCTGCGCGCAATTGGGACAATATTCGGTCAGGTCGCTCTAGGTGGAGACTTCTGGGTCAGATCTCGTCCAAGGACGGCGCAGCAGCCGCGCGCATACACGCTCGCTTAGCGAGCCATCAGCACCTCCTCCAGCCAGCGTACTCAGATTCCAACGACGGTGAGATTTACGGCACACCACCGGAGGTATAGGTAATAATAACCCGAAATAATTTAACTGTGAGGTTCTACCTGGCCAATGGGGTTGGCACAGTACCACAACAACTTATATTCCAAGCATGAATGCTATCACCGTTGTCGAATCGCTGTTTTGAGGCAGTTAAAATTTAATATATGGGAGAGCTGAATTTGCCATTGTGCTTCACTTCCTGAACATTGCCAACCATAAATCACTTCAGTTTTACCTTGTTTGTGTTTATCATTATTGTTGTTGCGTCTGCAGTAACTTTTACTGAATTACTCGACAATGTTCTTAACGAACTCAGCTTGTGCTCATAAACTCAGGAATTTATCGTGTCCTACAATTTCATTTGGTAGCTAGCCAGCCTTGTGAGCAATTGAGGAAACTATGTGATTAACCTCACTCATTGATCCACTGAAGGGCCGAAAATTAGCATTTATTAATTCTGTTGCGCACAGTTTAATTTGCATGGTTTGTAGTGGAAGAGATCTAGATAGATAACTAAGTAGCATCATTTCTCACTCTCTTTAATATCGAGGAGGCGTTCCACAAAGTATAAACACAAGTGTCCCGGATTTTTCTCTTAGAGATTTGGTCAGCCTACTAATCACACAAATCGGATTAAATGACAGGCATGCATCGTAAGAAGGGTATGTGTTCAAGGGATCTGTAGGCGGCTGGAGATGTTGCACTTCGCTAGACTAACAAAGAATTGGAGATATTGATGTGTATAAGAAAAATGTTAGCAAAGATATGTAAGAAAGATAATAACAGGTTGTAAGAGGTCCATGACTAAGGAATTCATTGCTAGCGCACTCGAGCAGATGTACCTTAGATGGATTACTCCGCGCTGCCTGCGATATGTAAGCTACAATAGACTCGCAGACCAGAGAGCAGTGTCGGCTGCTGTAGGAGCAGAGTCGCCAGCAGTAGTAGTTGTAGCTCGTAGTAGGGTGTATGGAGTTGGCGGCGGTCGTTGGGAGCGCTGGCGGTGCCTGAGCGATATAGTATACGCTAAAAGCAGCCGCACACATATTAAATTTGTAACATTATAAAAAACTAAAAACCCACCTCGATTGCGAAAAAAGCACCTAGTGTTAACCTAGGTTTCGGCATAGATAACTGCACCTTCTTCAGAACAACAATAAAACCCACAAGTGCCTAAGAAGACCTTTGTCAATGATTAAAAGAACACCATAGCTATACATTTATAAACGAAAAAGAAAAGGAAAACACAAACAGTACAGTTAGTCAATGACTAAAAGAACACCATAGGTATACATTTATAAACGAAAAAGAAAAGGAAAACACAAACATTACATTTGTACTGTTTGTGTTTTCCTTTTCTTTTTCGTTTATAAAAGAACACCATAGCTATACATTTATAAACGAAAAAGAAAAGGAAAACACAAACAGTACATTTGTACTGTTTGTGTTTTCCTTTTCTTTTTCGTTTATAAATGTATAGCTATGGTGTTCTTTTAATAATTGACAATGGTCTTCTTAGGCACTTGTGGGTTTTATTGTTGTTCTGAAGAAGGTGCAGTTATCTACGCCGAAACCTAGGTTAACACTAGGTGCTTTTTTCGCAATCGAGGCGGGTTTTTAGTTTTTTAATATATTAACCAACGATTGCTGACGCGCTGCGATGTTGAAGGTTCTTAATTTGTAACAACTGATTTTGTACTATTGTTATATCAAGACGGAAGTAAATGTTTTTTTAAAAAACTTTTAATAATAAACTTTCTTATAAAAACAACTTTTGACAATCACTCATCTGAATTTAAAGATTTTACTAATTTCTCCTATCCATGGTCATCCAGATTATCGTAAAGAGAAATCAGTTGTTTCTTTTTATACATGACAAATCTAGTGGCCAGCATTGCACTGGGCTGTGCCAGAAAAAATTCTTATAGGCGCAGATATACACGCGTTATCCGGCGACTTCACTGAGGTAAGAATTTTCAATTTGTTCAGAATGATTTTTCAGGTCCATGACGCAGCTTTGCTGACGTCCAGATTTACCAGCTTGGGTTCAAAGTCAGTTAACTATTGAAAGGCTATGTACGAGTCACAATTTTAGTGAGAGGTTAGCCATTTTTTATTCCGAGGTTACGGAAGCAAACTGTTGGGAGGTTACACTAAATGTGAATGTTAGAATTACACTAATGGCCATTAAAATTGCTACACCACGAAGATGACGTGCTACAGACGCGAAATTTAGCCGACAGGAAGAAGATTCTGTGATATGCAAATGATTAGCTTTTCAGAGCATTCACACAAGGTTGGCGCCGGTGGCGACACCTACAACGTGCTGACATGAGGAAAGTTTCCAACCGATTTCTCATACACAAACTGCAGTTGACCGGCGTTTCCTGGTGAAACGTTGTTGTGATGCCTCGTGTAAGGAGGAGAAATGCGTACCATCACGTTTCCGACTTTGATAAAGGTCGGATTGTAGCCTATCGCTATTGCGGTTTGTCGTATCGCGACGTTGGTGCTCACGTTGGTCGAGATCCAATGACTGTTAGCAGAATATAGAATCGGTGCGTTCAGGAAGGTAATACGGAACGCCGTGCTGGATCCCAACGGCCTCGTATCACTAGCAGTCGAGATGACAGGCATCTTATCCGCATGACTGTCTCGATCCCTGAGTCAACAGGTAGGGACGTTTCCAAGACAACAACCATCTGCGCGAACAGTTCGACGAAGTTTGCAGCAGCATGGACTATCAGCTCGGAGACCATGGCTGCGGTTACCCTTGACGCTGCAGCCCAGACAGGAGCGTCTGCGATGGTGTACTCAACGACGATCCTGGGTGCACGAATGGCAAAACGTCATTTTTTCGGATGAATCCAGGTTCTGCTTACAGCATCATGATGGGCGCATCCGTGTTTGGCGACATCGCGCTTAACGCACACTGGAAGCGTGTATTCGTCATCGCCATACTGGCGTATCATCCGGCGTGATGGTATGGGGTGCCACTTGTTACACGTCTCGGTCACCTCTTGTTCACATTGACGGCACTTTGAACAGTGGACGTTTCATTTAAGATGTGTTACGACCCGTGGCTCTATCCTTCATTCGATCTCTGCGTATTCTACATTTCAGCTGGATAATGCACGACTTGCCTGCAGAGCCGGGCGTTACGCAACGCGCGCAGCCGGTGACGTCGCGCAGCGGAGCATTACTGTTGCTAACTCTATGTCTGTACGGGCCTTTCTGGATACAGAAAATGTTCGACTGCTGTCCTGGCCAGCACATTCTCCAGATCTCGCACCAATTGAGAACGTCCGGTCAATGGTGACCGAGCAACTGGCTGGTCTCAATACGCCAGTCACCACTTTTGATGAACTGTGGTATCGTGTTGGAGCTGCACGGGCAGCTGTACCTGTACACGCCATCCAAGCTCTGTTTGACTCAATGCCCAGGAGTATCAAGGCCGTTATTATGGCCAGGGTGGTTTTTCTGGGTACTGATTTCTCAGGATCTATGCACCCAAATTGCGTGAAAATGTAATCATATGTCAGTTCTAGTACAATATATTTGTCCAATGAGTACCCGTTTATCTTCTGCATTTCTTCTTGGTGTAGCAATTTTAATGGTCAGTAGTTTATTTATCTGTTGTGAGGTTACAAGGCAAAGAGGGAGAAGAGATCGAGGAGGATTGTAGAATTTGGGTGCTGTTGGAGAATGTTTACCGAGTACAGGATTTTCCACCTTATGCCGTGCGAGCAGTTGGAGATCGCTTTACTGACGACCGCTCGTTACCTCTGATGCCCCTTCCGTAAGCACAACAGGTGTCTGCCTAGCTGCCCGCCGCTCTGTAGTGGTGCAGCGAGCCTCCTTAAAGGGCTCACCTGTTGGACTCTTGTCACGTCGCGCAGGCCGACCAGGCGCGACGCCGGCGACGTCGCTCGAGTACCTGAAGAATGGGGATTTACTCACCCTCATGTCTAAGGTGGCAGTTACTTAAGATATCTATCGTTAACCAACAACAGTAACAGTCAAGTTCAGAATAAAAATGTGGTTTCTGTGTGACTTTTTGTAACAAAACAAAACGAAGTCGTCAACAGCAGCTTTCAAAATTCTTTTATTGTCACTTAAGGAAAAATGATTACGCTAGCATTATAGTGCAATACCTTTACGAGTCAGCTGATTCCATACTTCGTCGTCTGTAGAAGCACTGACATGCTTCAACTGAATCGCTTGTTTCTCAAAGGGAACAACTCAACTGATAAATTGGTCAGGAGGAAGGAAAAACATTCCATAACCTAACTTACGAACTAAATGGCGAATTTCATTCTGATGCTTGAAGCAATTTATTTTCTGGAATGTGTAAGTGTAATATTACCTAGTTCTCCCATTACGGCAACAAACGAGGAAGCAAATATATTTTAAAGCAATTATTTAAATTACACGAAAATGCTTTTGAGCTTTGACCATTCAATATGTTTAATATTATCTTTATAAATCTGTGTTCACAAAACTGCTCTAAGTGCACGCAAAAATGAATACAAAACATGTTACAAAAGATGATTGGGCATTCTTTCATAAAACTGTCTAACGTTTAAACAGAAATGAATGCCAAATATGTTACAAAAGGTGATTGGTTCTAATCTCTTTTCAGTCATATTCATCCCCTTCGAAGGTAGGACACGTCCTCAGCTCACTGACCTTTCCCGTCATATGATTCCGCCTGAGGAAGCCCGATGTTTTTGTTGGGGAAAATCTCCTGCCTTCCACTAATGTGAAGCTATGGATTTCGAGTTCTCTGACGCAGGGCTTAGGAAGTACTTGCACTTTCTTTTCTGAACTCTACTCATAATTCAAGAATGGCCGGGGAGAAAATGACACTTTGTCCTGTTTTCTAGTCCCTCCTCCCATTGTTTCAGCTCAGTGATAACGTTTTGTACAAACGGATCCACAATGTTCCAAAATCCACTAATTCGCTTGCTTTTTCTGCATAAACCTTAAAGCGACGAAGATGGCTGTATTCGGTATGGCAAAGCCTGCGGTCAGAGTGGGAAATAGTAGTATGTTTTGTCAAATCTGTCACTATCTATTAAGAACAATAACATTATTATAACCGTATGATTGAGATTTTGGCCTTCATGCCAGTCTCTGAACAGGTATGGTTTTCTTATGTTTTTGGGAACACAGCTATCAAAGAAATGGTACAGAAAGGTGCACAATTCATTATGGCCTTCGCCCTCTTGATAACAATAAAACATACCTTCATCTGTTTTCGTGCTATGTATCTCAAAATTAAAAATGGTTCAAATGGCTCTAAGCATTATGGGACTTAACATTTGGGGTCATCAGTCCCCTACACTTACAGCTACTTAAACGTAACTAACCTAAGGACATCACACACATCCATGACCGAGACAGGATTCGAACCTGTGACCGCAGCAGCAGCACGGTTCCGGACAAGCGCCACAGCGGCCGGCTCAAAATTAAAAACCCATAGCATAATAAAAAGTATTCAACCTTTTCTTACTTTCATTTTTTCTCGTTTTATCTTCATTATTTGAGACATAAAACTGTGAATTGCTCATATTAATATTGTCGCGCCTGAACCACTGTCAAGTCCAAATCCGAAGGCAGGGTCATCAATGAAGTACAACACTTAGAAGTGAAAGCACATTTATTACCGACACCAACGTACAGCCAGAACCGTACTGATCTCTTGTCTGAGACTGCAGTTATTTGTAGAAACATCGAATAGTCCAGGAAGTTAGAATTTATATAACCACCAAATATTCCAGATACACAATCGTTACAAACTTAAGATATTTCTAGAAAGGATAAAGACTAAATAAAAATAATTGCTGATGGTCAAGTACGAAGCTGCGACTGACAGCACGGTACCTAGCGACACTAACCTCCACGCCACACTGTTTGCGCAAGAACTCGAGGCAGTATTTTCTGTGAAATAATTAATAACTTTTGTACTATCCCTGTGTTATTATCAATAGCTAATTCCTTTTTGATAGGTTTTAAAGTGGCCTTTTATATGTTACACATATGCACGTGCGTAATAGAGAGACGTAAAAGAAACAACAAAACTGGGGAAAACTTTTAATTGCTCATTCCGTTACATGCGTTCAAAATTTTTTGTATTTAAATTTTTTGCTACCTCATATTTTATACTTTAGGGCTCGCATAAGGCCAACGAAAAAAATTCTTAATGAAATTATTTCTATCGTTACGCAAGTACAGGCCACAGCCTACTGCAGAAATACTCATTAAGAAACTGAAAGCTAACTTTCACTTATGTCACCCTCATTCATTAATATGCTGAAAATCAGAATGTATACTTTGTTTTCCATAGAACTGTACATGTGTCTCACAATTTAAGGAAAACTGCCAGCGATTTTTTTCTCGAAGCTGCAATCTTATGTAAAATCGGAAAATGCTTAAATATTTGCCATGCAGGGTACAACCATTACGCGAAAAACCTCAAAAGTAATGCTTCTAACAAATCAGACCTATATACAACAACACAGATATTAAGCGTCTACTCTCAAGCTACATCCACAGAAGTCTAATATCGACTCTTGTTCAACATTTTATCAAAAAGCCCTGAGAGTTTACTGCACAGTTTACTATCCACAGACGTTACGGCACATCGTTTATTCTTTGCCTAGATAATTACAGCTTGTTTCCAATTACTATCCCACGCATAGCGTTTACCGCATTTTCGTCGTAACACTTATTGAAATACAGGGTATTTCAACAAGAATATACGTATTACAAAGTATTATTTTGTCCAAGGATATAAGATGAACATCAACAAAAGCAAAACGAGGATAATGGAATGTAGTCAAATTAAATCGGGTGATGCTGAGGGGATTAGATTAGGAAATGAGACACTTAAAGTAGTAAAGGAGTTTTGCTATTTAGGGAGTAAAATAACTGATGATGGTCGAAGTAGAGAGGATATAAAATGTAGACTGGCAATGGCAAGGAAATCGTTTCTGAAGAAGAAAAATTTGTTAACATCGAGTATAGATTTAAGTATCAGGAAGTCGTTTCTGAAAGTATTTGTATGGAGTGTAGCCATGTATGGAAGTGAAACATGGACGATAACCATTTTGGACAAGAAGAGAATAGAAGCTTTCGAAATGTGGTGCTACAGAAGAATGCTGAAGATAAGGTGGGTAGATCACGTAACTAATGAGGAGGTATTGAATAGGATTGGGGAGAAGAGAAGTTTGTGGCACAACTTGACTAGAAGAAGGGATCGGTTGGTAGGACATGTTTTGAGGCATCAAGGGATCACAAATTTAGCATTGGAGGGCAGCGTGGAGGGTAAAAATCGTAGAGGGAGACCAAGATATCAATACAGAAGGATGTAGGTTGCAGTAGGTACTGGGATATGAAGAATTTGGCACAGGATAGAGTAGCATGGAGAGCTGCATCAAACCAGTCTCAGGACTGAAGACCACAACAACAACAACATTTTGTCCAAACTATCGATCACTGCGCCTCGGCTCGGCTATTGGAGAAACGAATTCATAGTCTAGTTTACATTAATAGCCGCTAGATGTCAGTTGTCTTCTGTTTTGCCTAGTAACCGTCATATGTTTAAAATGGCTACTCCGCATCAGAAATCATTTTGTATTCTCGAGTTTGAGAAGTGCAATTCCGTGATTACAGTGCAAAGACTTTTGAGGTTGAGGTACCAAATTGATCCTCCGAATGGGTGGAACATTCGCAGATGGTATTGACTGTTTATAGATACAGGATGTGTATGTAAAGGAAAGGGTCCTGGCCGCCCTCGTGTTCCTGAAGAAAACGTTGCACGAATTCCACGGGCTTTCCAACGTAGTCCTTCAAAATCAACTCGTCGTGCCAGTCGGGAGTTACAACTATCTACAACAACAATTTGGCGTGTTTTGAGACGTCGGTTGGCTATGAAGCCGTAGAGGTTACAGCTGTTACAAGCTCTGCGTCCTGATGACAAACGCAAATGTGTGGCATTTTTTAACGAGATTATTAATGCTATTGACAATGATAACACTTTCGCACAACGCTCAATGATGAAGCGACTTTCCATGTTAGTGGTCAGGTAAATAAACACAGTGTTCGAATTTGGGGCCTACAGAACCCACATGCAGCCACTGAACATGTACGAGATTCGCCCAAAGTCAATGTGTTCTGTGCGATATCCCTTTCATCTGTTTATGGCCCATTCTTCTTTGATGGAAACACGGTTAACGGTCATCAGTAACTTGTTACGTTACAAAACTGATTGTTTCCGAGGATGCACGAAGACAACTTCATTTTTCAACAAGACGGGACACCCGCTCACTGGAGTCGCCAAGTGAGTGAATATGTGAATGAAACTCTACCGAACCGTAGGATTGGTCGTCAAGGAGCTGGCGACTTAGCATGTCTCAGTTGGGCTCCACGGTCACTGGATTTGACACCCTCTGACTTCTTCCTGTGGGGTTTCTTTAAAGACAACGTTTATTTAGCACCACTCCCGCAGAACCTGCAAAAGTTGAAGAACCGGATCCATACTGCCATAAGCCGGCCGCTGTGGCAGAGCGGTTCTAGGCGCTCCAGTCCGCAACCGCGCTGCTGCTATGGTCGCATGTTCGAATCCTGCCTCGGGCATGGATGTGTGTGATGTCCTTAGGTTAGTTCGGTTTAAGTAGTTCTAAGTCTAGGGGACTGATGACCTCAGATGTTAAGTCCCATAGTGCTTAGAGCCATTTGAATTTCGTACTGCCATAACATCAGTGACAAAGGACATGCTTGCCCGAGTATGGGAGGAATTTGAATATCGATGTGATATTGTTCGTGTCGCTAAAGGAGGACATATTGAACATCTGTAATCTGAACTTGAGAGGTTCGTAAATATGTGTGTGAAGTTTCATATTCGTATGTATTAAAGTTTAATACACATATGCATTCGAAATACCTATATTGTTTTTGAAACACATGTCGCACGTAATGTTCTTCACTGTTCTGAGTTTGACATATTATTTTGTTGCATACGTCGCTCCATATGGGAGCGCTACACTTTACAGTAAAAATCGCGTAATGGTGATTCCAGGGTTGCATCATGTTTGTTCCTAAAACGATACAACTTCTGGAGTTGTCCCCTATTAGAAAAACTCCAGAATTAAGTCCATTTTCCACGCAACGCAACGATGAGGACCTGTTTAAGTTCCAGTCGATACATCTATGTCTCAGGAAAACGAAACCGACTAAATCTGTAGTTTTAATTTTTGAGCAGTTATCCCCTTTTACTGATAAGTGATTCAGCGTAATTGTTAAGCAGTTACAAAATATACACAAAAATCAAATAAGAATCATTCAGGAAGTAAGTTTTTCGCACCTACGCTGAATGGCAGACCATGCATTGCGAGGGTCGAGTGAGAGACGTTTAGGGGATTACTAACGTATGTGGCGCTCTACACTCCTCAACCGCTCACCCTATCCTTGTCGTAGAGACCGAAAATGGCCGCCGTGATTCTATCTTCCACAGACTGTAGGACGAAACAGACAGATTTAAAATTATTTAGGGAGTGCTCCAAGGGAATATTATAGGCGTTTACTGTTTACAGTATTTGTAGACAACTGGAAAAGATCGTAAGCTTCATAAGGCTGTTCGCAGGCGATAATGTCTATACGAAGGTTACAACGGCAGATGGCTTCAGGAAACGCAGGATGACCTGTGGAGTACGGACAACTGGTGTACGGACATGCAGTTAGCCGTGAACGTCAATAAATGTAACGCATTGAGCAGATGTAGCTTAAGAGATCTATTACTATTCAATTGTGCTATTGACGAAAAATCACTGGAAATATCAGCAAGCGAAAATTACTGTACTACTATAAATGATACATTCATTTTCAAAGTTCTAAATTATTACATGTAAAAATATGATTGATACATGAATAGCACCATAAACTCACTGAATTTGTATTATGTCCACCACTTGACTTTACGAGTGCAGTGCCTTGACAAAATGACGAGAAAGCGAGAAACGACTTTTTGTGTTTCGGCATGTTCGACAACAGTGCAGCGTGCATTCAGAAGAAATTATGGAAAAGAATTACCATATAAAAAGAGCATTCTGAGACAGTATTGGCAATTTTTGGACACTGGCTGTCTCTAAACAGAAAAGTATCGATCGACTAAGTGTGCCAGATGCAACCGTGGAGAGGGAGGGAAAGTTTCGTATGCAGTATAAAAATATTAACGGTCAGCGCAAGCTGCTAACTTGGAATACCGCAGCAAACTGAGAGGAAGAATTTACGACGGGGATTGCATTTCAGACAGTACCGTCTGCAGCTCGTCCAACAATTAAAACTGGACGATTATAGATGGCACCTTCAATTTTGCATCACAATACAGGTAGCACTTGAGTGTGAACATTTCGCGTCCAAGCTGATGTTCAACGATGAAGCTACCTCCCGTTTCTCTGGAAAGGTGAGGGCCTAATCCGCACAATGTGAGATGTGACCATTCTCATGAAATTGTGCAGCATGAACGAGATTCGCCGAAAGTTCATATTTTCTGATCAGTGTCACAGACGAAATTGTGTGGGCTGTTTTTCTTCTGTGAGAAGATTGTGGCGGGTACCTCTCACCCTGCTATGTTGCAGCTGTGACCGTTTTCACAACTAACTAATGATTCCGAAAATTTCTTCTTCCAACGAGAAGGGCCACCCTCTCACTGGAGCGTCGATGTTCGTCGCTACCTGAACGACGAACTTCCGTAGCGATGGATTGGCCGTCGTGATGAAGATCATGTGGCTCTATTCCTTTATCCTCCATCCCCCCCCCCCTCTTCCACAGGTCGCCTCACCTAAAGCCTTGTGACTTTTTCCTCTGGGGATACATAAAGACCGTGTTTACGTATCCACACTGTCCAGAACACTGGAGCACAACGCATCAATGCTGGTGTGATGAACATTCACGGGATGTTGCTACATGAGGTATGGAACAAACTTGACTGCAACTTGGTCTGTATCGTGCGACTATAGGTGCGGTAGTAAAATAAATTTTGTAGAGTGCAGAATTCCAACTTCGTGAGTTTACTGTTCTATTCATGCTTCAATCATATTGTAATGTAGTAATTTGGGAAATATAATGCATTGAAAAAGAATGAGCCATTTATAATAGCCCTGTACCTAGGAGTAACCGTCCGGAACTACTCAAAATGGAATGACCACATGAAACTAACTGTAGGAAGAGCAGATGCCGGGTCGAGATTAATTGGAAGAATCTTCAGAAAATTTAATTAATTTACGAAAGAAGTTGCTTACACGTGTAAAACTGGTACTTGAGTATTGCGCATCAGTCTGGGAGCCTTACCAGGTTAAATTAGTAGAAGACATAAAATCGAACGAAGAGCGACACACTTCGTGGTGGGTTCGTTTAGTAAGGCTGCGGTCACAATGGCACCGACATCGGTGGATTCTGCACCGACATCGGCCGAAGACGGACAACCTTTTCCAATCTGTACGCCAGCACACGCGCGATTACAGTGCAACCAATCTCATCGCCCGAATATGTAGACGTTGGACAGATCAGTTTTTGGGAAAAAAACGACATTCCGCTTTTGGAGACGGCGATTGACTTATTGTACGGTATTATTTGACAATGCATGAACACTTGTTCATCAAATGCCATCCAATGCATCTGAAGATGGCCTTTGAAGGCCGATCGGTTACGATTGTATCATAAAAATGCGATTGAGTAAAAGAACCTTCATATAAATTTGTTTTCACGGTCGTATCGACCAACATTCTCGCACACAAAATATGGGCTGTGAGAAACTGATAAATTTAGTGCACGGAAGTTGGAGTTTTATAGTCGAGTTGGTGTAAGATGATCCCTGACAGCTAAGAGCGCTGTTGTCAGCTTTCAATTGCGAAACGTTAACGGCTGCAAGGAAAACCAATAGCCGATAATAGAGCTGTGACAGAACTGACGCATCGCCATAGACACGTTTACAAAACCATTTTACGTGATCGGCTGAGATGGACGTGCAAAACTGCTGCGTCCAGCCCACTGCAATTGTCAAGGAATCAACTTACGCCGACTCAACTACACTCCTGGAAATTGAAATAAGAACACCGTGAATTCATTGTCCCAGGAAGGGGAAACTTTATTGACACATTCCTGGGGTCAGATACATCACATGATCACACTGACAGAACCACAGGCACATAGACACAGGCAACAGAGCAAGCACAATGTCGGCACTAGTACAGTGTATATCCACCTTTCGCAGCAATGCAGGCTGCTATTCTCCCATGGAGACGATCGTAGAGATGCTGGATGTAGTCCTGTGGAACGGCTTGCCATGCCATTTCCACCTGGCGCCTCAGTTGGACCAGCGTTCGTGCTGGACGTGCAGACCGCGTGAGACGACACTTCATCCAGTCCCAAACATGCTCAATGGGGGACAGATCCGGAGATCTTGCTGGCCAGGGTAGTTGACGTACACCTTCTAGAGCACGTTGGGTGGCACGGGATACATGCGGACGTGCATTGTCCTGTTGGAACAGCAAGTCCCCTTGCCGGTCTAGGAATGGTAGAACGATGGGTTCGATGACGGTTTGGATGTACCGTGCACTATTCAGTGTCCCCTCGACGATCACCAGTGGTGTACGGCCAGTGTAGGAGATCGCTCCCCACACCATGATGCCGGGTGTTGGCCCTGTGTGCCTCGGTCGT
This sequence comes from Schistocerca nitens, assembly GCF_023898315.1. Taxonomy (NCBI): domain Eukaryota; kingdom Metazoa; phylum Arthropoda; class Insecta; order Orthoptera; family Acrididae; genus Schistocerca; species Schistocerca nitens. Next base: position 556,850,857 of record NC_064615.1, on the reverse strand, counting down.
ATGCAGTCCTGATTGTGGCGCTCACCTGCACGGCGCCAAACACGCATACGACCATCATTGGCACCAAGGCAGAAGCGACTCTCATCGCTTAAGGCGACACGTCTCCATTCGTCCCTCCATTCACGCCTGTCGCGACACCACTGGAGGCGGGCTGCACGATGTTGGGGCGTGAGCGGAAGACGGCCTAACGGTGTGCGGGACCGTAGCCCAGCTTCATGGAGACGGTTGCGAATGGTCCTCGCCGATACCCCAGGAGCGTCCCTAATTTGCTGGGAAGTGGCGGTGCGGTCCCCTACGGCACTGCGTAGGATCCTACGGTCTTGGCGTGCATCCGTGCGTCGCTGCGGTCCGGTCCCAGGTCGACGGGCACGTGCACCTTCCGCCGACCACTGGCGACAACATCGATGTACTGTGGAGACCTCACGCCCCACGTGTTGAGCAATTCGGCGGTACGTCCACCCGGCCTCCCGCATGCCCACTATACGCCCTCGCTCAAAGTCCGTCAACTGCACATACGGTTCACGTCCACGCTGTCGCGGCATGCTACCAGTGTTAAAGACTGCGATGGAGCTCCGTATGCCACGGCAAACTGGCTGACACTGACGGCGGCGGTGCACAAATGCTGCGCAGCTAGCGCCATTCGACGGCCAACACCGCGGTTCCTGGTGTGTCCGCTGTGCCGTGCGTGTGATCATTGCTTGTACAGCCCTCTCGCAGTGTCCGGAGCAGGTATGGTGGGTCTGACACACCGGTGTCAATGTGTTCTTTTTTCCATTTCCAGGAGTGTATAGGCACCCTGAGAATGAAAAATATCAAAACAAATTGTTCAAATGGCTCTGAGCACTATGGGACTTAACATCTGAGGTCATTAGTCCCCTAGAACTTAGAACTACTTAAACCTAACTAACCTAAGGACATCACACACGTCCATGCCCCCAGGCAGGATTCCAATCTGCGACCGTAGCGATCGCGTGGTTCCAGACTGAAGCGCCTAGAACCGCTCTTCCACAGAGGCCGGCTGAAAAATATCATAATCGGGATGTAGCTAGTAATCTGTGGACAGAATTTGCAGCTGTATTGGAAACACCAGGTTGGAGAAATCTTTATCGGACATTTTAGGAGTAAATATATGAGAAACCTCGAAAAATAATTTGTTCACTTGAGAAGGGTCGCGTATCATAAAGGTACTGTAGCGGATCTTTTTTGGATTGTTCTAGGAGGGCATCAGCTGTTTCCGAATTATTATTACTGCTTACCTTACTGGGGTTTTTATTTCAGAAAGACGGTGACTCTGCTATATGTGGTTTGCAATGTGGAGTATGTCTTTCCACTTTCAGTGCTTGGATCTCCAGAGTATTTTATTCCAAAATTTACGTTTGTTTTTCACACATATGCTGAGCGGCAATCCTTGAAGTTTAAGTAACATACTGTATGTCAGTTGTGCAGAGAGTTTGTAATCATTGTTTTCAATGTCACCACGAATCATTTAGATTGTATAACAAAACGTTTCTCTCTTCCTCTGGTTATTCCAGTAACTGACGAAAGAGAACTCGCAACGTTCTTTTCTTCGAGACAGATGTGGTCGTTCACATGCTTTCGCTATCTCTTTAGTAACAACTGCCTTAGGCATCACTCGTCTCCAAGCAAAGAGGCGTTGTGGCATCCATCCCATCCAAGGAGGTTAAAACTCTAACCTCCTTGATAGAATAGATGCTAACGTAACCTTAGATCCTTGATCCCGCCAAGAGCTGACGAAGGAGATCGGACGCATTGTGAACAAGCTGTCGGCTGGTGTTTCCGGGCAGCGTGCATGCCTTTTCTAAGGTTTTCGAAATTACTGTAGATCGAAATTCACTCATATGCGATGGAGAAATGGTCATCTCGTGACGGTCATAAGCTGTTGAATTGTTTAGTGCTGTTGGAAGAACTGTGCCAATCGTCGACTGATAAAACATCCGTTGGACAGTGATTTTCAGTCCGGAACCACGCGGTTGCTTCGGTCGCCGGTTCGAATCCTGCCTCGGGCATGGATGCGTGTGATGTCCTTAGGTTAGTTAGGTTTAAGTAGTTCTAAGTCTAGGAGACTGATGACCTCAGATGTTAAGTCCCATAGTGCTTAGAGCCATTTGAACTATTTGAACAATGATTATTTTGTGTTCTGTGCACCGTGTTTTTGCACTGAATGCCATCATTCAGACAGCAACATTATACGTCACAACGGACCCGTACTTGGAGTACAAGTACTGATCACGTCCTTTGTGGAATAATGTTAATTGTAAATTGTGCAGCCCCACCCTGTGCCAGTGTTTAACAGAATACAGTGAATTCTACCAGGTCAAATTGATACTGTTGGTGTGAGTGGCTGCTCTCCCTGCTAGACAATAGTTATTACAGGACACGTCATAGCAGGCAGTGCAGAGAGCAGCAGATCTACCACCGTGGGAAGGACCAGGTACGTGGGTTTAGGCACACGGTCGTTAAATATCCAGCCCCGTTCCTGTGCGTAGGGAGTGTTGTACAGCCTTGAGTGCTGACGGCTAGCTTTTATTAGTACTGCATATCTATCTCCTTTTCTCTCGGGCGTGTTGCATTGAAAGGGTACAGTACCGCCCGACATTGAAAATAGGTACAACATTCTTCGTTATTCTTGTCAGTACAGCATTTTTTTCTAATAATAACTCAATTTCAATTAATACAGCGAAGCCGGATACCAGTGTGGGAAATCCCTACATCCAGTTTGGTGAGATCTGTGAAATGAATGAATGTATGGTCGTCTGCTAACCGCAGATAGTGAATGTGAATATATGATCATCTTTGAGACGATCTTTTGTCCACCTTTGGTGGAACCAAAGAGATGAAATTTACCGGAGCTTTGAGCGCCTGAAATGTGGCTGACCAATGGGTAGCATGGTCTTCCCCCACCTCGACGGAGGTGCGACATGACCTGAAGAACGGCCATGTTTCAGCACTCTGCCGCTGGATCTAGTGTTGGTAAGACCTGTCTTAGGTGTGCTCCGTAAAGACAAAAGAGTGGAGACATGGTATGCATGTGAAATACTTAAGAGTAGTTTGAAATAATAATTTCTCTATTTCAGGAACTTTTGTGGGGAGAATTAAATGTCAGGCAGGTAATATTAAGGGGATCGTAGTAATCTTCGGAAGTGACCAACGGTCACAATGAAACCACGTGTAGCAATAAGTTGAAATACTTCCGAGTGCTTAAGTTAAGCTGAATTACTAGCGTGTGTACTATAAGTTGGAAATATTTAAGAAATGGCGTGTGCAGCACTTGAAATTGGTTCAAATGGCTCTGAGCACTATGGGACTCAACTGCTGAGGTCATTAGTCCCCTAGAACTAAGAACTAGTTAAACCTAACTAACCTAAAGACATCACAAACATCCATGCCCGAGGCAGGATTCGAACCTGCGACCGTAGCGGTCTTGCGGTTCCAGGCTGCAGCGCCTTTAACCACACGGCCACTTCGGCCGGCGCACTTGAAATTATTGACGAGTACTTCCACCTGGTGAGTACTGTGCAAGTCTCAATCTGTGTATGAGACAAAGGATAAAGAGAAGTACTCGTCCATGGTATCAGTTGAGGACTCGCGTGTGTGATGAATATGTTCTTAATATTACTTTGCGTGTTATGTTTCCGTGTGACGCTTGATTCAAATACTCTGAGAGTGAAGCAAGGTGAGTCAGCCATCTATCCAGCAACGCTACTTGGCTTGCATTGCACAGGAAGACGTGCATATATCCTCCAGAGTTCGTAGTAGGAAAGAAAAGTTACGAAGTGGGGCAATGTCGTGTGAAACTGGGATGAATTTTTATTGTAGTGGGAAAGCTGAAAGTGATGTGATTATAACGTTGCGACTATTCCTTGTTTTGTATTGTATGCTGCCAGTGTGATGTATTTCATGAAATTTAAGTATGTGTGGTTGGCATGGGAGAGTAACGAGATAGTTTCAGAGGCAGTGGGTTATGCTTGTTCCTTTTTGTACCACTCGGTCTGGAGGACAGTTTCGTGATGATGGGTGTGAGAGTCGAAGTGTGAGATAATGCAAAAGATCCACCATCCTATACAGAAAGTGCACTGTAGCGTTAAACGATTACGAGACCATAAGATAGAGAATCACCAATGTAAAGCCATGCCCACTGGGCGGAATTTCTCATGTGTTATTGTTGTAGGTTATAGAATTTGTGTGTTTAGGTTGTAGAATTTATCGGAATAAATAAGATAGTGACAAGAAAAAGATTGGTGGCCTTTTCCTTCGAATTGTATGTTGTCATGATATCCAGAATTTATAATGTGTGCGCCATTCATATTCAGTGCGATGGCCACGTGTTGATCAAAGCCGTTAAATAAGAAAGAAAATGTGGTATTGCCAGTGTGTAGTGAACAGTCAGAGTTGTGTAAATTACTAATAGTCAGATGTGCGTTTCCGTTGCGTAATATCCAAACAGGAGAATAACTTTTAACTTAATTGTGAGTACTAGAGTTCATGTTACTCGATAAATAAGAATGAGTCCACTCGCTTGGCAGACCACTCATCTTGCAGGCCTGACTGCTTGATGCCACAGTATGAGCAAGGCATGTGGGTGCCTCTCAGCATTGTGTACCGAAGACTGTCCGATTGCAGTAGTCTTGTCACCGTGACTCCTGCATTTAGAACTCCTGCCTGCGTGATACACAGATCTCACCACTTTCCAAGCTCGCTACCTGCGTGATCTGCCATTTCATCAATGATTTATTGTCCTCAGCCAACTTCTTCACTGCTTTCAATGTTCCGCTCAGCTCTCTTACGTCGCTGGAACCCACTGCTCTAATACAAAAACCTTCTCATCCTCGCCCTCAACGTACACCAACCCATGGACACGGAATACCAACATCCTCCCTCCCCTCTCAGAGAGCTACTGTCACCAGTCAGTACTTCACGTAAAGATGAAACTAAAGAAACCCTTATTCTAACACAAAACTTACTAGTTCTCCCATATTACAGATTAGTAGCACATAATGCCGTTAACAATCACCAACAAGCACAGTACAAAAATACCCCTGTTACTTCCTTGATCTTGATGCATATTGCACTTCTCAAACACGTTCACCTACACTTTCACATGCACTCTTCCGCTTGTTCCTTTTTTTCCTTTTTCTCTGTCTCAACTCTGACTGTTCCTTGGATCGACTCTGGAGCGCCTCTGAACAGTCGCAAGCGTCCGATATGCACTTTTATCGACCTCGTCGATACTGTAGCCTAATGTTGACCGGTGCCAGACCCGTGGTAGGGTCTTTGAGTAAGGGTTGGGCAGCATCACCCATTGCCCCACTCTATAGTGCAGTAGGCTCCATGTGTATTTCACAGTTTCTTCTAGTTTCCCTGGTGCCATTCCGTCTACCTTCTGCACTTGCTTCCACATATTCCTCACTGTCCTCGCGAACTCATGGACTGACACTCTGTCCTTGTCTATTTTCACTGTAATCATAACAAACGGCGACGACATGTTCTTCCGCACACCAACTCATACAGAGGCAACTCTGTACTGGTGAGCGGGTTTGAACTGTACGCAGCCACGACAAATGGATGCTCTGTATCGCAATCAATACGAGTTCACATAGTAACTTTATATCCTTCTGATCGCCCGATACACCCGCTCCGTCCTACCATTCGACTGCGGATTCTTAATTTACTCACATGTAACAAGTGACGTAATTCCTTCATCAAGTCCAGTTTAAAATTTGTTCCTTGGTAAGTAATCATCGTCTATGGTACGTCAAACTTATGTATCCACCTGTTGACTATTGTTTGTGCAAGTGTAACTGCTTGTTAACTTGCCATAACAATCATCTCTACATACTGAGCGAAGTTATCTGTTATGATCAGCACAGAACGGTTCCCCGCTGGAGTGTAGTTTAACCACCCTTAAACATCCACGCTAATCGTTTGAAATGCCTTTGGCAATCTCTGTAATGGTACTCGTTTGCAAGTAAATTCTGCGTGATGCACACACTACACACAAGGCGTTACACACTGAAACACATCTTTCTCTTTTTTCATCCAGTATATTTTAGCCACCCTTCGTTTCGTTGTTCTGCATCCTTTACGACCAGACAGTTTATGATCACGTACCTTTTGCAGAAAGTCACCCGCGGCCTTAACACAGTCACCTTACACAACAGACCGTCAAACGTGCTGAACTGTGGTTGCGTCTTCAACGTTCTACGCTGCTTGCCATTCAGCAAGGCCTTGACTCAGTTCCTTCTATCTTCCTGCCCAATGGATCTGCATTTCCAAGTTTCTTTTCTGGCTTGTGAACCACTTGGCAGTCACAACGCCCGTCTTGTTAGGCTGCTGGCTCGGTCTTTCAACACTAATAACCATTTTATAACAGTATGAATCTCATAAAGATAACATCGGAACTCCCCATATGAGGCTAAGCATTTTCTTCTCTGTGGCCCACATTGGCCGTGCTACGCTGCAATATGTAGAACCAAGGAGAGAGATTTGGCGCGGTGCGGCATGGCCAGTGTGGACAACAAAGCAAGCTGCTCTGCACAACAATGAACAAGTTCCATGCAGTGCTGGTACGTCAAACGAGATGGTTCATTTGTGCACGGTTCTCTTTAGACAGCGTTTCTCGTTTTCCATTATTATTGACGAGTGCGCACGCACACTGGAACGTTGATGCACACCTACGAATAGCCTGCTCCATTCTACTCGTTCTGAAATGCTCTGTGGCATTCTGTGCTGCTCTGCATTGTGCGTTTGTGGGAGGTGCAGAGTTGCATGTTGCGGTACGTCTTGTGTTAACGTGGCGTAAAGTCTTATTAGATGCACTGCAAGATAATGTAAATTCCTTCTGGAAATACGAAAAAATTAAAACTGAACTCAATGTCGAAACTTTCTTCAGCACCTTGAATGTTCCCCAGCATTCCTCCATCCACACAAATTTTACACATTTTTTCAGCAGCTGAATGAGTGGCCGTGCGATATGAGCAAACCCCCTCACTTGTTTCCCATGTTAATTTGAGAGTTCGAAGAATGATCGTAATTCTTTAGCTGCCTTCAGCTCTGGAAATACTCATACCACCTGCACCAGGCATGATTCCGTTCTCATTCAATCATTGTTAATCACATGTCCGAGGTAAACAAATTCCTCCAACACAAAATTACACTTATCATTACTTACTATCAGATGTGCAACCTGTAACATTTTACATACCTCTCTCAGTCGTTGTCTATGTTCCTCTATATCTCTTGAGAACAAAATTATTTCTTCCAGGTAAACTAGACACTGGCAAGGCTTTAACCTCCTCAATACTTAGTTCAAAAAATTCTGAAACGTCACAGGACTATTCTTCAGCTCAAATTGTATCCTTCGATATTAATAGTGGCCCCGGTGGAACGAAAAGCTGCTTTTGGTCTGTCTTTTGGAAAGACCTCCAACCGACTGTATCAGCTTCTTAAATACATGGTAGAGAAATTCCAGCACTAAACTAGGTAGTCGATTGTGTCTGTGATGTTAGATATTGAGACATCTGTTATGATCTAGCCGGCCGTAGTGGCCGAGCGGTTCTAGGCTCTTCAGTCTGGTACCGCGCGAACGCTACGATCTCAGTTTCGAATCCTGCCTCGGGCATGGATGTGTGTGATCTCCTTAGGTAAGTTAGAATTGAGTAGTTCTAAGTTATAGGCGACTGATGGCCTCAGCTGTTGAGTCCCATAGTGTTCAGAGCCATTTGAACCAATTTTTTGTTATGGTCTTAAGATGGCAGTAATCACACCAGAATCTATGCTTCTTAGAACAATCTGCTGACTTCTTTGGCAACCACAATTACAACCAGCCATGGAATATTGGTCAGCTCTATTATTTCATCGGCCAACTGCTGGTTGTTAAACTCCCCCAGAATCAGATGTAAATAGTGATCAATTCTATTCGGTCTATAATACACCGGTTCTTCACTTACTGTAGGAATTCAGTGCTGCATAATGGGTATCCCTCGCAATGCACCCCAAGGAAAAAAACAAATCCTCAAATTCCTACAACTCCTCCATTTGCATTCTGTCTACCCCCTTTAAATGCTCCACCCATTCTATCTAACGCAGTTCTGGTGGTGTACTGTGGCTGCCCACAGTTTGAAACTTCTGTGCACCAATTATCCTCCTCCAGAATGTCCAAACTGGCTATTAACATCCTCTTTATCAATTTCACCTCTTCAGCTCGAAAACTGTCGGGACTGAAGGGGACTGGCCGCCTGCTGTCCATCTCCTGGTGTGTGCGCTATTCGTTTTAACCAAATAATCCACTGAATCGAACACATCGTGCCCTTCCAATAGCTGCATTATACACAACATATCGACTAGTAAGTATGGCCTCAAACTCACGAAGAGCGAATTCCTGGCACCATCTAGCACAGAATCACGTGAGTCAGATCTCAATATATTTGTATACACTTTAATCGGATTTTCCACTACAATGCAGGCATCTTGCCACAGATCTACACTGATGATAGCTTCTCCTAGCTAGAATAACTTCCTACTAAGTTCGACCACACGTCACCGAGTATAAATTGTAGCATGATGTTTATGCAAAAAGTCCAATCCCAGGATCATGTTGCAGTCCTCCATTACACGAGGAACTGCTTTCAACACATTGCTTGAACCAATCTGACCTCAGTGGCACTACTTCATTATTTCCCAATCAGGCAACCTATTTCGTGGTGAGTTTCATCAGCTCCAATACACTAGGTCTCTAGCGCTGTAAGATGGCAGGCATTCTGGTCCTCCCCCTATGGTAGTGGACCCATCACGCCAGTCCATTATTACATCTGATTTTGCACATACGCGAATTGCCTTAAATATGCGACAGGCACACTTCATTTGGCAAATCAGTGGTCATGTGCTCTGTACTGGCATGCAAGGGAAGTAATTTTCATGGTTATACTTGGAAGGAGAGACAGCATTGGTCGTATATTTTTATTATCGCAAAATCGATTTTCGGTCACTTCGTGACCATCTTAAGTGCTGTAATATATAACTTAAATTAGTAAGCACTGGTGTCAATAAGCATTACGGCGATCACATAGAGTCTATGTGATCGCCGTAATGCTTATTGACACCAGTGCTTACTAATTTAAGTTATATATTACAGCACTGAAGATGGTCACGAAGTGACCGAAAATCGATTTTGCGATAATAAAAATATACGACCAATGCTGTCCCTCCTTCCAAGTATACCCATTATCTGGTCGTAGTGCACAGGACACTATGGGGTCGCCAATCAATATAATTTTCATGAGTGTCGGACATAATTATTTTGATCGTGTCTCCTTTCACCTTGCGACCGCTGTATAGGTTACAGCTGCCAGCATTGAGCGTCGTCACGAGGGGAGAAAGCTAAAGGATTTCCAGAAATGCAGCCGGCATACACAATGACCGCGCCACGTAGGCGATGTTATCGGCCTTAAGGCCTGGCCAGACAGAATCCGGCCTGCTGCTGCGACGGACGGCGCAGCGGTGGGCCGCGCCCATCAGCGGCCAGGGACGCCACACAGGCAACGGGCGGCCGGCCGGCCGCAGCGACTCTTGATGCGTCAGCTGTGTTACACTGTGGAAGGGGCCGAACCCCATTATTAAGCTTGCATGCGTAGCGCGATTGTCTTGGCCTTAGACGATTTGGAATTCTCACGCGGGACGCTTATCTTTGTGCGAATTTATTTATTTATTTATTTATTTTAATTGCAGAAATGAGTAGCTCGCACTAGCGATACGAAATGGCACCAAGAAGAGGAGATGTTGGGTGCACTACATTAATAGCAAGAGAGAAAGCTTACTAGAATACCATCGTCTGTGTATTGATCTAACAGTCTGACGAAGATAGGTTCTTCAAATATTTTCGCATGTCACGAGAATGTTTCGAGGAAATGCATCGCCTGATAAAAAGGTAGCACCGAGAAGTGCACAACGAACTGGAGAAAGCCAATTGATACAAGGCACAGGTTAACCATTTGTTTGAGGTAGGTTTTATCGTTTGTAGCCTCTTTGTGCTTCAAACAGAAGTCATATAATTTATTCCATTTCAGTTTTGCTGTATCATATGAAAGGTTCGGCGGAAGAAAGTTCTATCTCACAACGTAGTTACGAGTGGAGTGATAAATTTATTTGCAGTGTTTACGAATACAGCAAACGATAGTAACATCTAGTTCCGTATGTCCCGCTAGAGAGACCTTTCTACTTAATAGATTGTTTTGTTTCATTGTATTCATACCATTGTCATTGAATTTAAACAAACATATCTTTGGTCGTTAACTTATCCATTCGTTCTATCGGCATAACAGATTTTAATCTTTTCCAGATACTTGACTACAGGCGACAGTCACCAGACCATAGCTTTTTCTTTTCGGTTAGGACGTTCAACAGTCTCAGATATTGTGAAATAAGTGTGCCTGGCAATATGGACTGTTCTACAGCCCAAGTATTTATTTACATACTCCTACAACAGAGATGTGGAAGAAATCTGAAGAAGGATTTCTAGAACTTTGGGGGTTTCCGGACTGCCTTGGAAGCATAGACGGAAAGCCTATCAGGTTAAAATGCCCGAAGGATAGTGGATCGCAGTTCTTCTGTTACAAACAGTTCTTTTAGCTAGTTCTCCTGGCGATCGTTGATCCATACTACGGAGTTTACAGTAGTTGATATTGGAAGTTATGGACGTCACAGTGACAACACTATTTCTGGGAATTCAGCTTTCTATCAAGAGTATATCGAGGGCAAAAGTATTCTACCTCCAAATCAGGATCGCGTGTATCATACAAAAAGTCCTATTCTCTCACCTCCTCTGTAAGTCTTTGTGTGCCCATGATGCGTGCACTACGAGCTGCAAGACAAAAACCGCCTAACGCCGCTGCTTCCAGTGTGACAGCAGAGCAGTTGAATGCGCCACCAGAGGCAAGCAGCCGCTCCGGCTTGCGGCGAATCTGTAATCTGTGACAACCTGGCGGCGGCCGGTGCGGCAGGCCGTGTGACCGCCGCCATACAGTAACGAGCGATTCAACAGTGCGGCCTGCCGGCTGCGGTTCAAGGCCACAGGCCGGACGGCCAGGCCGCATTCTGTCTGGCCAGGCCTTTAGTAGAGGCGCCTAGGACTTCACCCGCGGCTCGCCTTCTAATGTTAACAACCGGCGGCTAGCGGACTCTGCGGACACCATTTTGCGATGGTGAACGCTGTTGTCCAAAGCAGTGTGTTTTGAGAGAGAGAGAGGACGCAGGAGAGAGACGCAACAGCCTATGGCACTGTCTGCTGGTGCTTCGCGAAAGCGGGCGTCCATCTCGACGGGGAGTGTTTCACTGTAGCGCCTCATGTAGGTCCGGTAATTAACATAGACCGCTGATGTCCCAGGCCCGAGAAATACCGCACAGACATCTTGAGGAAGGTGTGACCAGAGGGTTGATTCCTTTGTCAGCTCACGATTACGGCCGTCGTAGAATTTGGCGCGAGAAGCTGTCATTGGCGGTTACAGTGACATAACGTTGTAGTGGGAAATTTTCCGTTTTTGTTTAATAGCCATGATTAGTGGAAAAATTGTAGTTGGTCCGCGATTGGCTGGTCACTAGGGCAACGGAGCAGAAGCTCTCGCGGCGCTGTGTGGCAAAGCAAGCGCAAGAGAGCCGTCCGCATCATCGCAGGAATCGGTCATTACTTACCCGTCTGTGCTTCGTAGGAGAGTAATTAGTCAGAGTCTTATCTGTCTGGTCATCGTGACAAATAGAGTTTTGCGGTCGACTTTGGCCCTCTCTACCTCGGACGCCATCAGCCTCATATCAGCGTGCCCGGCCACGAACTGCAACCGTCGTCTAAAGGCCGAAATTTGCTATTTGTGGTAATATACGTTGTTCCGGCTAACAGGGAATCCGTTTACCGATTTCACGCCCCAATGCAATAGTCTTATTTTCACAGCGGATGCACTTTCCTTTCGCTGGAAATAAGGTGGCAAAATGTTCGATTACTGATACGTTAGCTTCATGACAATTAATTTGCATCTTATTGGGTCCCCAGTCACATATAGGTGCCTCACACCAACTTGTTCAGATAGGTCCGCTATTGGAGTCTGCCGGTGGCTCTACGTATTTTTGTCCATAAATTTGTCAGTACCTCATGGTGCTTATGATTTTCATACAGCTCATAATTGAATTACATGCTAATGTTTGATTTTGAGTCAATGAATCTGTGTAATACTCTAAGTCAGAATTTCTCTGTTGATTTACACAATTGTCATGCAGTCCTATGGGTCATTATTTTGGAGGGAAAATAATAATCAATTTATTAATTAAACTTATCTGAAGTTTAGCTAGCTGAAGATAGGTAGCACTTTTGCCAAATCAGTTCAGCATCTCTCCTTGCTTGTGACTGATGTGCGTCTTTATGAGTATGGTACGCATCAGAGTTTCATTCTGGCCCTAATTTGTGTGTCGGTTTGTGACACCTACAAGGCACCTCGGACAAACTTCCCGTGTGCTGTTGTGCCCAACAGAAACTTATACGTGCTGCCCTTTACAAAACCCACTACCGCACAAAATCAAATGGCTCCAAGCACTATGGGACTTAACATCTGAGATCATCAGTCCCATAGTCTTAGAACTACGTAAACCTAACTAACCTAAAGATATCACACATCCATGCCCGAGGCAGGATTCGAACCTGCGACCGTAGCAGCAGCGCGGTTCCGGACTGAAGCGCCTAGAACCGCTCGGTCACAGCGGCCGGCCTCTACGGCACATTCCGCCTTTGTACAGGCTATGTACTTGTTACATCTAATTTTAACGGAAACTCCTTTCGGCTGGCTCCGAGTTCCCTCTTACATTTAACAGCTACTGCCATCCTCCCTGTTGCTGTAATGCTCTTGTTGATACATATCCCACTTACATCGCTGAGACTGGCGGCACTGCCTCTGCACATGGCCTGTAAATCCACGTCCATAGCACCTCACATTTGCAGAGAATACGCTACACCTATCACCCACACCCGTTGACATAGCAATCTCTTCTCATTCCATCGCCAACCTAACAGCCAAAGGAAGATCCTTAGGCGCTCCTGTGTACGCCATTTTTGACATATCCAGTGACAAACTTCTTGGGACAGCATCGAGTGGCGTTTATTCAATCTCCTGCTGCAGAACTTCATTTCCTTCATCAGTTTGATCTAGTTTATCACTCTGACCTAGCGCAAACAATCATGTGTTCACATTCCTTCCTGTATTACCAAAATACTCTATTCCGTTTGTGAAAGAACTTCGCACTGTTATGGTTCTTGTACCTCTGCAGAAAACCCTGTTTTAACAGCTCAGACATCTCCGCCTTTCTCAGTGCTTCTGTGTGGACGTCAGACCAGCCACCAGTACTCGCCAACGTTGTCAGGTCCTCCACGAACGAAATCACATCCTCAGAACAGTCTCCCAGAAAAGGGTTTGATTAGACGAGCAGCAGCTGGATCTATTACAAGGCTAGATGCTCATAGCAACACAACTTCTTCATCCCTAGCTGCAAACTTTTTCCGCAAGTCTGTATTACCCGCTCTCCACCACGGAACTTCTGCACCCAATGTTTGAACTACCTCCTGGCCAGCATTATCCTACGTATCTGACTCTGCCATTGTGACACCCCATTCACACACAACATAAATACGCAACAGTTACCGAACTGTACAACGAATAACAAATTCTACTTTATGCCTCGTCATCATCCATCTAGTATCCCTACACTGCCTCGCAACATGACCAAAACCGTGACAAGTAAAACAAGTTCCAGACAGTGGTTCACCACACGGTGCAGAATGCACAAGCAGGTTACACTGTGAACATCTGACACGGTGACACTCTCTCCTAGACTGCATGTCTGCCGTACACACCAAGAGTAACGAACAGTTTTTCCACTTACACCACTGTGTTGACACTGCAGGTAGTGGTCCAGATGTTGCGCTGCATGGGTAATACACCACCTGCTGCCCACTGAAGGGGACGCCATAACTTCTACACTTCTGAAGCCAAGTTACAGTGACTCTAGGAACGGCAGTATAGCTGCATTGTCATTATGTCGAAAGGCTGAGGTTTGCGGCTGAGTGGCAGGCCGATAAAGGCCCAGAGAGAATCGGCTTCAAAACAATTATTTTCTGCTGGTACATCTGCACTGTGTCGATCTGGGGAGGCAGTGATGCACCCGCCCACGGAATGAGGGGCCGACAGCCAGCCAGGTGGCTGCTAGTGACCAGCTACCTGGCTGCAACACACGTTCGTGCCTGCTTTGCTGACTCCTGCACTCGGTGTCTGGCACGCGCCCTTGTTGCTGGCATCAGCGACACGTGGAGGTGGACAGGTATCTAGCAGAGGTAGAAAAATCCGCGATGGATGACCAGATACGTGCGGCCAAAGGGTGCGGTAAAGACACACCCACTGCCTTGCTGGAAAGCGTCTGCTGTGGCCTGGGTGTATCCTATGCCCCTGGCTGCTGTATGAGTGAGCCAAAACTGCCGGCCGTGCTGAGGCATCATTTTCAGAGGGTGGTCTTACTGTAGAAAATTGGTACAGAGACAGAGACTCAAAGTCATGGCTGGTGCTGGTGGCCCCATGTCGCCTCCAAATTTGGCATATCCCTTCGTCCTGGTAGACACTGCGCTCTGGATGATTCTGATACAAAATCAATAGCTTTTTATTCCAGATATCAGTGCTTCTGGTATGCCAATGCAGTGATTCTTCACACTCAGGAACACCGTTGGAACCCCGATGATGGAAAGATTTCCTTGCCTGTGCTGTGCATTAATGCTGTGCTGGCAGGTTACACCAATCGAGTGCAGCCTATTTCGCGATAAATCAACATCGTTGTTGTTTTAGCTCAAATGATGACACGCCATGCTCACCTGCTACTGGTAGCTAAAGCAATATTCCACCCCACCCTCTCACAGATGTTGCTCTCAAAAAGGTAGCAGCACTGTAGGCAAAGAAATTTTCTTAGGAATGAAATCATGTAGCAGGTTGGTTGGTCGATTTGGGGGAGAGGACCAAACAGCAGGTTAGAGAAGGATGGGGAAAGGAACTCGGCCGTGCGCTTTCAAAGAAACAACCCCGGAATTTGCCTGAAGCGATTTAGGCAATTCACGGAAAACCTAAATCAGGATGTCCAGACACAGGTTTGAAACATTAGTCATGTGTGCTAGTTTGTAGCATTCTGGGGGATGGTGTATTTAAAGTTACTTATTGGCACAGTTTTAAAACTAACTTACACGTGATTTTTATTTATGTGTTTTATGATGTGGCGTTCTGTTTTGGCGTTATACTGTCGTATGTCCTCTCTCTGTGTTCATGTGGTGCAGGGAAGCGCAGCTACCTCACCGTGACGTCATGAGTGCAGAAAAACTGATTCATGGGAGCAGACCAAAAGCTGGCGTACCTAGCGCAGAGTGGCGCTCCAGTCTACGCTGCGCAAGCCAAGCAACAAACTCGGCTACCCTGCGCAGATCGGTTGGTGGTCATCTCACCACGCCAGGCAACGTGGAAACTGCTTGTCACCAAGGCCACTTGGAGTGAGGCGACGATATGAATCTTCAATTATGTGTGATGTATTCATAGTATTGATAAGCTTCTTTACAAAGCGCAGTGCCTGCAAGTGGAATGAGTGATTAACATAAATTAGTGGAACAAAGTTATGTACATTATGTAATTAGATATAGAGTGTGTGCCACAGTCATAGCTCTATCCACTTCTATTTTCTTTTTCGTCTCTAATTTTTTTTATTTTTAGCATTCGTATATTCCGCTTGACTTATTTGTACATTGTATGTATGCATTTTATTAAGGATATGATTACTTATTACTATGGAAGAATTTGATACTTTTCTACTACAAGAGCAAAGGAGAAAATTAATTCACTCTGATACATCTTTTTTGATCATAATGAAGCTTGCTTAATGAATGACAAAGAAAACTAGGATCTATTGATTTAGTTTCTTCTGCAAAAATATTTATCTGTGATTAGTGAGTAGCTGATTAGTTAATTAATTTCATTTATTAAGTTCATTAATTTCATTAATTTGCTAACTACCTTCCTTAAAATTCAAAGTATGTATTTGTTTTTGTACAGAAACAGAGCTTCTTTACTAAATATGTATTTGTTAATTAATAGTGACATTGACATTAATTACTACCATTCTTTGTAATGGATTATTGTAAAAAATCTGATTCATGGGAGCAGACAAAAGCTGGCGTACCTACCACAGAGTGGCGCTCCAATCTATGCTGCGCTAGTTAGTTCTATCAGTTAGTTAATATACTACTGGCCATTAAAATTGCTACACCAGGAAGATGACGTGCTACAGACGTGAAACTTAATTCAGAGCATTCACACAAGGTTGGCGCCGGTGGCGACACCTACAACGTGCTGACATGAGGAAAGTTTCCAACCGATTTCTCATACACAAACAGCAGTTGACCGGCCTTGCCTGGTGAAATGTTGTTGTGATGCCTCGTGTAAGGAGGAGAAATGCGTACCATCACGTTTCCGACTTTGATAAAGGTCGAGTTGTAGCCTATCGCGATTACGGTTTGTCGTATAGTGGCATTGCTGCTCGCGTTCGTCGAGATCCAATGACTGTTAGCAGAATATGGAATCGCTGGTTTCAGGAGGGTAATACGGAACGCCGTGCTGGATCCCAACGGTCTCGTATCACTAGCAGTCGAGATGACAGCCATCTTATCCACATGGCTGTAACGGATCGTGCAGCGACGTCTCGATCCCTGAGTCAACAGATGGGGACGTTTGCAAGACAGCAACCATCTGCACGAACAGTTCGACGACGTTTCCAGCAGCATGGACTATCAGCTCGGAGACCATGGCTGCGGTTACCCTTGCCGCTGCATCACAGACAGGAGCGCCTGCGATGGTGTACTCAACGACGAACCTGGGTGCACGAACGGCAAAACGTAATTTTTTCGGCTGAATCCAGGTTCTGTTTACAGCATCATGATGGTCGCATCCGTGTTTGGCGACATCGCGGTGAACGCACATTGGAAGCGTGTATTCGTCATCGCCATACTGGCGTATCGCCCGGCGTGATGGTATAGGGTGCCACTTGTTACACGTCTCGGTCACCTCTTGTTCGCATTGACGGCACTTTGAACAGTGCACGTTACATTTCAGATGTGTTACGACCCGTGGTTCATTCGATCCCTGCGAAACGCTACATTTCAGCAGGATAATGCACGCCCGCATGTTGCAGGTCCTGTACGGGCCTTTCTGGATACAGAAAATGTTCGACTGCCGCCCTGGCCAGCACATTCTCCAGACCTCTCAAGAATTGAAAACGTCTGGTCAATGGTGGCCGAGCAACTGGCTCGTCACAATACGCCAGTCACTACTAATTGATGAACTGTGGTATCGTGTTGAAGCTGCATGGGCAGCTGTAACTGTACACGCCATCCAAGCTCTGACTCAATGCCCATAGTATCAAGGCCGTTATTACGGCCAGAGGTGGTTGTTCTGGGTACTGATTCCTCAGGATCTATGGACCCAAACTGCGTGAAAATGTAATCACATGTCAGTTCTAGTATAATATATTTGTCCAATGAATACCCGTTTATCTTCTGCATTTCTTCTTGGTGTAGCAATTGTAATGGCCAGTAGTGTATATACATTTCATTAATTTGCTAACTACCTTCCTTAAAAGTCAAAGTATGTATTTGTTTTTGTGCAGAAACAGCGCTTCTGTTCTAAAAATATACTTATTAATTAATAATGACATTGACATTAATTACTACCATTCTTTGTAATGAATACTTGCTGTAAATAGTTGTATTTGTCGTCTTTTTTTCACGGACCTTTTCTTGAACATTGCACGAGAAATTTTGTATTATTCTCAAATATACGGAAGCTTTAAAGCATGTAGTGACATTAAGTGTAAATAGTTCGAGTGCCTGTTAATTTACCATTACATACACTGAGGCGACATAAGTCACGGGATGGCGATATGCACCTATACAGGTGGCGGTAGTACCGCGTACACGAGGTATAAAAGGGGTCTCGTGACCGTATCGGTTGGTCCCTGAGAGCCTAGACCACTGTAAAATCGTGGCCTGGTCAGACGAGTCCAGATTTCAGTTGGTACGAGCTGATGGCAGGGTTCGAGTGTGGCGCAGACTCCACGAAGCCGTGGAACCACTGTGATGGTAGCTCCATAACGGTATTGACAGTGTTTACATGGAATGAACTGGATCCTCTGGTCCAAATGAACCGATCGTTGACTGGAAATAGTTATCTTCGGCTACTCGTAGACTATTTGCAGCCATCAATGAAGTTCATGTTTCCAAACAACGTCGGATTTTTTTAATGGATGACAATGCGCCATGTCACCGGGGTACAACTGTTCACAAGTAATTTGAAGAACATTCTGGACAGTTCGAGCGAATGATTTGGCCACACAGATCGCTCCACTTGGGACACAATCTAGAGGTCAGTTCGTACACAAAATCTGCACCAGCAACGCTTTCGTAATTATGTACGTCTACAGAGGCAGCATAGCTCAGTATTTCTGCAGGGGACTTCCAACGACTAGAGTCCCTGCCATGTCGAGTTGCTGCACTGCACCGGGCAGAAGGAGACCAGTCACGGCATTAGGAGGTTTCTCATGACTTGTCACCTCAGTGTAATATTATTCTCTTTTGGTTAATTTCACCATAAAGCTTGACGTCACTGTAACTTTCTAGATAAGTTTTCTTTTTGATTGCGGGGGATGAACGAGGATCCCATATCATCCCACGCTGATACTGGTATATTGGTCAGTGGAGCCCATGCCCGCGAAAGGCAAAAGTCCCGGGTTCCATTCTCATTCTGCATACTGTTTTAATCTGCCAGGAAGTTCCGTGTCAGCGCACATTCTGCTGCAGAGTGAATGTTTCATTCTGCTTATTTGTTATTGTTTGTGACATTTGATCGTAAACTTATCGATTTGCTTCACCAAAGAGTACTCCTACGTTAACGCAGCTACCGCTGATTTAGCAGATTCCAGCAGCTCAGAGTAACTGCTGCCTACTGACAATGCTTTCAGTAACATGGTTGGCCGGCCGGAGTGGCCGAGCTGTTCTAGGCGCTACAGTCTGGAGCCGCGAGAACACTACGGTCGCAGGTTCTAATCCTGCCTCGGGATTGGATGTGTGTGATGTCCTTAGGTTACTTAGGTTTAAGTAGTTTTAAGTTCTAGGGGACTGATGACCTCAGCAGTTAAGTCCCATAGTGCTCAGAGCCATTTGAACCATTAACATGGTTGGCACAAGTGCATAGCGTGATGGTAAGTCACTGAAAGATGGGCAGTGGAGTTCAGATGTGCGCGCCGGCATTTCTCTGACGTATTTGCTAATTAGCTTTCGGTATAATTATTCACTCCACAATCTATTCACTTATAATAAGGTTTCAGTGTGAAATGATTTATGTCGTGAGGTGGAATGTAAAAGCTTGCTAAAATTGAGTCTGTTTAAAACTGAGTCTGTGTAAAAAATGATTGTTTGTGATCTACTAACCATCACTGTCTTTAATCGAGCCCATCGTTTTTCGCTTCCTCAAACTATCAGTGAATGAAATAAATATATCTTTAACTTGTTAGAGAGCAGAGAAGGAGCATCTTCGTAATACAGCACACATAGCGGTTGTGTTATAAAGTCCTCAGATTATTACGATTTAGGAGATGATATGGCTGTTTTATCGCTAGGATCAACAAAAGCAAAACAAGGATAATGGAATGTAGTTTAATTAAGTCGGGTGATGCTGAGGGAATTAGATTAGGAAATGAGACACTTAAAGTAGTAAAGGAGTTTTGCTATTTGGGGAGCAAAATAACTGATGATGGTCGAAGTAGAGAGGATATAAAATGTAGACTGGCAATGGCAAGGAAAGCGTTTCTGCAGAAGAGAAATTTGTTAACATCGAGTATAAATTTAAGTGTCAGGAAGTCATTTCTGAAAGTATTTGTATGGAGTGTAGCCATGTATGGAAGTGAAACATGGACGATAAATAGTTTGGACAAGAAGAGAATAGAAGCTTTCGAAATGTGGTGCTACAGAAGAATGCTGAACATTAGATGGGTAGATCACATAACTAATGAGGAAGTATTGAATAGGATTGGGGAGAAGAGAAGTTTGTGGCACAACTTGACCAGAAGAAGGGATCGGTTGGTAGGACATGTTCTGAGGCATCAAGGGATCACCAATTTAGTATGGAGGGCAGCGTGGAGGGTAAAAATCGTAGAGGGAGACCAAGAGATGAATACACTAAGCAGATTCAGAAGGATGTAGGTTGCAGTAGGTACTGGGAGATGAAAAAGCTTGCACAGGATAGAGTAGCATGGAGAGCTGCATCAAACCAGTCTCAGGACTGAAGACCACAACAACAACAACAGATTCGGAGGGTCTGGCAAGGAACAGTTGTAGCCGACAGAGGGCAGCGAACAGTTATATTTCATCCGCTACACACAGCTTCTCTGGTGTCGTCAATTAAGATGTATCAGTTATGCTGCCACTGTGTCTGGACGCGAATGTGTCTTTCACCGTAATCATATTTAATTCTGACAGCGCTATTAGTACCGAAGACATTTCTGTCGCCGAAGTAACCATTTAGCTAGCGGAGGGGCGGGATTTCAACGTGGTACAGACGCGCGGTCATAAATTCGCGGCGCCTTTTTTCAAGCGATAGCTGTGGCAGCGCAGCCAACTGGCGCCAGCAGCTCGCGCCGCGCTTCCTACAGGGAGCCAGGCGCCGGGCGCCGGGGCGACCCCTGGCGGCGCGCCAGACGCCAGTCGCCGCTCTAACTCACGGCGCAGCGAAAGCCGCAGTCCCGCTGCCGACTTACTGGTTCTTCATAGTCGCCAGACATTCTTGGCACCATTGTAGGATAATTTCATAACACACTGCTTCCCCCTTCACACCGTGTACGTGACCGCCTCTGGGGTTTGGTGGTCACCGTCGCCTGCCATTGTCGTCGAGTTACTAGAGTCAGCTCTGATTTTTACGTGCTGGAAAGAACAGCGATGAGCTCTAGTCCATATAGTGAGGACTACAAAAATAAAGAATGAAATTTTCATGCAGGCCGTCGGTGTTGCATCAGGTCTAAAGCTGCGTTACGTAGCCGCGCGGTCTTAGGCATCCCGTCACGGATCACGCGGCTCCCCCCGTCCGAGGTTCGAGTCCTCCCTCGGGCATGGGTGTGTGTGTTGACCTTAGCGTAAGTAGTTCAAGTAAGATTAAGTAGTGTGTAAGTCTAGGGACCGATACCTGTGCAGTTTGGTTCCATAGAACCTTCCCACAAATTTCCAACCAGGTCAAAAGATTTCCAAGAGGCACAGCCTTATTTTTCAGGTCGTTAAAGGTTGTCCCCAATCCACATTTCGTTATTGTTAAAAGATGCGTGTATTTACCGGTCTGCGCTTTTGTTCTTGCTGTGTGTATAACGATTATCTGGGTTCAAAATTTTTCTCCTGTGTTGTAAAATTTCATTGCCTCACTAATCAGGAGGCGTTTAAAATATATTAGCATACTTCCGAAATATAAAAATATAAAATATTTACATTTTTTTAAAAATTATTAGAGGGAACGACAGTATATCGGAGATTTTAAAAACGATTGTCTTTTAAAACACAAGTTTTGGGACTGGTCTTCGTAGCAAGAAGAATGTACTTCGGTTCACCATCCTAAGTTCTGGAACAGGCCCACAAAAGGCTATACTGGGAGTATGTGGCGTGATTGGTGCCGTGAGGAATGGGGTGGAATTGAAATTGGTCATTTGGCATAGATATGCGATGTAGGGGAGAGGGGGACCAAAACATATCATTTGGAACAGAGATGACTAGGATGGAGATAGTTACGGAGAGGAAAGAAAAGACACGATGGTAAAGATGGAGGGAATCCCGAAGTGAGACACGGCAGGACGGGTTAGATCTTATACGAAGGACAAAAATCGGGGTACATTTTGTTGTCTGGTATGGGTCACTGTGGATGTCACCTAGGGTGAGGACATGGCTGGAGTGTAGGTGTAGGAGCAGTGAGTTGTGCTGATTTTGGCTCGACATCATGCCAGGTTTTGTAACTGGAGTGGAAACGACTCGTTTGTTGGAATCACACCACTGGGAGTATATCGATATAGATATGGCGGAGGAACATTTTCTGAGTTAGTACACACGGGCATTTTCTTCTTTCCTTGTTTAGTCAGTTCCCAGAATGCGAGCGTTTTGTTAGCAGACGTATATAGAGGTGCATGGAAGGTGAAATATGGCAAGCGCACCTGATTTGGAGATAAGAGGTTAGGCTATGGAATGCTGGAATGGCTTTCCCAGTTTACGTTCTGAATTCAAAGATACTCCAAAAGAGAAGTTCTGGGAACTGGCTAATTTGGAATAGGATGCGAGGTGGGGGAACCCCTCAGGCACTGAAGTATCACGGGGTTGCATATGCACAAGGCGTTGCCTCCACGCACTGTGCCGATCGCAACGAGGACGGCAGATGGCAGGACAAGCGCCATCGGATCCTCCGGGCCATGGACCTATTTTCTCCTCCGTATCACATGTGCGGAACTGGATCGGCACGAATTCCTCCGCGTCCCGGTTACATCGGGCGGTGCAATCCAACACATCGGCAGTTGGCTCCACTGAAGCTCTGGGTCAGTTCAGCCCTTCAGTTAGAGCGCGGTCGGAATCCACCTCAACGGGACCTACGACATGCCAGCAGCATCCGGAGAGGGCCATCCACGCCGAACGCTCATTCTCCGTATTTAGGGATTATCGGTGGCGTAGTCTTCACGTCCCGCTACATTTATTCTCTGTGTGTTCCGGGCGTATGCCTGTTAGCGTCTGAGAAGTTTTATTATTTTATATTGAGAAGAGTTTTTCCTTTGTTATTAAATATTGTAACCTCCCCACAAAATAAAATAAATAATATCCTCATTTAGTGTAACCTCAAAACAGAAAAATTCCTTAACCTCTCAACGGTAAAAAATTATAATTATGTCGTTCACATACAGTGTAACGTCCTAACAAAAAATAAATTCAGTAACCTGGTAATAATACAATGTAACTAACCTCTCAATTAAATTGTCGCTCACTTATAACTTTTCAATAATTGACTGTGAATTTAACCTGATAAATATTGGACGTCAGCAGTGCTGCGTCATGGCCCTGAAAGATTATTCTGAATAAAAAAAGAACAGTTCTTACCTCAATGAAGTCGCCGGATAACGCATATATATCTGCTCTTACAATAAATTTTTCTGGCACAGTCCTGTGCAATGCTGGCCGATAGATTTGTCATTTATGAAAGGAAACAACTGATTTTTCTTTTGCAATAATCGGGATGATCATGGATTGGAGAAATTAGTAAATTCTTTAAATTGAAATGAATGGTTGTTACAAGTTATTTTTTATGAGAAAGATTATTATTAGGACATTTTTAAAACATTTACACGGGACTTGAGATAACAATACTACATATGCGCGAGGCTGCTTTTTACCTTATACAATAATGCTCAGGCTCCGGCATCGCTTCACCACGACCGGCCCAGCCAACACGATACACCAGACCAGACTACTCGCTAGCAACAACTTACTGCTACAGTTACACAGTTCCTACTGCAGTCAACACTGCTCTCTGGTCTGAGATTCTCTTATACCTTACATATCGCAGGCAGCACGTGAGCAATACATGGAAATTACATCTGCTCGGACCTCTTACATAACCCTCCACTGGGGGGGGGGGGGGGGCGGGGGGGCGGGGGGGGGGGCAAAAATTTGGCAGCGATGGTGAGTCAATTGGACTTGCCATGAGCAACAAATTTTTCTATAATCTACTTAATTAACTAAGTCTACAGTCACAGAGGATATACATTATTGATAAGTGCAGAACATATTAAGTAATGACAAAATGTATACGCAATGAGTACAAAAGATATTAACAAATGACAAAGTGCACACGCATTGTGTAAGGCTTTAGCATTTTTACATAACATATCATGAAGTGAAATAAAGTGCACACACACTGAATACAGAATATATCAAGAAATGACAAGTATACGCTATGAGTACAAAAGATATTAACAAACGACAAAAAGTGCACACACACTGTATATGTCTTTAGCATTCTTAGGACAACTGATCATATTAACAAATGAAATAAAGTGCACACACACTGTAAAAATCTTTAGCATTTTACAAGAACTGATTACCCTAAAAATGAAATAAAGTGCACACGCACTGTAGAAGTCTTTAGCATATTTACAACATATCATGGAGTGAAATAAAGTGCACACGCACTGTAAAAGTCTTTAGCATATTTAGGACAACTAATCTTATTAACAAATGAAATGAAGTGCACATGCACTGTAAAAGTCTTTAGCGTATTTAGGACAACTGATCATATTAACAAATGAAATGAAGTGCACACACACTGTAAAAGTCTTTAGCATATTTAGGACAACTGATCATATTAACAAATGAAATGAAGTGCACACGCACTGTATATGTCTTCATCATTTTACAAGAATTTAAACACACTGTATAAGTCTTTACCATTTTACAAGAACTAGGAAAGGAATGGGAAGGATTGCATCATGGCTGTAACACAGTAGGATGCACGTAGCTGCACTGAAAGTCCATATCTTTCTACAGAAGCACAACACCAAGTGAGACAATATGAAGTTCTCTTCCCTGAAGTATTTATCAGTGTAGCCAAGACACTGAAATGTTGTATTAATATTCAATGTTATCATTTTGGTAGTACATTAGGTACACCAAACAGTAGGACCATAATAACATTTCCATCGTTCAAGGTGGTGGACAGCATGATGTGTCAACACCACATTCTTGTAGAATCCATACTCTTTCACCAACGTAGTATTACTGCAAAAACAAAATATAGTGCTCCATGATCATGAGGATGGACAGGACAAACGGATATTGCAGTAATTTCTGGTAATTAGGTCAGAAGGTGAAGGACATTAAGTCTTATGCTAGTCATCATTGAGAATTACACTATCAACCGATTTGAGTAATTATGGGCACTCACTGCATAGTTACTAAACATTTCTGTACTATGTATGCAGTATTACAGAACATTATTCATAAGTCATCTGATTACAGTAAATATTGGCACTCATTGGCCAATTACAAACCATTTTTATGCATTATTCAGAAGTCATCATTCAAAGCAAGAGTTAATTAATGGCGTAGCATTTATACATAAGTCATCATATTACAGTAAACAGTGGCATTCATTGGCCAGTTACTAAACATGTAGCAAGTATTGAATATTACAAAACACTATTCAAAACTCATCTGGTTGCGGTAATTATTGGCACTCATTGGCCAGTTACAAAGTATTCATATAGTTTTACAAAACATTATTCAGTATTATTCAGAAGTCATCATTCAAAATGAGTTAATTATTGGCATAGCATTTATAGAGTATAACAAAAATATTATTTATAGAAATAATTGGCATAGCATTTATGCATTATTACAAAACATCATTCAGTATTACTCAGAACTCATCATTCAAGTGACATAGAACATATTTAAAATGTAACACACTGTAACTATTACTCAAGGTCTGTAGTACAATAATACATAGACATAATGGAATCAATACACCAGAGAAATTTGCGTTACATTTAGGACTAGAAATATATCTTAAACTGGTAGCATTATTTGGTTGTATACCGGTAAAAGCTAGGACTGGTAATAGATTTTTTTGTGTTAGCAATGCATTGCATTGAGATCGATAACTAATTGCTGGGGCGTGAAAATATTTGCTTTTGACTAATTGCTGGAAATAAGGATTAATAAAGTCATTCGTCATGAGTCAGCTGTAGCAAGGTTATGAAACAAGTAGAGTATATGTGATCACATTCATGAATGATACACACAAATGGGTAAAAAAAAGAATGCAAGTATTAGAACAGGTTTAATAACTAAGTGTTTATAGCATATTAATATCATGAAAAGCTTCTCCTGGAAAAAATACAAAATGGATTACTGAGCTGAAAAAAGAAATGCATATTATGCTGAAAAGTAGTGAACTTCGAATTAACAGGTAATGAAACGTGTACTCAATATGTATGTACTCTAGCTGTCTTTTCCAAAACATTCAGTCATTATACCATGTGACATAAGACATACTGTCAAAAGGAACTGCAACAAATACTTAAATAACTACATAGCATCTCTTAACTAATAGTAAATATATAAACTTCATCATTATTCTCATCAGCAAGGAAAAACTTCATTATTCATATTATAATAACTTCATCACTATCATCACCTGCAAAGAAAAACTTCATTATTCATATTAGCATATTCTTCATATAACTATTCATCATCATTTATTATCATCTGCAAGAAAGACACTTCATTATTCACATTACCATTTACTTCATACAACTATTCATACTATAGAGTTTCTTATCTCTAGCATATTTCATCACTAAAACTAAGATGTGTAGTTCTGTCTGACAGCTTGCATCAATCGCCTCGTATTCTGAAAGAAAAATAATTAGTGAAGACTGCTATCATACGATGTGTATAGTATATTCTTGTTAATGCTTGTAAATTCTGATCCATTTACTCTTCATGACAAGGTACTGCATTTTCTTTCGTTCATTCCGATGGTGAAATTCCCATTTCATACTAATCCACTGTGGTTTGTTTAATTTATTTCTTTTACACGTTATTGCTTTCTGAAAATGATGAATAAGGATTAATATCTTGCATTTAAATCATATACTGATTAAATAAAAACTTGTTTCTAGTGATACAATTAAGCATACAGCATAGCATGACAGAAAACGTTTTAGGTCAAAAACATAGACAGTTTTCAAGTGCAAAAAATGTACACAGAGTATCATAATGTAGTAGCAAAAGGTGTAGAATAGTCAAGATATTGAGATATCATAAGAAAAAATGTCAAACTCAACTGGTGTTTGTTATATCGTAAAGATTACATAGTGCATACAGCCAAAAATTCTACTTTCGATAGGAAAACAATCATACATAGACAAAAAATGAAAAATGTGCACAGTCTGATATATAACGACAAGAAAAGCGACCTGCTAACCTTACCTTGCCGGGCACTTGCCAAGAAAAAAAATGATAATCATCAGTAAGTAGTCACATACATAGAATTGCATAAGTGGTCATAAAATATGTAAGTTTATCTGGAAAAATGTGCACGGTCTGATGTGTAACGACAAGAAAAGCGACCTGCTAACCTTACCTTGCCGGGCACTTGCCAAGAAAAAATATGATAATCATCAGTAAGTGTTCATATAAATATAATTGCATAAGTGGTCATATAAAAATCAGGAAATGGCATTACAGTGTTATAAATCATAAAGTATATTCATTCAATAAAGGGTTTAATATTGGAGACATGGTGATTGCCCTTGCTTTTTCTGGTTCTCAAAGTTTCCACGTGTACTACATTGGGATGAGGAATGCCGCGAACTCGATATGGACCTTCTGGTATGATTTTCTTTTTTTAGTAATTTAATTGAAAGCTTCGTTGCTTTGGTAAAAATAAAATTGATTCTTTTTGTCGTGACAGAATTAATTACTATTAATCACACCAGATTTGTCGGAGAACAGCAGCAACATGTATAATTGATCCAGCTTTAAGAAATTCTATTACCTTTTAGCGGAAAATTCGTGCGGTACTCTCCGACGTTAGAAAAGTCGTGGTGTTCCGTTCGTAGCAGGAGGCGGCTGTCTTTTCTCATTCGCGATATCGAAAATTACTAAAAAATGAACAGAAATATTTTTTTCGGAGGAAGATCGCGCGGAGAAAACATACAGAAGTTACATGAAAGAAACCTAAGGGACCAACTAATTGAATTTGTACGAACATATAAACGGAACTGAAAGAACTTGGATTAAATACTATAACGATGTCGTCACGACAGCCTCCTGTTCCGACAGAACACACGCTTGATCATAAGCTGCATAAATCTTTTAAACAGAAAAGATTATCACAAGTATAATTAATGAAAATAAGGTTGAGAGATTTTCTTTGAAATTAAATAAACTTCAAGGCTTCAAGTATTATATTATGAAACGGAAACTTACATTAACATGGCCACCCAATGTGGCGGTGGAGCGAATTTTCATGATACACTTTCTGCTTGTTTGTGGCTACATATATTTTTAATCACTTAAACTCTTAAATTTACAATAAAATGATTATATCAGTATGGAGCACAATACTTTTGCGTCCGACTCGCAACACATTCACAGAAGAACAGCTAGAGAGCGGCGCGGCTCCCTGCAGAAGTAAAAATTGGCAATTGTTATTTTGAAACATAGGTGCATCGTTTTTTTTTACTGATTGATAGCAGCGTATAACAGTTTATAGCTATCGTGATATTCTGCGCTTTTCAGGAGCGCGGCAAAGGTATCTGGTTACAACATTCATTGGTATATGTTAAAAGTTCGCACATACTGACGCGAATACAGAAAAAAAGAACTTTTACATGTTAAAAATCGCAGTGATAAAGGCTGTAATGTCACAATGCCTCCCATGTGAGGCATGATGATTCCGGAAGGATCATCAGGACTCACATGTAGTTTCAAGACATTACTGTGTTTTATCATCTGTTTACTTTCGTTCTAACATAAAATTGGAATGAGTTTGTCATCTAGTTATTTTATGCTTCCAGTACAGTTTTGAAAACAAGTAGTCTTTCAGTGTCTTTTGTGCACTTTGGCACTTCTCTCAGTTCATTGTAAGGTGTCCTTGCACTGTTATCTTAATTGCTGTTACTGTGAAACAAAATATGACAAAAAACAATCTTAAGTCTAACACACACAAAGATAAATGAATAATACTCTATATAGAAAACAAAACATGTCAGTAGACAAACATACACAGATACATTGAAATAATTACTTAAACAGTCCTCTAAAATTGTCTGTGACCTGTTTGGTCTCGTAATGTTTTTTATCCGTTTCATTAGATTCTTTTAGAATGTCGTTGTTAATCAGGACGTTTCACTTGACACTACACTGTACACTTTTATTTGTCACGCGTTCACTTAACCGGAGTCTGCAACGTCTATTCTCGTTCGGTGAGCGGCGTCGTCCGAGAGGTCACGACCCTGGGTAGCGTCTTTTTTTTGTGTTCGCTCGTGTTGCCTCTCCAGTGTCTCGCATCAAGCGTCATGTCGTTTACATGCAAATAAACAGAAAGAAACCTGTGTTAGGTTCGTGCTATAATGTAGACTTACAGGTAAAGGTTTTATAGGATTCTGGACAGGATTGATAACCTTCCCTTCCAGTTAACGTTTCAGTGCTCAGTAATGCCTTGTCTTTATTTAACTATCTATCGCAAAATAGCCGACGTGACTGATTAAATGGAAATTAATTTGAAGCTAAAACTTCTCTTTTTACAGAATAAATAAAGTTCATAATTAAGTTTCACTGTGATAGCTTTAGCAATGTCTCTTGCGTAGTTGTGAGACGGAAAACATTCTAAAGTCAATGACACGCCTCCACAGCGCGCGCGTCGGTTGTGTTTCAAATGTTAATTGTTGAGTCCAATTGCAAGCAGCTCCGCGCTGTTGCCGGTTACTAGTCCAGTGCAGCACGCGCTCGTGTATGCTCGTATGAAGTTTAACGTGTGTCACTCCCGCTCTGCTAAAATGAGAACACGCGGAAAACACACGTCTAGTGTCCTTTCTCCATCGTCGATCGGCGTATCGAAAACTTGGGTAGAAAATACCACCGTCTGTTTCGAGGATTTCACACGACAGTCCCTGCGACCTGCCATGCTGCTTACACACAGGTAAGTGAAGCCAACGTTTTACATATAGTTTGCAAAATGCTTTGCTGTGATCGCTGTCACTACCTGCACTTGCGTGTACACATGTCACTGCACACGTATTTTGTACACTTTATCACTCGCATTTTGTTTAGAACGTCTTAGAGTGTCTGCAAATTCACATCTCCCATCTCACATTGTGATTTCAAAGTTCACAGTTCAAGTTACTCACAGGTAAATACATTACAAGATTAAACAATGTCCATAAATTACATACATACATACATACATTTCTTAAGATTGCTTACAGTCACAAAATTCTGTTAACCCTTTCAGTCACGCCACGCCGGATTAGCGTATTGAATACCACTACTTGTGCATCAAGGCACGATTATTTTGGTTATTCTCTCTCCTTTTTACAAAGGTAAAATTTTTTTGTAAAACAAATCTTTTAAGCAGCTTATTATTTCGTTTCTCTTCAAAATTTAGTGTCACTGTTTATGTAGAGCACAGATTGAACAAATTCTGTCTCTACTGGTCGAGCATACTCATGCATTTCTCTCCGGAAGATTCATGCTTCAAAAAGTTACTGGCTGCAAGTACTACTCGCGGAATGTATTATAATCTCTCAACATTGCTACTCGCGATACGCGATTAGAACAAAACTTCCGCTAACGGATCTCTCCCACAAATTTCGTTTCCACTTCAACCGTCTAATGGGATAGGATGGGGAAGTAGAAGAGGAGGGGATCAAATATGAACATAAATACACTATATACATATACAAATTCTAGCACAACTACACTAGGATATTTTTGTGACCTTAGATGCATGACATGCGTCACATGTGCCTTCAAGTGGCTATTCTTTAATCTAATATCAGATCTTAGTTTTATTATTATAATGTGAGTCATATCTGGTGACAGCTTTCTAGTTTCTCACGCTTCCTTCTGGGCGATTGTCAGGCTTTGCTGTGAAATAGCTAATTACTTTAGTGCATCTTACATGTTTAAAGAAGAAACGTTTACCATCAGAAATACTTCAGACTTGTCAGTACGACGTATATGTTTCCATGTAGTGGCACTCTCGACTACATGACCTAACAGCTGTTGTAAAACAGAATAAAGGAAATGCTTTGTTGCTTAGCTATTAAATCTTTATGAGGCTTACTGTTCGTAGATGATACTTTGAATCTGAGATTGAATCTCCTGAAAACTATCAAATACTACGTGATAATGGCTCTGAGCACTATGGGACTTAACATCTGTGGTCATCAGTCCACTACGTGATACTCTCTCTCTCTGTTATTTTCTGCTTTTGACAGTTCAAACACTTGGCTACACAAATCTGTTTAATTCTGAAGATCGCGCTAACAAAAGGTATAGTTCATGGCGGTGTTACAAATAACGCACAGTTTACACGCAATAGGCTGTACTCTGTACACTTAAAGACTAACATTCCATCTTGAGGGCTGAAAAAGAAATTGCTTAACCTAATATTTCACATACATATATATTCATTGGAGTTGGAAGGTGGCAATCTGCTACTTCCTTCCGTATCTCCTTTCACCAATAACGGCATTTCTCAATGCCAACAGCCAACTTGGACTGCTTACAGCTATGACTAACTTAAAACTAACTGAGAATCTGTCCTCTCAAATGGAATGTGCTTTCTTTTTCGTACGCCATAATAAATCAATCTTCAATTACCTCCATAGTTTTTCGCCAAAGTGTGAGTACTCGTATTGGTGTGTTTGAATACCGAAGTGTTTCACAGGTTAAACCTTAGGCTAATGTTCCTTTGCTTGTTACTTTGCCTCGTTATACTTCTTGAGATCCTGGTGGTGATACAATCCTTTAATTCTGCCAGATGCTGGATCCGCTATTAGATAACATCCTGTATGTGGTTTTCTAATTACTACAAATGGTCCGTCGTACAATAGCCTCCATTTCCGATTTCTTTTCAACAACTTCGATGGCTTAAAATGTGTCCGTAAAAGCACCTTTTCATTAATATCATATGTAAGAGCCTTAGATACTTTCTTGTCATAAGACTTCTTGCGTAGATTCGCCTGTACAGCTAAGGATACCAATGCTTGCCTAAGTTTTGCATCTAAATCTAATTCTGGTTCTACAATTTTAGGTATGGGATCTAACCATTCATTTCTTTCCCGATGACTCGTCATTAAGTCCGCAGGTGTAAATCCAGTTGAGAAGTGTGGAAGATTGTTGACAATCTGCTCGAATGAAGATACAAAGTCAATCCAACGGGTTTGTCGATTAGGTATGTAGGTTCGAATGAATCTATTGAACTCTTTGAAGATACGTTCGGTGGGATTAGATTGCGGTCTGAAACGAGATATAAGTATTTGTTTGATGCCATATCTGGCAAGAAAATTGCGCCATTGTCTGCCAGTGAAATTCGATGCATTATCTGATAGAATGGCCTCCGGCTTGCCAAATCGAGGAAAATAGTCTTGTTCGATTCGACGGATGATCGGAAGTGCACTGGATGATTTCACTGCATAAAGTCTCACATGTTTTGTGAAAAGATCCATCAATGCGACTAGGTATTTCACCCCTCCCCTCCCTTGCGGCAAGGGGCCGGCGAGATCAAGGGCCAGAACTTGATTTGGTCTCTCAGTAATAATTGGATTCAGAGGAATTAGGTTCGAATGGTTGAAGGGTTTTGCCTTCTGGCAGATAAGACATGTACTTAACAACTTGTGGATTCGATGGTGCAAGTTTGGTACATAGCAATACGCAGAAATCTTTCGTTTGCATTTTTCAGGTCCATAATGACCCCAGGAAAGATATGTGTACCAGATAAGGTGTTCAACGTATGCGTGTGGTATACACACACACCATCTACCAGAGAGGAGAGAAGTTCGATGGAATAAAACATCGTTGTGTAGTTTATAAAATTTGGACAAGTGGAGATCGGGTTTTGTTAGAAGAAGTTGTTTGACCTTACGCCATTTGGGATCTGTTTCTTGGAGTATACGCATCTGCTTGCAGAGCTGAAGGAAATACTTTCTATGTAGTGGGTCTTTCATTAGAAGAATTCGGTAGTTAGACATCTGCTCGATAAGTTCACTGGACTCGGGAAGTCCTTGCGGCATGCGTGACAAAGCATCCGCGATAATGTTGTTTTTACCCTTGATGTATACTATTTCGAAATCATACTCTTGCAAGAAGAGACTCCATCGTGTAAGACGAGGATGAAGAAGTTTACACGAGAGCAAGAAACTAAGAGCTTGGTGATCAGAAAAGGCCTTAATTTTCCGACCATGGATGTAGTAATTGAACCTTTTAAAGGACCATACAATGGCCAGAGCCTCCAACTCTGTCACCGAGTATGACCTCTCACATTCTGTGAGAACCCTACTTGCAAAGCTGATAACTCTTATCTCTTCTTTTCCATCAATTACTTCTATTTGAAACAAACAAGAACCAAGCCCCTGAAATGAAGCATCTGACGAAATACAGAATTCTTTATCCATGTCTGGATGGAACAAAATATTGCTGTTAAGAAGTGCTTGTTTAATGCGATCAAAATCTGCCTGACACTCTGGCGTCCAATGCCAGTGAGTATTTTTCTTTAGAAGATCATGCAATGCTTGACTGTTCATCGACTGGTCCGAAATAAACTTTCTGAAAAAGGAAGTCATTCCGAGGAAGCCTTTCAACTGGCGTTTAGAAGAGGGCACAGGAAAGTTTTTAATAGCTGCTAGTTTGTCTGGATCTGGGGTAATTCCCTGTGATAATACAAGATGTCCTAAAAATTTAATCTCGCTTTTACCAAATTTAGACTTACGTAGATTAGCTGTGACTCCATAGTCAACAAACCTCTGGAAAACTTTGCTTATTATCTCTAAATGTTCTTCCCAAGATTTCGTAGCAATCAGTAAGTCATCAACATACACTGTTACTCGATCCAACAGTTCAGGTCCTAATAAATGATCAAGTGCAGCTATGAATACGCCTGAACTCATATTCAAACCAAATGGAACTACTTTGAATTGGTATGATCTACCTGCAAATATAAACGCTGTATATTTTCGAGACTGTGATGTCATCTTGACCTGCCAGTAGCTCGATCTCAAGTCTACCGATGTGAGGAATTTTACTCCATGAAACCTTTGTAATTGTTCATCCATAGCCTCAGGTCGAGTTCTTACTGGAATAATTATTTTATTTGTGTTTCTTGCATCCAAAACTATACGTACACTACCATCCTGCTTCAAAACTGGCAATAACGGACTACTGTAAGGTGAGTCTGACGGTTCAATGATCTCTGACTTAAGCATTTTACGTATTTCATTTTTCACAGCCTCGCGCCTTGCATACGGGACAGAGTACGTTGTCTTGCAAAAAGTAGAATGGGGAGCGACCTTCATGTCATATTCGTAGTCACGTATTACTCCAGGTTTCGAAGAAAAGACATGAAGATACCTCATAAGTAAGTGCAGTAAATCTTGCCTTCGTATGTAATCAAGTTCACTTGATTCGCTTACTTTATTCAAAATCTCTTCTCTAGTCGGAAGTCCGTCATCAGTATCAAAATCCGTCCAACTGTTACCCTGTCTTGTCATGTGTGCTTGGTTCAAAAACATTCGCTGTACCAGTCTGCGTACCTTAACTTTGTGCTCAGTGTTGACTCTTTTGACCTTGCCGCGCAACAATTGCAGCGTTACCTCCTGTTCACCTACTCGGATTGTACAGATACCCTTTTCTTTATCAATCACTGCCTTATTCTTCCTCAGGAACTCCATTCCTAATAAGCATGACACTGACAAATTCTTAACTACTAGAAATACACACATGAAAGAAGTAGAATTAATCCTTATCGGTACCTGAGCTTGCAAATTGACTCGCTGTGATAAAGATCCTACCGCTCCTGTTACTGAACAACCTTGTACTGGTAACGTTAAAATTTTCATCCCTGCAGAAACTTTCTTAAACATACATAGTGATAAAGCATTTACGTTTGCACCAGTATCAATAATAGCATCTATTGGTGTATTGGCTATGTAAATTTTAGTCATTGCTTGTACTTCGTCTTCCCATACGTCATTCAAGTCTGTCTCAATATTTTCCTGCAACAAATCGTCTCTCAAGTCAGTGTCGCGATCATAACGTATTACGTTAAGTCGTTCAAGGTCGAGTTTGCCCCCATTATGTCCCGCAGCATCCCCAAGGAGGCGAAAAGGTGCTGCCTTTAGTTTTCCGCTTTCTTGTGATGCGACTGATTTGATTCTTCTGTCACATCACTTGACCGTTCTCGCTGGTTTTTTACCCATTGTGTGTGTTGATTTGTATCAAACCTTTGTTGGTACTGCACTTGGTTACCAGGCTGAAAAATCGGTACCTTACTTGCCTGCGTAAAATATACCGGTGGATTGTATTGTTTTCTTGGTTTATTGTTATTGTATCTAAAGTCCTGTTGTGGTGGCGTGTACTGTTGTTGTTGCATGAATGGTTGTTGCTGAGGCGTATATTGCTGTTGTTGCTTGAATGGTTGTTGCTGATGTTGTGGCTGCCCATAGGGTTGTGGTGGAGGTAGCTGACCTCCGCAATTTTGATTGTTGCAACGTTTACCCTTGTATTTGTTCCCATTCTGGTAGAAGTTACTACCGTTATTGTTTGATTGGTATGGGGCATTCCCGTAATACTGTTGTTGCGTGTTGTATATTGGATTGTACCGTTGGTTGCCGTAATGCTTGTTTTTATGTTTACCATTACGGTAACCATTGTTTCGGCCTCTATTGCGGTTATTGTACTGTTTGTTTCCGTATTGTGTTTCGTGTGAACCATTTCCATTACTACCGTTTCCATTCGAATACGTGCCTGCGTTGTTGTTCTTACGGTTAGCATTCGCACGCGCGTCTTCGTGTATAAGATCGAGCGAATCAAGGACGGATAAAAATGCGTCCTGATCTTCCTCTGACACGTTCACTAATTTTTCGCGTATGGAAATGGGTAGTTTTGACTTAAGAATCATAATAACATCTTTTGTTGTTATGGGAGTGTCCCAATATTATATCTTTCTCAAGTACTTTTCAAAGTACCGGCGAAGTCCGCCACTGTTCGAATGGAAAGGTTCGGCTTTGTAGACCTCTTTGCGTAGGCGTTGCTGAACACCTGCGCTCCAAAATTTGCTTAAAAAGTTCTTCTCAAACTCGCTAAATGTTTTGCACTTATCAACCATCTCGGTTCCCCATATAGCTCTTTCTCCTTGTATGTATCCGGTAATGAATTGTATTCTCTGTTTGTCATTCCAGGCAGCTGGAAAGACTCCTGAAAAGTTCTTTAGGAAAACGACTGGATGAATATTTCGCTTTTCCGGTTGGAATGGTTGAAAAACTCTGTGTTTCAATACACTCTCCACTTTCATGAGGGTTGTGAGTGTCAATTGTTCAGCGTTGTTGTTTTACCGAATCGGTTTCTTTTCGGTCGCGGAATGTACTGTGGTGTGTTGTGTTGTTGTGTTGTCTGGTATTGATGTTCATCTGGCTTAGAAGGTAGTGAGTGTTTCCCGTCACTCTGGTTATCATACTGTAGTGTTTGAATTTGCTGTTTCAGGTCGGATATTTCATCTGTTACTTGCTTCCGCCATTCCGGCAAATCCCGGGTAAACACTCGTCTAATTTGGCCCAGTTCAGTACAAACAGTGTCTCCTGAACTGCCGGGTGCAGATAATATGTCTAAGGTTGCGGATTTAACATCTTTCAAGTCACGTGTAACCTTCTCCTCAAGAAGCTTCTCTTGTACATCAATCCATTCTTTGTAATGTTCGGTAAGTGCTTTATTGTGCGAAGCAACACTACTATTAACTCTTTCCTCAATAGTTCGGTCCGAAATGTCATTCGCCATTGCACTTACTTTTGATTCTACAGTGGCTACCGCTGTCGCTAACTCGTCTACCTGTCGTGCAACTGTTTTATACGCAAGTTTTACCGAATCGGTTTCTTTGCGACACGCTTCGATTTGAGTTGTGAGATTCTGACCAATGTTATCAATTTTGTTATTCAGAGTGCTTATCTGTGTTGTCAAAGTGGTTACTTGCGCCGTGACGTCACCCTTAACCGAATCTATCTGTGCTGTGAGAGAGCCTACTTGCGTAGTGAGGGTACCTACTTTCGCATCAATGATGGTATTTACGTCATTCCTAACTGAGTCAATCTGTGTTGTCATATCCGTTTTCAACTCTGATAAAAACTTGTCTCTGTCTTTCTCACGTTGTTCGCGATCACGTTCGCGCTGTTCCCTCCCCTGTCTGTCTAGTATCAATTCCTGTAACATTTTGACAATGTCAATTGATACCGTTATCGGGGAGGTGGGTGTTTCCTGCTGAGTGTCGTCCACGTTAACTACCTCTTGTCTGTCGTCTGTCCTGGCCGTCGTTCCACGTGAGCGGAGTCGGTAATGTTTGTTAACAGTGCCGTCGCTTTCGTCTGCAGAGTTCGCGCTCGATTGTCCGTCCGCCATAATGAAATTCAACTATTGCCAACTTAAAATGGGTACTGCCAACTGAAATTCTGATTGTCAATTATTCTTGCCGCGCAAGTTAAAGTCGCGGCGCGTTCGTCAAATGTCTAATGTTACGTGGGTAACGTCTGTAGCAAAAAGACAAGATGGAGTCAACGCCGTTGAAACAATTGATTGCCAACGCTGTTACACAGAAAAGACTGAAATGGCATCCATCTTGAACTTACACGAGAATACTAACTACAGTATAAAACAAATAGTCAAGCAAAAGGTTACAGAAAATGTTCAAATATTTACGTAGAAAAAAAATGTTTTTTTTTTTTACGTTAAGCTACAGAAAGGATAGAGTGAGGTCGAATTTGAAGGTCAAATGAGCTACTCTTTAGACAGAACTATGGCAAACGAAAATTTGGTACTCACTCGGCGTTGTCTTCAAAACTGCAAATCTGCGTCTTATTAAATCCCAAGATATTTGTGTAAATACCGCGTCCTTCAATATTGCGTATATTTATTGCTCATCCGTAATTTTATGCAGCATTGGGTTCCAAAGAGCGATACATGAAATAAGACAATATTTTAGTCAAGTCCCTGTTCGGGCGCCAGATCTGGTATGATTTTTTTTTTTTTTTAGTAATTTAATTGAAAGCTTCGTTGCTTTGGTAAAAATAAAATTGATTCTTTTTGTCGTAACAGAATAAATTACTATTAATCACACCAGATTTGTCGGAGAACAGCAGCAACATGTGTAATTGATCCAGCTTTAAGAAATTCTATTACCTTTTAGCGGAAAATTCGTGCGGTACTCTCCGACGTTAGAAAAGTCGTGGTGTTCCGTTCGGAGCAGGAGGCGGCTGTCTTTTCTCATTCGCGATATCGAAAATTACTAGAAAATGAACAGAATTTTTTTTTTTCGGAGGAAGATCGCGCGGAGGAAACAGACAGAAGTTACATGAAAGAAACCTAAGGGACCAACTAATTGAATTTGTACGAACATATAAACGGAACTGAAAGAACTTGGAATAAATACTATAACGATGTCGTCACGACAGCCTCCTGTTCCGACAGGAGTATACTAAATTAATTTGTTAACAAGCTCGTCACGAATACATAATAACCAATTGTTGCTGTCAGGGTGAGAGCGGCGAAACAGAATGTTATTGCGTACAGTGTAATGGTTTCTGATGGTAACATTGTTCTTATCTTGACAAAGGCGTTTAATTTCTTTCCACACGTTGTCTTTGCTCTGCTCTTGTGCTATGTCTCGTAATGATGCCGAAATAAAATTTTCGAATGCAACTTGTTGAAAATACATGACGCTAGAATTTGCTTGGCAGAAGTTGGTTTCGATGTCTTGCTGATTGTTGCTGAGAGAACGGGATAGTGTGTCTGGTACAATATTTTGTGTACCGGCAATGTGAACAATTGTAAAATTAAATTCCTGTAAATAAAGTTTCCATCTGCTTAATCTGTCATGTGTAAGTTCTGCTGAAAGTAAAAACTGGATAGCTCTATGGTCTGTGTAAACGGTAGTATATCTTCCATAAAACAAAAATGCCTAAATCTGGTAAATGCCCATACAACACATAATGTTTCAAGTTCTGTGACAGAATAATTGCGTTCAGCAGGTGACAGAATGCGACTTGCAAAGGCGATGTTTTTAATTACTGTAGTACCGTCTTCTTCAATTTCCTGAAAAATGTGTACGCCTAAAGCGGTGTTAGAACTGTCGGTGGCAATGGAAAAATTTCTAGTAAGATCTTGGTGTGATAAAAGAGGTGCGTTCAACAAAGCTTGTTTTAGATTGACAAATTCAGAATGTGCTTTGCTATCCCATGACCAAATAGCATTTTTACCCGTCAACTGGCACAATCTAGGGGTGTCTAAAGAAGAGTAATGAATAAATTTACGGAAAAAGTTAATTAATCCCAGAAAGCTGCGTAATTGTTTCTTCGTCGTAGGAACAGTAATGTCACGTAAAGCCTTAAGTTTTTCCGGGTCAGGCGCAATGCCTTCTGCTGAAATTACATGTCCAAGAAATTATATGGAAGTTTTGCCAAAGTGCGATTTGCTAAAATTAACTGTGAGTCCTTGTGCACGAAAAGTTTGCAACAGTTGTTCAAGAATCAGATTGTGTTCAGACCAGTTAGCTTCTGCAATAAGAATGTCGTCTACATACGTTGTGATTCTGTCTCTACGTTCTGTCGGAAGTATAGTATTTAAACCGCGAATAAATGCTGCTGAACAAATTGTTAAACCGAACGGTAATTTACAAAATTGATAACAGTCACCAAAACAGAGAAATGCTGTGTACTTTCTGCAGTTCGGATGGAGCTGAATTTGCCAAAATCCCGATTTCAAATCTAATGTGGAATAAATAGCAGTACCATGAAATTTCTGTAAAAGTTCTTCTCGTGTCTGTGGGCAATCTGTTTCATTAATAATAATGTCGTTGATGTGACGCGAATCAAGTACGAGGCGAAGTGAACCATCCTTTTTCTTAACAATATGGAGCGGGTTTACGTACGGACTAACTGCCGGATCAATAATTCCTTGGTCAAGCATAGCTTGCAATTCTTTCTTAACTTGTTCTCTGTGAATATAAGGAATGGGATAATATTTGGCTTTAAATGTGTCGTGCTGTTTAACTTGAATTTCATACATAAAACCGGACATAGTACCAGGGACGTTGTCAAAAACTGGAGCTTGCTGTAAAAGAATATCGCGTAGTTGAGTACGTTCGTCGTCTGTATTTGCACTGCTCTGTTTTACTTTATCAGAAATCATTTGCTTAACGTCATAGTCGGCTTCGTCTGGAGTGTTATAGTTGTGTAGGTACGTATCTGTGAACAATGTCAAATGACAGTCTATGTTACGTGATGCAGAAATGACCTCTGTACGATTAATTGTTTGTTCTTCTGCAGATAAAGAGTGCTGAAATTCTAATGCCAGTTGTACATTTTCATCCTTTAACATTAAATAGGAATTTTGAAACTCAATAATTGCGTCATGTTGTACCAGAAAATTCGTACCTAAAATAACGTCTGTTGTCAATAAGGGAACAATCCAAAAATTTGAGTGGAACGTATGACCTGCAATACAAAACGATAAGTGTGTCTGTAACTTTACATCTACTCCTTTACCAGATACTGCTCCTTTTACTTTAGTTTTGCCTAATGGTAACGTAGGATAGGTATTCTCTTTGTTACAATCGTTTAAAGTTTCTTCATTTATAACTGACATAGGTGATCCAGAATCGATTACTGCTGAAAATTTGGATGATCCAATCTTTACTTCAATGACAGGGTGGGAAATGGTTTTTTGAATAACTGGTTTTTCATGCAAAAGTGTGTCTCGGATGTCGTCAAAAGTAATAACATTTTCGTGAACAAGATTCTTTGTGTCCAAAGTATTGCTTGCGTTGCTGGAAGATGCAACCTGTACTGTGTCTAGTCAAATTCTTTCTGACGTGCTGTTATTTTCGGGAGGATGCTGTGGCATTTCGACTATTTGTACTGTTCTGTTACTTCGTCCTGACGTATTAGGTTCGGGATGATACCTACTGTCTGGTTCATTCATGATAATCTGTTGTTGTGGTTGATTACGCTGCTGGTAAGACCGACTGTTATTAAACGTACGCTGAAAATTGTGCTCATTACTTTTACGTCTGTCATGATAGTCATTGCTATACGGCGCGTTGCGATAGGAATTGAAATGATGTGTCTTCTGTACGTAGTGATTTCCTTGTTGCTGTGCGTTACTATTTGGTGGAGCCGACGCTATACGTATAGGCGGCGAAACATTAAAGCTTGGTTGACCTAGCACATTACATTGTTGGTTAGGTATGCTAACCGGCTGGTTTTGTTGCTGTTGTTTTGTTGGTTAGGTATGCTAACCGGCTGGTTTTGTTGCTGTTGTTGGGAAAAACCTCTATTGTTACCAAAATGTGGTTCCTGTTGCTGATAATTTTGACGATACTGATGATTATAATTTTGTCTGATATTAAAATTACGCTGATCGTTCTTGTCGCTTCGTGAGTGTCTAAACAAAACTGTTACTTTCGGTAAAATTTGTCATATCAGATTTTCTTTACTCATTCCTAATTCTAGATAGATCGATAGTTGAAGAGCTGTTTTGATAGATATAAAGGATAGTAAAAGAGAAGGCAGCAGTGCAGAAAACTAAAGATGAAATAGCACTGCTACGGCTTTGGGCCCTGTGCACGCTACGGCACATATTCATTGAAGTGTAATGTATCCCCTGATGTCACTTACGCGCTGCAAATAAATTTTAGTTTCTGCGTTACAGGCAATGCCGCTGAAAATTCAAAAACAAATTGTTGTATCCAGTCTAATGCTAGTTTCTGCATTACACGCCAAGCTGGTGAAAATACAAAAGCAAATTGTCGTATCCAGTCGAAAGGGTGTATTTGTGTTCTGTCATTTTTGAATAACTTAAATTTCCTAACGGATAGAAAGTGCTTATAATCAAAATTATCGTCTCTGAATGTGTGAACAGGTTCAGGATTGTATGAGAATCTATTTGTCTGTGTCTGTTCGGATTCTAAGTCACGTAGTCTCTGTAAATTACCTAAGTTACACTGGCTGTGTGAGTGTGAGAAATGTTCGGAATGTGGCGTGTGCTGTGACGTGTTAGTGACTGAAACATTTTTCATTTCTGTCACTTTAAAACGTTCGTCAATTTGGCAGTTCTGTTGTTCAAATCTCTTATCGACTTCCGCATCCAGCGTGTGTGAAAGTTCTGCTGACATTAATTTAAACTCGTCGCGTAACTGTGTTGCGTTTTCAGAACATTGTTTAGCGACTGCACTACTTTCATCTCTAAGTGATTCTGTTGTGGCTGCATGTGTATTACTTAATTCTTGTGCAACAGATCTAATTTCTTCACTACTGTTACTAGCACAAACCTTAATTTCCTCACATAATTGTTCTTTAGTATCATGGCGTTGCACGGTAACGGCTGTAATCTGTTCACTAAGTTGTTTGTTCTGTTCATTAAGATTGTCGTGTCTTTTATTCGTCTGTTTGAAACTTTCATTAAATTGTTTGATCGACCTGTCATATTTTTCGTTGAGTTGTTTGCACGATTCTTTAAGTTGTTTGTACGATTCATTAATTTGTAGCAATACTGCCATAACTTGATCCCAGCCAAAATTAGCGACTCTATTCACTGTACTGTGTGATGTTGTATCTGCATTTGTCACGTTTTGTGTAACCATTCGGTTATTCTCGATTCTTGAAACGGTTTACCAATTGGATATGCACTGTTGGTCACTACACCGGAATCAAATAAATCTGACATATTTTGAGTACATTGTTCACCTTCGTTAGAAACAATTATCTGTTCGCTACGTATATTTTGCAAATCATGCGTGTCTAACTGGAAAGCGTTCATTGTAACGGAACATGCCGCGTCATCAATTGTTACATTTACGGTGGACATAATTGAATTTGTTTGCTCATCATTAGGATCAATATCATTACTAGTGATCGGCACACACTGATTATCTGTAATTAGGGGTTTATCACTATTACACTGAGTGTCGCGAGTATTATCGGTCAAATTATTCGAGTCGGCTATTTCACTCATTGCACATCGCGATGTACTGTTAACAGTTTTTCGCGGCATTTTTCACAAATCAAAATTAAGCACAAAAATGAAACAAAGACAAAACAAAAATGGAACAAACACAATTACAACAAAGAGCAATAAATTGGCGATGATCTGTGAAAGAAAGAGTGACAAGTTAGTAAATGCGTTGCGCCAGAAGCAAACTACATTTAAGTAAATAAGAGCAGATATATAACTGACTACTTCTCAGAAATTCACAAAGAAATACGATCCTGGCCGGTTGTCGCTAAGTGTAACCTCCCCACAAAATAAAATAAATAATATCCTCATTTAGTGTAACCTCAAAACAGAAAAATTCCTTAACCTCTCAACGGTAAAAAATTATAATTATGTCGTTCACATACAGTGTAACGTTCTAACAAAAAATAAATTCAGTAACCTGGTAATAATACAATGTAACTAACCTCTCAATTAAATTGTCGCTCACTTATAACTTTTCAATAATTGACTGTGAATTTAACCTGATAAATTTTGGACGTCAGCAGTGCTGCGTCATGGCCCTGAAAGATTATTCTGAATAAAAAAAGAACAATTCTTACCTCAATGAAGTCGCCGGATAACGCATATATATCTGCTCTTACAATAAATTTTTCTGGCACAGCCCTGTGCAATGCTGACCGATAGATTTGTCATTTATGAAAGGAAACAACTGATTTTTCTTTTGGAATAATCGGGATGATCATGGATTGGAGAAATTAGTAAATTCTTTAAACTGAAATGAATGGTTGTTAAAAGTTATTTTTTATGAGAAAGATTATTATTAGGACATTTTTAAAACATTTACATGGGACTTGAGATAACAATACTACATATGCGCGAGGCTGCTTTTTACCTTATACAATAATGCTCAGGCTCCGTCATCGCTTCACCACGATCGGCCCAGCCAACACGATACACCAGACCAGACTACTCGCTAGTAATAACTTACTGCTACAGTTATACAGTTCCTACTGCAGTCAACACTGCTCTCTGGTCTGAGATTCTCTTATACCTTACATATCGCAGGCAGCGCGTGATCAATACATCGAAATTACATCTGCTCGGACCTCTTACAATATCTCCACTGCGCTCGTAATAAATCCTTGTTTTTTTCCCTCTGTGTCGTATTATTGCTCATCGAGCATCTCGCCATGAGAGATATAGCAGAAAGAGTCAAATATTTTCAGACGTGGTAGTACCCATCGAAACATGAAACACAAATCCAATAAATATGGGTCCGGAGAGACTTTCTTTCTGAGATCAGAACACTTGTTAAGAGGAAACTCTCAGCGCTGCACTCTTTATCAGCACGTGAAAAAGAGAAATTGAGTCTCTTAGATGGCTCAGTTTCATCTTTGTGCCCAGACGATACCCACACTTGACAAAGGCTGTAAAGATTTCGGCTTCTGCACTGGGAGCATTTATTTGCAGCTTGGACATTATTATGAACAGATGGCTGGGTGAAATCAGGATTTTGTTATGAGGGTAGGAGATTTGTAGAGGTTTTCAACACTGGTTCGAAAATGGCTCTGAGCACTACGGGACTTAACATCTGAGCTCATCAGTCCCCTAAAACTTAGAACTACTTAAACCTAACTAACCTAAGGACATCAGACGCATCCATGCCCCTGGCAGGATTCGAACCTGCGACCGTAGCATTTGCGCGGTTCCGGACTGAAGCGCCTAGAATCACTCGGCCACACCGGCCGGCTTCAATACTGGCATTCGTGAGATTGAATTGTTGGTAGAATGCTTAATATACTCCTTTGATGTGTTCACAGAAGGTACTGACCTAGGCTTTC
This sequence comes from Schistocerca nitens, assembly GCF_023898315.1. Taxonomy (NCBI): domain Eukaryota; kingdom Metazoa; phylum Arthropoda; class Insecta; order Orthoptera; family Acrididae; genus Schistocerca; species Schistocerca nitens. The sequence goes on along the minus strand of NC_064615.1, from coordinate 556,806,115 downwards.
TTCCATGCCAATGCATCACTTTCAGTGTAAAAAACACGCACTCTTTGAAATACGGGAATTGCTCATGAAACATCATCCAAACAAAATGATAACCCATGCCTTTGCTGCTGGCAGTTCTCTTGTATTGGTTCAAAGATTTTCGTCCTCTAAAGAAAATACACTCTCCTCCTCTTCAGGTGTACGACATGACCTTCCACTGCTCACCTTTCTGTTACGCTAGAAAACCTGCGTTCATAAGATGCTGTAATGATACTCAGCGATGTGGATATTTTTGGGGATAGATAGCATCGTTTTGCAGGCAACTTCCGTTAGGTAGGCTATGTAAAATCAAACCTGTCTTACACACTGAATCATTTGTTTATACAAACAGCATAATAAAATAAAAGTATAGACATTTGTGTATGCAGGCAATACAACGAGATACGCATATCTAAAAAGTATACGTGAAAAAGTACCCTCTTCCTGTCCCACGTTTATAGGACTTGATTCCCTTGTTTCGATGGGCACTGTTGTCTCCAAAATATTGTACAAACTTTTTTAACGCTCTGTACTTCATGGTATAATAAAGAAGGAAAGCATTATGTATCAATCTATAGAAACTGTTACAGGATGCTCCATACGACTGCAGTACAACTTCAAATCACTATTTGTATTTAAATTTATAATATGGCTTTCAGCACGAAATCTGCTCGTAGTGATAGAAATATTATTTGTTGCTAACCACGATCTCGTAGAAGCAACAAGATGCTCTTTCTCTGCATCTAACTCCATAATACTAAAACACGAAGGCTTGTCTACGTTACTTACTTTTACTCTATTATCTCATATGGCGTTGTATTTTGGGGCATCCCTGTGCAATTACCGAGAATGTTTCTAACCCAGAAAAGATCTGTTACACTAATCTTCTGTGTTAATGTGTGAACTTTGTGTAGGCCGTTGTTCGGGTGTCTCGCAATTCTAACTTTACCATGCCTGTGCATATATTGGATCACACGGTGTGTTGTTGCCAGTATTACCCATTCAGAAGAAACTGCAACACCCATTCAGCGAACACTTGGCGGAAAATCTATGGACACTTTGATAAAAATTTCCTTAAGCGTTGTACAAAACACGTGCACTATGCAGCAGGCTTCATTTTCAATAGGCTGTGACACAAAAACATAGTGACTCATAATTCAACAACATAGGGCCTCACAATTTTTCACTTAATTCTGTAATTCTGAAGTATTTTCTTATATATGTATGTACTTTAATACTTTTGTCAGTATTCACTATTTAAAAACCGTAATGTACACTCCTGGAAATGGAAAAAAGAACACATTGACACCGGTGTGTCAGACCCACCATACTTGCTCCGGACACTGCGAGAGGGCTGTACAAGCAATGATCACACGCACGGCACAGCGGACACACCAGGAACCGCGGTGTTGGCCGTCGAATGGCGCTAGCTGCGCAGCATTTGTGCACCGCCGCCGTCAGTGTCAGCCAGTTTGCCGTGGCATACGGAGCTCCATCGCAGTTTTTAACACTGGTAGCATGCCGCGACAGCGTGGACGTGAACCGTATGTGCAGTTGACGGACTTTGAGCGAGGGCGCATAGTGGGCATGCGGGAGGCCGGGTGGACGTACCGCCGAATTGCTCAACACGTGGGGCGTGAGGTCTCCACAGTACATCGATGTTGTCGCCAGTGGTCGGCGGAAGGTGCACGTGCCCGTCGACCTGGGACCGGACCGCAGCGACGCACGGATGCACGCCAAGACCGTAGGATCCTACGCAGTGCCGTAGGGGACCGCACCGCCACTTCCCAGCAAATTAGGGACACTGTTGCTCCTGGGGTATCGGCGAGGACCATTCGCAACCGTCTCCATGAAGCTGGGCTACGGTCCCGCACACCGTTAGGCCGTCTTCCGCTCACGCCCCAACATCGTGCAGCCCGCCTCCAGTGGTGTCGCGACAGGCGTGAATGGAGGGACGAATGGAGACGTGTCGTCTTCAGCGATGAGAGTCGCTTCTGCCTTGGTGCCAATGATGGTCGTATGCGTGTTTGGCGCCGTGCAGGTGAGCGCCACAATCAGGACTGCATACGACCGAGGCACACAGGGCCAACACCCGGCATCATGGTGTGGGGAGCGATCTCCTACACTGGCCGTACACCACTGGTGATCGTCGAGGGGACACTGAATAGTGCACGGTACATCCAAACCGTCATCGAACCCATCGTTCTACCATTCCTAGATCGGCAAGCGAACTTGCTGTTCCAACAGGACAATGCACGTCCGCATGTATCCCGTGCCACCCAACGTGCTCTAGAAGGTGTAAGTCAACTACCCTGGCCAGCAAGATCTCCGGATCTGTCCCCCATTGAGCATGTTTGGGACTGGATGAAGCGTCGTCTCACGCGGTCTGCACGTCCAGCACGAACGCTGGTCCAACTGAGGCGCCAGGTGGAAATGGCATGGCAAGCCGTTCCACAGGACTACATCCAGCATCTCTACGATCGTCTCCATGGGAGAATAGCAGCCTGCATTGCTGCGAAAGGTGGATATACACTGTACTAGTGCCGACATTGTGCATGCTCTGTTGCCTGTGTCTATGTGCCTGTGGTTCTGTCAGTGTGATCATGTGATGTATCTGACCCCAGGAATGTGTCAATAAAGTTTCCCCTTCCTGGGACAATGAATTCACGGTGTTCTTATTTCAATTTACAGGAGTGTACTTATGAAAAAGCTAATGAAAAACAATAGTGTAAAAACTTTGTAGGGGAAACTCCGGCATAGTCAGGAAATTTCGTATTGTTTAAGACTCCAAGGAATATGTTTCAGAGTTAAAAATAATATCATTGGTAGCTAGCCTTCTGGTGAAGTGCGGACTAGAAGTGGGAGTGGGCAGTGTTCAAGACGTAATGGCGTGTGTTTTCGAAATGGTATTTCAAGTGTGGCAAGTCATTGTGAATGGATGAGTTGGTTCAAATGGCTCTGAGAACTATGGGACTTAAATGCTGTGGTCATCAGTCCCCTAGAACTTAGAACTACTTAACCTAACTAACCTAAGGACATCACACACATCCATTCCCGAGGCAGTATTCGAACCTGCGACCGTAGCGGTCACGCGGTTCCAGACTCTAGCGCCTAGAAAAAAATGGTTCAAATGGCTCTGAGCACTATGGGACTCAAAATCTTGGGTCATAAGTCCCCTAGAACTTAGAACTACTTAAACCTAACTAACCTAAGGACATCACACACATCCATGCCCGAGGCAGGATTCGAACCTGCGACCGTAGCAGTCCCGCGGTTCCGGACTGCAGCGCCAGAACCGCTAGACCACCGCGGCCGGCTCTAGCGCCTAGAACCGGACGGCCACTCCGGCCGACAATGGACGAGTGAACACATATCTGGGTACATTTGTTGTCGTTGTTGTCGTGGTCTTCTGTCCCAAGACTGGTTTGATGAAGCTTTCAACGCTACTCTATCTTGTACAAGCCTCTTCATCTCCGAATAACTACAGCAGTCTACGTTCTTCTAAATCTACTTACTGCGTTCCTCTCTTGGTTTCCCTCTACGAGTTTCACCACCCTTCCCCATTCCCCCCTTTCAAACTTCCTTCCAATACAAAACTGATGATCCCTTGATGTTTCAGAATGTGTCATACCAATCGATCCCTTCTTCTAGCCAGATTGTGCCTCAAATTTCTTTTTGTCACAATTTTGTTCAGTACCTCCTGCAGAAAGTGATCTATCCATCTAATGTTCGACATTCTTCTGTAGCATCACGTTTCAAAAGCTTCTGTTCTGTTTTTCGTCCATGCCTCACTTCCATACATGGCTGCACTCCATACAAATAGTTTCAGAAAAGACTTACTAACACTTAAATCTATATTCGCTATTAACAATTTTCTTTTCTTTAGAAACGCTTTTCTTGCCATTTCGGATCTACATTTTATTTCCTCTCTACTTCGGCTATTACCAGTTATTTTCCTTTACTGCTTGATCAATTTGCAGATTGAATACCACGGGTATAGGCTACAACCCTATCTCACTCTCTTCTCAACCACTGCTTCCCTTTCGTGCCCTCAACTCTTGTAACTGCATCTGGTTTCTGTACATGGTATAAATAGTCTTTTTCACCCCGTATTTTAACCCTGCTACCTTCTGAATTTCAAAAGCTTTCTCTGAGTTTTCAAATGCTTTATACGTACGTTTCCCTTCTTATAATCTGTCTTCCAAGAGAACTCGTGGGTCAGTTTGTCTCATGTGTTCCTGCATGACTCCAGAGTCATTATCTTCGAGGTCGGCGTCTACCAGTTTTTTCCTTCTTCTGTAAATAATTAGTGTCACTGTTTTACAACCATCAATTATAAAAGTAACAGTTCGTTTATATTCACGCTTATGAACACCTGCTTTCTTTGGACTGACTAGCAATTATTACATTCTTCCTGAATCTCAAAGTATTTCGCCTGTCTCCTACATCTTGCGCAGCAGATGGAAAACTTTTGTCATGGCTGGCTCTCCCAAGCCTATCAGTAGTCCTGTCGTCTACTCCAGGATCCTTGATTCGACTTGGGTCTTTCAGTGCGCTGTGAAATTTTCTCCACAGGCCTTTCCAGTTTTCCTGTAGGTGGTTTCTATATTTCCCCTAGTGAAATATGCTTCTAAATCCTTACATTTGTTCCCTAGCCATTTCTGCTTAGCCATTATGCACTTCCTGTCAATCTCGTATTTTGGACGTTTGTATTTCCTTTCACCTGCTTCACTTGCTGCATTTTAAAATTTACTCTTTTCATCAGTTAAATTCAGAATCTCCTGTTTAACGAAGGATTTCTACTAGGCTTGGTCTTTTTACATGTTTGATCCTCTGCTGCCCTCACCATTTCATCTCTTAAAGCTACCCATTCGTCTTCTACCATGTTCCTTTCCCCTGTCTAATCATCAGTTGCCTTATGCTGACTCAGAAACTCTCAACAACCTCTGTTTCTTTCAACGTATACATGTCCAGTATCGCACTTACTGCTACTAAAACAACACATCTAAATACACTGTCCGGTCACATTAACGTGATCACCTTTCAAAAGCCTGAATAACCACCGTTTATAGTGTGGGCCGTTGCAAGACGTGCAGGAAGCGAGTCAGTGAGGCTCTGGAAGATGTGGAGCCATCCGACTGCAGTGCTGTGGAAAGCTGCAATAGGTTTCTCGTTTGGGGATGCATGGCGCGAATAGCCCGATCGAAGTCGTCCCACAGATTCCCCACTGGGTTAATTCCGGGGAGTCTGATGACCGGGGGAGTACGACAAACTCATCCTGGTGCTCTTATACCCACGCACGTACACTGCGAGTTATGTGTCGCGATGCATTGTCCAGATAGTAGTTGCCATCGTTCCGAGGAGAAACGAATTGCATGTAAGGATGGACGTAGTCCCCAAGGATAGATGCACACTTGTGTTGATCCATTGTGCCTTCCGGAATGACGAGATGACCCAAGGAATGCCCTCTGGCCTGGACCCGTCCGACGATGGTCGCATGGTGTTTGGTTTCAGATGGTTCACGCCGTACACGCCAGTGGCCATCTATCCGAAGAAGCATAAAACGTGATTCATCTTAAAAGGAAATCTGTCGGCGTTCAGTGGACTTCAGTTACGGTACAAATTCCAGTTTTGGTCGCCGATGGACAGCATGGGTGCATGACCCAGGCGTCCACTGCAGAGGCCCACTTGCAGAGACACTGAGGCGGCAATGTTGGTTTCATCTGGGTGGGATTTGGAGCATGTCTACTCGCCCGTACACATATCCGCAGCCATCATTCACCCCTGTCATCTGCAGCGTGGCGCAACACAGTTGCGTCGGCTCCAGTTTCGAACAGCGCCATTTTGCCCTATGCCAAAGGTCTCGCCGCACTGGTAACACCGGTTCCCGACAGATCACCAAAGTTAAGCGCTGTAAGCTATCGACCGAGGATGACACTGCGGTCGGTCGGTACCGCTGGGCCTTCCGAGGCGTGTTCGGACGGAGAGAGAGAGAAATATTTAGCCCTGCACGGTGTAGTTTAACCACGGCGGCACGTCAACTGTTTTAAAACTTAGCTGTTTGTGAAATGCTTCTATTCTTGGTCCGAAAACCAAGGATCATGCACTGTTGGGCCCCAGACAAATAGCTCCGTTTCCGCATTATGAGCCGGCCGCTGTGGCCAAGCGGTTCTAGGCGCATTAGTCTGGAACCGCGCTGCTGCTACGGTCGGAGGTTCGAATCCTGCCTCGGGCATGGATGTGTGTGATGTTATTAGGTTAGTCATGTTTAAATAGTTCTAAGTCTAGGGGACTGACGATCTCAGATGTTAAGTCCCACAGTGCTTAGAGCCATTTGAACCATTTGAACCGCATTACGACAACAACTGCACTGTTTTCCGCGTCATCGGCCTCCCCCCACCCCCTCGTTTCCATGACACGCTTTATATACCATCCACTAATGCATATATGCAGATTCCTCTGATGTATTATAGCATGCCGATCTGATCGTGATGCACAGATAAATCTTGCATGCAATCACTTACCTGTACTTCGAACTCTTTAGTGAATGAAAGTAGTAGTAAAATACATCACTGCCATAAGTGTTGTGTATGTGTGGATTGGAATGTCACCGGCAATGTGTCTGGATCAGAAAAATGTAGGCTACCAGCCAGTTATTTACAAGAGAAGTACCACAGCGGCAGTAAATAAGAGAAAGACCTTGGTCATGTATTCTTGTTTTGTTCGTGGGTGTCATGTCTCTCTGCGGACAATTACAGCTGCTAACATAACTGTTATGATCAGTTTCCTTTATGCTTATTATTTATAAAGCGCAAGAGAATGTCTGCCTCTAACAGAGAAAGTGAGCAAGGCGAAATCGGAACTGCAGGTTAACATGAAACGTACGAAGGAATTGATTATGGAACTGTACAGCTGTTGATGCCGTGGCTATATTTGGGCGTGCGGGCAGCTGTGGACAAACTCGCCCGTTTCCGTGAGTTAAATGTGAAAGGCTTTATTTTGATCCAGGTGTAATGCTTCGTCCTGGGATTTTTACAAGTATAGTTAGTTTGGCACTGTCCTCCTGCTTATCTGAGTGGTAACGTGTTTGTGTGCCATGCAACGGGCCCGGATTTAATTCCCGTCCGCGATGGAGATTTTCTCCGCTCGAGGACTGGGTGTTGTGCTGTCGTCAACACCGATACGCAAGTAACGCAGTGTGGTGTCGCTCGAAATAAGACTTGCAACTTGTCGGCTGAACTTCCCATATTGGGACCTCCCGGCCATCCATACCACACGATCATTTAAGATTTTCAATTTGGCCCTAGCACCAGTTGTGTGAGAAAAATAATGAGACTGATCTTCTATCTACGAAAGTTTCTATTTTTTTCAGACAACAATATCGTTCCCTTCGAAATAGTTCCCTTCGACAACTGTACATCAGCGGAGTCGTTATTCCCAGTCTTAATAGCAGCACTGGTAGGGCCTTAACATGTTCGTCACATTCTTTTACATGTTTTCCACAGGCCCAAAAAAACTGCTCTTTTAAAATATTTTTCAAATTACGGGAAAGAAAAAATTGACAAGGACTCAGATTAAGTGAACAGGGGGGAAGGGGCTATGCAACCAGAGGATTGCCTTTTGAGATCAAAAATTCGTTGATGGAAGTGGCCGTGTGACATGAGCTGTTATCATGATGCAGCTTCCACTTGTCTGTAATGTCCGGTCCCACTGGATTCACTCTTTTCCTGAGCCTTTCAGGGACATGTTTGGCAGGCGCTTGGTTGACGGTTTGTCCCGGAAGAACAAATTCTTTATGCACGGTACCCCTACTGTCAAAAAAGCAAATCAGCATTGGTTTGATCCTTGATTTGGTCATTCGAGCTTTTTTCGGTCGAGGAGACGTCTCAGTGTGCCACTCCTCACATTCAGGATCGCACTATAAAATCCAAGTTTCATCGCCTGTGAAGACACGAATGGACCATTCGTGGTCATTGGCAGTACTCTCAAGAAGATTATTGCACATATTTTTTTGGACGTTCCTCTGCCCTGTTGTGAGGCTTCTGGGCACCATTTTGGCACAAACATTCCGCATGTGCAAAACTTTGGTGAAACATTGATGTACGGTGAAAGTGTTTGAGAGGTGAGCCATCATCAAAATTGTTAAACACCTCTCTGATCTCACAAAAGCATGCACACACTCGACGTTTTCGTCAGATTTTGGAAGTTAAAGGTCTCCCTGAGCGAGATTCAATATGTTCTCAGCCTCCCAAAAATGATTTGTGCCAGCGAAAAACTTTGCTCTTATAAGGAACGTTCCCTGTTGTCCTCTTTCAACTTTTCGAAGGTCACACTCGTGGATTCCCGACTTTTAACACATAACTTGATGGCATAATGTTGCCCCAAAGTCAGCTGTTCCATCTATGTAAAACACAACAAAAACCAAGATCAGTGATGGCGCCCTCAAATATCACGTGATTGTACACGGAACTGAAACTCTGGAAGCTGTGAACACTCCGATCTACACAAGTAGAACAAGGCAACGTTGCCAGATCGCTCCCTTTGTTTCAGTCTCATTAAATTTCTCACAGTGCTCGTGTACCTGTTGATTGCTATTATGAATTTCTCACAAATAACTGCCGATAAACTCACTATTTTTCAAATTATTTTTGCTTAATTAGTTTTTAATTGTTTGAATCAACATTATAACCATTACTGAAACTGTATTTATATACACTACTGGCCACTAAAATTGCTACACCAAGAAGAAATGCAGATGATAAACGGGTATTCATTGGACAAATATATTATACTAGAACTGACATGTGATTACATTTTCACGCAATTTGGGTTCATAGATCCTGTGAAATCAGTACCCAGAACAACCACGTCTGGCTGTAATAACAGCCTTGATACGCCTGGGCATTAAGTCAAACAGAGCTTGGATGGCGTGTACAGGTACAGCTGCCCATGCAGCCACCATTGACCAGACGTTTTCACTTGGTGAGAGGTCTGGAGAATGTGCTGGACAGGGCAGCAGTTGAATATTTTCTGTATCCAGAAAGGCCCGTACAGGACCTACAACACGCGGTCGTGCATTATCCTGCTGAAATTCAGGGTTTCGCAGGGATCGAATGAAGGGTAGAGCCACGGGTCATAACACATCTGAAATGTAATGCCCACTGTTCAAAGTGCCTTCAATACGAACAACAGGTGACCGAGACGTGTAACCAATGGACCCCATACCATCACGCTGGGTGATACGCCAGTATGGCGATGACGAATAAACGCTTCCAATGTGCGTTCATCGCGATGTCGCCAAGCACGGATGCGCCCATCATGATGCTGTAAACAGAACCTGGATTCATCCGAAAAAAATTATGTTTCGCCATTCGTGCACCCAGGTTCGTCGTTGAGTACACCATCGCAGGCGCTCCTGTCTCTGACGCAGCGTCAAGGGTAACCGTAGCCATGGTCTCCGAGCTGATAGTCCATGCTGCGGCAAACGTCGTCGAACTGTTCGTGCAGATTGTTGTTGTCTTGCAAACTTCCCCATCTGTTGATTCAGGGATCGAGACGTGGCTGCACGATCCGTTACAGCCATGAGGATAAGATGCCTGTCATCTCGACTGCTAGTAATACGAGGCCGTTGGGATCCAGCACGGCGTTGCGTATTACCCTCCTGAACCCACCGATTCCATATCGTGCTAAAAGTCATTGGATCTCGACGAACGCGAGCAGCAATGTCGCGATACGATACACCACAATCGCGATAGGCTACAATCCGATCTTTATCAAAGTCGGAAACGTGATGGTACGCGTTTCTCCTCCTTACACGAGGCACCACAACGTTTCACCAGGCAACGCCTGTCAACTGCTGTTTTTGTATGAGAAATCGGTTGGAAACTTTCCTCACGTCAGCACGTTGTAGGTGTCGCCACCGGCGCCAACCTTGTGTGAATGCTCTGAAAAGCTAATAATTTGCATATCACAGCATCTTCTTCCTGACAGTTAAGTTTCACGTCTGTAGCACGTCTTCTTCGTGGTGTAGCAATTTTAATGGCCAGTAGTGTAATAAAGTATCTTGTACTATCTTTCGGTGCCGCTGACCAATTATACTCATTGGACACTTTGTTATGGCAGGTCAAGATGCTTGAAAGTTACTATTTTTACAGAACAAAGGTATGCCTATATTTTATTTTTTCTAGCTAACAGTCTATTGCACCCACAGTACGAGTATTTGAACACGCTTCCTCTCCTCGTTTTTGTGTTTCATATGGTTCTAATGCCTATTACGTAGCTTTCTTAATTATATTTTTTCCCATCATATCGGCCTCACTCCTACTCCGCTTTGAAATGGAATAGCCACTTACCGAGGAATTCCACTGGCAGTAACCTCCCAGTTAACGTGCGGCCCTGCTGACGGCTGCAGTGGGTACCTCGCCAGTAGCAGACGCTCGGCCGTACTCGACTGAAATCTGACAGCAGCAGTGAGCCACCTCCCTGCTTGCGTCCGGACTCACCCCGCTCCTGGTCGTCCGTCCGTGCTGCGCACGTCAGCTGCCGTAAGTAGGCTGTTTAGGTTTTTATGCTGGTAACGTCACGTAGCGCTCTGTATCAGAATCACTAGCTGTGCTGTGTGCAGTCTGTGGCTGGTTGGCATTGTTGGAATATTCGCTATTGTAGTGTTGGGCAGTTGGATGTCAACAGCGCGTAGCGTTGTGCAGTTGGAGGTGAGCCGCCAGCAGTGGTGGATGTGGAGAGAGAGACGGCAGAATTTTGAGAGCGGATGATCTGGACGTGTGTCCATCAGAAAGAGTAAATTTGTAATACTGGATATCATGAACTGATATGCATATATGATGACTTTTGAACATTATTAAGGTAAATACATTGTTTGTTCTCTATAAAAATCTTTCATTTGCTACCTTTTCGGATCAGTAGTGCCTTCAGTAGTTAGAACCTTTTATTTAGCTGGCAGTATTGGCGCTCGCTGTATTGCAGTAGTTCGAGTAACGAAGATTTTAGTGAGGTAAGTGATTCGTGAAAGGTGTAGGTTATTGTTAGTCAGGGCCATTCTCTTGTACGGATTACTGAAAGTCAGATTACGTTGCGCTAAAAATATTGTGTGTCAGTTTAGTGTTGATCAGAATAAGTAAAGAAAGAAATGTCTGAGTACGTTCAGTTCTGCTCAGCTGTTTGAAAATCAAATAACGTAAGAGGTTTATCAGCACAGTAATTCATAAATTTTGCTAAGGGGAGGTTTCACTACGTTTGACATGTCACACACTAACCGGTCGCTGTAATGAATTCTTAATCCTTAGGAGAACTCAAAATCGTCCGCCCCTGGTAGCTGAGTGGTCAGCGCGACGGAATGTCATACCTAACGCCCCGAGTTCGATTCCCGGCTGGGTCGGAGATTTTCTCCACTCAGAAACTGGGTGTTATGTTATCCGTATCATTATCATTTCATCCCCACGCAAGTCGCCGAAGTGGCGTCAAGTCGAAAGACTTATACCAGGCGAACGGTCTACCCGAACGGGAGGCCCTAGCTACACGGCATAACAATAATAAACTCAAAATTTTTGTGTTCTCAGTCACCACAACACAAGATTTTCTCCATAGTACTCTGACACTGCCACCGTTTTTCCTGATCAGAGAAGCGGTGGACGATAAAATTGCGTCACGTTATGATTTCAGCGTTCTGATGATGTTATTAATTGGCCAGGTGCGAAAAGGACTACCGTACTGAGGGTTCCGTACAATTTTAATTATGTACATAGCCAGTTCGCCCACCCCGGAAATCAAGAATCCCGATGATTGCCTGTTATCGGCACTGATACCGGTTCCGGGACTTCCAAGACTTTCGAGAATGTTTTAGTTTTGCTTTTGAACTCGGATAGCAAATGACGAAAGGAATACTTTTTTCATGTGAAACAATTGGAAATTAACAATTGAAGGGGTCGGAGAGATATAGTCATAAGCCACATCGAACGAATTTTGAGATACAGCAAGTTTAAAGTTCCACGGAGGTCTGAAAATGTTTAATACAAAATAGAAACCTTATTTCTACTGCAAACACCTGCTTAATACTTGCGAAGCATGTTGTTAAATAGTCAACTCTCTGCATGGTATAAAATATTAATTTTAGGATGATTCTAATTAAGATGTAGTCAATGGTGGCTTGTGACTATATCTCCCAAAAATTGTTTAAAACAGAAAGTATGAATTTGTAAGGATTTATTTTAACTACTCTTACACAGCAAGCAGAATATATAATTTTTACACATTAATATATACGTATCAGGTACCTGAGATGCATAAATTACTTTTTCATTGATACAGTTACATCAAGGAAGTTCCTCTACCTCATCATTGTACACGTTATTTCCAGTACATGACCGAAAGAAATCTTGATTTGCTGCAGGTATATATGGCATAAGAGACAGTACATCACCAATTTTTTTCTGGTTAATTGGTAGTGGTTTCCTGTACTTTACTGGCAGCTGATATGGATTTGGTTAAACTAGTCTTCCTTTCTTTTTGACACGAATATCCACTGACATGAAAGCTCCTATGTCTGAATAAGAGTGTTTTACACTTAGCTTGAAGGAATCTTCAGACTCGAACTTAAATTGAGTAGCTTCACTGAAATGGTGGGGATCGCCAGACGTGGATTCTGTACGTTTTGAGATCAATGTCTTCAGGCTTTCCAAACTTCTGAAGTCTTCTCTTTCCATTTTAGTTACAATGAAATGTTTTGGACTCACAGATTTTATTACTTCTGCCCATTCATTTGGAGTGTACACTATTGGACGTCTGTTTCTTGCATACCGTTCAATGCGACCAAAATCACGATCGCAAGGCAGCATGGTGTGACCTACCACAGGGAAGTAATGCTGGACAGAATCAAATCTTTTGGTAGCAACAAGAGACCTTTCCAAAGCAATAATAGTTCACTTCTTTGCCTGACCCTTGCAGTTGTCTGTGATTATATGGAGACGTTTTGTCTGAGGATTAGATATCTCCAAGTACTTCAATAAGCAGCTCCCAACCTCATCTGAACCCCATCCTCCATCTTTCTCGCTCCACAGAAACATATAACCCTTATTTGATCCACAGTCATGGATACCATAGTTGTATGTCCATATTTTCCTCTTGTAAAATGCTGGACCAACTGTTAGTTTAGGTGTGGGGAACGTTTGCTGCATGTCCATTGCTATCACATGATGCTCTTTCGAATTTTCTTTAGCCAGAGCAGTTAAAGACGCAATCATATTTTGTCCTCTGTCAGCCTTTTTGAGATGTAGTTCATATTGTGGTTTCTTTTCTGTGTCTTCTTCTGTACATAATTCTGGGTTATTTATTGTAATTAGAAATCCATCAAATTTTGAACAGGTGTCACTTTTTGGTAGTTTGAAGCCTATGTTATATTCAGATACGAAAATTTCTCTGAATTTACTTTCAGATATTGCAGTAACCTGCTTTTCCTTGCAGTATTCTGAGTATTTATCTCGAAATAAGGAAGGAATTGTGAGATCACAATCCAAATACACTTTATTGGGGTTCTGTTGCCTACTGTAATGACTGTTATATTTCGGTATGGCGTTAAGAAATTCTCTAACACTTTGTACAGCTTCGTCTTGAAATTTATGTGGGTACTTTCCATGTTTTCCTGAAAGAAAAAAAGATGAGCTTATATCCTCTTTCTAATAGAAATATTTGTATAGTACTCAGTTTGAGTACATCCCTGACTTATAGCACAGAGTAACATACAAACCTCTTCCATCTTCTTTTGGCACTGCAAATCCCTGCTTCATTTGATGTTGCAAATTTCTCACTCTTCGTCCATGTATCTGTAAGCTATGAACCCTAAGGAAAGCTTCCTTGCAGATCATGACTTCTATTCCGCATACCCTCACATTATAAGAAAATGTAACATCCCTGGATGATATTTTCTTGGAAGCCTTTTTTGGATAGCTTTGAAAGAAATTATGACAAATATAACAAAATGAAATAAATATACAAAATATTAAAACATTTGTATTTAAATAGTGAACAAACCTCCGCTTTTTCGGTTCGATTTTCATACAGCTCATCAGGTAAGTATTTTGGGCATTAAAGTTTCCTATGTCCCAAAATGAATGAAAAATGTTTTCTTCCTCTCCAAGCAGTTTTTGAAGCATTAATTTAAACAAGTACAGGGACTTCCTATAGTAGCAGCCTGAACAGTCTTGTGGGTTTTTAAAGACTTATACTGCTGACCATCATTTCGTCCACGTTTTGCTTCATTTTTCTTCCACTGATCAATATTTCGCTTTCTTTTCCGTGAAGGCTTTGGTTTTTAGGGTGATTCCTCATTTCTTCTGCTTATTTCAAGCTATATTATGAAGAGCAAAATAGTCCAAGAATTTGCGTGAGATATAGTCATAAGCCACATAAAACATTAAATTTAGCTAAAATCACATTAATGAGAAAATATTTTTTACACATCTTTTGCCTTTGAAACTACATTATTGCACCATTAAGCAGTAATATAAATGTGCCCATCAAGTTTCATCATTAACACACAGGATGGCTGTTAAATGCGTTGGCAATGTTGAGAGAAACAAAGTCACAAGCCACAGGAAGTTAATTGCCAGAAGTAAACCGTTTTATATACCTACCGAAATATCATCTGAGCTGGAACTGCTGGTCGATGGATGCCAAGATTCATCACTGTCAGGATCCAAAGGGTAAAGCTCTTCACTTTCACTACTGTCTGTGTCAAATATGCGTTGAAGACCCGAAGACGCTTCAGTTGTTCCTGACCCACCTGCCATTTTGCCGTGGCTTGTGACTATGTATCTTCTGAAACTACCACCAGATGGCACAGCATAGAACTGCACTCCATCACAGCCTGCCATCTGTTGCAGTAACATGGAACTTTTTCAACACATTGTGAAGAAGACATTGTTAAGAATGTCGCAACATGAAAAACTCAATTTCGTGAAAGTTGTGGCTTATGACTATATCTCTCCGAACCCTTTAATTTTCTGATTTCTTTTCCCTTTATTTGTGTTATGGAACGTTGCTTGTTTCCAAATTTCTTGCTTCTAGGTCAACGGGGGACGTACACTATAGCTCGTAACGATTGAATTTTCGAATATCAATTAGTGTGATATAAATGGCAGTGTCTTCTGATTGCGTTCACTTAGACGCTTATGTCTTTTACGCCAGCTAGGAAACAAACCTAAGTATGTGGCATAAATTTCAACTTGACACGTCTATAGGTTCCTAAAAAAAAGAGAGAGAGAGAGAGATCTTAACAGATGTTCAGACAGACAGTCGGACAAAAAAGAGGAAAAATAAAACAATATTTCTCCATATGGTGCAGTTACAAATTAATAACTTTCCCTTGGTTGTACCGTGATACCTTTCTTGTTGCCAAATTTTATGACTGTAGGACAGTGGGAAGTACCCTACATGTTTTGATTTGTTAGTTTGCAAATATCAATACATAGACATACATAGCCCTATCTTTTCATTGCACTGACTTAAAAGCTTCAATTTTTTACACTATCTAGGAACCGCAAACCTTCGTATTCACCATGTATTTTAACTTGAGACTTCTAATAGTTCCTGAGACAAAAGGGGTCTTAACAGGCGGACGGCCAGACAGTCAGATAACAAATGATTTTTTTTTTCGTGTGGATGATTACAAATTCACAATGTCAGGATTTTTTCCTTTACTTATACTATGAAACTTTGTTTCTTGTCAAATTTCAGCATTCTAGGCCAGCGAGAAGTGCCCTATAGGTTTTGATGAGTGAGTTTGCAAGAATCAAAATGTATGACATAAATGGCCGTATCTTTTGACTTAATTGACTTGGAAGCTTAAATTTATTTCACCGCCAAGGGACCATAAACGTTTTTGTGTGACATAAATTTCAACTTGATATGTATACTTTTTCCTGAGAAAGAAGGGCCTTAACAGATGGACAGAGAGTCAGACATATAACAAAGAACAAAAGATGGTTTTTGATGTGATATAATTACAAATTAACAATAATCTTATTATTTCCTTTAATTATACCGTGAAACTTTGCTTCTCGTCAGAGTTCATGTTTCTAGCCCAACCGGAAATACCCTATAGGTTTTGATCAGTGACTTGGCGAGTATCAAAATGTGTGATATCAAAGGCCGTATCTTTTGATTGCACTGACGTAGAAGATTACGTTTATCAAACCGCCAGGGGACCGTAGATCTTAGTATGAGACATAATTTCAACGGGATACATCTACATATTCCTGAGAAAACGGGTTTTCAACGGACAGACAGACAAAGTGATCCTATGAGGGTTCCGTTTTTATCGATTGAGGTACGGGAACCCAAAAAAACATACTACTCATTGCAGGAGATGTCGCTCCCGCTCACAGATCCTATCTTCTCATGACAACGAAGTTGTGCAGCACGACACCATTATGTAAACTGTTGTATGAATCCAGTAACATATGTTGTACAAACGAAGCTTGAGTGGCCGAATATCGATATTCCTCATGAGAAACAATTTTACGAAGTAACCTATTGAGGTGGTGCAATACTAAAACAATGAAGTTATATTGTAATGGACGGCAGTTCAAGTTTGTATCCGTAATTTGTCTGAATCTCTTATGTGAATACCGGGATGTTTCCTTCGAAAGGACGCTACTGATCTCATTCTACATCTACATACATCCTCTGCAATCCACCATTCGGTGCGTGGCGGAGGGTACCTCGTACCACAACTAGCATCTTCTCTCCCTGTTCCACTCCCAAACAGAACGAGGGAAAAATGATTGCCTATATGCCTCTGTACGAGCCCTAATCTCTCTTATCTTATCTTTGCGGTCTTTCCGCGAAATGTAAGTTGGCGGCAGTAAAATTGAACTGCAGTCAGCCTCAAATGCTGGTTCTCTAAATTTTCTCAGTAGCGATTAACGAAAAGAACGCCTCCTTTCCTCCAGAGACACCCGAGTTCCTGAAGCATTTCCGTAACACTCGCGTGATGATCAAACCTACCAGTAACAAATCTAGCAGCCCGCCTCCGAATTGCTTCTATGTCCTCCCTCAATCCGACCTGATAGGGATCCCAAACGCTCGAACAGTACTCAAGAATAGGTCGTATTAGTGTTTTATAAGCGGTCTCTTTTACAGATGAACCACATCTTCCCAAAATTCTACCAATGAACCGAAGACTACTATCCGCCTTCCCCACAACTGCCATTACATGCTTGTCCCACTTCATATCGCTCTGCAATGTTACGCCCAAATATTTAATCGACGTGACTGTGTCAAGCGCTACACTAATAATGGAGTATTCAAACATTACGGGATTCTTTTTCCTATTCATTTGCATTAATTTACATTTATCTATGTTTAGAATTAGCTGCCATTCTTTACACCAATCACAAATACTGTCCAAGTCATCTTGTATCCTCCTACAGTCACTCAACGACGACACCTTCCCGTACACCACAGCATCATCAGCAAACTGCCGCACATTGCTATCCACCCTATCCAAAAGATCATTTGTGTAGATAGAAAACAACAACGGACCTACCACACTTCCCTGGGGCACTCCAGATGATACCCTCACCTCCGATGAACACTCACCACCGAGGACAACGTACTGGGTTCTATTACTTAAGAAGTCTTCGAGCCACTCACATATTTGGGAACCAATCCAATATGCTCATACCTTAGTTAGGATTCTGCAGTGGGGCACCGAGTCAAACGCTTTCCGGAAGTCAAGGAATATGGCATCCGTCTGATACCCTTCATCCAGGGTTCGCAAGATATCATGTGAAAAAAAGGGCGAGTTGCGTTTGGCAGGGGCGATGCTTTCTAAAGCCGTGCTGCATGGACAGCAACTTCTCTGTCTCAATGAAATTCATTATATTCGAACTGAGAATATGTTCGAGAATCTTGCAACAAACCGATGTTAAGGATATTGGTCTGTAATTCGAGTTTCTCCCGTCTCTAATGACCTCGTTGTCGACCGGACTTTAAGCCCTAATTTCCTTCCTCCTTTTTGTAGCACCAACACTTGCAGAGTGGTAGCACACGTAGGAAGTGCAGTCAGTAAGCAGGCGTAGCCAGCACTCACTGCGAACTCCCTGGCAGTACACAGTACAAGACGCAGGCGGCGCCGGGCCGGCCTCTGGACTTTGATTGGCGCCACCTCCACTCCCTCTTCCCGCCCACTCCCCCCACCCCTCCTCCCATCACCCTTGTAGCTTATTGCTGCCAGGCCGCGGATCGCAGTCAGACCAGATTTCCCCCGGGCACTGGCCCATTAAATTCGCCTCTGTTTCGCGTGGCTATGCCTGCAGCTCTCCACCATCGCAGGAACTAGCTTAAAGGGTGCCAAATGGCATTGTACTGCGTCCTATACGGAATACAATAGACCGCGACTGTGCGGTGTCTTTTTTCACACGTGTTAAGTTGTAACGTTGGACTCGCAGGCAGACATTTATATTGAGTGTACATCATTACTAGTTTTTCTCTCGCCTTCTTTTACTGCCCATGTGAAGGTAATATTATCCTAACTCGTATACCAACTGTAATTTCCTGATGTCCCCGTCTTTCTCGCGGTATGTTCGACTGTCGCAACAGCCCAACGATCTCTTCATAACTCCATCAACTTCACCTGCTTGTTTATCTCTCATTAACCCTGCAAAAATCAAAGCAGTTTTTAGGGTTCCGTACCTCGGCAAATAGAAGCGGAATCCTGATGGGATCACTTTATTGTCCGACTGCCGATCTCTCTGGCTGACTCTTGAAAACTCTTTTTCTCAGGAACGGGTAGACATATCAGGTTCAAATATTTGTCACTTACTACGGTCTACGGTCCCTTGGCGGTGTAACAAATTGAAGCTTTTGAGTTAATGGAATCAAAAGCTACTGCCATTTAAGTCGCATATTTTAATACTCGCAAACTCGCCGATTAAAACCTATAGAGTTCGTCCCTTTGATCGAGAATCACGAAATCCTACAAGAAGAAAGGTTTCACAGTACAAGTAAAGGGAAAAATCCTAAATTGTTAATTTGAAACTATATCACACACAAAAAAAAATTTCCTGTCCGAATGTCCATATGCCCCTCCGTCTGTTAAGGGGAGCCGGAGGTGGTCAAATCCAAAATATTACGATTTTTTTTGCTACCGAAAATTAATTGGAACATTCCTCTTTAATGTAAACTTTGAATTATTGTTCTACTCGCCCTAGAAGTGGAGTTATTACCATTTTCACCCACGCCTGTAGAGGAAATGGGCGGCCGCTGAATGCATCTAACACCCTCTCGTGACTTCCTGGCGAACTGCTTGGGATTTTCTCGGCCTGTTACACATACAGCGAGTGTGCAAGGGTTGGCTACATTGTTTTCTGTTTCAAATGAAGCGCTAAGAGAGATTCGGTAGTGGCATTAGATGGTTCCTGGCAAAAGAGGGGTCATAAATCCCTGAATGGGGTTGTAACTGCTACTTGGTGATAGCGCAAAAGTGGTAGATGTTGCAATATTATCAAAACATTGTAGGTGCAAAAATAAAATCGAAGGAGAGCACAGTGGAACCTGTGAGGCAAATTTTAGTGGATCAAGTGGAGCAATGGAAGTGGATGGAGTGAAACAAATTTTTGAACGTTCAGTTCCCAGATACAACGTTAGGTACAAATACTACCTTGGGGATGGTGACTGCAAAGGTTTCAAGACTATAGAGGAACTGAAACCATATGGAAATGAATTTGTAGTTGAAAAGTTGGAATGCATTGGGCATGTGCAAAAGCGTATGGTGCACGGCTTTGAAGGCTCAAACAAACTTTGGGTTCAAGTAAGCTCAGTGATGGAAAGACAATAGGAGGGAGAGGCAGGCTTACTGATGAGGTGATTGCACGTCTACAGAGATACTATGGGTATGCTATAAGGCAAAATACTAGTAATGTTAGTGACATGCGAAAAGCAGTGTGGGCATTGTTCCTTCATACTGCCTCTTCCAATGAATACCCTCAACACAGCCTGTGCCCAAAAGATTCCTGGTGCAAATATAATGCAAAAAAGGACTATGATCACAAACATGGTTGGCCAGCAGATGTGATAAATGCAATAAAACCATTTTTTCATGACTTAGCACAGCCAGAATTGTTACACAAATGTCTACACGGAAAGACGCAGAATCCTAATGAGAGCGTAAACAATTTGATTTGGAAAGTGATTCCTAAAAGGGTGTTTGTGAGCATAAAAACACTGCACTTTGGCATTTATGATGCAATAGCAACCTACAACCAAGGGAACAGTGTGAAGTGTGAAGTTCTGAAGGCATTAGGATTTACAGCTGGGGTGAACACTGTACGAACACTAAGAAATATTGACAGAGAAAGGATAAGAGGAGCAGAAAGAAGAGAAAGGCATATGAAGTATGATGGAACAACAGGCCAGAAAAGAAGACAGAAGAGGAAGCTTTTGGAGGATGAAGAAGAAGACCCTGATAATCCATCCTATAGAGCAGGAATGCACTGAGAAACTTTGATAGCCGTTTCCCGTAAATTAGAATTTTTCGAATATAAGGAACATTTTCTCAAAATCCACTCAAGCTAGAGAGATGAAATTTTTATACAGCACTCCTAGTGGTCAGACGTACATTGTGACACAGCCATTTGG
The DNA here is from genome assembly GCF_023898315.1 of Schistocerca nitens. NCBI lineage: Eukaryota > Metazoa > Arthropoda > Insecta > Orthoptera > Acrididae > Schistocerca > Schistocerca nitens. The sequence continues at coordinate 556,785,445 of NC_064615.1, read as the reverse complement.
CAATATGTTCAGTAGTTTCATTTCAGTTTAATTATAAAGCAATTATTTGTAAAAACATTTGGGTCATTAATGAAAAAAAATAATTGGAAGGAAACTAGAAAGATACTCCAAAATCCCTCTGTCATAACTGCAACACTAAACCACTCTATATGTAAAAAAAATTCAAATTTTTCTATTTGGTAGTTTATTCATAAATGTTCCTCATACTTAGTGATTTTAACATGTGCAGCATAGGCATCTCCGGCTTCCCTTAATACCCCTTTTCTCATAAATGGACAGGCATATCAACATGAAATGTATGTCACATACTAAGGTCTGTAGTCTTTCTGTTGTGCAAAGAAGTTATGACTCTAAGTCAATTCAGTCAAAAGATACGGCCATGTATGTCACATATTTTGATACTCGCACATTCACCCATTAAAACCTAAAGTGTAGCTCCTGTTGACCTAGGATCATGAAATGTGGCAAAAAAACGCGGTTTCACAGAACAATTAAAGGAAAAAAAAACATGATTGTATATCACACAAAAAATATTTCTTTTGTCATTTGTTACCCGACTTCAAACCTGAAATTAAGGCATTCTCGAAAGTCTTGGAACCGCTAAGATCGACAGCTTGCGAATATCGACGTCGATAACGGGAAAAAATAGTTGAGATTCTCGGTTTCCGGAATGGATAAAGTGTCAACATTCATGACTCTGTACGGAACCCTCAGAGCGCGAGTCCTACTCGCAACTGGCCTAATTTTTTTTATCCGTGTGTCAACGGATTTGATGCTGTCCTTCAGTTTCTCCTATCTTGTTTAATCTTTCCATCCCATATAACATGTTTTAGGCATTCTGTATATATCTGCATCTATTACTTTTCCCGTAAACTACTCCTTCCAGCAACAATCTAACTATTCACTGACGCCACCAGACGTCCCTTTAATCTGTCCCATTATCTGGTAAGGGTTTACTAAAGACCTCTTTCCTCACTTATTCTTTTTAGCGCTTCGAGTCCCATATTTTAACGTTCACTTGATTTTTACATTTTTCGGTAGCACCATATTTCAAATGTCTACAGATCCATTTTCTGCAGATATCCGATGTTTCGAGTTTCGTTTCCTTATAGTGTTGTGTACTGCTGTTGGAAGGGCCGAAGGACATGAAAGGGAAGCAGATGTTGTAAAGGAAGTGACGTATGGTCTTAACCTATGTCAGATGTTATTCAGTCTGTACAGTGAGCAAGCGTTAAAGAAAGGCAAGGAGCAATTGGCAAGGGAACTAAATTTCAAGAAGAATAAATAAAAACTTTGAGGTCGCACTAGGCAAAGGATCTGGAACAGCAGTTGAGCTGAAAGGATAATGCCTTGAAACGATATTATAAGACGAATATCAGCAAAAGTAGAGCAATGGTAACGGAATGTAGTCGACTTAAATCAGGCGCTGCCGAGGGAATTATACAAGAAAATGAGACACTAGATGACGAAATGGGCAGCGAAATAACTGTTGATGGCCGAAATAGAGAGGATATAAAATGAGGACTGGCTACAGCAATGACAGCATTGGTGAAAAAGAGGAATTTGTGAACATCGAATATAAAATTAAGTGTTAGAAAATCTTTTATCTACATCTACATCTACATCTATACTCCGCGAGCCACCTTACGGTGTGTGGCGGAGGGTACTTATTGTACCACTATCTGATCCCCCCTTCCCTGTTCCATTCACGAATTGTGCGTGGGAAGAACGACTGCTTGTAAGTCTCCGTATTTGCTCTAATTTCTCGGATCTTTTCGTTGTGATCATTACGCGAGATATATGTGGGCGGTAGTAATATGTTGCCCATCTCTTCCCGGAATGTGCTCTCTCGTAATTTCGATAATAAACCTCTCCGTATTGCGTAACGCCTTTCTTGAAGTGTCTGCCACTGGAGCTTGTTCAGCATCTCCGTAACGCTCTCGCGCTGACTAAATGTCCCCATGACGAATCGCGCTGCTTTTCGCTGGATCATGTCTATCTCTTCTATTAATCCAACCTGGTAAGGGTCCCATACTGATGAGCAATACTCAAGAATCGGACGAACAAGCGTTTTGTAAGCTACTTCTTTCGTCGATGAGTCACATTTTCTTAGAATTCTTCCTATGAATCTCAACCTGGCGCCTGCTTTTCCCACTATTTGTTTTATGTGATCATTCCACTTCAGATCGCTCCGGATAGTAACTCCTAAGTATTTTACGGTCGTTACCGCTTCCAATGATTTACCACCTATGGCATAATCGTACTGGAATGGATTTCTGCCCCTATGTATGCGCATTATATTACATTTATCTACATTTAGGGAAAGCTGCCAGCTGTCGCACCATTCATTAATCCTCTGCAGGTCTTCCTGGAGTACGTACGAGTCTTCTGATGTTGCTACTTTCTTGTAGACAACCGTGTCATCTGCAAATAGCCTCACGGAGCTACCGATGTTGTCAACTAAGTCATTTATGTATATTGTAAACAATAAAGGTCCTATCACGCTTCCTTGCGGTACTCCCGAAATTACCTCTACATCTGCAGATTTTGAACCGTTAAGAATGACATGTTGTGTTCTTTCTTCTAGGAAATCCTGAATCCAATCACAAACCTGGTCCGATATTCCGTAAGCACGTATTTTTTTCACTAAACGTAAGTGCGGAACCGTATCAAATGCCTTCCTGAAGTCCAGGAATACGGCATCAATCTGCTCGCCAGTGTCTACGGCACTGTGAATTTCTTGGGCAAATAGGGCGAGCTGGGTTTCACATGATCTCTGTTTGCGGAATCCATGTTGGTTATGATGAAGGAGATTTGTATTATCTAAGAACGTCATAATACGAGAACACAAAACATGTTCCATTATTCTACAACAGATTGACGTAAGTGAAATAGGCCTATAATTATTCGCATCTGATTTATGACCCTTCTTGAAAATGGGAACGACCTGTGCTTTCTTCCAGTCGCTAGGTACTTTACGTTCTTCCAGAGATCTACGATAAATTGCTGATAGAAAGGGGGCAAGTTCTTTAGCATAATCACTGTAGAATCTTAAGGGTATCTCGTCTGGTCCGGATGCTTTTCCGCTACTAAGTGATAGCAGTTGTTTTTCAATTCCGATATCGTTTATTTCAATATTTTCCATTTTGGCGTCCGTGCGACGGCTGAAGTCAGGGACCGTGTTACGATTTTCCGCAGTGAAACAGTTTCGGAACACTGAATTCAGTATTTCTGCCTTTCTTCGGTCGTCCTCTGTTTCGGTGCCATCGTGGTCAACGAGTGACTGAATAGGGGATTTAGATCCGCTTACCGATTTTACATATGACCAAAACTTTTTAGGGTTCTTGTTTAGATTGTTTGCCAATGTTTTATGTTCGAATTCGTTGAATGCTTCTCTCATTGCTCTCTTTACGCTCTTTTTCGCTTCGTTCAGCTTTTCCTTATCAGCTATGATTCGACTACTCTTAAACCTATGGTGAAGCTTTCTTTGTTTCCGTAGTACCTTTCGTACATGATTGTTATACCACGGTGGATCTTTCCCCTCGCTTTGGACCTTAGTCGGTACGAACTTATCTAAGGCGTACTGGACGATGTTTCTGAATTTTTTCCATTTTTGTTCCACATCCTCTTCCTCAGAAATGAACGTTTGATGGTGGTCACTCAGATATTCTGCGATTTGTGCCCTATCACTCTTGTTAAGCAAATAGATTTTCCTTCCTTTCTTGGCATTTCTTATTACACTTGTAGTCATTGATGCAACCACTGACTTATGATCACTGATACCCTCTTCTACATTCACGGAGTCGAAAAGTTCCGGTCTATTTGTTGCTATGAGGTCTAAAACGTTAGCTTCACGAGTTGGTTCTCTAACTATCTGCTCGAAGTAATTCTCGGACAAGGCAGTCAGGATAATGTCACAAGAGTCTCTGTCCCTGGCTCCAGTTCTGATTGTGTGACTATCCCATTCTATACCTGGTAGATTGAAGTCTCCCCCTATTACAATAGTATGATCACGAAACTTCTTCACGACGTTCTGCAGGTTCTCTCTGAGGCGCTCAACTACTACGGTTGCTGATGCAGGTGGCCTATAGAAGCATCCGACTATCATATCTGACCCACCTTTGATACTTAACTTAACCCAGATTATTTCACATTCGCATTCGCTAATAACTTCACTGGATATTATTGAATTCTTTACTGCTATAAATACTCCTCCACCATTGGCGTTTATCCTATCCTTGCGGTATATATTCCATTCTGTGTCTAGGATTTCGTTACTGTTCACTTCCGGTTTTAACCAACTTTCCGTTCCTAATACTATATGCGCACTATTTCCTTCAATAAGAGATACTAATTCAGGAACCTTGCCCTGGATACTCCTGCAGTTTACCAATATTACGTTAACTTTTCCTGTTTTTGGTCTCTGAGGACGGACGTTCTTTATCAACGATGATAATGTTCTCTCTGGTAAGCCGTCAGGTATTTTATCGTTTCGCCCAAGGGGGGGTCCCTCTAACCTAAAAAACCCCCGTGTGCACGCCACACGTACTCTGCTACCCTAGTAGCTGCTTCCGGTGTGTAGTGCACGCCTGACCTGTCTAGGGGGGCCCTACAGTTCTCCACCCAATAACGGAGGTCGATGAATTTGCAACCATTATAGTCGCAGAGTCGTCTGAGCCTCTGGTTTAGACCCTCCACACGGCTCCAAACCAGAGGACCGCGATCGACTCTGGGCACTATGCTGCAGATATTAAGCTCAGCTTGCACTCCGCGTGCGATGCTGGTTGTCTTCACCAAATCAGCCAGCCGCCGGAAGGAACCAAGGATGGCCTCAGAACCCAAGCGGCAGGCGTCATTCGTTCCGACATGTGCTACTATCTGCAGCCGGTCACACCCAGTGCGTTCAATAGCTGCCGGAAGGGCCTCCTCCACATTACGGACGAGACCCCCCGGCAAGCACACCGAGTGCACACTGGCATTCTTCCCCGACCTACCCGCTATTTTCCTGAGGGGCTCCATAACCCGCCTAACGTTGGAGCTCCCTATAACTAATAGGCCCGCCCTCTGTGACTGTCGGGACCTTGCCGGAGAATCGGCCACTGGCCCAACAGGCGAGGCATCCTGTGGTGGCTCGGAAACGATGTCATCACCACTAGGAAGCACCCCGTACCTGTTGGAAAGGGGTAAGGCAGCCGCCACGCGGCCAGATCCCACCTTCGCCTTTCGGCCAGGCACGCGCGAGCCCACCACTGTCCGCCATTCACCCTGGAGTGATGGCTGACCGGTAAGATGCTCACTGCCGGAAGACGCAGCGACATCAGGGGTTCCATGTGATTCCAAGGCCACCGAAGTAGGCATAGGTCTCACCACAGTTGCCCCAACGCCACTACGAGCCGACGCCTGCGCCTCGAGCTCGATGAGCCTAACAGACAAAGCCTCCACCTGTCCCCGAAGAGTGGCCAATTCTCCTTGCGTCCGCTCACAACAACCACAGTCCCTACACATGACTATGTTTACCCTACTCTATACGGTGACAAATTCCCAAGATAATCTTCTGATGAGCTACTCTGATAATCAAGAAACACTCACTGAAATACGAGACGCGAAAACTACGCTAGGTTTTCCCAGAAAAACTATTTAAAAGCTAAGCGCAGCAAATAAGTACAAAAACACTGTTATTGAAATAAAAGGTTCTACCTAGTAAGCACTCGAACACGCAAGAAATTACAAAAATAAACTAGTAATTACACAGATAACTGAAAATAAGTCGCTGCTGTTTGTAAAATATGTAAGAAGCAAACGGTGTACTCGCCTTAGTAGTAGCAGGAGCTAGCGATGCGCTCTCGCTGACGGTCTAACTGACAGTCTAACTAATGAAGGTATTTGTCTGGAATTTAGCCTTCTACAAAACTGAAACATCGAAGATAGGCAATTCAGACAGGAGAACAACAGAAACTCTTGAAACGGGCTGCTATGGAAAATTTTTTGAGGATTTGATGGGTAGGTAGAATAACTAATGAGGAGGTACTTAATCGAACTGGGGAGAAAAAGATATTTTCCATATGACTTTCATCTGGCTCTATACATCTCCTTCACATCCTCCCAGAAGGCCTCTATAGCGAACCTTCCCACGGGTCTAGTCAAAACATTCCGCTCCTGATATCTGTACCCAATAAACCAAACCCTACTAGTCAACTTGACAAAGTATTGAAACACCACAAACACGACACATTGTCATGCCTAATAAGGTGTAAGAAAAGCGTTGACACTCAAAACAGTTTCCAGTCATGTGGGAATGGACAATTACAGACCCCGTATGTTACGTTATACCATCATTCCTGCAAAATAGTGGAAAGTGCAGGTAGCGACAGTCAAGGTGGATAGCGATCACGAACCCTTCTCTCCAAATATGACCACAAAGGCTTAATAATACTGAGCTCTGGTGACTATGGTGGCCAGAGAAAATGAAATATTCATCCTCGTGCTCACGAAGCCAGTTCTGGGCATTCCGAGCTATGTGAACGGGGGCCATGTCGTTTTTTGATCCAGCGCCACTAGTGGAAAAAAAGGGCAAAAAAAGGCGGAAGTACATATATGATTACGAAATAGTTCACAGGCGAATGGCCGAATATCAGAGTCCAACAGGCATGATATTTTCGATAGCGACAACGTTGCCATCATTAGCTGCGGCCGGCCGGAGTGGCCGAGCGGTTCTAGGCGCTACAGTCTGGAACCGCGCGAACTTTGCGGTCGCAGGTTCGAATCCTGCCTCGGGCATGGATGTGTGTGATGTCCTTAGGTTAGTTAGGTTTAAGTAGTTCTAAGTTCTAGGGGACTGATGACCTCAGAAGTTAAGTCCCATAGTGCTCAGAGCCATTAGCTGCGCTGCTGAATCGATGACCTAGGAACTGGTGCAGGACGTTTTCTTTCCGCCCCACCTTCCCCTCCCCATCCCTCCCACCTGACGCACTGTGCACAGTCGCACCCAGGCTCGGGCGTGCTTCCTGCACCTGCTCCCCGTTCCTCTCGCCGACATGTCGTTCTGTCCACGGTTCGTGCCCAGGGATGCCTACTGGAGGCATCTCGTCTGCTGATCTGTCTGACCCCAAATCAGTTCGTTGTGGGATATCTCCTGTTCTTAATCAGACTGCGTGCGGTTTTCCAGGGACCTCTAACGACGTATCAACATTGATCAGCTCTTCTTTTACTCGAATCTCGATAGACTATTTAAGAGGGGCTCTTCAGTCAATTGACCGAAAATATCAATTTTCAATTTACTTTGTATTAGTAGAACTCATGGACAGTAAGTTTCCAAAGGTTCAATAATGAAATCACTTCCGACGTTCCGGAAAAATAAATGTGTGACGCGACCTTCCTGTCACGCCCACTTTTTGAAGAAACACTTCAATACTAACTTAGTGAACAAGAATTTCGAGAATTACTTTCACGCAAACTTGCACGGGTTGCAGGCTATGATACACACTCTTTGGTTTTATAGGTCATTATGACACTGATTCGTATCTTAGAAACGATAACAAACCAGTTGCTTTGTTTATGAAGAAGCAGTCCTTGTTTGCCTTGTGCTACTGACGGACTTTATCCAGAATTGCAACTTATGATGCAGTCCTTGTATTTAATAACGATAACGTAGGGAAGCTTTAGATAAGAAATTTAAGAAATTTCACTCACAATATCTCGAGAAAAACACATTTACAGCACTTTTCTGCAGCTGAAAACTCAGTTGAAGACCTGGTAAGGGAAAGAATGCAGAAAACAAGCAATGTGTACAAATCCGGGGGCGCGGGGTTCTGAAGAGGTGAGATAAAAAAAAAGTTAGGTTGAACTTTAAATAACAGTTCCCGAAAATTCTGTTTTTTAAAGTTTATGTACCTTTTTCTCAGAATCACTGAGTTCTCGAATTGTTAAATTTTGTACATTTATTCCTATATATCCAATACATGTCTGAATACTAAAATCTGAAATTTTTAGTATAAGATGAGATACGGGCCAAAGTGCTTGGAATTTTGCATGAATCTTATATTATACTTACAAAATTATAATTAAAAATTATAAACTTCTCCTTTTCGATATACTCCTCATGAGAGGAGCTTACCGTAGGGAAACAAATTAAACAGAGAAAATTTTGTAGAAATTTCTTGAATAATTACTGAGAAAAACGTACATATATTATGTTTTGAAAATAAAATCTTTAAATTCAGTAAAATAAATTAACTGTATATGATCCAAGGAACTTAACAGTAAATCTGTTAATTTCATGTAAAGTCTGGCACAAAATTTCATTGCCGTCTTTTCAAAATTGTGGATTTGGTGCCTCTTTTAAATAGTGTGTGTTTGTCATGAACGTCCCTCTTTGTTGATAGAGTTTCACAAGTGAGACATCTGTATCAGAACTTAAGTATGGTCATAACCTATTCTGTGTAATTCCAATAAGCCGTTTTCCGTTACTGGAGCCTTGTTTGGTTAATCCAGTCTGGTGCGGCGGTGGTGTTTACAGCAATGATCTTCTACAGTACTCACTGCGTAACCTATGTATGTCACACCACAGCGTCAGGTGATCTGATAGGTCCAGGACTTCTATAATCTGAGGTCGACCTTGACACTACCAAGCAAAAAAATGGTTTAAATTGCTCTGAGCACTATGGGACTTAACATCTGAGGTCATCAGTCCCCTAGAACTTAGAACTACTTAAACCTAACTAACCTAAGGACTTCACACACATCCATGCCCGAGGCAGGATTCGAACCTGCGACCGTAGCGGTCGCGCGGTTCCAGACTGTAGCACCTAGAACCCCTCGGCCACTGCGTCCGGCACACTACCAAGCAGTGCTCGTGTTTTACCTGGTGGGCAGAAGACCGTATTAATTTAGTGTCTCAGGGGAACTGATAGCTATTTTATATAGCCGTTCTTCCTGAACTCCGTCCGCATATGTTCAAGTTCATGGACGAGACTCACTGTCGGAGAGGGTGATAGCCCTGTCTACTAATGTTTTGCGCATCCCATTACTTTGCACCGGTTGGTGGCAGCTGTCTGCGTTTAGGTACAGGTTGGTGTCTCTCTTCTTACGGTACACATGTCTGGGTGTAAGAGCGCCGGTCGGTTTTAGTGGTGGGTGGTGGTGGTGGTGGTGGTGGTGGGGGGGGGAGGGAGGATAGAGAGGGGGTGGGAGGGAGGGAGGGAGGAGGGGATAAAAGTCATGAGCCAGCTCCTAGGCAATCAATTCATCAGGTCACTTCCAGATGGCAGCTTGGTCGCTTGCTGAAATATTGTGCCCTTTGGACACTGACACCGGGTCGTTTACCTGAGAACTCAAAAATTGCTCTGAGCACTATGCGACTTAACTTCTGAGGTCATCAGTCGCCTAGAACTTAGAACTAATTAAACCTAACTAATCTAAGGACATCACACACAACCATGCCCGAGGCAGGATTCGAACCTGCGACCGTAGCGGTCGTTCGGCTCCAGACTGCAGCGCCTAGAACCGCACGGCCACTCCGGCCGGCCTTACCTGAGAACTACTTCGTCATGAATTACGCTGGAAGCAGTTGAAGAATCACTGCACGTTTGAAGTTTCTTGCCGGCCGGAGTGGCCGAACGGTTCTAGGCGCTTCAGTCTGGAACCGCACGACCGCTTCGGTCGCAGGTTCGAATCCTGCCTCGGGCATGGATGTGTGTGATGTCCTTAGGTCAGTTAGGTTTAAGTAGTTCTAAGTTCTAGGGGATTGATGACATCAGAAGTTAAGTCACATAGTGCTCAGAGCCATTTGAACCATTTTTGACATTACACTTAGTGGTCGGGCACTTTATAAGGCGTTATTTTCACCAAGCTCTCTTAGACTGCTCGCTTATTTCAGTGGAGTTAAACTCTCAACAAATAATGCTTTATCGACATGTAATTTTAGACTGCATTGTCTACTGGGTTACTATTAAAAATAGTGCTGTAGCAGAGTTGCAATGAAATACCGGATCGAAAAAGCAGTATGTTCTAAAAAATGACGGTTATTACAGAATCGACTTTTAGGAGAATGACGGAAATAACAACAACGTGCTTGAACTATGATGATACTTTATGTATTGCGGGCATTAAAACTCCAAGGAAAACGGACAATGCCCTTGAATGAAACGTACTCTTACTCATATACGTTTTGTTATAATTATGTATTCACCTTCCTCTTGCAGGTGACGATCCTTGCGAACACCACTGTATGAGAGTGAAGGAGTCAAGTGATAACTGTAGGTACTGAGCCTTCGATGTTTAGTGATAAACGGATTAGCTAGAAGCAATTTATTAGTTCCCAAGAAGATCTCATTAACAGCACTTTCTAAAATTATGCTTCAGTTGCTATTTATTATAATGTTTGTATTCTCGTGAGACAAAACAAAGCTTCAGGTAATGTTACTGACGAAAGGTCATTAATATAAGCAAGGAAAAGTATGACCGCTATGATGGAACCTTGTGGTGCAACACATGCAGTTAGTCCCAGTTCGATGATGAGTAACAGCTTAAGGACTCTTTCCTATCGACGTCTCTTGTTCCCTACTATATCGATATCACTTGGACTTCAAAGTAACCGTAATTTTGGAACCTGCAGTTCAGTTGTTAGTCACAGTATTTGTCTCAAAAAGAATGGTGTATGGGTAAATGGGACTCGAAGCTGGAGAAGCTACATGAATGAACTATATGGAGCCCCTGTTTCACCTCGTTAGGTGCGGCCTTGCCACAGCTGGTGGTAGGTGTAAAGTACACCCTAAGACAAAAAAAAGCGACGCACTACGAAGGAATTATTCAAATGGGACGGAAACCGGTATATGTGTTTTACATGCACAGGCAAGAATATTACAATTTCAGAATAAATGTATGATTTATTGAAGAGAAAAAGCTTCACAAATTGAACAAATCAATCACGCGTTGGTCCTGGCCTTTATGCAAGTGGTTATTCTGCTTGGCATTGATTGAAAGAGTGGTTGGATGTCCTTTCGAGTGATATCGTGCCATATTCCGTCCAAATGGCGCGTATCCAGGCACATCTTCACTGGTCATCAGGGCTCAGTTCGAAATGGGATTCGCCACTGAAGACAGTACTACAAAAAATGGTTCAAATAGCTCTGAGCACTATGGGACTTAACATCTGAGGTCATCAGTGCCTAGAACTTAGAACTACTTAAACCTAACTAACCTAAGGACAGCACACACATCCATGCCCGAGGCAGGATTCGAACCCGCGACCGTAGCTGTCGCGCGGTTCCAGACTGTAGCGCCTAGAGCCGCTCGGCAACTCCGGCCGTCGAAGACAGTACTACCCCAGTCAGTGTGATTCCCGCCCGATTGTGCCCGACACCACTGCAAATGGGCTTGTTGGTGTACAGAGGTCAATTGTAGTCGGCGCAAGGGGAGCTGTGAGAGCTGCCTCCATTCTGAAGCACTAGTTGCAAGCCGGATCGATGATAATGGTCGATCCGGGACTCAGAGTGTCCCCGGCAGTTTCTCGGCCATAACGTTCTGCCATCTCCCTAGGTCGACCACTTCCTTCTTGACGCTGTGCGCTCTTGGTTCACCCACTCTTGCCAATATCATCGAATAGTAGCGTTGCTCCTGTTCGAATCCTGCCTCGGGCATGGATGTGTGTGATGTCCTTAGGTTAGTTAGGTTTAAGTAGTTCTAAGTTCTAGGGGATTGATGACCTCAGCAGTTAAGTCCCATAGTGCTCAGAGCCATTTGAACCATTTGCTCCTGTTCAAGTGTCTAGCTTTTCGCCGGTTACCCCAACCGGCTTCTTTGAGACCAATTACACGTTCTCTCTCAAATGCTGGTAACTGTTTTTCATGCGCCTGTCTGTGAGACACGGATATTCTCCAGCTCAGTTCACGGAATGAATTCGCAAAGACTTTATGCCCTGGTATCGACATACCCTTTGTTTACTCTACTTTCCAGCTGCGCGATGAAATTGTGTTGCAACGTTACCCATTCATACATCGGTCGCCAAAGTTTACAATTTTCATTTTGCTTCGATACCTACAAGAATATCAATTTGTGATCAATTTGCATAACTCATTCGTGGTGAGTCATTTTTTTTTTTTTGTCTTAGATTGTACACACCCAGAAAAATGGAGAAAATCAGAAAAGACCCTTCGGAAAAAAGACCCTGCCTGCTCACGGCCAGAAAGCTTCTGGAGCTGCCTCTGGGAGTGACAGCTTAAGAGCCGGCGATGGAGGGCAGGGTTGCTGATGGCCTCCCCTCGCAACACACGAGCCAGCCGCCGCCACGCAGGAAGAGCGCCCAACGGCTTCGGTTCACACTCAGCCGCCGGCTGCAAGCGTTCTGGCTGCTTCGCTGTCAAGCACAGCTCAGATACTATTCGTTAAAGCTAGCAAACCGCAAGTGTGTATGAAACGGACTGAAGATACAAATGCATTCATTATGCGCCATTATTATGTAATCACTAAAGTAGAAACTAATCTCTTCATCTATAGCACAGAGTGAGGTTTAGTGAGCAGTAACCTTATTTAAATATTAAACATCAGCTATGAATCAACGATGCACTTTTTTGATAATACCATTATCAACACTGAACAAAAGATCACTGAGGTCATAGAATCATAAATACACAACAGAATTTGACATAAAATGACAATACAACATAATCAAGTCACTCACTATCCAGTATGCAATTGTACCTACGTGTATCAAAGAGGATCGTAAAGAATACCAGAAATCTCACGGCTTGAGGGTACTAGATGGTGGAAACATTGAAAATAGCGGTATAGCTTTCATGGAATATGGGGGATTTTTTTACGCCACAGAGATAGCGAATTCCCAAGCAGAAAACCTTCACGTATCATTTTGTCAATGTTTCTGTCATGAAATACACAATTTTGACATGGTTAGGAAACTATCTACGCAGTAGCCATTTCAGCAATTAGATCAAAAGGTGGGAAGGTAATGTCAGTGGAGGGACAATGTAGTCATTCAGACTACGCTCCACTATTGGAAAGTGTGCCACTAATAATAAAGGGAAATAGAAAAAGGATGTAGGGGGAGTACACAGCTTTAGCAATGGAACTAGCTGCAAAATAAATGTGAAACGTCTCATTAGAATAACGGAGAACTTCAGAAAACAGCCCGCATCTCGTGGTCGTGCGGTAGCGTTCTCGCTTCCCACGCCCGGGTTCCCGGGTTCGATTCCCGGCGGGGTCAGGGATTTTCTCTGCCTCGTGATGGCTGGGTGTTGTGTGCTGTCCTTAGGTTAGTTAGGTTTAAGTAGTTCTAAGTTCTAGGGGACTTATGACCACAGCAGTTGAGTCCCATAGTGCTCAGAGCCATTTGAACCATTTGAATCAGAAAACATGCGCGCTATAAACGAAATAACTGACAGATATCTTATACACTGAAGTGCCAAAGAAACTGGTATAGGCATGCGTATTCCAATAAAGAGATACGTAACAGGCAAAATAAGGCGCTGCGGTCGGCAACGCCTATATAAGACAAGTGTCTGGCACAGTTGTTAGATTGGTTACTGCTGCTACAGTGGCAGGTCATCAAGATTTGACTGAGTTTGAACGTGGTGTTATAGTCGGCGCACTAGCGATGGGACACAGCATCTCCGAGGTAGCGATGAAGTAGGGATTTTTCCGACGATCATTTCACGAGTGTACCGTGAATGCCAGGAATCCGGTAAAACAACAAATCTCCGACATCGCGGCGGCCGGAAAAACATCCTGCAAGAACGGGACCAATAACGACTGAACAGAATCGTTCAACGTGGCAGAAGTGCAACCCTTCCACAAACTGTTGCAGATTTCAGTGCTGGACCGTCAACGAGTGTCAGAGTGCGAGCCATTCAACGAAACATCATCGATATGGGCTTTCAGAGCCGAAGGCAAATTCGTGTACCTTGATGACTGCAGGACACAAAGCTTTATGCATCGTCTGGGCCAGTCAACACCAACATTGGACTGTTGATGAATGTCTCGCCGGAAGAGTATCGTTTCAAATTGTATGGAGCGGATGGTCGTGTAAGGGTATGGAGACAACCTCAAGAAACCATGGCTGCTGCATGTCAGTGGGGGACTATTCAAGCAGATGGAGGCTCTGTAATCGTGTGATGCTCGTGCATTCGGAGTGATATGGGACCCCTGGTACGTCTAGATACGACTCTGACAGGTGACACGTACGTAAGCATCATGTCTGATCACCTGCATCCATTCATGTCCATTGCGCATTCCGACGGACTTGGGCAATTCCAGCAGGACAATGCGATACCCCACACTTCCAGAATTGCAACAGAGTGGCTCCAGTAACACTCTTCTGAGTTTAAATACTTTCGCTGGCCACCAAACTCCGCAGACATGAACAATATTGAGCATATCTGGGCTACCATGGAATGTACTGTTCAGGACAGATCTCCACGAACTTTTACTCTTACGCATTTATGGACAGCCCTTTAGGATTCATGCTGTCAGTTCCATCCAGCACTACTTCACATGTTAGTCGAGTCCATGACACGTCGTGTTGCGGCACTTCTGCGTGCTCGCGGGGGGCCCTACACGATATTAGGCAGGTGTACCTGTTTCTTTGGCTCTTTAGTTTATGTTCCACCCACTGAAACAAAAGCAGCAAGAGTATGAAATAATAGAAAGAATCTCGACAAAGGATAATATTACAGATACCTAGGCAAACCAATCAACCAGTACCACGAGCTTTCTGATCAGAAGTAACTCCAACGCTTCTACAATTTGCTATAATGACAACGTGATTACAAGTGAAGAGAAATACACAGAACACATGTCTGAAATGGAAACCACACCGTCAATACAAAAAGAGCGACAATAACATCAAAGTTAAATGGAAGAACAATTCATACAAAATTTATGGCTTAAACGTTTCAGATCAGCTCACACCTATCTCACTAAACAGCCAGATGCAATATGAAGGCAATATGATACGTCCTATCAAAAGATGGAAACACCACAAACCCCTCCAAATATCTCCGTGTCACATGCATACATATTATGTATAAAGTGTTCATATCATGTATAAACAAAGTGATGTGTAGACGCTTGATGGAAGTTGAAATACTGGCAGAAAAATGGAAATTCTGTGTGAACAAATCTCAAAGTTGTAAAGACAGCTCATCATAGATGCTGTCATATTACAGCAAGTAGCAGATGAAAAACTAGCATAGTTCAGTTTACATTACGAAATAGCTTTTGATTGCGTTCCAAATACATAGCTTATTTAAGCTCTGCTGGTATATGATACCATCATCATCATCATCATCATCATAAGACGGCTGTAAACAAGAACAAATGTATACCTGGACGTGAAAAGCCGCCTGATGATGAACCTGTCGATTCGAAACCGGTAACCGTGCTTTTTGTGTGAATAAATGGGATTATTAAAAGTGTTGCTGTTTTCATCTTTGTAAGGATCAACCTGAAGACCTATTTCGAACGCAGCTCAAACGGTTCAAATGGCTCTCTGCACTATGGGACTTAACATCTGAAGTCATGAGTCCCCTAGAACAGAATTACTTAAACCTAACTAACCTAAGGACATCACACATTTCCATGCCCGAGGCAGGATTCGAACCTGCGTCCGTAGCGGTCGCGCGGTTCCAGACTGTAGCGCCTAGAACCGCTCGGCCCCAAAGATGTAAACAACGATGCATGAGCGGCGCCTATTAGACGGAGGGGGTCAAACAGCCGATCAGTTCCAGTCATTCCATCAGGAAGGAGGTACACGGCTCGTGTTGTCTGTAGTTCAACCATGTATATAGACAGTCAATACCGCGGTTCGATCGCGTCTGCATTGTTACTTTGTGCCAGGAAGGGCTCTCAACAAGGGAAGTGTCCAGGCGTCTTGAAGTGGACCAAATCGATGTTGTTCGGGCATGGAGGAGATACAGAGAGACAGGAACTGTCGATGACATGCCTCCCTCAGGCCGCCCAAGGGCTGCTACTGCAGTGGATGGGGCTGCCTACGGATTATGGCTCCGAGGTACCCCAACAGTAACGCCACCATGTTGAATAAAGCTTTTCGTGCAGCCACAATATGTCGTGTTACGACTCAAACTGTGCTCAATAGGCTGCATATTGCGCAACTTTACGCCCGACGTTCATGGCGAGGTCCATCTTTGCAACCACCACACCATGCAGCGCGGTACAGATGGGCCCAACAACATGACGAATGGATCGTTCAGGATTGGCATCACGTTTTCTTCGCCGATGAGTGTCGCATTTGCCTTCAATCAGACAATCGTCGGAGATGCCTTAGACACACTGTCCAGCGAGGACAGCGTCATGGAAGGCGCCATAACGGCTGTACGATACGTGAATACCATCTTCCGACCGATAGTGCAACCATATCGGCAGCACATTGGCGAGGCATTCGTCTTCATGGACGACAATTCGCGCCCCCACCATGCACATCTAGTGAATGACTTCCTTCAGGATATCGACATCGCTTGACTAGAGTGGCCAGCGTGTTCTCCAGACATGAACCCTATCGACCATGCCTGGGATAGATTGAAAAGGGCTGTTTATGGACGACGTGACCAACCAACCATTCTAAGGGATCCACGCCAAATCGCAGTTGAGGAATGGGACAATCTGAACTAACAGTGCCTTTATGAACTTGTGGATAGTATGCCACGATGAATATAGGCATGGATCAATGCAAGAGGACGTGCTAGTGGGTATAAGAGGTACCGGTGTGTACAGCAATCTGTACCACCACCTCTGTAGGTCTCGCTGTATGGTGGTACAATATGCAATGTGTGGTTTTCATTAGCAATAAAAAGGGCGTAAATTATGTTTAAGTTGATCTACATTCCAACTTTCTATACAGGTTCCGGAACTCCCGGAACCGAGGTGATACAAATTTTTTTTTCATGTGTGTATATAGATAGTGGGCAAAGGTTATTATTCTTTCATGTAGATTTAAAATACATAACATTAAAAACCTGTACAGTAGATTGTACTGTTAACGAATTTTCTGTAGAATTAGCTTCCTAATACATGTAATTTAAAAACATCGACTTTTTGTATAAGAGATTTCCAACAAGTGTTCAAACGTAACGTGTTCCCATAACAACAAAAATATTTCCCATTTATTTTGTGACAGTTATATGGTGTCATAATTACAACATAGGAGCAAAGTCGTATATAGCAAATAATGTGCCATTAACGTATCTTCTGTAACGTAAATTATGATCCTCTTAGTATATCTTGGGATATGGCTTGTTTGTATGTTAAATTCATAACTGATACTAACGTATTCAGTGCATAATGCTCCTGTTTTTGATACTTAAAAATGGCTTAAGTTGTACAACCATATATCAAATAATAAAATGTCAGTTGAAGGCATCACAAAATCATTTAAAAATTCATCGCAGCTGCGGACCCAGTCACAATGAAGATTATGCAATTGATAACGGTCGCAGGCAGTTATGAGCTTAATGATTAATGTAACACAGAAATATTCATTTTAAATAACCAACAGTTTGAAGCTAAAAATGTTTACTGCGGCTGCGGCACCATGTGCAAGAGCATTTGCTAAGGATTTGTCTGCTACTACGAAAGCAATTAGTAATTGTACCGGCATACAACCGTTCATTGATGTTTATTACATTAGGCTTTGAAATCGGTTTCCTGTTTCATCATATCAAAAATTTTACTAGTCTAAATTATATGATGAACTAGGTATATTTAAGTCTTAGTCACTCATAAAAATAAATGTCTGTCTCATAATTTTGTGCGCTCTGCTTCACGTCATCCAAAGGAACAGGCAGAGGGTTTGTTGAGTACCTAGATTACTTAAAGTGACATTTTTCTTGAAACAAAATTGTACTTCAGTTCCCTCTCGAATTTTTTACTGACAGTTTCTAACATTCTGCGTGGTGTCTGTTTGTACTAAGTCGTGACTCCCTACCACTTTCGCGCAACGACGCTCTGAGCGTGTTTTTAGGGAATTGACTAGTTTGAACCTGGGACCTGTTGCTGGTAAGGAGACGCCAGACCACACATGACATGTAGAATTCAGAAGAGTTCAGTGAGACTAGCGATGATATAAACAAATACTTAAAGATTTCAGCGTCAGCTCCACTGCACTCCCTGTAAAAGAATCTTAATACTAACTAAATTTAGTGTAAGGGGTTCTAGGCTTTCCTATTTTTAGTTAGCTGGTAAAATAACGTAAAAAAGCAGTTAAGTTTACCACTGGAAATTTTATTCTACTCACAAAACATTGTTTATAAATTGCACTATTGATAAAAGGAAATGATTTAATACAGGATGGTAGAAACCAACTGTGTCAACAAAAATGTGAACGAATATTCCCTGAATGGGTTTCCAAGTTCTACAGTGGATCGAAGGATGACCTATGCCATATAACATCTATAATCTAGGTTTATATTAAGTTTCACAAAAGAGAAAACTATCAAAATGGTCTACAGTGACCCTCAATTATCTTTAATTACTTATCTAACTTGTCGTAAATTACAGTGGCTGATGTGGCTTCTCAATAACTATATAACAGAAAAATCATCGCGTTTCAGATTTTTACTTCAAGTGGCAAATGTGAACACCATGAGCTTTAATTGACGATCGACACTAGTATTAAGTAAAAAGGGGATGTAACAGATGAGACTTCTGCAGTTCTGAGTGAAGCCTTATGCGCTCAAAAATGCGGCATCGCGTGCGTTCATTACCTTGTCGGTGTTCGTCAGGGGGCGGCGGCCAGCGCAGCTCCGCTCACCTCGCCGTCTCGGAAGTAACTCCTGTCCTAACTTCTCCTTACTACAATTTACCGAAGTTGGTTTAAAAAAAAAAACTATCTGGCTGTGTTTTCATCTGGCCAATCAGGGTCTCAATGTTAACCTTAAGCTCCGCCTACAAAAATTCTGTCTATTTAATGATAAACGTTATACTTTTCGTGGTGGGGCAATGTTTTTAAGGTTTTCAACGTAACAGAGACGCGAAAAAGTCTCACGCTAAAACTTGCTGCTGGTGTGGTCCTTTTAGCTTTATCGTAAGATCTATACAGTTCTTCTGGAGGACTCTATCTTTTAACATGGGCTGGGGGGTGGTCCTGATGTAACAGAGACGCGAAAAAGTCTCACGCTAAAACTTGCGGGTGGTGTAGCCCTTTTTGTGTTATCGTAAGATCTATACTGTTCTTCTGGAGGGCTCTAGCTTTTAACATGGGCTGGGGGGTGGTCCTAACGTAACAGAGACACGAAAAAGTCTCACGCTAAAACTTGCGGGTGGTGTGGTCCTAGCGGTTAGCTGGCGACGTGGGTGTCCGTCCGTCCCTTATCGTAGGGCCTTCTAGCTTAACACGGTTCTGCTCTCGGCTTCTGTTCTCGTTTCTCCCCTCGGAGCTGCGTCTATCTCACGGTGGGAAGGTATGACATGCATTTAGGCATTTTTGTGTTAGTCTGTGGTATTCCATTTGCTCACTCGTTACTTTTATTACTTTGGTTAATTTAATGTCACGATTTATTCGGAGCTATGTGACATACTACTGGATTTGCTTATCATGTCAGGGTTTTCATGGAAGGGGTTGGATTTGCCTGACACCTTACAAGTTCTTCGTTGAAGAACGTTTCTACAAAAGAACAGCGTTTGTTGTATCATACTTTAAAGTAATTTTCGGGTAACTTTTGGATTCAGTAAATTTAACGAACGTGCATAAAATATTACGCGTGAATGTGGAGCACAAGAGAAATGTTGTATTCTAGCATCCCCTCAGAAATCTCAGCAACCCGATTTGTTCCCATCAGCCCCCCAGGCTGTTGATATTCCACCTTCAGCAATCTAGGCACCACAAATCAACACGCATCGACTGGTGGGAAGCCGTTAATTTATATTCTTATTTGTCTACACACGCTATGGTTGCAGGTTCGAATCCTGCCTCGGGCATGGATGTGTGTGATGTCCTTAGGTTGGTTAGGTTTAAGTAGTTCTAAGTTCTAGGGGACTTATGACCACAGATGTTGAGTCCCATAGTGCTCAGAGCAATTTGAAGCATTTTTTTGGTCTACACACAACTTAAACGAACCCCCATACCTCTAACACAAGGCCGCACAAACACGGAAAACCGCACGCGTGCAAAGCGAGGTGCAGTGAGTGCCTGCACAGTGCATCGGTTCAACTCGGCGTACTACGCCTCGACTCGGCTTGCTACGTGAGGCCGACGCTGTGCGCTGCCGAATGCGCTGCCAGACGGGTTAGTCAACATTGGAATACGTAAGCGCAAGACAATTACCGGAATAAAGGAACCATCTGCTCCAAAAAAAGGGAAAATTGCCGAAAGTCAATTTAAACCGGAATGGGAACTCTCCTACTTTTTTTGTGCTTTGTGACGATAAAGCCAAATGTCTAATCTGCGGTACACTAATTACGTGTGTCAGGAAATCGTCTATTGAAATGCACTACAGCAAATTACATTCAGAAAAGTATGGTGATATAACAGGGGATGCCAGAGAGGAAGAATTACGGAAGCTGCAAACTCTTGCAGAAGAGAATTCTGTATCTACAAACGAGGTTTGTTGCAAATACTTTGGCATGTATATTTTGGTTAAAGGTCATGCTAAACGAAATAACATTTGTTTAGATCCCTTAGTTTTCGTTTTCGCATAAATTATTTCCAACATATCTGTTTTTCTCTACTTTAGGATGAAGAAGATGAGGGGTGTTGCGAAAGGACTCTCAGAGCCAGTTACAAAGTTGCTATACGTTTAGCAGGAGCTGGGAGGCCATTAATGGACGGGCCATTAATAAAAAACATTATGTTGGACGTAGTAGAGACAATGAATCCCACATTACCTCCCGCTTACCGCAGAATACCACTTTCCAGAATGACAATACATCGGAGAATCAACGACACTGCTGAGAATTTGCACGAACAACTGGCAGCCAAAATTGAAAACTTCCTCGCGTACTCCACCGCACTTGATGAGTCCACGGATATTAACGACACGGCTCAGTTAGCAATATTTTTACGTGGCGTAGACGGCGACCTACATGTAACGGAAGAGGTCCTGGATATGATTTCGTTGAAGGACACTGTTACAGGGGCGGATATTTTAGCAGCTATTGAAATGGCAGCTGAAGGAATAGGACTCTCTTGGGAAAAGCTGCTTTTCGTAACCACAGACGGGGCACCAGCAATGTGCGGTAAAGCAAAACGGTTTATTGGCCGACTGCGGAAAAAACTTAACATGCCGAATTTACCTTCCGTTCATTGTTTTGCACACCAAGAGGCTCTTTGTGCGAAAGTTATCGGTCTTCAAGATGTGATGAAGGTAGTGGTGCATATCATGAACTACATTTGTTCTCATGGACTCACTCACTGTCAATTCAAAGAATTTTTGATTTCCTTTGAAGAGGAGTGTCCAGATATTCCCTACCACGCTGAGGTCCGTTGGCTGAGCAAAGGGAAAGTGATTTCCTGAATTTTTCGACTACGCCACACTGTGGCTCAGTTTTTGGAGAGCAAAGTACTTCCGGAGCCACTTTTTCATGACCCTGAATGGGTATCTGATTTAGGATTTTTAGCAGACATTATGGCTCTCCTAAATGATTTAAGTCTGAAACTCCAAAAAGAAAACAATCTCATCAACGATATGATCAGCAAAATAAACGCTTTCAGTATAAATTGAAGCTCCTGAAAAACAACCTTTCAGAGAAAAATACGCAACACTTTCCTGAACTAGGTAAGCGAGATATAAATTGTACCTTTATTAAAACAGCCTGATTTTTATAACCGCTCTAATCAAAACGGTACTATGTTTTTGTTTGACAGCATCTGTGCAGGAAGGAGCGCGCTTTGAAAAATACGTCTAGGTGCTACAATCCCTTGAAAATGCGTTTAACGACCGATTCCAGGTAATGTGCCGGTATATGACATACAGCTAAATAAAGGAGATTGCGTTACATATGCAAGTGTAACATTACTTTAAAACCAATAGTGCACATTACATGTTTATTAAAATCTATCGCATTTTAGTACTTAGAAACAACGGCTTACATTACTTTCATTTATTAACATTGGCTTTGTTATTGTTTCAGGAAATTACCTACTTGCAGCCAATTCTCGATGTTTATGTGAAACCTTTTTCGATGGATATTGAAAGTGCGCCTTCAGATTTATATTTCGAACTAATTGATTTGCAAAGCGATGTTCACCGAAAGGATGTGTTTTACAATACAAAAGGTTTGCTCCAGTTCTACCAGAATTTGCTGAAGGAAGAATTTCACAAGTTACACAGAGAAGCAGCGAAGATTATTTCTATGTTTGGTTCCACTTGTGTATGTGAAAGATTTTTTTCTGTTTTGTCTTGTACAAAAACTAGATTGCGTGCGAGTATTTCTAATTGTAATCTTAAAAAATTTCTCAGAATTGCTGTCAGCCAATCTCTTGTTCCAGATCTTAGTAGCATTACTGCAAATAAAATAAAGAGCACATAGGAAGATACATTTGTGTTGAAACCAAATTTAAAATTGTTACCATTACAGTTATTATATAAATCTCTTTTGTACCGGTACACCAAACTAAGCTCTCCACCTAGTGTACATTAGTATTTGGCAAAGTGAGAGGCAGCGTTGTTGCGCAAAGCCGAGGAGGGGGGGGGGGGGGGTCTGCACCGTCGTCAACATAGCGCAGCCGTCTTCTGCACCCTGCACTGTGCGATGCACCGGCGCATGCACCTTGTGCGGCCCTGCGTCTAACAAATGCACTGTCTAAATCATTTGGGATTAGAATAATGGTAACCTCAACCTCTGGTGGCCTTTGGACAGGATGTATATTTTGAAGGTTAGCGGTTACAAATAGGATGTTGTCTTTTATGATGTTTTCTGTTCTGAATCAAATAAAGGTATTTTATGGGTAGTATCGATACGTCAGATCCCGTAGGTAAGCTCATGTTATATGTTTATTGGTTCAACTTTTGGTCTGGAAGAGTACATGAGATGGGACTACCTTCATGTGTTGTGAGAGATTGACCAGGTGAGGATAAAGTACTGGTTAAAGAAATGAGGAGCTGCGCTGAGCATGGGCGAGAACTGTGACCTTGTATCAAGCTCAAGATGTTAACTGTAAAGAGTGAACTAAGAGGAGAGGTCAGTATTACGAGAAGTGTTAGAAAAATGTCACATAGACATACGGTCTACATCAGACTGTTTCTGAGATACTAACATTTCATGTACAACGAGTACAGTGGAAAATAATTCAACTTTTCTCCTCAATCAATGTGTGATATGGCATAATCGGCGATATACTAATAGATACTATTATTTTGGAGTAATTAATAAAGAAAGAAATTTACTTGCGTTTTTTTATTCAAAATGTACGTGGGATTTATAAAAGATTCCTTCGATTTTACAATACTATGTCTTCTACCTTAACAAATACAGAGAATTGAGGTAAATTTTAACTTGCCTGTAGGACTACGAAACTTTTATCTACAAAAGAACCATCCAATTTTACATGCATGTACATACAACTGAGCTATTAGGAAGCTAGGATCTGTGAGCAGTAATGTGCAGAACGTAACAAAACATTTTTAGAAAGAAAATGATTTATTTACCACAGAGACTAATCTTACAACCATCAAAGAAAGTAACATTTAATCTTAACAGTGGGCAAATTTTTGATTACATTGATCAGCAAATCGAAACATTTCTTTCGATTCCGATAAATGTACAAGAATCTAAAAAAAATTTTAGCAATAGTTTCTGTAATAAACAGTAACAAATAGTGGATACGTACGTTACGATATACGTCTTTGTAGCAGGCAATGAAAACATTAATGCAAAATAATTCTTTAAAGGCAACTAATTGCACCTGTCTGTGCAAAAGACACAACAGTACGTCCAAGATTTATCAAAGCAGATGATTAAAACCATTAATACACAAAATTCAGAAAAGAACGACAAGATATATAAAAGGAGACTATATTGTACACGTTTGTGAAGCAGACAAAGTTTTATGATCAGTACTAAAGCCAAAACGTAAAACAATCAAACATTTAAAAGAGAAATAATTTACACACGCCTGTGAGACAGACGGAGCAGTATGAAAAGAAATTGTAAATTACGCACGTTCATGAAGCGAACGGAGCAAAATTTAATCCATTCATTTGCTAATAAGAGCTTTATTTGGGGAGGAACCCTGGGCAGTTGCCCGATTCAGCACAGACTGTGGAACATACAGAAAACAAATTCGATTTGCATAGCAATGGACACGTCCTTTAAACCTTCAACACCACAGTTACATGTGAACATACAGCAGAAGTCGTTTTCGGGCAACAAATGCAGTATTATACCAAGGCAGCATTTAAATTCAGTAGGCGCATCAATAGTGAAAGGTGAAAATTGCAATTAAATAAAATTTTGAGTAGCTGCAAATTGTAATTAAATAAAATTTTGAGTAGCTGCAAATAGACAGAAGAGACCTTTACGCTAGGCTACTAACTTGCAAATTACGAAAAGACTTTACCACTTGCTTCCGTGAACACAACTCGGAAACTGTCAGGATGTATTCTAAAACACACTCAGAGCGTATATCAGACAGCAAGTGAAAAATCGTACAGATTTTTTCCAAAACACCACGAAAATAGTGCACTAGAGGAAGTGTTTAATTCTAGGAATGCAGTATTATTTAAATTTACAAATGGACGCACCAATTGTGCAAGGCGAGAATTACATTCAAACGAGTGTTAGGTCTAATGACGTTCAGGATGCTGATCCATCTTTAATGCATGGGCCAAACTATGACCAGTAGAACGATCACACAAGAGAAAAACACTCTTAATGGTGTCAGAGTAGAGGCTTGTCTCGCGAATCCTCACTAACACGTTAATGTCCGTCAAACATGAAGCTCACCATGGTTCCGGCATTAATCAGGCGTCAATCGTGGATGTCCACCAACTAAGTCAGCAGGCAACTCGCCAAAACAACTGCTGACTGTGGCTCCGTCACCTCGCAGATAGTGTAAGGTCTCAATTCTTCAGTAGTCGAAGATGCGGTCCGCAACGGAACACCTGCGACCCAAACTCACGGAGGTGACCGCCACGACGCCTCGGCACAGGTTAAGATTCCAGCCACGGCTCCGTCCAGCGGACAACTCCTCGCCGACGATAGCCCAGCAGCGAACTGTACTTGCGCTTAAACCGTCCTCGCGTTGCTGCTAGCTCACCACCACAGGGGACTGCAGAGGAACAGTAACTTATCAGCTCAACCAAATAGGTTTAAAGAGATCCACTATCGGTATCAGGCTGCGCGCACAGGTCAACATCCTTGACGTACCTTTTACAATTACGTTTAGGATCAACAGTTTCATTTGCCTTCTCCAAATGTTCCATGAGACCTCCGGATGGACGACAACCATGCACAGAATACTGTCAAACTCGTACCAAACATTTGTGAACATGTCCGTACTTTACAACTTCCGCAGCAGTTGCTATGCGGACTCACTCTACATTCAATGTTGTTAGAGAAGGCGCACACCACAAAAAAGAGGAAAAAATCGTTATTGTGAGATCAGGTGAGCTTCCAGGCCACAGTCAGCAGAGCTCAAAATTCCTGTGCCTCGCTAGTCAACTTCAGAGAGAAGGGTGCGTGATCACTGTCCACCTCCACCATCGTAAGATGAAATTGGCCCTATTTTGCAGGAATAATGGTAAAGATTCCCTTGAAAACCAGACAGGACCTGTATTTATCCATTCCGAGACAACTAGAAGCTGTTTCGACTGTCAACGGGTTTCCTACATCGTATTAGGCACGTAAGGTGTTTTGTTGCTGATGCTTCGCTATTTTTCGTCCAACCACCGTAATAATCCAAGGCCGGACGTCAACATGTGTAAAAGATAAGACCTTGTCAAATCGGATGGTTCTTTCGAATATAAAAACTCTGTAGTGTATCCGTTAAGTTGAAATTCACGGGAAACTTTTATTTTCAATACTGTGCAAGATAGTCTTGTGAAATTGGATGAATCTTTTTCAGACACATTGCACTTTATCGTGACTGAAGTAGACCGTGACTTCTTCAATGTCTAGTAGGTCTAGGTGGAGAAAGATTCCTGGGAGAAAATGGTTGAGTTGGCTCTGAGCACTATGGAACTTAACTTCTAAGGTCATCAGTCTTCTGCAACTTAGAACTACTTAAACCTAACTAACCTAAGGACATCACACACACATCCATGCCCGAGGCAGGATTCGAACCTGCGATCGTAGCGGTCGCGCGGTTCGAGACTGAAGCACCTACAACCGCTCGGCCGATTCGTGGGAGATCTAGATGAGATAGGTAAGTACGTATTCATTTCACAGTGATATGTTAAAAGTCATGGGATACCTCTTAACATCTCCTTACTCCCGGCGTAGTGCAGCAACTGAACTTGGCATGGACTTAACAAGTCGAAAGTCCCTGCAGAAATACTGAGTCATGTTGCCTCTATAGCCATCCATAGTTGCGAAAATGTTGCCGGTGCTGGATTTTGTGCACAAACTGACCACTCGATTATGTCCCATAAATGTTCTATGGGATTCATGTCTGTCTATCTGGGTGACCAATCGTTTTCTCAAACTATCCAGAATGTTCTTAAAACTGATCGCGAATAATTGTGGTCCGGTGACATAGCGCATTGACATGCATAAAAATTCCACTTATTTTTTTTTTGGAACATGAAGTCCATGAATGGCTGAAAATGGTCTCCAAGCAGCCGAACATAGCCATTTCCAGTCAATTACCGGTTTAATTGGACCAGACGACCCAGTCCACTCCATCTAAAAGAAGCCCACACCATTATGGAGCCACCACCACCTTGCACAGTGCCTTCTTTACAACTTGGGTTCATGGCTTCGTGGAGTCTGCGCCATACTCGAATCCTACCAGGAGCTCTCATCAACTGAAATCGGGATTGGTGTGATCAGGCCACACTTTTCAGGTCGTCTAGACTCGAACCGATCTTGGTAACGAACTCTGGAGAGTCGCTGCAGGCGATATCGTGCTGTTAGCAGTGGCACTCACGTCGGTCGTTTGCTGTCATAGTCAGTTGACGCCAAATTTCGCCACACTGTCCCAGCTGATACGTTCGGCGTAGGTCCCACACTGTCTTCTGTGGTTATTTCACGCAGTGTTGCTTGTCTGTTAGCAGTGACATCTCTAAGCAAACGCCACTGCTCTTCGTCATTAAGTGGAGGCCGTCGGCTACTGCGTTGTCCGTGGTGAGAGGTAATGCGTGAAATTTGGTATTCTCGGCGCAATCTTGACACTGTGGATGTCTGAATACTGAATTCCCTTGCGATTTCCGACATGGAGTGTACCATGCGTCTAGCTCCAACTACAGGTCTGCGTTCAGAGTCTGTTAATTCCCGTCAATTTGAACAAGAGGTGACCGAGACGTGTAACCAGTGGCGCTCCATACCATCACGCCGGGTGATACGGCATTATGGCGATGACGAATACACGCTTCCAATGTGCGTTCACCGCGATGTCGCCAAACACGGATGCAACCATCATGATGCTGTAAGCAGAACCTGGATTCATCCGAAAAAATGACCTTTTGAAATTCGTGCACCCAGGTTCGTCATTGAGGACACCACCGCAGGCGCTCCTGTCTTTGATGCAGCTACAAGGGTAACCGCAGCCATGGTCTCCGAGCTGATAGTCCACACTGCTGGAAAACATTGTCGAACTGTTCGTGTGCAGATTGTTGTTGTCTTGCAAACGACCCCATCTGTTGACTCAGGGATCGAGACGTGGCTGCACGATCCGTTACAGCCATGCGGATATGATTCCTGTCATCTCGACTGCTAGTGATACGAGGCCGTTGGGATCCAGCACGGCGTTCCGCATTACCCTCCTGAACTCACCGATTCCATATTCTGCTAACAGTCATTGGACGTCGACAAACGCGAGCAGCAATGTCGCGATACGATAAACTGCAATCGGGATAGGCTACAATCCGACCTTTATCAAAGTCGGAAACGTGATGGTACGCATTTCTCCTCCTTACACGAGGCATCACAACAACGTTTCACCAGGCAACGCCGGTCAACTGCTGTTTGTGTATGAGAAATCGGTTGGAAACTTTCCTCATGTCAGCACGTTGTAGGTGTCGCCACCGGCGCCAACCTTGTGTGAATGCTCTGAAAAGCTAATGATTTGCATATCACAGCATCTTCTTCCTGTCGGTTAAATTTCGCGTCTGTAGCACGTCATCTTCGTGGTGTAGCAATTTTAATGGCCAGTAGTGTACAAATGACAGCTCCGTCAATGGACTGCCCATTTATACCACCGCCATTTGTATATGTGGATATCGCTATGCCATGGCTTTTGTGGCTGGCTCTGAGCACTATGGGACTCAACATCTTAGGTCATAAGTCCCCTAGAACTTAGAACTACTTAAACCTAACTAACCTAAGGACATCACACACACCCATGCCCGAGGCAGGATTCGAACCTGCGACCGTAGCAGTCCCGCGGTTCCGGACTGCAGCGCCAGAACCGCTAGACCACCGCGGCCGGCGCCATGGCTTTTGTCACCTCAGTATAATTACGACGGGCATTATTGTTTGTCTACTCTAAACCTGTCTTTGACACTCTTTCACATCAAAATGTAGCGAAAAGTCGATCACCAGTTCGTACAAAACTGACATTCCTTAGAGTATCCCTGGGAGGATTTGGAAGCTCCTTTGCCGCCGCCGTATATTTGCGGCGCTGCAGCCGGAGCGCTGGTCTGTTTGTTATCCCGGCCGGCGGACACACGGCGCGCAGCCGGCGATATGGACGGCGCGGCGGCGGCGGCCGAGCAGCACACGGCTGTGGGCTTCCTGGGAGCCGCGGCGCCATCCATCAAAACGCGGCGGTCCGCCTCCCATCACAGACCTATGCACTCAATCTTCGCGGACGTCCTCTCCTTCGCAGAAACTCTTGGATACGATCTGTTACTTACAAGGGAACCTCCCCATCGCACCCCCCTCAGATTTAGTTATAAGTTGGCACAGTGGATATGCCTTGAAAAACTGAACACAGATCAATCGAGAAAACAGGAAGAAGTTGTGTGGAACTATGAAAAAATAAGCAAAATATACAAACTGAGGAGGCCATGTGCAACATAGGCAACATCAACGGCGACGTGGGCCCAGGAGCGCCGTGGTTTCGTGGTTAGCGTGAGCAGCTGCGGAGCGAGAGGTCCTTGGATCAAGTCTTCCTTCAATTGAAAATTTTAATTTTTTATTTTCAGACATTTATTATCAGTCCGTCCGACCGTCCGATGCGAGGTAACTGCGCCGTAGTTTGGGGACGCTACACCTAAACGGAAAAATTTGAAAACGTTAAAAACATATCTTTTGACAGAGCACAGGGAAAACTATGCGACTGTGAAACTGTTGCATTCATTTGTTGCAGTTTATCTGACAAACTCTTTATGTTTTCATCACTTTTTGGGAGTGATTATCACATCCACAAGAAAACCTAAATCGGGCAAGGTAGAAGAATCTTTTTACCCATTCGCCAAGTGTACAAGTTAGGTAGGTCGACAACATATTCCTCTCATGTGACGCACATGCCGTCACCAGTGTCGTATAGAATATATCAGACGTGTTTTCCTGTGGAGGAATCGGTTGACCTATGACATTGCGATCAAATGTTTTCGGTTCCCATTGGAGAGGCACGTCCTTTCGTCTACTAATCGCACGGTTTTGCGGTGCGGTCGCAAAACACAGACACTAAACTTATTACAGTACACAGAGACGTCAGTGAACGAATGGACAGATTATAACTTTGCGAAAATAAAGAAAGTTAAGTCTTCTCTCGAGGGAAGGCTTGAACCAAGGACCTCTCGTTCCGCAGCCGCTCACGCTAACCACGAGACCACGGCGCTCCGGAGCTCACCTTCCATTGTTGTTGCCTATCTTGGACATGGACTAGCCAGTTTGTATATTTTGCTTATTTTTTTCGTAGTTTCACACAACTTCTTCCTGTTTTCTCGATTGATTTGTGTTCAGTTTTTCAAGGTCTATCCACTGTGCCAACTTATAAGTAAATCTGAGGGGGGTGCGATGGGGAGGTTCCCTTGTTAGGCACCGTCAGGGCGGAGGCGGCTAGCATCCTCTGGCGATCACAGGAGGATCGAATAATGCCATTCACTTGAACAACACACATCAAAATCTGCAGAAAGGTACTTGAAAATTACTTTCACGTGTCCAAGGTCACTGTGAATATTTCAAAGAAAGTAAAACTTTCGACGCCTCATATAGAGTTTACAGGTTGAGAGGAATACTGGGGAACCTGATCAACCGAACACCAATGAGCTTTGAGACTAATATTTTAGTGATGTATATTTCCTTGACTTAAAGAAACAGCACAAATTCTCTGGAGTTAGTTTCTCTGTACTACTGCGAAACTAAATGATAGCACGGCATTAATGGCCGGGAGACACCTTTCGGGGTGTTTGGCCGTGTGGTGCAAGTCCACTTGACGTTACTTCATCGACGCGCAAGTCTCAGAAGATGAGCTGAAATGTTCTGGATGACACAAACACTCAGTTCTCAAGCAAAGAAAACCTACAACCCGGCCGGTAATCGAAGTCTGCACCCTACTATGTAGGCAGTGACGCTAGCCACTTGTTTTGTTTGTTCTTGTGTCTCTTTCTCCGTTGTCTTTCTTCTGTAGAAAGATCGGTTCTGTGCCGACGTCGCATGGTGTTCCTCAGAGTGTAACGATAACAACTTTTTTGTATTACAGAGGGGACCAGCCTGCTCACCGAACGTTCTGAGCTACCGCACCGGCTGGCCAACAACTGTGGACGACTACTACTGTAACAATTAGAGTCGTGTACGTGGGCATCTGAACCATTTCCTTGAAACTAAAAATGTTATGATATCTCGAAACATTTTGGAGTACCAATAAAGAGTAATTCCTATCTGTTAATTCATTTTGTGTTTTATCGTTTACAAAGCTAGAAACTAAATACGTAAGATTAAGCGATTACTATTACGCGGTGGCATCTTCGCTTCTCGAGTACGAGTGTCCCGGGTTCGATTCCCGGCGGGGTCAGGGATTTTCACCTGCCTCGAGATGACTGGGCGCTGTTGTGTCCTCTTCATCATCATCATTCATCCCCATTACGCTCGGAGGAAGGCAATGGCAAACCACCTCCACTAGGACCTTGCCTAGTACGGTGGTGCGGGTCTCCCTCATCGTCCCCTACGCTCTGTCAAGGAGTATGAGAACTCATCATCATCACTTTGAATTAGCTGACATTAACTGACAGGTGGCTGATCTACAGCGTTTCCTGTCTAGTATTAAATCAGCCATCCGCAGTTCAGTACTTAATCTGCATCTTCCAACGGGACATCCTCCTGTAGCATTATTTTTCCTCAACAGTAGTTGTCGATACCGGTATTATTTTTCGAATTTTGAACAAGTCAGTATTATCTCAGTTAATTTTCTGCAAACTTTCATATAATTTTATACACAGTATGTTATGTTTCATGAAAAGCAATTACTTTATAAAATATTTTAGTTTCGATGTTATAATCGATAAGTACTAGTTCTGAATGTACCCGTAATTAAAATTATTTTCTTAGAAAGATTTGGAATCCCGAATTATTTACAACTGAAAAAAATCTATTATTAATTACGCAATACTGTACTGTTTACTACGTTTATTTCTGGATTCATATATGAAATAATAAATCGAAATTAGTAATGTAACGAAAACTAACAGGAGCTCATTCGTTAAGAAAAATTATAAACCCTTTGGAATATTGTTATTTTCGCAGAGTGTGATAGTCGTAAGCTTGCATCGGATGTGATCGGACGTATTTTTGCATAATAGGTGCAAACAACGTAATTTCGGCTTTATTAATGCGAAAAATCAAAATATTGTATGATGTACTAAACGTGAGAAAATCAGTAAAAGATATATTTACGTTAAAAAATTCTGCAACAACAGTCCTCCAATTTATTTAGTTCAAACCAAACTTGAGGCTCTGATGTTAGACTTTCAGCTTCAAGAATCAGACCCTTAACAAGAAGAACTGGAGCCATCTCAACATGACGAGCTAAGTAAACTGGAAAGTTCATTGTAATCTTTGTTCCTCTCAAATCTTCATAAAAGACTTTGCTTATTAGTTTCTTGGACTGGGTATTGTTTAATGTGGACAGTAGATGGAAGAAGGAAGGAGGGGGAGATTACAATCTACATCTTCACTCTGAAAACCGCTGTGAAGAGAATGGCAGAGCATTAGAGAAGCATGGTCTTTAATTTATTCGAGCTGCTGGATGTCAATAGACCACACCTACCGTGTCTTCAAGAATTTTGCCTGTCATTATTCCACAGCCAATCCAAATGTTCTATGGAAGTTATTGCTGCATTCCACTACAATAAACAGCGCGAATAGTCACATGTTAGTTTCACTCTTGGGGAAAGGTCACGGAGGTACTGAAAAATTTGAATTGACAAACTACCCTACTGAAACCTACTTAAACAATGTTAAGAACCATCTTTAAGTAATGACGCTAGGACAACACTACAACCTCCGACGGAATCGCTGCCCTGGGAACACGACAACGGGTTTCCCTGATTACAACTCGCATAGACGCAGTTAAGCAATAATTTTTCCCGCTCTCCAGACCCGAATATAATGGGAAGAAGTCATTCAGTAGGAAGACTGGCCTCAAGACTTTATAGTAATGTACCTTGACTTACCTGAAACTGATTAACTTACCGAGTAATGTTAAATTTTGGAAGCACTTAGATTTCCCATCAGAGATATCAGCTTTTACTCTTATATTTTTGTTACCATAATTCTTATAAACTGAGTGGCATCCTTTACTAAGTAATTAAGCCATTAATTCAGAAATTGCATAAATTTAGAAAAATGACCAGAAATTTAAAGATGGCCCCTGTATTCCTAAATGCGTTATTCCCAACGCAGACACACAAAATGGTTCCATGAACTTTTACGTTTTATCAAGTGTTTACGTATTTTGTAAGCCAAATAACTATGGAAACATATCGCTCAGCCCAGCTAGAAAATTCTAGCCTAGCAGTTATTTCAAACTATAAAGTAGTTTCGGAAATACTAAAATGTTCATGCACCGGTCTATGGGAGTCAGTCCCCACCCCAAAGAGTTCAGTCTTGGCTTGTAAATCTTAGTTGTAACATCTATTCGAAAGTTCGGAACCTCGTGGCTCTTCAGTTTAACGTTAAAGTCTGCCCCCGATTAATAAACGACTAACATAGTCCTAAAAATAGCTCATATCCAGACGATTTACATCTTTGTAATAACTTGCACTGGTCTGCAACTTCCTTGAGTCATTGAGTAGATAATCTTCATTCCGTTCGCGACCCTCTCTAAACATAATGGCTGTAACTGTATTGGTGCCGAAAAGCTAGAACTCAGTTACTTTAACTGACTGTGTAAATTGAAACGAGTTTTGTGATAATATTCTGATGGGACTGTATTGTCGAAGTGCACTGTATCTGGTTCTGTGAAACTGTGTGCATCACATGACTGAACAGTCTTTTATGTGACGGTCGTCGTTCTGCCTGTAGTGACAATAAATGTGGGAAAAGTCAAATCAACTAAAAGCTGTATGGTACATTATTAGAATATTTCCCGTAATACCGGTTTTATACCAAATCTACAAACTTACTCCAACGAGCAGCCAAACGCAGCATGAGCGTTTGCAGAAAGGTCACGTTTCAACTTGCCGGATTCAAGACGTTCACTTTACCCCTCCAGGAATAGTCAACAGATTTGTGATCCACAGAGAGCGGTATGAAGCAAAGAACATTCAGAGTTTAACATATCATCAACATATAGGTTATTATAGCCTGATCACTAGGGTGCCTAGACAAGGATGGAGGAGGAAATCGATCGTGTTTTCTTCAATGTGGATACCTCGATTTTCAGCTGAAGTGATTCCAGGTAACCACAGAAAAGCTAAATATTAATGGTTTGACGGGAACTCTAGACTTTTTCGCCGGCCGGTGTGGCCGAGTGGTTATAGGCACTACAGTCTGGAACCGCGCGACCGCTACGGTAGCAGGTTCGAATCCTGCCTCGGGCATGGATGTGTGTGATGTCCTTAGGTTAGTTAGGTTTGAGTAGTTCTAACTTCTAGGGGACTGATGACCTCAGAAGTTAAGTCCCATAGTGCTCAGAGCCATTTGAACCATTTTTTAGACTTTTTCTTCATAAATACGAGTCGAATGTCTTAGCTATAGTGTCATCTCGCACCTAGGTGAAATTAACGATGGGGCAAGTAGGCTCTCACTCCTGGAGTGTTAATCGAGCGAAGTGTTGCAGCGGTTAAAGTAACAGACTCGTATTCAAAGAAGGGCTCAAATCTGCACTCGGCCACTTAAATTTAGATATTCATAGTTTTCCAAAAACAGTTCAGTAGATGCTGTGTGATGTCTAAAGACCATGTCGTCAACGAAGTGCTAAAACCAAATCTTCCACCTTCCTTTTTCGAAACGCAATCATATTTTTGGAAACGAAATGATCGTGATTTGTCTCTCGCCTTGTATAGGTTCTCAGAAGCCGCTGTGAATGAACCAACAAACGCACGTCTTGTGCCAGTACCAACAGGCTGGTCGGCCGCTGTGGCCGAGCGGTTCTAGGCGTTTCAGTCTGGAACCATGCGGCTGCTACGGTCGCAGGTTCGAATCCTGCCCCGGACATGGATGCGTGTGATGTCCTTAGGCTAGTTATGCTTAAGTAGTTCCAATTCTAGGGGACTGATGATCTCAGATGTAAAGTCCCATAGTGCTTAGAGCCATTTGAACCAAGCCAATAGGCTGTCTTCGACGGGCTACGGTAAATCCCTGTGGGAATTCTTTACATCTGGATATTAGCAGAAACCTGAGTTGTCTTGTTACGTATGGTGATAGATATGTGCGGCGTGAAAGCATAGTCTTGTGCTAACCTGTCCAAGATTGAGCATTCGCGTTACACTACCAATCTCAGATGATTTGCGGCGAACATTTACTGGCTTTTACAGTCGTGATTACTTTATTATCAATCAAGCATCCACTTTGCCGCTGCAGGCACTTGACTACATTAGAAAGTACTGATCAATACATGCGACAAGCGAGCGCAAATGTCGCTCACACACGCTACCATAGTTACGGTGGCCATCTTGATTTAGCCGACGTGGCAGCTGCGGGGCGAATCTACACTCTGAATGGCTGCTGTTTGCGAGCCAGATTTTACAACTTCTTTAATTATTGGTTAAATAAAACGTTAAATAGGAATTTGTATAACATAAATGAACTTTCGCAATGTAGTGATTAGGGAGTACTAACGAAAACTATGAACAGCCCATATCACTTCACGCTTTGTCGTGTTGTTACGAACGATGCTCCATGTTGGCAGTGAGTAAACGTCAAGTTTTGGTGCAATCCAGTAACGTTGAGTGATGTCGGGCTACGCAGTTAGATTTCAGAATTGGCTGGCAGTCAATAGAAATGTATTTCTTGGTGCGAGTCTGCAAGGAATGCAAACCAGTTACATACTAGGAAAGTTCTCATCCATCGTTCATTAGCACATATAGAACATGGTTCAAATGGTTCAAATGGCTCTGAGCACTATGGGACTTAACCTCTATGGTCATCAGTCCCCTAGAACTTAGAACTACTTAAACCTAACTAACCTAAGGACATCACACAACACCCAGCCATCACGAGGCAGAGAAAATCCCTGACCCCGCCGGGAATCGAACCCGGGAACCCGTATAGAACATGTGTGGAGTATTTTGCGTGAGGGTTTGTAGAAAGTCTATCGATGTGAGCACACAATTTAATGACTGTGGTTATTTGAACCAACGTTAACTTCCTCATGAAATAACATATTCCTTCTGAAATCTCGGTAACGTCACTTACTGGTTTGCCTGAGGCTAATTATTCGAGTTACATATAGCAGCACTCCTTTTCAGCCATCAGTACCTAATGAACATCGGACTCCTCGCCTTTCACAGCTCTGTGACAACTATTTGGAGTGAAGACAACAGGTTAATATAATTTACAGAACTTTGCAATCTTTTCCGACGCGTTGCTATGCATCTGTGACCTCCAAACGGATTGTAGTTTCAGTATAAATGAGGCTAGTAACATGGACACAGTTGTAATAACCCTAAGGAAAACGTTATAACATCATAGAACGTAAAAAAACAATGATAAGAGGTATGTTGACAACGGACAGCATTCAGACTCAGGCGCGCCTTATGCACTAAAAATACACGTTACCATGCCTAGTACGGTGTAGCAAAATCGATGGCATTCAATACAGTTTCCAGTCGTCTCGGATGGATAAATGCAGGTTCTGAGTGGTTTTCAATGGAATCCTATATTATTTTTCCTTAAAAATCGCAACAACTTCAGATAATGATGATGGAGATAGACAGAAACCACGTACCCTTCTCTTCAAAGTGGGGCACAAAGGCTTAATAATGTTGACATCTATTGACTTTAGTGGTCAGGGGAGGAGCAAAAATTCATCCTCGTGCTCACAAAACCAGTGGTGGACGACGCGAGCTGTGTGCACAGGGGCCCCGTCGTCTTGGAACACAGCATCGCGATTGTGGCACAAAAATTGTACAATGGGATGGACATGATCAGCCAAAATGGTCACATAATCCATGGCAGTAATTCTTTCTTCCAGAGTAACCATGGAATACCACGATATGACTGCCCATATCATCATCGAATCCCCATCATTCTTCACTCTTGGGGCGTAAACTCTGACAGAAGTTGGAAACAGCATGAAAGCAAATGACTCTTCCATTGCTCCATAGTCAAGATTTTATTGCTTCGGCCCTAAGTTTTCCTGTTGCGGGCATTTACACCAGTGATGAGTGGTTTTGGAATTACATCTCGCCCTGCATTTCCCAGTTGCTGAAGCTCTTTTCGTGTTGTTTTGCTGCTGACAGTGTTCGCAAGTGAGATATTCAGTCCTGCAGTGACTTTCTTAGCTATTGTTCTCCTAATCCCAATCAGTGGCCGATCATCACGATAACTAAGCACACAGTTTCGTCTGATTCGTGACACAGCGGATAATCGTTTTCCGTTTTCTACGTGTGCGGTGTAAATCTCCGATATGGTGCCTGTTGGAACACCAGACACTTCGGATACCTTTTGGAAAGAACCCACTATACGAGAACCAACAATTTACGAGCTCCGACATAATGCACTCACATCTACACTGAACGCTATTCCAATCGACTGACACTTGCAACGTGTCGGTTGTGCACAGATACAGGAGTGCAACCTGCAGGTTTGGCTAGGATCTGCGTTTATGTTCATTTATACATTTATCGCGGTGTTTCGGTAGTTTTGGCCACCCCTTTACACTAGAGGGGCCATCTGCTTTACCGTAGTGGTAACACCGGTTGTCGTCAGATCACCGAAGTTAAGCGCTGTCGGGCTGGGCTAGCACTTAGATGGATGACCATCCGATCTGCCGACCGCTGTTGGCAAGCGGGGTGCACTCAGCCCTTGTGAGGCAAAACTGAGGAGCTACTTTATGGATAAGTAGAGGCTCCGGTCTTGTAAACTGACATACGGCCGGGAGAGCGGTGTGCCGACCACATGCCCCTCCATACCCGCATCCAGTGACGCCCTTGGACTGAGGATAACACGGCGGCCGGTCGGTACCGATGGGCCTTCCAAGGCGGACGGAATTTAGTTTAGTTTAGTATACTAGAGGTAACTTTTTGAAAGCCGGACATAATGCACTGTTGTCTATTCAGGAGGCAGCAGAGTGAGTACGGTACCGTTTCTGCAGTCTGTGATACTTTCCGCTATGACAGCTCGTTCCTCCTCATTCGTCAACCCTTACTGATGTCGCCAGGCCATTTTTGTCGGATACTCGCCACCGTATCCTTTTTCCCACACTGCCATTGCTGTCTGCTGCTGACTGTTGGCTGTTCCTCCTGGAGCATATCAGACCGTCCGCTTAACTGTTCGGATTATTCCGTTCAATATCCTTGCTCTGATGCATTAAATAATGATAAACATGCGATTTATTTAAGAAAAATGTGGACTGCTCATACAATGCTCGCGCCTGCAATCCATTGACAGTTGATGCACAGTTAGCAGGTGCAATACTCAATTGTCCAGTTCCTATCTGATTATGACTTTGTAGTTAACAACTTCTTATGTGTAGGTTGCTAGCATGCGATACTACTAAGCTGACTAGCAAAAACGTTCATCATCTCATGAGATTTTTGACGAATTCGTAACATACGGTCAGTGTGTACTGTCATCCAAAGAATTACTGCCAGTCCCAGTGTTTTACGATCAGCGATTAGAAAGCAGAATGATGCACGGACTGGAGTCGATGTTAAGCAGTGTGAATGTGGTCACGTGTGACATGGATGCTCACACATTACTGCTGTTCAGCAACGAAATGATAAGCATTCAGTTGCTCTATTAGAATATGAGCGAACTGGTTCAAATGGTTCAAATGGCTCTGAGCACAATGGGACTTAACTGCTGAGGTCATCAGTCCCCTAGAACTTAGAACTACTTAAACCTAACTAACCTAAGGACATCACACACATCCATGCCCGAGGCAGGAGTCGAACCTGCGACCGTAGCAGTCGCGCGGTTCCGGACTGAAGCGCCTAGAACCGCTCGGCCACCGCGGCCGGCTGACCGAACTGGTGACAACTGTGTGATCACCGTGCCCCTCCTTCTTACACAACGACGTCTGCATTACCGGCACTCACCTTGTGGTACTTCCACTACGGATTACTGTTCGCTGATGACCACTCTGAAAAATCTGTACCAGTAGATCTGTCTACTGAATAGCTTACCAGGATGGCGGGAAAATGTGTGGTTAATCTGGCTTTCCGTCTGTCTAAGGAGGTGATCAGAAACAACTGTACTCGTCTCTGCAACACCATGTAGCTATCAGAAAATTTTACTACTGTAGACTGGAGGTGAGCCATGAGAGAGCCTTTATCGGTACCTGTCGCTCTGGCGTAGAGTCTCTGGACCCTTACCTGATAACTGTGGCTCGGGCGTCCCGCTAGAGGGCAGCGACGTAGTGATTTACGAGGATGGAGGCTCGCTCGTGAGCTACGGCAAGGAAGTTGATTGAGTATCCACTGCAGTGCTGCGACTTATGAGCGGTATTTTGCTGGCGACTTCGTGTAACTGCCTTCCGCATTTGGATCCGCTTGGAGTATCGAGGCGGGCGTGTTGACCGCTAACGGGGGTGGCCACGCTAAGGCGGCAATAGTTTTTCATATTTTATTGCTTGTGCCCCCATTACTCCAGTGCGGAAAATTAATAAGATACTAATTGCTTGTCTAAAGTGTCCTGAAACGTTAAGAGAGCTAGAAGTTCTTGTTGTCTGTGATATTTCATATTACTGTTAAATAGACTAATTGAAACTGTGTAAGTTTACTTGATGCAGCACCTGGTCATTCACCAACGTAGTTCCCTACCGTTTCAGTAGGTTCGAAGCTAAATGATGGTTGGCGACACACAGTGATTTTTAATTTAATATTTGTTAACTGAAAACCGCATTAACCTACAAACATTAGCTTGTGGTATACCTGTTTTAACACCTCTTGACATTTGCCTGCGAGAAAAATTAAAACAATAGATGAAGTATGGCACAAAACGGACCTGCTCCGCAGTTACATTAATATCGTGTGTGTCCACTCTTCACCTTTACGACGGCTTCAAGTTTGCTGGACACACTTCCAGTGACGTATTATAATGTCTCTGGAGGAATGGCAGCCCACTCTTCCCCAAGAACAGAAACCAGTAAAGGTAGTGATATGGGACTCTGGGGTCTCGAGTGAAGACAACGTTCTGACTCATCACAAAAGTGCTCCATTTGGCTCATGTCGGGAGTCGGGGCAGACCAGTTCATATCAGAAATTTTGCTGTCCACAAACAATTGCCACACAGACGCTGTTTAATGACAGTGTGCATTGTTGTGCGGATACACAAACAAGTATCATTTCCTAGCTGTTCCTCTACTGTACGCAGTACACAAGGTCATAAAATGTTTTTCTATCCTACCGAATGTAGCGTTTTCTTAACCACAATAAGAGGAACACATACTAACCAAGAAAAATATCCACATACTATAACACCGTACACTGAAGACGCTACACATTACGGCGGGTAGCGTGCTGCAGGCATTCGCCAAACTCAAACCCTTCCATCGGGTTGTCACGGGTATAGCGTGAATCATCACTGCAAACCACTCGTTTCCAGTCATTCACTGTCCAGTAGTGTCGCCCTCAACACCACAACAAGCGTCACTTAGCAGTGACTACAGAGATGTGTGGCTTAAGAGGAGTACCATTTCCTTTTTAACTCCCTATGCACAGTCACTGTGATAGTTCTACTACAGGTAACACTTTGGAACACACAAGTAATTCCTTCCACTGGTTTCCTGAGTCTTTTTACAACCTCCGTCCGCTTTGCACGACGGTACCTATCCGTCACTCCATGAAGCTTGCCTGCTCGTTTTTTAGTTATGCATGTTCCTTCGCGCTTCCACTTCACAATCGCATCACTAACAGTCGACTTGGGTAGCTATAGACGGCTTGAAATGTCCATGTTGAATTTGTTACTCAGGTAAAGTGTTGAGGTTTGGATACGTGGACGTAAAATTGTTAGTCTAGACTGACAGACTTAGTTCAATTGGTGGTGCAGTTACGACCGCGCAGAAAACATTAGGTAGTAAATAATGTGATAAATTTACAGTGATGTATGTGCATATTAAGATACCACACATAAAAATATCTACACTTATACCCGTTACACTGTGTATAAAACGGCTAATAAAGTCTATTCATCAACAATGATACCAAAGTGAAGAGATATTTTGCTAAAACCGTCACTTAAT
Source organism: Schistocerca nitens (assembly GCF_023898315.1). NCBI lineage: Eukaryota > Metazoa > Arthropoda > Insecta > Orthoptera > Acrididae > Schistocerca > Schistocerca nitens. The sequence continues at coordinate 556,744,533 of NC_064615.1, read as the reverse complement.
GCCTCACACATGAGAATAATTTTACAAGTCACCTCGAGCTCCCATTGTAAACAATGAAGTTCTGGCATTCAGCTGCTGGTAACGTTAAAATTCGATGTTGACAACGGTTCCAACAAGTAAAATGATAAGTCTTCCAACTACTGTCACAGTTTTATTAAGTCCCTTTGCTCTAGTGTAATGAAAAAGTCCGAAAAATGAAATGATCGTATGGCATCTGTGGTCGTTCGGTCCCCTAGTGCACTAGTGCATGAAGCTTTTCTGTTTGACGCCGGCAACTTATGCGTCGATGAAGATGGGAGGAAATCATGAGTTTAGTAGAAACATCCAGTCCTCAAACGAAGAAAACCTCCGACCAGGCCTGGAATCGAACCAGACACTCCGCTTTCTGGAGGCGGCGATGCTAATAACTAGACCACGAACAAGCACAGACAGATTCCTAGAAACGATGTTGGCACAAAAAATTGCAAGGCCGAAGTTTAAGAGTAGTGTCTTTGATTAATAATCAGAAAGTCTTCGGTCCCGCATTCGAAACTCGCCACCGGCTAAATTTTAATTAATAATCAGCATCGCCGATAAATTGTGGCATAAGAAGTCACCCTCGTTCTGCCAACGGCCTTGTCAGAGAGGGCGGAGGAGCAGAGGTTCAGAGCGCTCTCTTGCCCTTGGGGTGGGAAACTGCCCCTAAAGGCGGAAGAATCATCAATGGTCAATGACACCACTGCGTTAAAGACACATGACGTGTATCCACAGGACATGTAGCCTCTAATTGAAAAGGGTCATGATGATGTCTTCATTGGCAAAAGATTCTGGAATAGTTCCCTATTCGGATCTCCGGTGGGGGATTGCCAAGGGGGAGGTGACCATGAGGAAAAGATTGAATAACCAACGAAAGCATAACGTTCTACGAGTCGAGGCATGGAACGTCGGAAGCTTGAATGTGGTAGGGAAGCTAGAAAATCTGAAAAGGGAAATACAAAGTCTCAATCAAGATATAGTAGAGGTCAGTGAAGTGAAATGAGAGCGAGACAAAGATTTTTAGTCAGATGAGTATAGGGTAGTATCAACAGCAGCAGAAAATGGTATAACGGGATTAGGATTCGTTATGAATAGAAAATAGTTTGGACAAGAAGAGAATAGAAGCTTTCGAAATGTGGTGCTACAGAAGAATGCTGAAGATTAGATCACATAACTAATGAGGAGGTACTGAATAGGATTGGGGAGAAGAGGAGTTTGTGGCACAACTCGACCAGAAGAAGGGATCGGTTGGTAGGACATGTTCTGAGGCATCAAGGGATCACCAATTTAGTACTGGAGGGCAGCGTGGAGGGTAAAAATCGTAGGGGGAGACCAAGACATGAATACACTAAGCAGATTCAGAAGGATGTAGGTTGCAGTAGGTACTGGGAGATGAAGAAGCTTGCACAGGATAGAGTAGCATGGAGAGCTGCATCAAACCAGTCTCAGGACTGAAGACCACAACAACAACATGAATAGAAAGATAGGGCAAAGATTGTGTTACAGTGAACAGTTCAGTGATGGGTTGTTTTTATCAGAATCGACAGCAAACCAATACCGACAACTATAGTTCAGGTATACATGTCGACGTCGCTAGCTGAAGATGAAGAGATAGAGCAGGTATATGAGGATATTAAAGGGGAATACAGTACACAAAGGGAGACGGAAATCTAAGAGTCATCGGGGACTGGAATGCAGTTGTAGGCGGAGAAGTAGAAGAAAAGGTAACAGGAGAATATGGGCCTGGGACGAAGCATGAAAGAGGAGAAAAACTGAAATCTGTAATAAATTTCAGCCATTAATAGCGAGTACTCTCTTCAAGAATCACAAGACCGGGTGGTACAGGCAGATTTCAGATTACATCATGGTCAGACAGAGATTCCAAAATCAGGTATTGGATTGTAAGGCGTACCCAGGAACGGATATAGACTCACATTACAATGTAGTGGTGGTGAAGAGTAGGTTTAAGCTCAAGAGATTAGTCAGGAAGAATCAACACGCAATGAAGTGTGATACTGAAGTATTAAGGGATGATGAGACACGCTTGAAGTTCTCTAAGGCTACAGATACAGCAACTGGGAATAGCTCAATAGGCAGTGCACTAGAAGAGGAATGGACATCTCTAAAAAGGGCAATTATAGTAGTTGGAAACAAAAAAAGTACAGAGAAGGTAACTGCGAAGGAAACATGGGTAACAGATGAAATAGTTCAGTTGATCGCTGAAAGAAGGAAATACTAAAATGTTCAGGAAAATTCAGGAATGCAAAAATACAAGTCGCTGAGGAATGAAATAAATAGGAAGTTCAGGAAAGATAAGACGGAATGGCTGCATGAAAAAGGTGAAGAAACAGAAAAAGAAATGACTGTCGAAAGGACTGACTCGGCATATAGGAAACTCAAAACCCTTTTTGAAATGAAAAGCAAGTGTGGTAACATTAAGAGTGCAATTGGAATTCCACTGTTAAATGCAGAGGAGAGAGCGGATAGGTGCAAAGAGTACATTAAAGGCCTCTTTGAGGGGGAACATTGTCTGATGTGATAGAACAAGAAACAGGAGTCGATGTAGAGGAGAAAGGGCATCCAGTGTTAGAATCAGAATTTAAGAGAGCTTTGGAGGACTTAAGATCAAATAAGGCAGAAGGGATAGATGACATTCCACCAGAATTTATAAAATCATTGGGGGAGGTTGCAACAAAACGACTATTCAAGTTGATGTGTAGAATATATGTGTCTGACGACATACCATCTGACTTCCGGAAAAATATCATCCACACAATTTCGAAGACTGCAAGAGCTGGCATCTGCGAGAATTTTCGTACAATCAGCTTGACAGCTCATGCATGCAAGTTGCTAACAAGAATAATATACTGAAGAATGGAAAGGAAATTGAGGATATGCTATATCACGATCAGTTTGGCTTCAGGAAAGGCACGAGAGACGATTCTGACGTTGCGGTTGATAATGGAAGCAAGACTAAAGAAAAATCAATACGCGTTCATACGATTTATCGACATGTAAAAACCGTTCGACAATGTAAAATGGTGCAAGATGTTCGAAATTCTGAGAAAAATAGTGGTAACCTATTGGGAGAGACGAAAAATATGCAATATGTACAAGAGCCATGAGGGGACAATAAAAGTGGACGTCCAACAACGAAGTGCTCGGATTAAAAAGGGTGTAAGACAGGGATGTAGTTCTTTCCCCCTACTGTTCAACCTGTACATCGAAGAAGCAATGTTGGAAATAAATGAAAGTTGCAGGATTTGAATTAAAATTCAAGGTGAAAGGATATCAATGATAAGATTGGCTGATGAAATTACTATCCTGAGTAAAAATGGAGAAGAATTACGTGGTATGCTGAATGGAATGAAAAATCTAATGAGTACAGAATATGGACTGAGAGTAAATCGAAGAAAGACAAAAGTAATAAGAACTAGCAGAAATGAGAACAGCGAGAAACTTAACATCAGGATTGAGGGTCACGAAGAAGATGAAGTTAAGGAATTCTGCTACCTAGGCAGCAAAATAACGAATAACGGACGGAGTAAGGAAGACATCAAAAGCAGACTAGCACTGGCAAAAAGGGCATTCCTCGCCAAGAGAAGTGTACTAGTATCAAACATAGGCCTTGAATTGAGGGAGAACGTATGAAGTACAGTGTTGTATGATAATGAAACATGGACTGTGGAAAACCGGAACAGAGGAGAATCGAAGCATTTGAGATGTGGTGCTACAGACGAAAATTAGGTGGACTGATAGAGTATGGAATGAGGAAGTTCTGCGCAGAATCTGAGAGGAAAGGAATATGTGGAAAACACTAACAAGCAGAAGGGGCAGGATGTGGGACATCTATTAAGACATCAGGGAATGACTTCCATAGTACGAGAGAGAGCTGCAGCGGTCAAAAACTGTAGAAGAAGACAGAGATTGGAATACATCCAGCAAATATTTGAGGACGTAGGTTGCAAGTGGTACTCTGAGATAAAGAGATTGACACAGGAGAGGAATTCGGGACGGCCTGCATCAAACCAGTGAGAAGACTGATGACCCCAAAAGAAAGGTCAACAGAATTCAAAGTTAAAACATGTACGGAGTGTTTAAAAAACTGTCATATACTCTCAAATGATATAGTATTGGTCAAAACTAGAAGAAAAATTCCTATAATAATATGTCCGCAAAACAACACTGTTGACATATGTGCCGTTGAAGATCCGCAGTTCAGAGCCTGCATTTTAGTTACTGATTATGCGGTACTCAAAAGAGATGGCACAGTAAATTACCACAATGCGAACATGTTTAATTATGTGAAATTATGGAAGTGGGGCATCAGGATCGCTTCAGTATTAGTCTGTCTGCAGGAAATGTCGATGACAGACTGATAGGGCCATACACTTTACCAGACGGATTAACTGGTGCTATGTATCATCGATTTCTGATCGATGAATTCACAGTGCTAATGGAAGACAACGGCTGTGATTTATACGCGCCGGGGCACCACCCAGTTTCTAGGGATCGTGCAACAGTACCCATTGCAATGTTTCATGGGCGATGAACTGGTCAAGCAGGTCCGGAAGCATGGTCTCCTCGATTACTGGACCTGAATCCACTGGATTTCTGGCTATGGGAACATTTAAAGTCTTTGGTGTACGCTAAATCCACCGACAGCTTACAGACATTACAGGAAACTGTGAGCAAGGTATGTGTCTGAATCGAAAAGGAACCACGTATGTTTGGTAAAGTGTGTGATCCGCTACGAAGAAGGGCTGAAGGATGTAAATACATAAAACTGCAATGAGTAGTTATTTATTATTCCATGAACCGGTTTTCTAACCTCTTCAGTTCATCTTCCGATGGTTTTCCGGATGTTTCATATCTATTTCTAGCGTAATGCTGGGTGCTGGCTCTGTACCAAGAACATGGAACATGATTTAATATACCGCCATGAATACTTTTTATCTGTCGATATGGATACAAAACTTTAGTTTTCTACTTACTGCGGCAGTATGGGCGGCTTTTTCTGTTAGTGTCCATCCCTCTGCTTCCATTGTGATGGCCATTTGATACATCACTTCACAAACTTTTACACAATATGTATGTATTTACACTGTGATAGCGAAACTTTGCCAGCATCCAGCACGAGCTCTACAACAGTTGCTTGTTACAAAGATCTTGACACAAAGATATGACATAGGCCTACTTTGCTAAGAAGTGTTGTTTCTCTTTATCTGCATATGTTTGTTGTTGTTGTTGTGGTCTTCAGTCCTGAGACGTTTGATGCAGCTCTCCATGCTACTCTATCCTGTGCAAGCTTCTTCATCTCCCAGTACCTACTGCAACCTACATCCTTCTGAATCTGCTTAGTGTATGCATCTCTTGGTCTCCCCCTACGATATATTAAAGTTGATATATGGGCAAATACTTTAATCAGAATTGGCATTGACATGAAATCTCAAAATAAAATAAATAAACAAATAAATTACTACAAGAACAAACTTCAAGTGATCTGATGTCTTATTTCTATTCGTATATTAACGTGTAATACAGTAAACTTATGAGCAAATGCTTTAATCAAGATTGGTATTAACATGAATGGCCAGGAATAAAATAATACAGAGGTATACACTGAAGCGCCAAAGAAACTGGTATAGGCATGCGTATTCAAATATAGAGATATGTAAACAGGCAGAATACGATGGTCAACAACCCTTATATAAGACAATAACGTCTGGCGCAGTTGTTAGATCGGTTACTGCTGCTACAAGGGCATATTATCAAGATTTAAGAGAGTTTGAACGTGGTGTTTTAGTGGGCGCACTAGCGATGGGACATAGCATCTCCGAGAGAGCGATGAAGCGGGGATTTTCCCTTACGACCATTTCACGAGTGTCCGTGAATATCAGGAATCCGCTGAAACATCAAATCTCCGACATCACTGCGGCAGGAATAAGATTGTGGAAGAACGTGACCAACGTCGACTGAAGAGAATCTTTCAACGTGACAGAAGTCCCAACCTTCCGCAAATTACTGCAGATTTCAATGCTGGGCCATCAACAAGTGTCAGCGTGCTAAATGTTCAACGAAACACCATCGATATGGGCTTTTTGAGCCGAAGGCCCACTCGTGTACCCTTGATGACTGTACGACACAAAGCTTTACGCCTCGCCTGGGTTCGTCAACACTAACATTGGAGTGTTGTTGACTGGAAACACGTTGCCTGATCGAACGAGTCTCGTTTCAGGTTGTAATGAGCGGGTGGACGTGTATGGGAAATAAACGAGATGGGGCCCCTCCACGCCCGCACCAACGTGGTGACCAAACCAAAAGTTCTACTGTCACCTCCGTAAACATGTTAGTTGTCTAGTAAGTGGATCACAGGATGCTGGGCTGTGATGTTGTCCGTGCGTCTGGGTAAGGCTACGCATTAACACGGTCCATCAGGTGATAGATAGTGGACGAAACGCGAGTGAGGGTAGCGATTTGAAGAGCAGAGGGAAAAAAGTGCCATGGCTCGTGCCGTGGGAAAAAAACCTCTGCGACAGTGGGATGGGTAGTAAGAGCAGTAGTGGCTTACTAGCTGCGATAGCTCATGCAAGGTTGGATTTGTTAGTATAGGTATCATGCTTCATTACCGTGACAAGCGATGGCGATGTGTCCCAGTTGCTGCAGCTGCTACATTCCTGGAACAATCAAGATCGTTATACAGTAGCGGGAGATCGGCCATAGATCATCTCACTGTGTGGGGGATGTGTGGAGCTTGTTTGCATGCAGTGTACGGTACGGCTTCCCTGTGTGGTGCCAGTTATTCGACAGTGTATTTCAGCTGGATATCCAGTAATGGCGTCTGATTAACAGGGGCTCGCCTGTGCCGTTATGTTTGCGTATGCTTGGCCATAGATGTTATGTCCTTACAAGTATGTCTTTTGGTCTGTTATGTTTCCATCTATGGTACGGGTATGGAGACAACCTCCTGTATCCATGGGCCCTGCATGTCAGCAAGCTGGTGGAAGATCTGTAATAGTGTGGGGCGTGTGCAGTTGGAGTGCCATGGGACGACTGATACGTCCAGGTACGAGTCGGACAGATGACACCTACGTAAGCAGCCATTAATATTCATTGTGCATTCCGACAGACTTGGGCAATTCCAGAAGAACGATGCGACACCCCTCACGTCCAGAATTGCTACTGAGTGGCTCCAGGAACACTCTTCTGAGTTTAAGCTCTTGGCCACCAAACTCCCCAGGAATGAGCATTATTGAGCATTCCTGGGATGCCTTGCGACCCGCTGTTCATAAGAGGTCTCCACCCCCTCGTACTCTACCGTTTTTGTGGACAACCATGCAGTATTTATGGTGGCAGTTCCCTCCAGCACTACTTCAGATACCAGTCGAATTCATGCAGCGTCCTGTTGCGGCACTTCTGCATGCTCGCGGGGGCCCTACACGATATTAGGCAGGGGTACAAGTTTCTTTGGCTCTTCAGTGTATATATTATATATTACTGTTTTCGTAGAAGTCTCTTCTTTACTTTACGCTGAAATGATACACTGGTCCTTCTTGTTTCAAGTGTTATTCGTATTGTTGCTTGATAGATAGCACAAATGCTCACCGAGCGGGGTGGCGCAGTGGTTAGCACACTGGACTCGCATTCGAGAGAATGACGGTTCAGACCCGCGTCCGGCCATCCTGACTTAGGTTTTCAATTATTTCCCTAAAGCGCTTCAGCCAAATGCCGGGATGTTTCCTTTGAAAGGACACGGCCGACTTCCTTCCCCGTCCTTCCCTAATACAATGGGATCGATAATCTCGCTGTTTGGTCCCCTCCTCCAAATCAACCGAGCAAGCAAAAAATGCTCATCCTAGAACATCTTCGAGGATTTAAATTATTATTGTCGTTTGTGTTGCTTCTAGTTAATGTCGCCTTCTTCAAATATTAAGCAAAGTAAATTATGTGATAGTATGTCATGCATTACAATAAATACTTCTTTCGTTTCAGCCAGTAGAATAATTTCATACGGAAAACTGACATTATTACACATCCTGTTGCATATTTACTTAATTCTCAAATATTCCTGTCCTGCTGTACCTCCCGAAACAAAGCGTTTGTTGGACGACGAACGCAATTCTTGTGTTTCGCGGACTGCCCTTTTATGAAAGTTGCACTCTGAGCCTTTTACTCACTTATGCTTTCTATGTATGTTAAGAATCCTATCCCAATCTTCATTCTGAAATTTCATTGTTTTAAAAGACATAAAATATGCACATTTTTATAAATTTTTCATTCGGTTGATATGCTGAAGGTCGACCCTCACTGGACGTTACCGGAACGAGGCGTCACCGGCAAATCGAGCAAGGTCACGCAATGGTTAGCACACGGAACTCGCATCCGGGAGAATGGTGGTTCAAAACAACGTCCGGCCATCCAGATTTATGGTTTCTTTAAATCACTTAAGGCAAAGGGCGGGATGGTTCCTTTCAAGAGGCACGGCCGATCTCCTTTCCCTTGCTTTCCCAATCTTAGCTTGCGCTCTGTCTCTAATAACGTCGTTGTCGACCGGACGCTAAACACAAATCTTGTTTTTGTATTTATGTTAGATGGAACGTCGACACAACATCAGATCGCTTAGTCCAATGCTGAACTGTGAAAATGTGGTTATGAGGTACCACCCGAGCAACACAGGGTGACTGTGTAACATCTGAAAAAGCGAACCAGCAACGACGGAGTTTATTAATAGCCAAATCAAAGTAGATGACAGTCGTTCTTGGCAAACGTTGTATGATAACATATCGTACAGTCGAGAAGCGAAAGAATATGAAAAGTATCGTCCAGACATTTCAAAACATCAGCATTAATTTTCTGGACGAAATACGAGTACATACACGAAAAAAGGCAGACAAAGTATAAAAGAAAGTAGCGTCTTTTACTTCATTGGTTATATTGGATTTTCTGTCTCAGCTCCAAATAACGGTTAACGAACTATGTTTTTCTCCATCATTTGGACCGAAATTTTCACTGTTATGTAAGTTGTTTGAATGAAAATTATTTCCTCAAATAATACTCTTATTAGTATACAATGTAGACAATTTATTTGTCCAAGAATACTAAATAATCTTTCACTTTCAGATATGTGGCCAGATTTGTGGAAGAACAGTCCTGGCAAATTTATACAAGTCCTCGTGGAACTTTCGCAATGTCTTTCGGAAAGAAATCAAACAATGAAATGCAGTTTAAGCAGACACAAAAGCGAATCTGTCACCTAGCGCAAAGTACAAAGCGACGAGCAGAAAGTGCTGGCGACTGCTGTATGTAATCAATATCTTTAACATGGGTTTTCTGCAGAATTCTGGAACATACTCTGAGTTCCAGTGTGATAAATTTCCTAGAGACCTCAAAGCTTTTGTCCACGAATCAGTATTGCTCGTGTGAAACTCAGCTTGCCATTCTCTCGCGTGATATACTGTACTGCAAACTATGGATGAAGGGCAACAGGCAGATTCAATATTTCTAGACTTCCGAAAAGCATTTGACAGGCTACCCCTCTGCAGACTGTTACCGAAGGTACTGGCATACGGAACAAGTTCCCAGATATGTGAGCGGCTCGAAGATTTCTTAAGTATGTTGTCGTCTACGGCGAGTGTTCATCAGAGAAGGATATCGTCAGAAGTGCTCCAGGGAAGTGTGATAGGATCGCTATAATTTTCTGTATACGTAAATTGTCTGGCGCAGTGGATGGCCAGCAATCTGCGGCTGTTTACCGATGATGCTGTGGTGTACGGGAGGGCGCCGAAGATGAGTAACTGTAGGGTTATACAAGATGACGTGGACGAAACTTCTAGTTGGTGTGATGAGTGGCAGCTGATTCTAAAGTATTGTAGAAAAATGCAAGTTAATGCTGATGAGCAGGAAAAACAAAACCCGTAATGTCCGGATACAGCAGTAGTAGCGTCCTGCTTGAGACATTCACATCGTTGAAATGTATGGGCGTAACGTGGCAAAGTGATATGAAGTGGAAAGAGCAGGTGAGGATTGTGGTAGGGAAGGCGAATGGTCGACCTCATTTTATGGGGAGAATTTTGTGAAAGCGTGGTTCATTGCAAAGGAGACTGCATATAGGACGTTAGTTTGACCCATTATTGAGTACTGCTCATCAGGTTGGGCTAAAGGAAGAAGTCGAAGGAATTCAGCGGCGGGCTGGTAGGTTTGTTACTGGTAAGTACGAACAAACCGCAAGTGTTACGGAGATGCTTCGGGAACTCAAATGGGAGTCCCTGGAGGCGAAGCCTCCTGCTTTTCGAGGAGGCGAAGCCTCCTGCTTTTCGAGGAACACTATTGAGAAAATTTAGGGAACCGGCGTTTTAAGGTGACTGCAGAACGATCCTACTTCCGCCAAAATACATTTCGCGTAAGGACCGCAAAGATAAGGTACGACAAATTAAGGTTCATCGGAGGCATACAGACAATCGTTTTTCAGTTGCTCTGTGGAGCAGGAAAGGAAACATTAGTAGTGGTACAGAGTACCCTACCCTACGCACCTTGTACAGTGGCTTGCGGATTGTGCATGTAGATGTAAAAGCACAAAATTCACTGTTACGAAATGAGTGATCATGGCGAGATTGGTCAGCTTCTGGTGCTAGCAGATAACACCACTGTCTGCTCACCAGCGTCAACGTCAATGCTTTCTTCCCGAGAATACTTGATGTTGATGTTCAGTTCCTTTCCGTCCCGGTATATGTGACTGCTTCCAGTTGAAATGATTTGTCACCAGTGAAACTACTAAAAATAATTTAGTAAGCTAGGTGTGCCGGGCTTTGTGCGCTGGGCAGGAGAGATACTGCAAGCGTCTGGCGGTACTCCAGATCAGCGATTTCCGGTACTAAACCTCCTGAAGGCCACAAAACTGGTGCAGCTGGGTTGCCGCGAACCTCAAGGACAGCTAACGATACACCCACGGGGCGGCTAGCTAACACTGCCCGCCAAACACCGTCTCACCAAAATAAATCAGGAAACAGATTGTTAATGTACCAGTAAATGAAATTAACGATTATATGAGAGAAATAGTAGCTTAAGGTCGAGACGAGTTTGACTGACACAACGAAACCTTAATTTAAAGGAAGTGCATATTTAAAATAACTGACAGAAGTAGACAAAGTGGGTCGATTGACCGCTGCCGCCGTTTCACGCCCCCCTGCGGCTGAATAGTGAACGACTTGATTTCCACTTTCGGGAAGTTCGCCGAACAAAAACAACCCTGCTGATTCCGCTGACGGACCTTCGCAACTCCATTCCAGAGCCGCGCAGACAGGTCAGTCAGACTTGGAAGTAGTCAGTGCACTGTGTGTGAGCGGTTGATGCTGAAATAATGACAACTGAAAAGGGCAAGAAACTGTTGGTTATAGACAGTTTTAAATTCTGTTTTCATAAGTGTCTCATCTATGGCATTGATAAACAGAAGTGCACGAGGATAATATAAAAGTCTTTTGTGGAATTACATTCCTTAAACTGTGTTGTCGATTCACAGTTAGACCATAATCATGAAAAGGGTGACTCTGGTAAACAGCTCTGTGAAGAGAAAGGCTGAAAGAAATTTGTGTGAACGCCCCTCCAAACTTACCTGCCTCGAGGCAGTTAATGGTGATACTGACACTCTCACAACTCAGAATTTGGTTCGAATAATGAGAAATATTATTGCCATTCGATTACACAAGCTGCCCAATAACTTACCACAATTATATGAAGCACTGGCGAGAAATGTTTTCCGCACAAACAGGAGCGAAAATGTTTTGTTTGTGAATGTCTGTGAAAAGAATATTGCGGGTTTCTCGTGCCAAAGCATTTAAATTTTCTGGAAGAGTCGAGGACGTTATTTACAGATAAGACCTTCAAGAGTTGCGCTAAGCTGTTCCACCAAATATTTATAATTTCCCATTGGTATTCTTTTGCTTCCAACAAAAAAATGAAATGTATTAGGAAGCTTTGTCCTTAATGGCAAATATTACCAATCCGGACATTGTATAAGCTGACTTTGAGATGACAGTTCACCAGGTAATTGCTTACGCTTGGCACCAAATAAATGTAAAGGAGCGCAGATTTCACCTCGGACAGAAATGGCGGAAAAAATTCAAGCATTGGGATTATAAAATGATTTGAAATCGAAGGAATGTAAATCGGAAGACTTCTGCAAAATTTATTTAGATTGTCTCTCCTGCCCCCAGACCGACCTGAAGATTGCTTCGTGGAGAACCTAATGTCCTTCAAATCTAACAATAATCATCAGGATGACTTTATTGATTATTTACTTCATACCTACATTCTTGCAGACAGCGACTCTCCAACCATTATGTGAGACGACTAGTGTGTAGTTCTGAACGGACAACTAACTGCTGTGAGGCACTCCACTCTAAACTGAATTCTTCCCATCCCAAAATATTCTAACTGTTAGACACATTAAAGGATATTCAAACAGAAACTTACGTTAAAATGAGTAGTGGTAAGAGAACTTCTGTCAAAAATGCGCGACAAACATAAATACATAAAAGTACAAATGGAAAACCTGTTTAAGTCAAACATTACTTGATATGAATATCTTCGAAACATCTGATATAAGTTTCTCGGGCTTACGTAATTTTATTACTTATGCTTGAAAATTCCAACTTTGCTTGTACTGTTCTTACATTATGAGGATATGGAAAAGTCAGACATTGTTAACCATACCTACTGCATGTAGCCAGTCCTAAGTAAATATAAAATCGGAAAATGTTTTGGAACTGTTGATAGCTTACGGGAATCAACAAGCACACTATGGAAAAAGAAGATGGCAACTACTCAAAACGTCCGCTGTCGGATAAATACGACGGAAGCTAATGGGAGACAATACGTCCGTTTCGGAATCAATTCCGGGTCAGCCGGATGTCATAGTGACTGCCTGGCTCTTACCTAGCAGATCTTGCTTGCCAGTCTCTCTCAATTCCCTGGAAGACGTGGCAAAACTCAAATTAATGATGTGCTTTGGGGTGTACAGCCGCCGCGGCACCTGAAGAAGACAGGTGGGTCGTTCGTTGAAATATTGAACCTACAATGGAATCAATAAGTCGGCTCAACACCTGGGAAAAAACCATTAATCAACGACGCCGACAAAATCTGAGAGATTACGTGGTAAAGCTCGCTTCCAGTAGACATGGTAATGTTGACTTCTAGCAGGGACTCAGTGGAATTGGCGGCCCACATAAGCTAGATAGCCTGAAGAAGGCAGAGTGGTTTATCTTCTTGATAACTGACAACAGTGCTGGAACTCGTTTCTGCCTATAGAACTTAAGACATTTATATTCTCGTTACAAGTTGAGGTTTGTGGACAGACTTACAATGAAACATGTACGTTGTTACCAGTAACGAATTAGACTTGCCGACATTTGTAATGATGTGCTAATATTTTCTTAAAAGCGTAGGTGATGATACCGCAATCAAATTTATTTCATGTAATTACAAGTTTTATTAGAGTGCTCACACTCTTGGAGACCCGAACATTATATTAAGTTTATGTATCCCAAAGAAAGCAGGTGTCGACAGATGTGAAAATTACCGAACTATCAGTTTAATAAGTCAGGGCTGCAAAATAATAATGCGAATTCTTTACAGACGAGTGGAAAAACTGGTAGAAGCGACCTTGGGGAAGATCAGTTTGGATTCCACAGAAATGTTGGAACACGTGAGGCAATACTGACCCTACGACTTGTCTTAGAAATTAGATTAAGGAAAGGCAATCCTACGTTTCTAGCATTTGTAGAGAAAGCTTTTCACATTGTTGACTGGAATACTATCTTTCAAATTCGAAAGGCGGCTGGGGTAAAATACAGGGAGCGAAAGGCTATTTACAATTTGTACAGAAACCGGATGGCAGTTATAAGAGGGACATGAAAGGGAAGCAGTGGTTGGGAAGGGAGTGAGACAGGGTTGTAGCCTCTCCCCATACGTTATTCAATCTGTATATTGAGCAAGCAGCAAAGGAAACAAAAGAAAATTCGGATTAGGTATCAAAATCCATGGAGAAGAAATAAAAACTTTTTCACCGATGACATTGTAATTATGTCAGAGACAGCAGAGGACTTGGAAGAGCAGTTGAACGGAATGGACAGTTTCTTGAAAGGAGGATATAAGATGAACATCGACAAAAGCAAAACTAGGATAATGGAATGTAGTCGAATTAAGTTGGGTGATTCCGAGGGAATTAGATTAGGAAATGAGACACTTTAAGTAGTAAAGGGGGTTTGCTATTTGGGGAGCAAAATAACTGATGATGGTCGAAGTAGAGAGGATATAAAATGTAGACTGACAATGGCAAGGAAATCGTTTCCGAAGAAGAGAAATTTGTTAACATCGAGCATAGATTTAAGTGTTAGGAAGGAGTTTCTGAAGGTATTTGTATGGAGTGTAGCTATGTATGGAAGTGAAACATGGACGATAAATAGTTTAGACAAGAAGAGAAAAGAAGGTATTGAACAGAACTGGGGAGAAGAGGAGTTTGTGGCACAACTTGACTAGAAGAAGGGATCGGTTGGTAGTACATGTTCTGAGGCATCAACGGATCACCAATTTTGTATTGGAGGGCAGCATAAACGGTAAAAATCGTAGAGGGAGACCAAGAAATGAATACACTAAACAGATTCAGAAGGATGTAGGTTGCAGTAGGTACTGGGAGATGAAGAATCTTGCACAGGATAGAGTAGCATGGAGAGCTGCATCAAACCAGTCTCAGGATTGAAGACCACAACAACAACAACAACAACATATGTATTACACCGCGCCGGCCGCGGTGGTCTAGCGGTTCTGGCGCTGCAGTCCGGAACCGCGGGACTGCTACGGTCGCAGGTTCGAATCCTGCCTCGGGCATGGGTGTGTGTGATGTCCTTAGGTTAGTTAGGTTTAAGTAGTTCTAAGTTCTAGGGGACTTATGACCTAAGATGTTGAGTCCCATAGTGCTCAGAGCCATTTGAACCATTTTTTTTTATTACACCGCAATACATACATTGCTATGTCCAAAAGAACAGACACCACACATTCATGATTCCGTACGTGTATATATATGTGCGCAAGAGAAACACTGACAGCAGCTGCAAGAGGACATTGAAATAATTCAATGGCGACAACTGAAAATTTGTGAGGACAGGGACTCGAAACCAGTTTCCCGCTTATCGCGTGCGGTCGCCTTAACAGCTTCACGTCCATCTCAAATTCTCAACTTGTTGCACACTACTTCCGTAGCGCCACCCTCCGGTGTGCGAAAAGTTGAGAATTTGGGATGGACGTGAACGGTGCTCGGATAGCTGATGTGATTAAGGCGACCACTTGCGTAAAGTGGAAAATCCGGGTTCGAGTCCCAGTTCCCTGATGCAGCTGACGTCAGTATTTCTCTTTCATCAAATCATATTCAGCCAAGTTTCTCTCGTTGCGTGTTAGCAGCTGAACACAGAGGGCAACCTAGACATGAACAGACGTACTCAAGCGTTCTGTGTGAACTGTCCTCTGTAGAGGGTCAAAAGTGAGCTACTCGTACATTATAGATCTCAAGTTGCGGATGAAGACATATGGAATCACCAGTGAGTGCCTGTTAGACAGACAGCCTGATGAGCCAAATCATTATGACCCCTACTTAATAGCATGTTGGTTCACATTTGGAACCTAGTACAGCAGAGATTCTGTGTGTTACGGTTTAGGTTTTTTTTATTGGTAACGCCACGTAGCGCTCTGTATGAAAATCACTGGCTGTGCTGTGTGCAGTCTGTGGCTGGTTTGCATTGTTGTTGGCTATTGTAGTGTTGGGCAGTTGGCTGTTAACAGCGCGTAGCGTTGCGCAGTTGGAGGTGAGCCGCCAGCAGTGGTGGATGTGGGGAAGTGAGATGGCGCATTTTTGAGAGCGGATGATCTGGACGTGTGTCCATCAGAAACAGTACATTTGTAAGAATGGATGTCACGAACTGCTGTATATATATTATCATTTTTGAACACTATTGAGGTAAATACATTGTTTGTTCTCTATCAAAATCTTTCATTTGCTAACTATGCCTATCAGTAGTTAGTGCCTTCAGTAGTTCGAATCTTTTATTTAGCTGGCAGTAGTGGCGCTCGCTGTATTGCAGTAGTTTGAGTAACGAAGATTTTTGTGAGGTAAGTGATTTGTGAAAGGTATAGGTTAATGTTAGTCAGGGCCATTCTTTTGTAGGGATTATTATAGTCAGATTGCGTTGCGCTAAAAAAAATATTGTGTGTCAGTTTAAGCACAGTCATGTATAATTTTTCTAAGGGGACGTTTCATACGGATTCGATAAGTCGCTGGTAAATTACCTGATGTGCACGGTAGCAGACATCTAATCACAGGTCTCGCAGTTCTCACAAATTAACGGCCGGTGATTTGTGGGCGCGGTTGGCGCCTGATAGCTTCCGAGAAGTGTTCGTATGGGTTCTGGTCAGGGAAATATAGCGGCTATAACATCAACGAAAGTTCACTATCGTGCTCCTGCAACCCCTGGCCTTGTGACACTGACAGTTATTCTGTTGGCAGAAGCCATCGACATAGCGGAGGACGTCAAGGGTGGATGGATACAGGTGATCCACAATAATGCTCACCTAGTCCACAGCTATCGATTTTGGCGTGTAACACAGTATCCATGGAAGACTAACTGAATATGTGCTATAGTACAACACTGCCCTCACTGACCTGTGTCCGCGACACCGTGCACGTTTCGAACAGCCGCTCGCCTGGATGGCGGCGTGTCAGGACGCAACACTCGACCTGGTGTAGCAGGAAACGTAATTCGTCATGACGATAAGCTTATGTTGCTGCATTGCTGCATGGTCTTGTCTCAGTGATCTCGTGTAGACTGCAGTTGTAACTGGCGATGTCGGGGTCGACATAGGGGCACGCAGGCGTTGTCTGTTGCGATGTCACATGCTCAACAATTTGCCATGAACGAAGTGCTCCGGGATTTTTCTCTGCCTCGTGATGGCTGGGTGTTGTGTGCTGTCCTTAGGTTAGTTAGGTTTAAGTAGTTCTAAGTTCTAGGGGACCGATGACCATAGATATTAAGTCCCATAGTGCTCAGAGCCATTTGAACCATTTTTTTGAAGTGCTCCGAAACGCTTGTGCCTGCAGCGGCGTTGTACTGTGTCGTCACATATGCTACAGATTGCCACCTATCCTGCTACTTGATTCCTGACGCTACTGTCGTAATTATCCCCTGATGGGGGAAATTACACAAAACACGGGCTAAACTACAAAAATGTAATCCCCAGCACATGAACGACTTTTGCTAATCGTTAACAGGCCATAGGTTCCCGTGTGTCCTAACTAATTCGAAGAAGTCGAGAATGAAAATTTCCTAGTCTAACTACACGTGAGGAAAAATTCACAAAAGTTAAGAAATAATCTACTTGGTCAGAGTAAACCAAATATATCTTGCGTACTGATAATTAATTCAACCATCATAATTAAATTCAGCAGAGTATCACTGAAAAATCCTCACGTAACACAACACACTGCTCATTCAGTCCAGTGAATACTATCTGAACGACTGAATCACTTCCAACAGGATTTAATATCTCCTGTATTTTCTCATGAGTAATACAAGTTTGCGCCAGTCAATCCCTTACTATGAATTTCTATGAAGTTCAGAAGTGTAGTTGACAAGCTTTCTCAGTGCTGTTAGAACATTACAGCAATGATGTTGTAACGGAACTGATATTATCAGTACGCCTGCGACAACATGGGCTGCTACCTGGTATGTTCCAAAACGCCGCGCATAAAAACGGGATTTTTCCGGCACTTATGCGTCGCGTTCTGTTCATGATACAAAGGTAGAGTCAAGTGTTTTGGATAGCCCTTGGGCTACGGATCATTTGTATACCCAACAGAATGATCGTCTTACTGTAAAATCCTACAGTATATATTATACACTTTATCTAGCTTAGGCAAATGGAGCAAATAAGTTGATTCTTTTTGCATTATGTGGTCTATGGTGTGTCTTTAGCTGTGGTGCACATATCCTCTGCAGAGGACAACTCTTAACGATCGCTTCTTCGGGCTTTTTCAATCAGTCCTGAGGCTGCAAATGCACGCAGGGGACAGCACCAGTAGGGCGTGTCCATTGGAGTGGACTGTGTGCAGTTGCAGCCTCAGGACTGAAGGAAAACGCCAAAGAAGCGACCTTAATACCTGTCTACTGGAGTGGATAAGTGCACCACAGGGTTAAGGAACTATTGGAGGCACATTTAGTTCAGGGGCGGTTACCGAGAAGATCCAAAAAACATCATTTTTGGGTACCAAAATCGAGCGGCGAATTCCAAGACGGCTATGAACAGCAAATGGCTGAAATTTTTACGATATATTCCTAAGATCCCATCACTATCAGCCTTCAAACTTTTCTTGCTCTCTTAGTCCGTTCCCGAGCTACAGAGGTTCAAAGTTATCCTATCTGTACACATAAAATACGCATGTCGGATCTGGTGTGAGGCGAAAACGTAATTTATAAAGTGACGTAGCACGGAGAAATATGCCTCTGCTGTAATTACAAGAGTTCCGTGAACAAAACGTTGTAGTAATGAAGCATATGCAAAATCTTTGTACATATAAAATCCGATGTGAGGTGTAAAATGAATTTTGTGTTATTTCAGTTTCACATAAGTAAAGTAACAAAATAATACTGACCCATAAAATTCTTTCCATATGAGTGACATGCCTTGCTATAGAAGGGGAAAGGAGGGAAGCAAAGGAAAACACTTCTATCAGAGCACAAAAAAGGAGAATATGCTCCTATTTAAAAGACTCTGACCTAAAAGTCAGATACTAGCTGCTTCATTTTCTCTTCATCAACACCTTCAAAATTTTTCCAAAATATTTGGCTTGTGGACATATTCGTGCTTTTTTATGCTGAGAGAGAAGGATACAGTGGCAGTGGGAAGGAGACGGAGAAATAATAAGTACTAGAAGATAGAAGACAGTGGTTGTGCTATAGAAAGCTCAAAGGAGACAATAGTAGTGTGAGAGAAAGAAAAGGATACAGTGGCAGTGGAACATAGTTGACAGTGACAGAACAGTGCTAGGGGAAAAAAATGAAGGAGACGCTGCCAGTGGAAGAGGAATAAAGTGAAGGAGAAAGGGAAAGTTTGTGATACAGGAGGATAATGGAAAACGGACTCTGTTGTAATGACAACAAGTAAGAGAGACAGCGATAGTGAAAAAGAGACAACAGAAGTGGGAAAGAATGAATGAGATAGCAGCAGTAAGAGAGAGCAGGAGGGAGACAGTGACTGTGAGAACAGACTAGTAGCAGAACAGAACGAAGGAGACTGTGGCCGCGAGACAGGAGACAGTAACAGAGAGACAGGAAGAGATGACGGCAATGAGTTGGGATGAATTCGTGAGTAAGAACGGGCAAGTGGGAGTGGGTGGGTATCAGCGACTTAAAGCGGTCTACTGGATGTTAGAGAGTTACTGTTAGGGGAGCTTGTGGGAGTAAGAGATGAGATGCTTGTTAAAAAGAGCATCAATATGTTCACATACCAAAATTATTGGGATTTTTTTTAAAAATGCTGAGAAGATAGAATGATGCAGTTGGTGCCCCACTTTTCACGGTCTTTAAAACAGGGAAATATTCTCCTCTCCATATTCTCCTTTTCTTTTCTGCAACAGGAGCATTTTTTCCGCTGTTCTTTTTATGTTTCATATTCATTTTCAGCGGCGTCCGTCGATAATCTTCCTGTTTGTCGTTAGTAGCATCAACGACCGGCTGTCGGTTATACGCAGTCAGTCGCCATGTACTGATTCTCTGGTCGTGCCTGAAGCTATGCCCACTTTTATCCTACCTCCCTGTAACATATTTTTCATACGTTAAAACATGGAACTTCGCCCTCTTGAAGCATGTCTGTACTCTCTGCTGTCCATCCATTAACTACATCATTCAACCGATACCGTCACTAGAATGTCGCGTGGAATGCAATAACATTACTGTTAGAGAGCCAAAAAGTGATAATGACGATGGGTTGTGCTGAATTCATAAGTGATGACCCTTACACTAAGCGCGGCGCATGAAAGTTTTCCCTCTGTGAAAAGTCGCTTAGATCAGTCAACGTCCCATTTGTGGCCCGTATAGTCGCAAGATTGCTTTCCCATTTCTCTCTATTCCGCTTCGTATACATTCGTTACCGCGTGATGTGCTCGCAACGCCACCAGATGGGGTTCAGTCTCGCTTTGGGCGGTGGTCATAGTGTTTAGGGTCATCAGTGTAAGTGAGGTGAAGAACACGTGCGTGACCTGAGAACCTGCGAGCAGCCTCCACCGCCTGGTTAGCGGCTGGGGCCGGTGTGAGAGCAGCAGCGCCTGAATGGCGGCTTCCGGCCGCACGCTATCTGCCTCCGCCGCCTGCCGCTGTCGCCAAGTTGGCCCCGGCACAAGGCGAGCCGCTTCTGCCACTCCTGCTGCCTCTGCCGCAGTGCGCACCGCACACTTACACGGGTTCTCGTCGCGACGCCCATCCTGTGCTTCTGACTACACGTCTACACCAGGGGGTCAGAGGCATCCACAAAGCGTCTGCGTGTGTGTGTGAGTGTGTGTGTGGGTGTGTGCGTGTGTGTGTGTGTGTGTGTGCGAGTGTGTGTGTGGGAGGGGGTGGGGTGGGGGGTAGGAAGGAAGGAAGATTAGAGCTTAGCTTCCCACCGACAACGAGGTCATTACAAACGGAGTACAAACTCGGAATAGGGATGGATGGGGAAGGAATTCGGCCGTGCCACTTCAAAGGAACCATGCCTGTATTCACCTTAAACGATTTAGATGAACCTAAATCCGGGTAGCCGAGTCCAGTGGGGGGAGTGGGGGACGAAAGAGGGCACTTTAATCTTGTGTGCAACTATTAATTCACCACAGACCTTGATGTATTTATAGAAATAATTTTCTGCGATTCTATTAAACCGCAGATTTTGTCTTGCAGAGGTTTTTCAGATACATGTTCTTGAATGGTGGTCCCGGGTTATTCTTCACCCAGTATTATGGTTCAAATGGCTCTGAGCACTATGGGACTTAACTTCTGAGGTCATCAGTCCCTTAGAACTACTTAAACCTAACTAACCTAAGGACATCACACACACCCATGCCCGAGGCAGAATTCGAACCTGCGACCGTAGCGGTCGCGCGGTTCCAGACTTTTGCGCCTAGAACCGCTCGGCCATCCCGGCCGGCCCACTATTATGGTTGTAGTTATAACCACACTGGTTCCATCCAGATCTCCACACTAATCTATATGCAACCGACACCCACTTGACCGTGCTCTCTGTTTTCGACCCTTGGTCTCCATACAATTTTAACGCACCACACTTCTTCCGTTATAAATCAGGCGACTTCTTCACGCTGCAGGGCATGTCCCGGAACAGATCCCTCCCTTACTCAAGAAGTCCCATACATTTTTACGAGTATTCCAAAATCGCTTCAGTACCTCCACATGAGGCACTCTACAGGTATCTACCCATCAAACCACAAACATTCTTCTATAGCATGAAATTTTAAAATATGTTCTCTGCTTGTCTAAACTCTTGAGTGAAAATTTTTCACTTCTTGTAAAAGGCTACACTCCGCACAAATATCTTCATAAAATGCTTCCTAGCAATTAAATTTGCAATATTTATGAACTATTTCGTTGGAATTTAGGGAAAGACAGACGTATTAATAACTGAAACAGAAAGTATTAATGTACCGCAGTAATAGTTTTTTTGTATTTCGTTGCGAACCAGCTTCCGGCTTTCTAGGCCATCCTGTGACAACTTAGGGCTAAACGGATGGTCGGTACAACATCACAGAAAGTTTATAGATGTACAAACGTAGATTTTCCAAAGAGATGTGATCATTTTACGACTACACATCTATACGAAAAACGTAATCACATTGAACTATACGAAGCAACTATGAACAGATAAACCTTATGTCAGATTTTACGAAGAGATAAAAAGAATAGCAATATAAAGGTCACAACAGCACACAAGCAAGTAATGGGACAGATTACAATGTAATAAAGACAAATTAACTGATGAATGTAACGAAAAAGCCAAAAAAGGGGCCAGAGGGAGGTAGGGGTCAATGGATTGCGGGGAGTGGGGAGCAGTCATATTGTTTATAAAAAGCATATTATCTCATGCTGAGAAAAATGAAACTGGCTGCTGCTACTTTAGCAAAGGTGGATAGTGGAACTGTATTTGGTCATTTCTATACAAGTTGTGAGTAACCTTTAGCCTCCTTCATTTTACCCCAGCTAATTTCAGAATTTTAGAGTGTATTCTATTCAACACCGTCAAAAGCTTTATCTAAATCTACATATGCTCTAAATGTAGAAGCCGGCCGTGGTGGTCTAGCGGTTCTAGGCGCGCAGTCCGGAGCCGCGCGACTGCTACGGTCGCAGGTTCGAATCCTGCCTCGGGCATGGATGTGTGTGATGTCCTTAGGTTAGTTAGGTTTAAGTAGTTCTAAGTTCTAGGGGACTGATGACCACAGATGTTAAGTCCCATCGTGCTCAGAACCATTTGAACCATTTTTTTTCTAAATGTAGATTTGCCTTTGTTCAACCTAAGTTGTAGAGTCGGTATCGCACAGGGAATTCCATTATTCCTCCGCAACCCAAACTCGTCTTCCCCGACGTAAACAACAGCGTCAGTATTTTACAGCCATGATGGCTCAGTGGCATTAACACCTATCAGTACCAAACAACCACAAAAATTCACCTATCGATAAACATTTTGTAGAACTTTAATTATGATAATAAGTACTGTTACATATCACTTTGCGATAATAATTAAATTTAGCAGACGTATTTTTACTGCCTTTTCTGGAGGGAAATACATTACTAGTGCCTTCTGGAATAAGATTGTTGAATTTCTCTTCCCTGAGACAGGCCAGAGCAGATATGATGCAAGAACCTGTGTGGCGTTGAATACGGGATGGACTCCCTATTGGACTGTACGTCCACAGGATTGGTCTTCCAGAAGCTGGCACAATTCAGTTGTCTACACGTCAGCATGGGCCTTTCAAATTAGAGCACAGCGACCTCAGGTCCCCTGAGTATTGCTGACATGACGAATATGTGCAATCTGTGGGCCAATAAAAATATGGGAAACCGCCATTTTGCCTTCTACTGTGTGGGGAAGCTTCTGAATTTTACATTTAGGAAGTTGTGAGTCAATTAGGTGAATCACCGGCATCGGCTCTGTGATGCGAATGTCCGAGCTAATGTGTGGTGACATAGAAAATGCAGTGTACCAAGCTCTGGTTAGTTAACAGATATACAGTAAGCGATGGTAGACAAGTTTTAGCAGGCTTCTCCTGCGTTTTAGTGTATTCAGAGAAACTGTTGCTCGTCACGGTGGCAGAAGTCGTGGATCCTGCCTTCAAAGTCGTCGGCTTTTGTCAGTGGAAAGGAATGCAGAGCAGACACGAAGATGGTGTGGAGACACGAGGCTGCAAGATCATATCGAGGGACAGGAGGACGGTCGCAGAGCGGTGTACTTTGTTGAGTCTTGAGTAAGTCCTGTTTTTAACGCTAGCGCTGTCTTTACTCTGCGCAGCCCATAATTTTCGAGGTCTGTTCCTAAACTTGAGTGATTTCCCTGATTTGGATCATCGATCCTTTTCTTAACTTGTGTTTTCAAGTTGCACAGATTTAGAGAGCCAATCGAAGTTCCGTGACAGTCTTCCACTTAGATGAAGTACCTGCTATTTGTTAACAGTACTTTCTGTAACAATTGAACTTCACTCAAGCAGTCATTTATTATATTTTTGTGTAAATCAACGCGCATTCCGTTGTGGAACTGACTTTGTTATACTCATTTTGAGAGATAACATTCTTTTAGAGCTTCAAGTAAGCACTCCTCGTCGTCATAATTAAGCGAATTTATATTCGGCTTTTGGTTCAAATAAATGACTAAATCATTTAACTGTGATAAAAGCTTGAGGAAAGACTCTTAGGTTAAAGCTTAGGCTTGTATTCTCTTCCGTCCTACAAAAGTCGTGGTTAGGAGACTGTTAATAACATACAAATATGAAAGGCTTCTTTTGCATAGCTAAAACGTGCTCTACATCTACATCTACATCTACATCCATACTCCACAAGCCACCTGACGGTGTGTGGCGGAGGGTACCCTGAGTACCTCTATCGGTTCTCCCTTCTATTCCACTCTCGTATTGTTCGTGGAAAGAGGGATTGTCGGTATGCTTCTGTATGGGCTCTAATCTCTCTGATTTTATCCTCATGGTCTCTTCGCGAGATATACGTAGGAGGGAGCAATATACTACTTGACTCTTCGGTGAAGGTATGTTCTCGAAACGTTAACAAAAGCCCGTACCGAGCTACTGAGCGTCTCTCCTGCAGAGTCTTCCACTGGAGTTTATCTATCATCTCCGTAACGCTTTCGCGATTATTAAATGATCCTGTAACGAAACGCGCTGCTCTCCGTTGGATCTTCTCTATCTCTTCTATCAATCCTATCTGGTACGGATCCCACACTGTTGAGCAGTATTCAAGCAGTGGGCGAACAAGCGTACTGTAACCTACTTCCTTTGTTTTCAGATTGCATTTCCTTAGGATTCTTCCAATGAATCTCAGTCTGGCATCTGTTTTACTGACGATCAACTTTATATGATCATTCCATTTTAAATCACTCCTAATGCGTACTCCCAGATAATTTATGGAATTAAGTGATTCCAGTTGCTGACCTGCTATTTTGTAGTTAAATGATAAGGGAACTATCTTTCTATGTATTCGCAGCACATTACATTTGTCTACATTGAGATTCAATTGCCATTCCCTGCACCATGCATCTTTTCGCTGCAGATCCTCCGGCATTTCAGTACAATTTTCCGTTGCTACAACCTCTCGATACCCGACAGCATCATCTGCAAAAAGCCTCAGTGAACTTCCGATGTCATCCGCAAGGTCATTTATGTATATTGTGAATAGCAACGGTCCTATGACACTCCACTGCGGCACACCTGAAATCACTCTTACTTCGGAAGACTTCTCTCCATTGAGAATGACATGCTGCATTCTGTTATGTAGGAACTCTTCAATCCAATCACACAATTGGTCTGATAGTCCATATGCTCGCACTGTGGTACCGTTGGATTGTAGAACAGGTCGCCTACATCGAAAATTTGACGTGTAGTATAGGAAAATTACTACACTTGCATCACTAATGATTAATGAGAATTGCTCTCATTTGTATTTACTACTGTGGTGAGATCATAGAGAGTTTCAGTTAGTGTAACTAGCAATTTGTTGTTTTAATGCTATACAAAGCGTACGTTAGCTGGCAACGTTCTAATGACCATCCCTTGGCCACTATAAAAATTATTAAGTATTCCGGATAAGAGCAAAAAGAACAAACAGACAGGCAGCCTCAAAATTTTCCGCTGCAAAATTAATTATAACTACTGTTCCCTACTCTTAAAGGTCCTCTTTCCTTTCTAGTATTAAATGGTTCAAATGGCTCTGAGCACTATGGGACTCAACATCTGTGGTCATCAGTCCCCTAGAACTTAGAACTACTTAAACCTAACTAACCTAAGGACATCACACACATCCAAACCCGAGGCAGGATTCGAACCTGCGACCGCAGCGGTCACGCGGTTCCAGACTGAAGTGCTTAGAACCGCACGGCCACACCGGCCGGCTCTAGTATTAAATGATTTAAATAAATTTGTCCTTTGGTGTTACTTTTGAATATGAAAATTGAAATTGACCTTTTCATCAAAAATAAAATATTTAATGCTGTGGATCTTAATTACTGTCTTCTTGGCTGAAAGAGAGTAAATTATTAATTTTGCAGTAATGTGTGGCGTCTCCGGAGTGCAATAGAGCGCACCCAAGATTAAAATTATTCTTAGCAGTCAGCGTAAGAAACAGTTTTTCTAGATATGCGTCTCAATGTAGCTCTGAAAAATTCTTGACGCTGTTATTGAAAAGCAAATCAGATGGATACGATTCTGATGAACTATGATGTCTGTGTCGGTATTGGGGGGGGGGGGGGGGACGATAATTCAGGCTATTTAGAATTGAGAGTTTCTCCGCTACAGTATGTTCCATCAAACGAGTGAATCAAGTGGCTGCCATCTAGCGATCGAATACAGTGACTGCATTAACCGCTATCAAGTGATCGTTTATGTGCTGGGCACGCTAGTATTGTACGCAGTTTGCACACATCAAAGTCAAGCCCCAGGGCATCACACTCAAAACAAAAAGAAGCATAAAAATTTCAAATATTAGAAAAATGCAAGGCATAAAATATAAACACAGTAAATCAACTTATTTGATAAGATATGAGGAAAGTGTTATAAATTGCATCAAAATTGCATGAAACGTCTTTCCCAGACGAATATCAGTATTTATATATTTTAAGAAATTCATAACACAATTACTGACCAGTATGGTATTTTATTCACCACCTGCCAGGATAGCTGAGAGAGCTAACGCGCTGCTTCCTGGATTCGGGCACGCTCTCCAGCTCCGGATCGAATCCGCCAGGCGGATTAACGACGAGAGCCGGTGTGCCGGTCAGCCTGGATGTGGTTTTCAGGCAATTTTATACATCCCGCTAGGTGAATACCGGGCTGGTCCCCGCGTTCAGCCTCAGTTACACAGCTCACAGACATCTGAAGACATTCGCATTCTTCCATGGCTTACACTAAACGCAGACAATTGGGGTACACTAATTCTGTCCCGAGGGGTACGGCGTGGCGACAGTAACGACATCCGGCCACCCCTTAGATTAACGTGCCACATCCAGTTAACCAAGGCCGACCCTGCATCACTGCGGGACAAGGCTCAAGAAAGAGGGAGATTGTATTTTATTCACCAACCGAGTTTAGTCAAACACCATGCTCACGGTACTGCAAGAGATACAGAACAAAAATGAAGTAAAATGCCGTGACAAACATGATCTGAAAGGTCAAAAATGAATGTTACATTCTAGATCATGTTTGTCACTGCATTTTATTTGGTTTTTGTTTTGTATCTCTTAAAGTACCGTGAGAATGGTCTTTAACGCATTTGTGTCATGCGTTTCTTAAACATTATTTTCACTGTTTGTTTTCCATTTCTCTAATATGAAGAGCTTTAAAGCATTTTTTTTCTGGTTGTTTAATTCGATATACAGCAAGACTGTTTCTGCTGTTGTTTTTTCTGCTGGTTATTTTTAATTTTCAGTGCAACCCAAGATTACTTTTTTGAATATTTTCTGACTTTACTTCATGAAACGTTCGATATGGTTGCTTCAGTTGCATCGGGAATTTTTTTCGTATCATTAACTAAAACAAATTGATATCCACATTTATACTTATAACATAAAAATGTGGTTTGATATTTGAAAGGTAAATATAGCTTAAAAATATATTTGATGTATGATTATCATTCTTATACACTGAAAAGCCAAAGAAGCTGGTACACCTGCCTTAATTATCGTGTAAGGCCGCCGCGTGCAAGCAGAAGTGTCGCAACACGACTTGGCATGAACTCGACTGCTGTAGGGAAATGACACCATGAATCCTGCAGGGCTGTCCATTAATCCGTAAGAGTACGAGGGGGTGGAGTTTTATTCTGAGCAGCACGTTGAACCGTGCACAGGCAAGGTGACGACTCCAGCGAGCGACCAAACGGTGTAAATTGCCCTGAAGATGACCCCATCGTGGGATGAAACCGATCTGCGGCAAAATAAATAATGCGATTGTGACTGTCATTTTGAATAATTGACTGTAAGTAAATTAATCGCTGTTTATCTCCATACAACTATGTTGTCTAAAAAAAGTATCTTCTATATTAAAATAACGACGGAGGAAGCATGTGCTGACATAGTTAGACAACGCACACAGACTCAAGTTTCGGCATTCTGACGGGCTTATTGGGGAGACCACGCTGGTTTCGGTCTTCGAACAATTCTGGTCTTTGAGCTTCCTTTCGAAGTACTACAGCCGACCGCGGTGGTCTCGCGGTTCTAGGCGCGCAGTCCGGAACCGCGCGACTGCTACGGTCGCAGGTTCGAATCCTGCCTCGGGCATGGATGTGTGTGATGTCCTTAGGTTAGTTAGGTTTAAGTAGTTCTAAGTTCTAGGGGACTGATGACCTAAGATGTTAAGTCCCATAGTGCTCAGAGCCATTTTTTTGAAGTACTACAAGACGTGGTCATCGTTGCCTTCCGATCCTCATGCCCGCATCTCGTGGTCGTGCGGTAGCGTTCTCGCTTCCCACGCCCGGGTTCCCGGGTTCGATTCCCGGCGGGGTCAGGGATTTTCTCTGCCTCGTGATGGCTGGGTGTTGTGTGATGTCGTTAGGTTAGTTAGGTTTAAGTAGTTCTAAGTTCTAGGGGACTGATGACCATCGATGTTAAGTCCCATAGTGCTCAGAGCCATTTGAACCATTTTTGAACCTTCCGATCCTTCGGCAACGTTGTAGGCCACATCGCGGAAAAATGGCGGACGTTCACGATGTACCATATGTTAAATGGTGTCCGACAGATCAAGATCTAACTGTCCAAATATGTACCACTTTTCTGCTGATAGGTGGTATAAGAGCCATCGTTACGTATGATGGCGAGCCATGGACGTGTGCCAGATGTGGACAAGAGGGCCATGTTAGGTTCGATTGTCACCGTTGCCATTTGCTACAGATCCTGACCAGTGACGCAGGTGCTATAGCGACAGTAACTTCTTTACCAGAAAGCTACGCCTCAGCTGTGCGCAACCTGGATGTGTCACTTCAGGAAGCGCTTGTTCTCCAGCCGGCACTCCCCTTTGGGAACGACTGTGCGACCGAGACCTCGTCGGCACTATCTCCTCTGACGGCGACATGACCATCACTTCTCCCGAGTTCGATGAACAGCTCGCTCGCTGCGATGGGGTGGTGACTACCTTTGCTTTCCTTCAGACGGGCATGACTTCAGATGACGAACATTCACATTCTGCCATGGAACAGCACCTAAGAAAGCAGCAGTCGTCCCGAAAAATGACACATTTCTTCACACACTGTGGTATCACAATCAGTGCACTAGATATCCGACAGTGATCTCACTTCGAGTGCCCCGACGACAGGAGTGGTCACTCCCGATGTCCCTTCCAGGGAGCATCCTTTGCGCTATCTGCGATACCACCCAACAATGATGGATCCCATTAAGGAGATTCCTTGGGTCCCACTATGGCAGCGTCATCATATCCAGCCGTCGATGGGCGGTTTCGCGTCTCGTAAATACTCTTTTCTATTTATTTTCTTTTATTTTGTTTTATTATTGTGATTATTACTATTATTATTTGCGTAATAACGCATATACGAAAAGAGCCGCGAAATACCTTTTAATAATGCTGTGCCTTGAATTTCTTTATAATCATTAATTTTCAACAAAACAAAATATATTGGATTCTTCTTGTTCTGTATCTGGCTTTCTATTCAAGGAACATTTTCCGTTACTGTAACTCATTATAAAAGTCAACATATCTTCTCTACTTTATAGTTATTGAAAATGAAAATTACTTTGTTATGAGTACTGATGTTACAGTTCACGAAGATTGTTAACATCAAAATTTTGCAGTGGATTTTGTTAAGAGTAAAACACCAATAATTACCACGACTAGCACAAGAACATGAGACTATTGTCGGAGAAAAATACGTTTTCACTATAAAGTTTGCCAGACAAGAACTAAGCACAGCAAAATTCCAATTATGTTACGTAGGTAAATTATCTCTTTTGTACAGTTAGCAATAGATTATCAGCAGCCCGCGTCAAGCTGCAAAACACATCATAAAATCTGCTGCTCTGCTCTGCAAGTCCGGAAGCTGAAAGAGATGATTTTATTTCACTATTACCTTCCCGCTTCTTTGCGGTATGATCGATTTCTTTTAATGCAGTTTGAATGCGCCGCGGCAGCGGCTCGTTCGTTCGTAGCGCAGCTCTGCGCCACGGATAATATTTAAATAACTGAAAATGTCTCAAAAGGATGGGATAATATTTCCAAGCAAGCTACTACAAATAATAATGCAAGGTTTCATTAAATAACTCTATTCAAAACATTCAAATATGTTAACTAATACACACCTTTTACAATGAGTACATAATGGCGTACATCAGTTGACCATGACAAAAGAATACTACGTTAGCATTTACTGCAGCTTCACAGGCTATCTTACTCGTACAACTCCAAGAAGAAGACAGAGAAATTAATGTTCGTTCTGTATTATTTATACTAGTGGTATTTTTTCATCTTTGTATGATATTTATCGTCTGTGCGGTTTCAGTACTCGCCGACACAGATATTATCTAAAATAAATAATAAAAAAATACATAATTCCATACAATAACAGAATACGATGCACAATATTTTCTCTTTACTACAAAATATGTCTTTTACTAAGGGACGTTACAATGCCCCCTGGCAGCAATTGACTAACGTTAAGAATGTTCGGCAATATGCTGCCACTAACGTCCGTTTTGTCATTGTCTATCACCTTGTTTGGAATATTCACTGTTCACTTCTTTTCTCTTTTACATTATAGTTTTAATTACACTCTTTATAGTTTTTCACACTTGGCGAGGTGACCGTAAACCTAGTCCCAGGGTCATTACAGTTTTCTGGCTCCCCCATTTGGGCTACGTGCGGTCAGAATACCTGGGAAAACTGCGCCGGAGCCATGGTCATCTCGCATGGTTTGTCTTAACACACAGTTTGATGGGTCATCAAAAACGGTTGGACTTTATCCAGTGTTCACAGATAACAAAATGCTAGACCTTTAGTCTCCTTGTTAAAAATGTACCTTCTACACTCTTTCACATTTGTGTTCTGTGTCACTATGAAAGTCAATCATTCAACAGTTTTACAGTAATGTAATGGATTGTCTCTACACTTACTCACGACAAATGTTCTACCATTGTATGGCATTCGTGTCAGTTTGTTTCACTAATATGACGAAAACATATGACATATATCATCGAACAAGTGAATGTTTTGAGTTTATACTCAGTAAACTAAAGGAAAAAAAATGTTTGTCACGTAATTTCGTGTCCAATAAATCATTTTCATATTAGTACATGAACAACGTAGTTGGTAATGTTCGGTTGAACGTCAACAATGTCGTACGGAGCGGGCGGCGCGAAGCAATTGTTGCGTAGCGTCGTCTGGAGCGCGGCGTGCCAACGACCGCTGAGGTCGACGACCTGCTAGCAGTAACAGCGACGGCGTGCTGCGGTGGCGCCCGAGCAGTTGCGAACCGCGCCGAACCATTCACCAATGTCGGCGTGTTGCAGTGGTTTCCCGCGACCGGCTGGCTGGCGGCACGGCACCCGTCTCTGCTTCTCCGCATGGCTCCCCGTCGTAACGCATGAAACAAATATTCCACAACGGTGTACTGTCTTTAAGGATACAACTGTGGAAGAAAATGCACTTTGGTTAAAAGCGTTTATTGTTCATTACGCCGTCGCTTCGCTGGTATGCACAGTCTGTTTTGGCGTGATAACGGGTCTCTTGTGACACTGGTATTTAGGGTTCGTCACACACACATTGTACTACACACTTTCATTTGTTCTCACGGTCGATTCGCTGCCAGAGCGTCTCTCAACACGCGAAAATGTTTCGGTTCACACACACACTAAATGTTTCCGTTGAGCGATGTTTGTTTGTATCGACTCCGAACGGATCACTAACTACCGTTTTTACTCACAGTGTATTGTTCGTTGAGCACTGCACTATGACAGTTAGTCACTCAACACTTAACTTATACCGACGTATATATTGGTGCAGATACAACAGTCATTTTCTGTCCCTGCTACACACAATATTCCGTCCTTTCCTAGATTGTTTATGCACACAGTTTATTTTTAATGCATAACAACCGTTCTTAGCATAATCACTCTCATCTACATTGAGTCCATTGTGTTACCTTCTCATTACACACTTTTAATACTATTACTAGGCATATATTGCTTTTTTGTAATTATTTAAAGGTGTGTGATTTTTTGTACATAGCTTTCTTTTCCTCTTTTAGTGTAGCTTTCCAGGTTATCACCCATCTAGCAAACAGATTTTACCATGTGCATGACAGCTTGACTTGGGCATATTGTTCAATAAATACTTCATTTAGTACTAGTATTATTTTTAACGGTCTGTCCTACAGGACTACAGTGTAGTTTCCGCGTAACTTGATTCGCGTACCGCGTAATTAATATTCAAGAACGTGTACCAAGTACACAGGCTTCAATTTAAGCATTAATACGTACAAAGCATAGGTTACACGGAACGGGTTTGTTTTTGATTGAATTCTGCTCCAGTGTCGTTCTAAGATCACTATTGGCAGTAAACATTATATCACATAATTATTTCGTACTACAAAGTCAATTTTTGGCTAGTATAGACTCTCTCTCAGGGTTCCTTAATTCTAACACAATTACATCTGTTACATAATTATATGAGATTTCATCATTAATTGTACTTACTTACTACAAAATAATTCAAGAAATTAATCATTATTTTATCAACAAAAGATTATTCATTGCTTGAAGAGCATGTAGTATTTTAATGACACTAACTGTCTGTAAACAAAGTCTTCCATTTGCATGCTATTGCTCAGTTTACTGATTCTACTTCCTCAAAATTGTAACTATACACAAATTCTTTCTTAAAACTAACATACTTATGCTCTAAAACACAATTAAAATCTTCTTACTACTACTATTTACATCAGACATGTCACTGAATAAATAATTTTACTATTCCATTCCAACATCCTTCAAATCTCTTTAGCCACTACCTCCCTCCTCGACCAAGGGATGGAGTAAGATGCGCGACAGTATGTTTTGTGGGGCATCACCTCTATGTGATAGTGGTACCCTTTGACTATTCCTGGGCGGTCGGTAAATACCATGGTATATTCCGATAACAGCTGCGTCAACTGTTGCTTTTGTATGTTGCTTAAACTTTCAGATTCCTGTACTTTGCTTTGAAATTCATCAACATTTGGTTCCAGATTTCTATCTTCTATATTCGGATAATAGAGATCCGTCACAGGTGAATAATCATTGAGGTGTAGTACCCAGGGGTCCCTACATTTGATGTTAATTCGATTGCAACATGGCACAAGTACCTCCTTCGATTTAATCATAGACAACTCAATCCTCCTACCTTTATTAACTATACTTAGTTTTCCCGAGGAGAGGTCGATCACTGCGTCCCTCTCACGGAGAAAATCTACTCCCAGAATGCAGGCCACCTTCAACCCTTTAACAATGAGGAACGAGCTCACTATGGCTTCGCCCTCCTTACAAATCTCCACCTGCACCTGGTACTTAACTAACTGGCTCTGTGCACTTATAGCTCCAGACACCTTGCAATTATTAACCGGGAAAGTCGGTATGCTACGTCCCTTCCCTAGCACTTTAAACAACTCTGTACTCATTACACTCACTGAGGCACCTGTGTCAATGATTATATTCACTACAACATCATTGATTTTCGCTTCTATTATGGCTTGCACATTTTCGTTGCTATCTTTCTTACATTCATGCGGTTCGGTCAGTAGATCTTTATCCATACTGATACCGTCGTTGTATCGCAGCATATGTACTCCAGGGATATTATTGTCATTCGTGTTGCTCTCACGCCACCCCTCGGCCAGCGATGGAGAGCATATCGAGGCCGATTCTAGTTTGTTGGATGGCTTGCTTGCGAGGTACTTGGACGGCTATTGTCCGCGACCTCTACTATGTTTACGCTTTGGTTTGTGGGCCGCCACGACTGCGCAATAGGCGCGTTCTGCAGTGGTGGTCTGTTGTTATCGTACCGGTCATTACCCTGTCGCTCTGGGCTTGGTCGCTGATTCTGATTCCAATTACGATTACCGTCATTGTAATTGCTATGCCACTGACCTCGCGCATTTTTCCAGCGGTTGGTCCCTGGCAGTCCGGAATCGTACCGGTCGTCAAATCGACGCTTTTTATTATGGGACGGCTGCCCATACCCGTTCTGACTTCTACCATTATTACAATTTTGCGAATGCTCTTGCCGCTTGTTACCACCCCCACCATTTCCATGGTTGTGGTTTTGCGCACTATTATTTCTGTCATGTTTACACCCTATCCATTATTCTGCGAGTGATCACACGCTGTTTTTGCTCTATTCAAATGGCTCTGAGCACTATGGGACTTAACATCTATGGTCATCAGTCCCCTAGAACTTAGAACTACTTAAACCTAACTAACCTAAGGACAGCACACAACACCCAGCCATCACGAGGCAGAGAAAATCCCTGACCCCGCCGGGAATCGAACCCGGGAACCCGAGCGTGGGAAGCGAGAACGCTACCGCACGACCACGAGATGCGGGCGCTGTTTTTGCGTCTTCCTGGATTAAGTCTATTGAATCTAGAACAGACAGGAAATGTTCCATGTCGCTTTCTGGTACGTGAATTAATTTCTCTTTGATATGAATGGGTAAATGTGATTTTAGGAGTCTTATTATGTCTCTTGGTGAGATAGGCTCGTCCCAGTAACGCGTCTTGTTTATGTACTTCTCGAAATACCGTCTCAGATTCCCAAGACGGGGTGAGTGCGGTTCGGGATTGTATACTTCTTTTCTTAGCCGCTCTTGTATACAAGGCGACCAGTATTTCGACAGAAACGCCCTCTCGAACTGTTCGTATGTCATGCAGCTGTCTGCTACTTCCGTAGCCCACAATGCTGCATCACCCTGAATGTATGACTTAACGTATTGAATTTTCTGTGCTTCGTTCCACACGCTAGGCAAGATATTTTTAAAGCTTTCTATGAATACTACTGGGTGTACAGACTTCCGTTCAGTAGTAAACGTTTGAAACTGTCTATTTTTTATCAAACTTTCTTCAACTAATATTTTTAGACTATATTGGTTTGTTCCTGGGACATAGGCTGTGTGCTCCGAACCGAAGCTACAGCTCTTCGCATTATCGCCTAATGATTCACCATTGTTGCGTCGCATATAAGTTTGTGTGTTGCCAAAAACATTGGCTGTTGGCGACATAGTTTCATGTTCAAGATGTTTGCTGCTTTGTGCTAAACCCTTTTCCAAGTCGGCTATCCGTTTGTTAATATTCACTTGCCACTGCGGAATATCCTCACTGAGTATTTGTTTGATGGTTTGCACGTCGTTCTGTACCTGACTATTTACTGCGGTACTGAACGATTCGGAATCCCTATCTGCTATGGCTGCTTGTACCTTAGAATTAATATTTTTTTCGATCTCACTCTCCTTCACTTCTAGCCATGAGTTGAATTCGGTTTCAATTTTAGTTGCTTGTTCGTTCCACTTCTGCTCTACAAGCTGTGTGGAATCTATTTCTAGCTTTTCTAATCGGTTGGCTAAGACACCTATCTCGTCTACCCTGTTAGTGTTTGCTACTTGCAGGTTGTTGACCTGTACAGTCAACTCCTGCACGGCCTTAGGTATCGACTCATAATTCTGTTTCACACAGGCAATCTCTTTTTTCATATTTTCTAACGACTGCACAAGTTGCTGGTCCCGCTCAGCTTGCTGGCGATCTCGCTCAGCTTGCTGGGCAAGTAAATTTTCTGTTAATTGGCGATCTCGCTCAGCTTGCTGGGCAAGTAAATTTTCTGCTAACTGGCGATCTCGCTCAGCTTGCTGGCGATCTCGCTCAGCTTGCTGGCGATCTCGCTCGGCTTGCTGTTGCGCAAACTTTTCCTGGTAATCCAGCACGCGCTCTAATATCGCCTGAAGTGAATATCCACCAGGCAGATTACCACTCTCTGGTTCCTGCTTTTCTGGAGGTGGTGAAATTTCTTTATCTACCTCTCCTTGAGCACTGGTGGGCGGTGGCACCACTTCCCGTGCCCCTGCCCCCACATTTTCGCATGGTATATCCTCAAAGAGAGTACTTGTACTGCTTAATGCACCCGCTTCTACATTTCCTGCACTAACTAATGGCTGTTCCTCAGTATCCATATTGCTCGGACGTTGACTACGCAATTTAACCATATTCATAAATTACCTACTCGAACACAAGATCTGACAGTTTCCACTTGCACACAAAATATGTTAATTTATCTACTATACACTGCACACTAAAAATTGCTATCTACAATCAACTTTGTCCTGTCATAAACACTAACATCAAACTACACACATCACTAGCAATATGAGATCACTTCACTGGAGTTAAGCTTCTACAAACAGGACAACTACACTGTAGTCTTACCTTTAATTTATCTGATCTCGGGGTTCGGCTGCCCCCGGATTATGTAGTCGTTACAGTTTCTCAGTACTATCAGGATCGTTTCCTCTGACTCGCTTGCAGTGGTGCGTTTTTTTCATGAAAGAATTTTTGTACATTCATTAATACATAGCATTAATCATGATACACATACATACATTTATCACTAAACACATACATATATATAACAATAGACACTGAAATTAAATACATAAACATTTATTTTCGTGGCCACTGCAAATTCGGGCCCCGCGTTTTTGGGCGACAGTTTCGTAAATACTCTTTTCTATTATTTTTGTTTTATTATTGCTCGCGTAATAACGCATACACGAAAAGAGCCGCGAAATATCTTTTAGTAATGCTGTGCCATGAATTTCTTTATAATCATTAATTTTCAACAAAACAGAATATATTGGATTCTTATTGTTCTGTATCTGGCTTTCTATTCAAGGAACATTTTCCGTTACTGTAACTCATTATAACAGTCAACATATCTTCTCTACTTTATAGTTATTGAAAATGAAAATTACTTTGTTATGAATACTGATGTTACAGTTCACGAAGATTGTTAACATCAAAATTTTGCAGTGGATTTTGTTAAGAGTAAAACACCAATAATTACCACGACTAGCACAAGAACATGAGACTATTGTCGGAGAAAAATACGTTTTCACTATAAAGTTTGCCAGACAAGAACTAAGCACAGCAAAATTCCAATTATGTTACGTAGGTAAATTATCTCTTTTGTACAGTTAGCAATAGATTATCAGCAGCCCGCGTCAAGCTGCAAAACACATCATAAAATCTGCTGCTCTGCTCTGCAAGTCCGGAAGCTGAAAGAGATGATTTTATTTCACTATTACCTTCCCGCTTCTTTGCGGTATGATCGATTTCTTTTAATGCAGTTTGAATGCGCCGCGGCAGCGGCTCGTTCGTTCGTAGCGCAGCTCTGCGCCACGGATAATATTTAAATAACTGAAAATGTCTCAAAAGGATGGGATAATATTTCCAAGCAAGCTACTACAAATAATAATGCAAGGTTTCATTAAATAACTCTATTCAAAACATTCAAATATGTTAACTAATACACACCTTTTACAATGAGTACGTAATGGCGTACATCAGTTGACCATGACAAAAGAATACTACGTTAGCATTTACTGCAGCTTCACAGGCTATCTTACTCGTACAACTCCAAGAAGAAGACAGAGAAATTAATGTTCGTTCTGTATTATTTATACTAGTGGTATTTTTTCATCTTTGTATGATATTTATCGTCTGTGCGGTTTCAGTACTCGCCGACACAGATATTATCTAAAATAAATAATAAAAAAAATACATAATTCCATACAATAACAGAATACGATGCACAATATTTTCTCTTTACTACAAAATATGTCTTTTACTAAGGGACGTTACAGCGCGACAGTCGCTTACCACCAATTCCGATCCTCTGGGCTGACGATGTTGATGACGGAGCAGATCGGGATGTTGGGCCACCCATTGGGGAGTGCCCCATGGTGGCTCTCGACCCAGTTTCCAACCAGTAATTGCAGCCAACCCATGTTTCACGCCAGCCAGACACCTATGCAGGACCTCTGTGCCAATATGGGGTGCACGTCCGCGACACTATATCATTGCGATGATGAATATGGCCACCATTTGTCCTTCACATAAACTAGCACTGTTCCGAGAGACCATTTACGCTGCTGATGTCCTCCAAGAAGTGATTGTCACTGATTTCTACGCCCCCACCGGCTAGACAGTCACATCTCTCATGCCGCTGACAACACTAGTGCAGTCACCATCCTCCTCTGTGAAGGGCTCCCGCTGAAGATGTTGGGGGTATGGCCCTCACGCTGTTTGGCACCCGCATCCTAAATGTAATTGCACCGCCTGGCTCCAGTCGATGCCGTGAACGACACACTTTCCTTACTGATAAAGTAACGCCACTTTTTGAGGGTCCCCTGGATGAAATGGTCTCAGTGGGACTTCAACTCCTCACAGTGGCCTTCTGATCAACTCATGAAACGCCATCGATTTACCATCTCCCCATAGAACGCCGATGTCGTCGTCAAACTCTTATACACGACCTCCCTGATGCAGAAGGACGACGATATACTACACAATGCGCTGATCCAGGGACTTTGCCAACACCTGGTGGGCCTGCCATTGCATGGTTATCACTTCTGTAGTATGGCCTATGCTGACGATCTTATCCTCTGCCTACACAGTCAAGATGATGTCCGCGAGGCTCTGACATGGGTGGCGACGACATAGGGGGAGGCATCGGGCAGTTCTATTAACTTTTTCAGATCGAAGGTTCTGCTCATGGGACTACCTGAGACATGTATCCCTCCTCTAAGTGTGGCTATAACAGTCCGCTATTTGGGCATTATTTTATGAATGACCTCAGTCATCCAACGGCAACAAACAGCAGATATCTCCTCCAAACGATCAGATCTCGTATCGTGTATCACCGGCTTCGATCCCAAGAGAGTGTACAGCTTGTGCAATACGTGAATGTCTACCACGCCATTCGCATCCCCCACGTGGCACAAGTGTTCCTGGTCCCGATTACCTTTGCCCGTTGTATGTTGATGGCGATGGGATCCTTTGTCTGTGCTGGGATGTTATTTAAAGTTCAATATTCCTCCCTTGCCCTCCAATGGGAGCGTGGTGGGGCTGGTTTATTCCACGTGCCAGAGAAAGTTACGGTACTTTTTATTAGGTCCCAGCTGAAAGTCTTGCACCGTTGCCCAATGAGCTGCTTTTACACGAATGTGCGCTGGTCTCCATGTCAGCCTCACTCATGTTATATTTCAGCCCTCTTTCGTCACTTTCGGTATTTCTTTCTGGAATTATGATACATCCTCCCCTCATTACTACTTCCATGTATGCTCTAGACAAAGACTGTCCACGACGCATTATGAGTGCTCGACCCCCCTCCCCCCCTCTCCAAATCCCATCGAATGGAGGCTCGCACAGCATATCTTCCTTACCCTAGTGACACCTGCTCAGATCACTTTCCAGACACTTTTATTCCCAGATGTGATTCATTACCCAGCAACGAAAAATAAAGCTCTGAATTGGATACGCGGCCTTACTGTTCACTACCTTTTTGCTCCCTCGAGAAGTCGGGACTGGGTTATTGAACGTACCTTAACGATCGACACTGTGCACTTGTTCTCCCGAGATACAAGCAGCTCTTTTCCAGATTTCTACGGAGCGCCTTTCACTACACGCCTTCCAGCTGGAACTCCCAAGCCATAAGATTCTGATGCTTATTTTGCCGACATGATGCTCCGAACGAACTACAAACGAATCTCGGTTAAAATTTCGAGAAGATACGTTTACGTGCTCCGCCATCCGAAGGCGCGAGTGACTCCTGGAATTCTGATACATAGAAAAAAACAATAAATAAAAATAACAAAAAGTAAAAAAAAATAAAAACAAAACGAAGAAAATACAATAACAAAAAAGGTTCTACAGAACTTCTTTTATTTTAATTGCTACTCTGCATGTTCTCACCCCTTACTTTCTTCTTTTCCTACCCCGCTTTAGTAATAGGTTTGTTGTCTCGGGATAGGAATAGATAGGCGCCAACGTCTGAAGACGTGCAATTTTTTTTTTTTTTTTTTTTTTTTTTTTTTTTTTTTTTTTAAGACAAATTGTCGGCGGCAAGCAGATCTTTTATTTTGCGTTTCCCTTTCCTGTCCAGGGAAGAAGAAAAAAATGGTAAGGTGTTGGCTCGCTTTAAGTGGGAAATCCGGGTTTGTGTCCCAGACCGGCACAACTTTTTACTGTCGTCATTCCATCGTACAGCTGACGGTTGTCCATATTCGCAACTGCGGATACGTTCAATGAATAAATACAATTGTTCATTGAGAAATTAACTCTCTACAACAAGCAAGACAAAGTCGTAAATGCGTGGGGGTCTAACACACAGGGCCATAATGCCAATCACAAAAGTTCACCTGACAAAATAGTAATGAATTTAACGCAATACACCACACACGATGCACCGTTCAGAAAATGATCAAATTAACCAGAGAGGAGCTCACAGTGTCTAGTGCATCTGACTGAGGACACACATGGTGATAGCTCAAAGCTGAACAACCTATACCTCAGCAAAATTTAAACATATTACAGTTGACCCAAACGATATTTTAGTCAGCCTGGATGTGGGATCACTATTTACAAATGTTCCTGGGGAGGACACGCTGAAACCGATGGCAAGCCTTTTCCTCCTGAAACGATAAAATTGTTACGATATGTAATGACGTCCACCTACTACTTGTACGGTGGTAAATTTTATGAAGTGACAGACATAATATAATGGCTATGGGTTTCCCGTTGTCTCCACCAGTGGCCAACATTTTTAAGGAACAGTTTGAGGAGCCTGGATTAAATTTGTCTCTCCTTAGTACATGTACATGTTATCACTGTGACGACGATCCGTTCGCGGTCTGGTCACACGGTATAGAAGCTTTCGAGCCTTCCCTTGAAGATTTGAACAGTAAGTATCTAAACATACGGGTCGCTGTCGAGACAGGGAAAGAAGAAGGCCTGCCATTTTTAAATATTTTGGTACATAGAAAGTCGGATGGATGTCTCGGCCACTCAATTTTTAGCGCCCAGAGTTTTCATCATCCAATCCACAAGAGAAAAGTTTTAAATACACAGAGCAAAAGTAGTTTCTAATGAGGATCAATTGAATTCCAAAAGCAATCGTCTGAAGTAGGTGTTCCGAAAGAGCGGATATGAATTTAGCGTTTGTAACCTCCCCACAACACATTCTAAAAAAATAACTATATTTATTAGTAATGGTGCCACAGCTAAGTATAAACTCGCCACAAGAATATTAATGGCAAAGACAATTAAATGAAAGCTCGCTATCTGACTCAAGTACAAGTTCCATTAAATAATGAACGCTAATCCCATGATAATGAAACTGTAATGATAACCTAAACTCAATTCAACCGAAAAGTCGGTGTTTGCCCTGTGCGAAACGAGAATAAATTTCTTACCTTAGTGAAACTGCATGTCAAAATTCTGCTCTTATTGTTCTCTGTTGCTTGCATGAAAAGCATTGGAAGTACCTTTTAAAAATCTTTGTTAAAAGGAAATGGAAGGAAATTTGAATGATTGTCTCTAAAATTGCTTTTAAATCAAAATTATTATTGGGGGCGATTTTTGAAAGTTAAATTACAATGAGTGTTCGTTACATTATCTGATGAGCGCAAAGCTGCATGATTATTTATTTAAATAAATTATACCTCGTCCTGAATCTCGACCATTGCGATGCCGGCGCCCGCCGACTGCTCTCCGCTACTGCTAGCAACCGACTCCAAGCACTACTGAGGACAGACTACTGCAGACTGACTGACTGCTCGCTACTGCGAGTCGAGCGCAACTGCTCTGGTCAGAGATTCTACAATGTCTCAGCATCGCTGCCGCACAACATACGTGTTTCATAACCCTCCACTGGGGGGGCAAAAATTTGGCAGCGATGGTGAGTCATTTGGACTTGCCATCGTAACAAATTTTTCCTTTAATTAATTAACATTTACAAAATATTTAGATGTATCACATGAATTAAATGTTGTGCGCATGCACCGATTACAAAACATTACAAACAAGACAAAATATAAGTACAAAACAAATCAGGAAAAATGTATATACAAATTATTTGACAGATAACAAAGTGTACACACACTGAAAAATTCTTTAGCAGTTTCATAACAGGCAAAAAAATCATGTTGACAAGTGTCATGAGTGCACATGCACTGCAGTGGAGAACATATCAGTAAAAGACGAAATGTATATACAATGAGTAACAAATGACATAAATCATAAAAGGTATACAGAATGAACACAAATCATATCGAAAATTGAGAAGAGTGCACAGGCACTGTAGTTCAGTTGAAAACATATTCACATAAGTGCACATGCACTGAAAACTTTTGAACATTTTTATAACAAATAAACGCAAGAGTAGAAAAAATCATC
Organism: Schistocerca nitens; assembly: GCF_023898315.1. NCBI lineage: Eukaryota > Metazoa > Arthropoda > Insecta > Orthoptera > Acrididae > Schistocerca > Schistocerca nitens. The sequence goes on along the minus strand of NC_064615.1, from coordinate 556,702,252 downwards.
AAATCACAAAAAGTATATACAATATAGATGGCAAGAGTGCACACATACTGCACTTCAAAACAAATCGAAAATGTCTTTAGTATTTTGACAACAAATGGCAAAAATCATGTCGACAAGTGACACAAGTGTACTCGCACTAGAGTTCAACAAATCGAGAAAAAATGTATATGCCATGAACATAAATGGTGTTAGTAAAAAAATGATTTTCACTATTAGGATAGGAAAGGAAGGATTGCATCATGGTTGTAGCACTTTAGTTTGCACATAGCTGCACTGAAAGTCCATATCTTTCCACAGAATCACAACTAAGTGATACAATCTGCAGTTCCGTTCCCAGAAGTATTTATCAGCGTATCAAGACAGTGAAACGTCGTAGTAGTATTCCATACTATCATTTGGCAGTACATCAGGTACACCAAACAGTGGGACCATAATAACGTCTTCTTCGCTTACGGTGGTGGACAGCATGTCGTGTCAACACCACGCTCTTAAGAGGCACACCAACGTAGAATTAGTGCAAAACCAAATATAGTGCTCCATGATTAGGAGGATGTATATGACAAATGGATATTACAGTAATTCAGGTAGTTAGGTCAGAAGGTGAAGGACATTAACTAACACACAAGTCTTGATTAGTGATTACATAAGTAGTTTGCGGTATCCATACTCTAGTCATTGAACATTTCTGTACCATGTATTTTAATATTACAGAACATGTTCATAAAAAGTCTTAATTATAGGCACTCAGTGGCCAGCAAATATTGAATAGTATAAAACATTAGTCATCATTCAGTATTCTTCATATCATTAAGAAATCATTATTAAAAATCAGTTAATTACAGTCATAGCCTTAATAATCATGGGCATAATAAGTAATTACATTAATTATGGGCACTCAGTGGCCAGCAAGTATTGAATAGTATAAAACATTATTCATCATTCAGTATTATTCATATCATTAAGAAATCATTATTAAAAATCAGTTAATTACAGTCATAGCCTTAATAATCATGGGCATAATAAGTAATTACATTAATTATGGGCACTCAGTGGCCAGCAAGTATTGAATAGTATAAAACATTATTCATCATTCAGTATTCTTCATATCATTAAGAAATCATTATTAAAAATCAGTTAATTACAGTCATAGCATTAATAATCATGGGCATAATAAGTAATTACATTAATTATGGGCACTCAGTGGCCAGCAAGTATTGAATAGTATAAAACATTATTCATCATTCAGTATTCTTCATATCATTAAGAAATCATTATTAAAAATCAGTTAATTACAGTCATAGCCTTAATAATCATGGGCATAATAAGTAATTACATTAATTATGGGCACTCAGTGGCCAGCAAGTATTGAATAGTATAAAACATTAGTCATCATTAATAAGCATGGGCATAATAAGTACTCTCATTACAATAGATAGTGGCAATTATGTTTTGGTATCATTAAGAAGTCATTATTCAAGTGACATACTATTCAGAGCTGATCAGTGTTATTCAGAATTATCATAAACTAGTGACATTATCTGGGACTGTTAATACATTTTGTTTTTTCTGCTAGCAATGCATTGCTTTGGGTAATTATAAGGGAAAGCAAGAAGAAATAAAAGAAAAAATTGCTTCTAGGTTGTTCCTTTAAATGAAAAGATTGTGTAACGTCATTCGTCATGAGTCAGCTGTAGCAAGGTTATCACATTTATAAATGATAGACACAAGTGGGTAAGAAAAATGCAAGTACTAGAACAGGTATAATAAGTAACAAGTTTAGTAAGTATCATAAAAAGCTTCTCCTGAAAGAAAAATACAAAATGGATTATTGAGCTGAAAGAAGAGACGCAGACTATGCTGAAAAGTAGTGAACTTCGAATTAACAGGTAGTGAAATGTGTATAAAAAATGTGTTCCATAGCTGTCCTTTCCAAAACCTTCAGTCATCCTACTACGCAATATAACACCTGCTGTCAAAGTAAACTGCAACAAATACTTAAATAACTACATAGCATAAATACATAACTTCAACATTATCCTCATCTGTAAAGAAAAACTTCATTATTCATATCATCATAACTTCATCATTATCATCACCTGTAAACAAAAACTTCATTATTCATAATACCATGTTCTTCATCATTATTCATTATCAGCATTCATTATCATCTGCAAAAATCATTTCATTATTCATCACACAACTATTCCTTATCCCTAGCATATTTCATCACTTAAAACTAAAATGTGTAGTTCTGTCTGACAGCTTGCATCAATCGCTTTGTATTCTGAAAGAAAAAATTAGTTAAGACTGCTATTCTGCGATGTGTATAATATATTCTGGTTAATGCTTGTTAATTCTGATCCATTTACTCGTCCTCATTAGCTTATTGCATCTTCTTTCGTTTATTCCATAGGTGAAATTCCCACTTCTGTTTAATTCATTTCCTGTACGCATCATTTATTTCTGAAATTGATGAACAAAGATTAATGTCTTGCATTTAAATCATATACCCTTTAAATAGTGACTGGTTAATGGTGACTCAATTAAGCATACAACATAACATGACAGAAAACGTAATATCTCAAAGCACAGACAGTGTTTAAAGGCAAAAAGTGTACAGAGAATATGGTAATGCAGCAGCAAAAAAGAAGGAAAATGTAAAACAGTCACGATGTTGAGATATCACAAGGCAAAATGTCAAAGTCAAATGGTGTGTGTTATACCTTAACTAGTTCACAGTGCATACAAACAAAACATGAAAACAATCGTACATACATAAGAAAGACAAAATGTGACATTCGTTGTGTTCAGCTTATATGTAGTGTAGTTAATAGATGCGATAATTAAAGACTTCAATGGAGAGAGAATTTGATAAAAATTAATGCGTCATTATAGAGAATTGCATAATTATTCATAAAATGCGTAAGTTCATCTGAAAAAATGCACGGTCTAGTGTGTAACGACAAGAAGAGCGACCTGCTAACCTTACCTTGCCGGGCACTTGCCAAGAAAAATACGATAATCATCAGTAATTAGTAATGTCAATATAATTGCATAAGTGGTCATAAAATGTGTAAGTTCATCTGAAAAAATGTGCACGGTCTGATGTGTAACGACAAGAAGAGCGACCTGCTAACCTTACCTTGCCGGGCACTTGCCAAGAAAAAATACGATAATCATCAGTAATTAGTAATGTCAATATAATTGCATAAGTGGTCATAAAATGTGTAAACGGCCTCATAGCATGTTACATCGTAAAGTGGTTTCATTCGATAAAGGGTTTAATGTTTGACACATGATGGTTGCCTTTCGATTTTCTGGTTCTCAGAGTTTCGACGTGTACAACATTGGGGTGAGGAATGCTGCGAATCCGATATGGACCTGCGTATAGAAGTTCAAATTTACTGCACTTACCTTTTAATTTGCTGGATAAATAGTGTGTACGTACTAATATCTTCTGTCCAACGTAAAAGTCTCGGTGTCTACAAACCTGTTTTTGCTGTCTTCTCCGGCGCTCTGCGGCACGTTTGATGTTGTTCAGCGCAATGTCAATTATTTCGTGGTGTCGTAATCGACGAGATGTAGGAAAATTTACTAACTCTTTGATTTTGTTGGGTGGTTCAACGTTTTTCAGTATAACAGACGGAGATAGCATAGTGGATTCATTTGGAATGGAATTAATTACATCTTGAAATGAGTGTACGTATGTGTCCCAATTAACATGTCTTTTGTGGCAGTATATTCTACACAGTTTACCAATTTCTTTCATTAGTCGTTCACAAGGGTTCGAAGAAGCGTGGTACTTGGATATATAAATCGGAGAAATGTTTCTAGCTCGTAACATGCGTGTCCATATAGCAGAACGAAATTGTGATCCATTGTCAGAAATTACTTTCATCACATGCCCTACATGAAATAAGAAATGCTTTACAAATGCTTTCGAAACAGTTTTAGCAGTAGCTTTGCGTAACGGAGTGAAGGTAACAAATTTTGAAGTGAGTTCAACAGCGACAAAGATGTAGCAAAAACCTCTATTAGTTCTCGGAATTGGACCAAAAATGTCTACTGCGGCCATATGTCTTAATTTAACAGGTACAATGGGATATAATGGAGGAATGTGTGAAGTGGTGTCAGACTTAGCTTTCTGGCAAATTTTGCATGACGCTAAAACTCGTCGTATACGTTTTTCCATGTTTGCAAAATAACAGTTCTGTCTCAGTATCAGAAAACATTTTCTTGCTCCATAATGTGCGTAGCTTAAATGCGTGTACCAAATTAATTTGTTAACCAGTTCGTCAGGAATGCATAGTAACCAATTGTTGCTGTCAGGATGAGAGCGGCGAAACAGAATGTCATTGCGTACAGTGTAGTGGTTCCTAATCGTAACATTATTCTTATCTTGCCAAAGGTGCTTAATTTCTTTCCATACATTGTCTTTACTTTGCTCTTTTGCTATGTCCTGTAATGACGACGAAATAAAATTTTCAAATGCAACTTGCTGAATGTACATGATACTGAAATTTGCTTTGCAGAAGTTGGTTGCTACGTCTTGCTGATTGTTGCTGAGAGAACGAGAAAGTGCGTCTGCTATAACATTTTGTGTGCCGGGAATGTGAACAATCGTAAAATTAAATTCCTGCAAATACAGTTTCCATCTGCTTAATCTGTCGTGAGTAAATTTAGCTGAAAGTAAAAATTGTATAGCTCTGTGATCTGTGTAAACGGTCGTGTGTCTTCCATAAAGAAAATGTCTAAATCTCGTAAAAGCCCATACAACACACAACGTTTCCAATTCTGTGACGGAATAATTTCGTTCAGCAGGTGACAGAATGCGGCTTGCAAATGCGATGTTTTTAATTACTGTAGAACCATCTTCTTCAATTTCCTGAAAAATGTGTACGCCTAAAGCTGTGTTGGAACTGTCGGTGGCAATGGAAAAATTTCTAGTAAGGTCTGGGTGCGATAAAAGTGGAGCATTCAACAAAGCATGTTTTAGGTTCACGAATTCAGAATGTGCTTGCTTATCCCATGACCAAATAGTATTTTTACCTGTTAATTGGCATAATCTAGGCGTGTCTAATGCAGAGTGATGAATAAATTTGCGAAAAAAGTTAATTAAGCCCAAAAAACTGCGTAATTGTTTCTTTGTTGTAGGAACAGTAATGTCACGTAGAGCTTGAAGTTTTTCTGGATCAGGCGCAATGCCTTCTGCTGAAATTACGTGTCCAAGAAATTTTATAGAAGTTTTACCAAAATGCGATTTACTGAGGTTAACTGTAAGTCCTTGTGCATGGAAAGTTTGCAATAGTCGTTCTAAAATCAGATTATGTTCAGACCAGTTAGCTTCTGCAATAAGAATGTCGTCTACGTACGTCGTAATTCTGTCTTTAAGTTCTGTCGGAAGTATTGTGTTCAAACCGCGAATAAAAGCTGCAGAGGAAATAGTTAAGCCGAATGGTAATTTGCAAAACTGATAACAGTCGCCGAAACAGAGAAAAGCTGTATACTTTCTACAATTTGGATGAAGTTGAATCTGCCAAAATCCCGATTTCAAATCTAGTGTAGAATAAATAGCTGTACCGTGAAATTTCTGTAAAAGTTCCTCTAAAGTCTGTGGTCGATCTGTTTCATTAATAATTATGTCATTGATGTGACGTGAATCAAGTACGAGGCGAAGTGAGCCATCTTTTTTCTTAACAATATGTAGCGGGTTTATGTACGGACTAACTGCTGGTTCTATAATTCCTTGGTCGAGCATATCCTGCAATTCCTTTTTGACTTGTTCTCTGTGAATATACGGAATAGGATAATGCTTTGCTTTAAATGTATCGTGCTGTTTGACTTGAAATTCGTACATAAAGCCGGACATAGTACCAGGAATGTTGTCGAAAACTGGAGCTTGCTGTAAAAGAATTTTGTGTAACTGCGTTCGTTCGTCGTCTGAATTTGCACTGCTTTGTTTAACTTTATCTGAAATCATCTGCATAACGTCGTATTCAGCTTCGTCTGGAGTATTATAGTTATGTACGTACGTGTCTGTGAACAATGTGGGATTACAGTCTATGTTACGTGTTGCGGAAATAACCTCTGTGCGATTAATTGTTTCCTCTTCTGTCGATAGTAAATGCTGAAATTCCAAAGCCAATTGCACATTTTCATCCTTCAACATTAAATAAGAATTTTGAAAATCAACCACTGCGTCGTGTTGTACGAGAAAATTAGTACCTAAAATTACGTCTGTTGTCAATAAAGGAACAATCCAAAAATTTGAGTGAAAAATATGACCTCCAATACAAAATGATAAATGCGTCTGTAATTTAACGTCTACTCCTTTACTCGATACTGCTCCTTTCACTTTCGTTTTGCCTAAAGGTAATGTGGGATAAATATTCTCTTTGTTGCACTCGTTGAAAGTTTCCTCATTAATGACTGACATAGGTGATCCGGAATCAATTACTGCTGAAAATTTCGATGAACCTATTTTAATTTCGATGACAGGATGTGAAATAGTTTTCTGAACAACTGGTTTTTCCTGTAAAAGAGTGTCTCGGATGTCGTCGAAAGTAATAACATTTTCGTGAACAACATTTTGCGTGTCAAAACTAGTGCTTGTGTTATTGGAAGTTGCGTCCTGTACTGTATCTAGTCAGATTCTATCTGACGTATTATTATTATCAGGAGGATGTTGTGGCATTTCTACAATTTGAACAGTTCTATTACTTCTTCCAGACGTATTACGCTCTGGATGATATCTACTGTCGGGTTCATTCATGAGAATATGCTGTTGCTGATCATTTTGTTGCTGGTAGGACCGACTGTTATTAAACGTACGCTGATAATTGTGCTCATCATTTTTACGTCTGTCGTGATACTCATTCCTATACGGTGCATTGCGATAGGAATTGAAATACTGTGTTTTCTGTACGTAGTTGTTCCTTTGCTGCCGTGCGTTACCATTTGTTGTATCAGGGACTATACGTGCACGCGGTGAAACATTAAAGCCTGGTTGACCTTGTGCATTCCATTGTTGGTTAGGTATGTTAACCGGTTGACTTTCATGCTGTTGCGGTGGAAAACGTCTATTGTTACAAAAATGTGGTTCCTGTTGCTCATAATTTTGATGATGTTGATAATGAGAATTTTGTCTGCTGTTAAAGTTCTGGTAGTTGTCGTTCCTAAAGCGTCTGTTATTTTTCCTATTGAAATTACGTCCCTGATCATAATTACTGTAAGTTTGTTGACCTTGCTTATTATACGAAAAGTTTTTATTTACAAAAGAATAATCAGATTGTTGTACTTCTAAGAGTTGTAACAGATCTCTGAATGCTGAAATATTTTCCTTTTGCTGACCCGTTAGAAGTGAAACTCTTAATGACCGTGGTAACTTAGAAATACATAATTGTATAAGTGCAGATTCACTATAAGGCTCACTTAAATATTGATTTTGCTGGACCATGTGCTCAAAAAATTGCGTCACACTGGGAAAATTGGAGTTCTCATAATTCGGTAAACTGATTAACTGATCTTTAATTCCGCGCTGTGTCGTCTTCGACCAATACGCTGATAGAAAAGCATTCTGAAATTCTTCTACTGAGTAACATTGTCTCGCGATCGGTCTCATACGAGTTGCCGGTTCGCCTTCCAAAAAGCTACAAATAAATTCCAGTTTGTGCGTTACAGGCCAAGTCGGTGGAAAAGCAAAACTAAATTGTTGAATCCAATCCAGTGGGTGAATCTGTGTTCTGTCATTCTTAAACACTTTAAATTTTCTTACTGACAGAAAATGTTTGTAATCGAAATTATCGTCTCTGTGTGATGGAACAGGTTCAGGATTGTAAGAAAATCTGTTGAACTGTGGTTGTTCGGAATCTAAGTCCCGTACTCTTTGTAGATTACTCAAATTACACGCGCTGCGTGACTCTGGCAAATGTTCGAAAAGTGGCATCTGCTGTGATGTGTTATTAACTGAAATGTTTTTCATCTCTGTTACCTCTTGCTGTAAACTTGACAATTTTCTGCGTAAGATGTTATTAGACGAATCAATCTCGTTAATTGTCTGCTGTAGGTTTTGAAATTCAGGTGTTTGAATAAATGGAACCGGTGACGTATCGTCTGATTTGCTGTCATTGGTATTTTCGATAGCATCAATACGACTGGCCAATTCATCATATTTTTCAGTCAGTATTTTTGCCTGATCATCGGTTTTAGTGTCAGTGGCATTAATCTGGTTTTGCAATTTACGTGCAGTTTCGTTCAGTTTTTTAACGTCAGCTTTGACGACATCGGAATCCTGTGTTATTTCTAATTCTTCAAATCTATCTGTCACTGTCTGAATATCTGCTGTGTGTGTATCTGTTTTTGATTTAAGATCAGAAATTTCATCACGTAACTCCGCGTTCAACTGTTTGATGGAATTAATTTCGTCGGACACTGTGGCAATATTGTTGTCTACATATGTTTTTGCCTTCGCAAACATCTTACGTTTGTCTTCCTGTCTCTGAGCAGTGATTGTTTCCATTACTTGACGTTTTACTTTATTTTGGTCATCAATAAATTTGCGGAAACGCGTATCATTGTTTTGTATGTGAAGACTAAGACGTTCGTTAATCTGAGTGTTCTGTTGTTCGAATTTCGCGTCAATCTTTTCATCCATTGTGCGCGAAAGTTCTACCGTCATTGCTTTAAACTCGTCGCGTAATTGTGTAGCTTTTTCAGAGCATTGTTTAGCGACTCCGCTAATTTCGTCTCTGAGTGTTTCTGTTGCAGTTGTTTGCAATTCCCTTAATTCCTGAGCAACAGACTTAATTTCTTCGCTACTTTTTCGCGAACAAGCCCCGATTTCCTCGCGTAACTGTTCCTTAGTGTCATGGCACTGCGCGGCAACGGCTCTAATTTGTTCACTTAACTGTCTGGAATTGCTATCTAATTTTTCATTTAACTGTCTGGAATTGGTATCTAATTTTTCATTTAACTTGTCTTGTTTTTCGTTCTGTTGTTTGACCTGTTCACTAAGTTGTCTGAAATCTTCACTCTGTTGTCTGACCTGTTCACTAAGTTGTTTGTTATCTTCTTTAAAGTGTTGTATAAGATTTTGACTGTGTTGTTGTAGCAATCTTGCCATAAATTGTTCCAATCCATTATTACCTACTCTATTCTCCGTGCTGTTTAATGGTGGATCTGGAATTGTCCCGCTTTCTGTAACCATTTGATTATTCTGAGATGTACAAAAAGGTTTGTCAGTCGCATGTACACTGTCAGACATTATTTCGGAATTAAATAAATCCGTCGTACTTTGTGTATCTTGCTCTTTTTCATTAGAGAAATTTGTCTGTACGTTATTTGAATTTTCCAAACCGGGTGTGTTAAGCTGGGCAGCGCTCATTACAATAGAGCCCCCCGCGTCATCAATTGTCGTCAAATTAACAGTGGAGACAATTGAGTTCGCTTGTTCATCATTAAGGCAAAAGTCATCATTAGTGGTTGGAACGCACTGACTGTTAGTGAACGCAGGATTGTCATCATTGCACTGCGTGTCACTAGTACTATTGGTGAAGTTATTTAATTCGGTCATTTCGTTCATGATACCTCGCGATACACTATTCACAGTCTTTCGCGGCATTTTCACAATAGTCACAATTAATCACAAAACAAATAAGCACAATGCAAAATCAACACACAAATACAACAGAGCAACGAATTGCCGATGATCTGAGGAAAGAAAGTCACAAATTAGTAAAAGCGTTGCGCCAAATCCTAATTATATCTAAGAAATAAGAGCAGATATCTGACTGTTTTTCAAAAGACTCTCAACGAAATACGATCCTGGACCGGGTGTCGCCAAGTGTAACCTCCCCACAAAAATATTCGAATGACAATACTTAATAGAAATTGATCCAAATGTAACCTTCCCGCAAAAATAGTAATGACAAAGACAATTAAATGTAAGCTCGCTATCTGACTCAAGTACAAGTTCCATTAAATAATGAACGCTAATCCCATGATAATGAAACTGTAATGATAACCTAAACTCAATTCAACCGAAAAGTCGGTGTTTGCCCTGTGCGAAACGAGAATAAATTTCTTACCTTAGTGAAACTGCATGTCAAAATTCTGCTCTTATTGTTCTCTGTTGCTTGCATGAAAAGCATTGGAAGTACCTTTTAAAAATCTTTGTTAAAAGGAAATGGAAGGAAATTTGAATGATTGTCTCTAAAATTGCTTTTAAATCAAAATTATTATTGGGGGCGATTTTTGAAAGTTAAATTACAATGAGTGTTCGTTACATTATCTGATGAGCGCAAAGCTGCATGATTATTTATTTAAATAAATTATACCTCGTCCTGAATCTCGACCATTGCGATGCCGGCGCCCGCCGACTGCTCTCCGCTACTGCTAGCAACCGACTCCAAGCACTACTGAGGACAGACTACTGCAGACTGACTGACTGCTCGCTACTGCGAGTCGAGCGCAACTGCTCTGGTCAGAGATTCTACAATGTCTCAGCATCGCTGCCGCACAACATACGTGTTTCACGTTTTCCAAGAAAAGAAAAAGTGAATATATTGAACATTTACGTGATGAGCCAATGACTGTATTACTTTCTTCCTGCGGCGCTACATCCAGGAAAATAGGCAGTCGTACGAAGAAGAGGTATAAAATATATTTTCCGACCTCCTAAGAAGGTAAAGCAAATGCTACGCCCTTTTCAGGACAGTCTCGACCTTAGGATCTCAAGGATTTATAACATTCTTTGTAAGTGCGGGAGCAGTTACATCGGTCATTCCATCCTTATTATTTCTGACCGCTCTGCAGAACTTCGACGATATATTATAAATTTAGAACTGGAGGAATCTGCAATTGCTGTGTATAGACTCGCAAACACACACAAAATATTTTTTGACTAAACAAAAGTTTTGTTTCAGGCTCCCACATGCTGGGATCCTGTAATTAAAGAGACAGTAGAAATAAGAATGTATGAGAACAACCGTGTCAGCGGCTTCAATCTCAGCGACGCATGGAAGCGAGCTCTCGATGCAGAGAAGAGACGGAGATATTCGTCGCAATATTTACGCTACCAAGGGCGCGATGGCATCACCAGCACGGACGTTGATACATCTGTGACAGCATTACGTAACTGACCACTAGTCACAAGCATTCTATGGGCCAAGTAAGACCACCACAGCACCAGTTTAGACAGTCATCTGCTCCTGAAGGAGACGATGGAAATAACTGTCGAAAGCTCGACGTTTTACCCTGAACTGACGCGGCAAGAAGTCCGAGAATGTTTTATAACCAGTGCCGTCGCGAAATACTTCGTCCTCAAGAGGTAAATAATGAAATGGCACCTTTTTCTTGGGTGCTTCCCAGTAGTAGAGTCAACTTACTGAAGCATCACATTTTACCATCGCACGGATAAAGTAGGTTAAGTCGTGACGTGCTGTCGTGTTCACCGCACTCTGTGTGTAACACATTGCCCAAATATCATGCCTATTCTCGTCCGCGTCTAGCGTTATCCCGTGCAAGTGTGTTTTCGAAGCGTTTGGGAATCGTGTAAACGAGGTGGTACGTGGGTCACCAACCCGGCATTGGTCTAGTCAGATGCGGGATACAGCATACAGGCCACATCCATGCTGACCGACACACCGGCCCTCGTCGTTAATCCGCCGGGTGGATTCGACCCGGGGCAGGCACATCTCTCCGAATCCCGGGTGCGGCTTGCTAACGTGTGCGCTCAACCGGGCGGGTCTTGTGTGGCTACTCCCTTGCAAATTAAAAATAATTATACTGCCAGATAACAGGGGGCTAATTCGACAACTGTTGATTTCCTGACATTTGCTGTTGTTCAAGGCCGGCCGTTGTGACCGAGCGGTTCTAGGCACTTCAGTCTGGAACCGCGCGACCGCTACGGCCGCAGGTTCGAATCCTGCCTTGGGCATGCATGTGTGTGATGTCCTTAGGTTAGTTAGGTTTTAGTAGTTCTAAGTTCTAGGGGACTGATGACCTCAGATGTTAAGGTCCCATAGTGCTCAGAGCCATTCGAACCATTTGTTGTTCAAGTAAGGACGCAACTATCGCCATGCTTAAGAAAAACGAAGTATGAAGAAAGACAGGTTAGTGTTTTGAGAGTACTGTCGCTCTGCCTTGGGCGGTAATTGAACACATAAGCAGTACGCCGGCACTTGTGGTCTGACTGGAGAATTGTCGCCGGAGCTGGTCAGCGTCGCCAGTACGGAGACGAGGCAGTCAGCCCGTGTAGGGAACACCGTGAGAAACTAGAGAGTGCCGTATTATATAGTAAATCGCGTTGTTACGGAAAGCGTGTTTTGGCTGTTGTGAAAAATGGGGTGAAAGTGTTTTCATAGAAGTTAGGGTATTCGCTAACGAATGGCAAGTGTTGTATGATCACAGTGTCTGTGTAACCGCTAACATCAGCTATTATGAAGATATTTGTGAGTGTCTGATTTCGAAACATCAGTAACATTATTAAGCTGAGCTGCGCTTCATGGGTATAAACGAGTTTACCGAGAGTTTGACGCCAATAATTGCAAACTTAATTAAAATACTAGATCGTGACAAAAACAATTCTGAACTTGCTCCTGCAATATTGGTAATGAAGACTTAGTTCTGGCCACACGCGTGTTATTGACTGTTGTCATACGTAAAGTGAAATTTATTTTCGCTTAACAGTTTTCAGAATATCCGTGTGTTCCAGAGTTTATGCTACTTTTTCGGAACTTGCCTCTGTACCTACGTAGTTAATGGTTTCAGGTACGATCTGTTGCCATGTGCACGGGGAACGGTTGCAGCCTACGTACCGTGGAAAGGCGGGTGGCTGATTTAAACAGTGACGTACTCTGGTTGGACGGTAGGGAATATGCAGATGCACCAAGCACGTTTGATTTCGTAATGTAACTGTAGGTAACACGCTCAAACATTGTAATTAAAACAGACGAGAAAGTGCGAGAGATGCTTAAAGTTCTGCCCGTGCTTGTATGCAAAATGAGAATCTATACAAATGAAACCCTGTATTTTCATTCTATATACTCATACTCAAAATACACGTCTTGTGAGCAATCACGATCGCATCAGTCTCCTAATAATAAGCTAGTTAACGTCATATTATAACACGGCTGGCTCAAAAAGAAATCATTACGGATAAAACCACGACGGGTAAACGACATTTTCTCTGTGTGGAAATCACAATTGAAATTCCCAAAGCAGTTCCTGCAGCAGGACATGTTAGTGAAAAAAAAGGGTGGAGGGGTGGACAGGTGAATCTGCCAGTCGGCATGCAATCCTCCCCCACCTGTAGCTGTGGCTTTAATTAAAGCGGCTTGGTCTGTATTCTGGCTGGTCTACAAGCAGGAATTAGGGGAAAAAAAGACAATGAGAATTACACAGCTGCTCAGATCAAAAGCAATTAAGTACATGAAAAAGTATAGCGCAAAACGTGCATGCAGTAGCCTCCACAGCAGACACTTCGTTGCCAGCAACGCAGATGGTGGCATCGTTTAATCACTGAATCCCAGGGCGTAGAAAGAAGCGAACACTACCAGTCAGATTTTTTGGTTTGCTTTCAAATAGCATTCTCTTACTACACTCTCTGGACAAGGAGGGATACTGTAAAAACTTACATTCCGACGGCTGGCATTCGCTGCGGATGCGAAATACTGAAATGTAGTTCACTTAAAGATGATCCATAGAAAATCTTGTATAAATCTGGTATTTTAATAATGTAACTGTCTGACAGAAAGCAACAGGTTATTTATTATTCTTTCCTGTGAGTGAAATAATGGTTCAACATGTATGAATGTGTCTTTCTTGGTTTCAGATCAACCTGTGGTTGAATAGAGCAGTAAGGTCGGTAACGGGGATGATGCGGGCCGTTCTAAGCGGATTTAGCGTCGACTAATTAACGAGAACCAGCTACCAGGGGAGCCCGCGCGCCCAGTCGCCTGACTGCTCCTGCCGTTCACAGCTCGCGATTAACTTTCGCCTTGATTCCTTGGAGGAACTCCATTAGAACAGACAAAGGAGGGCATCCCAGCACCAAGATCCTGGAGAATCCATTTTCCGTTCCCGTCCCAGTCATGCTGTACCCGGTACGTGTCTCCTCCTGGTAATTTCCCTGCTATCTTTAACTAAATATTCGTGGTTGTCTTTAATTTACTGTCTCTTTTTGTATCTAAACGTAAATCCTGTTCCTCGGACAACCAGTATGATGGCAGTCTGTCTCATTCCGCGAAGGATTTAAACATAAACCTGTATAAGCACATATGTCTATGGGCGAAATGCTTTTTCTAATTTTTTTTTTGTATATCTCTGCTCTAAGTGCAACCTACAAATATGGATAAAGGGATGTGAGGCGAAAGGCTAGGGCCCATGTCCCAGAATGCGTCGTTTCCTGTTGCTACCATATTGACATAAATACCTCTGAAACAAATAGGCCTTTAATAATTTTTTCATAATGCGAGGCCACAGTCATAATATACTGGCTGATCAAAAAGTCAGTATAAATTTGAAAACTTAATAAACCACAGAATAATGGAGATAGAGAGGTAAAAATTGACACACATGCTTGGAATGACATGGGGTTTTATTAGGAAAAAAAAGAAATAAGTATTGCTAGACGCGTGAAAGATCTCTTTCGCGCTTCGTTTGGTGATGATCGTGTGCTCAGCCGCCACTTCCGTCATGCTTGGCCTCCCAGGTCCCCAGACCTCAGTCCGTTCGATTATTGGCTTTGGGGTTACCTGAAGTCGCAAGTGTATCGTGATCGACCGACATCTCTAGGGATGCTGAAAGACAACATCCGACGCCAATGCCTCACCATAACTCCGGACATGTTTTACAGTGCTGTTCACAACATTATTCCTCGACTTCAGCTATTGTTAAGGGATGGTGGTGGACATATTGAGCATTTCCTGTAAAGAACATCATCTTTGCTTTGTCTTACTTTGTTATGCTAATTATTGCTATTCTGATCAGATGAAGAGCCATCTGTCGGACATATTTGAACTTTTGCATTTTTTTTTTGTTCTAATAAAACCTCATGTCATTCCAAGCATGTGTGTCAATTTGTACCTCTCTATCTACATTATTCCGTGATTTATTCAGTTTTCAAATTTATACTGACTTTTTGAACACCCAGTATTTCTTTAAAGTCAGTACCGCCATTAGACTGTTGTTTATTTACAGTGTTAGATGTATACTTACACAATCATGATTTCGGCTTCAAAGTGCCATTGTCAAGTGTTTTAAGTGTTATAAATTGCGTAAACGTACTGTCGTATTAAAATACACATCCAGAGGGCCCTGAAGCAAACTACGCCCAGACTCGCCGTATCCAAGAACCCGGTCAGAGCACTCTTTCTTGTTGCCGCAGTCCCACTACAGCTGCCACGGCGTGCAGTCAGATCTAATGGCCGTTTCCTCTATTGGTATCTGCTCGCTGCTTGTTGCTCGCTCGCTCTCCAATACAAGACTCCATTCCCGCTTCATCTTCTCTAGAAGGTCCTCACATTGGCGCCTGTGCCGCGATGTACGTGGCGTTGCTGTAGCGGTCACATCAACCATCATCTGCCGATCGCTAAAGCAAGCAGAAATCTACTAATACCAGTATTGCTGGCACCCGTTTGACCAGAGCCGACGTGGAATCTTTCTACACGTCGGTCAGGGGCTTGAAGTTGGCGTAGTAAATCGTCGAAACTGGTGGCCACATAAAATAGGTTTGGAAACTAGACGGCTGAAAGGCAGCAAAATAACCAACGACGGACGGAGCAAGGAGGACATCAAATGCAGACTAGCACTGGCAAAAAGGGCATTCCTACCCAAGAAAAATCTACAAGTACCAAACAAAGGCCTTAATTTGAGGAAGTAATTACTGAGAACGTACGTTTGGATCATAGAATTGTACGGTGGTGTAACATGGGCTATGGGAAAACTGGAACAGAGGACAATCGAAACATTTGAAATGTGTTGCTAAGGACGAATGTTTAAAAGTTGGTTCGAATCCTGCCTCGGGCATGGATGTGTGTGATGTCCTTAGGTTAGTTAGGTTTAAGTAGTTCTAAGTTCTAGGGGACTAATGACCTCAGCAGTTGAGTCCCATAGTGCTCAGAGCCATTTGAACCATTTTTTTTTTAAAGTTGGTGGACTGGTGAGGTAAGTAATGAGGAGCTTCTCCGTAGAATCGGCGAGGAAAGGAATGTATGGGAAATACTGACAAGAAGAAGGGACAAGATGATAGGACGTCTCTTGCCATCAAGGAATAACTTCTACTGCAATAGAGGGAACTGTAGAGGGTAAAAACTGTAGAGGAAGACATAGATAGGGATACTTCCAGTAAATAACTGAGGACGTAGGTTGCAAGGGATATTCTGAGATGAAGATGTTGGCACAGGAGAGAAGCTCGTGCCGGGCATCAAACTAGTCAGAAGACTTAAGTGAAATGTCTTTTTATGCCCATCTTTCTGCAGGTGATATTTGAAATGATCGATGTCTCAAAAAGTACGCATACCAGGCATTGACTGCTGGCCTCTATTTTGGCTAGATCAAAGGTGAGAATCTTCCTTAACGTCGGCCAAGGGGCCTCAAGGTGGCGTAAAATATCGCCGAAACTGGTAGCCCAATAAGATAATTTAGAAATTTGCACTGCTGAAAGGTGTTTGATTTGACATTCTGTAAGTGAAATGTGGTTTCGTGACAGATCACAAGTCTATCTGGAAAACCATCCACTTTTATCAATGCTTGAAAATCAACGCGTAATTGTTTCCGTTTATCGGCTTGGTTTTAGGGCCTGCAACATTCGGAACTGCAGGCGTATGTGAAACACATGCCACACTGATGATCGCGACACATTCACGTCTCTGGTGGCGTGGTGCGTGGATTTCCTGGGACTTCCTTCGTAGATTGTTCGAATGCTTCCACCACTTCATTCTCGACGGACGACCGTCCTGTGGTTTTGCTTCCTGCATATGCATCCTGCCTCCTCGGACTGTTTTGCTCATTTAGCAGTGTTCTGACGGCATGCTGCCACTTTACCAAAATTAGTCCAAGAATGTCTTTGAACAACAATTATTGATGATGTTTTTGCATATTCTATGACACAATACACCATTTCTATAGCGGATGCCACCGTTTTTAATACTAACGCCAACGATTAACGACAACGGGGACTTTCTATTATTTAATAGTTGCCAACGAAAACTGTGTGAGTTACTTTTCAGTGTATATGTGTACTTCTGAAAAGAAGTCATTACTGTTGCCACAGGAATACTTTCTTTTTTATCCCATTCGTTTTGTATCACCCTGCATAATAATTAATTCTACCAAAAAGATGCCTTTTACACATTTGTACCAGTTCATCACTGTTTGCTTACGGTAATACTGTTACGACTGCTGTGCTTGATAAATCGCCAAGTTATCTACTTTTGGAGCCATCTTCTGGTCCAGTCCATTCGTTTCCTTTTACATAAATAAAAAGCATAAATTCTGGTCTGGAACACAACTTGCAGGCTCCAATAATCCAGAACTTTCTCTGACTTTGATGGTTATGGCCCAGCTCTCTCCTTTCTTACAATGTACGTGTTAATGTTGATGTTATTTTTATTGATTTTATATAAAAAACTTGCCCTCTCCATATATCGTATTAACACTCGCTTATGATGCCTTTGACACGCTATTATCTCTTTATACCCTCTATCATTCGACGTTATCCGTCGATTATGTAAATTCAGTGCCTAGAATAACTGTCAAATGAGACTTGTGCGCAAACCACCTGTTCTGCTTTTCACTGCTTCCCTTTCTGACTACCAGGCTTTCGAGATTCCTCTGCTCTTTCCACATTTCTCTTTACTGTATCCTTCATTTCCAAAGCATCTGCAAGTAATTGTCCACGTTGTTTCTCTTTCTCACTTTCCAACTTGCTGGCGTTGTTTTTTCTTCATATGCTATTCTAATGATTCCTTCTTTTTCACAGTTTCCACCTAACACTGTATGTAATCAGTATGACGTCCAATTGTTAACAAGCAATATACAGCATTGTTCACGAAAGCAAGAACCACGTCAATTCCTACGTAACGTACTACATTTCTTTCCCTTGGCCCTGGTTTTCGGTTCTGTAATACTTATACATGGAAGGTTGAAATAATACTCGTACTTATTGACGACACTTAGCCACGACTGCTTCGCAGCTCTATTCGAAGACTGTAAATTTCATACGTGAAATATATTCTCAGTTGGCCGGCCGGAGTGCCGAGCGGTTCTAGGCGCTACAGCCTGGAACCGCGCGACCGCTACGGTCGCAGGTTCGAATCCTGCCTCGGGCATGGATGTGTTTGATGTCCTTAGGTTAGTTAGGTTTAAGTAGTTCTAAGTTCTAGGGGACTGATGACCACAGCAGTTAAGTCCCATAGTGCTCAGAGCCATTTGAACCATATTCTCAGTTGCATGTCGGAAAAAAGGACTGATGACCTCAGATGTTAAGTCCGATAGTGCTTAGAGCACTTTTTTGCTTGTCGGAAACAATATTGCATCGTACTTCCGAGCAACACAGGCACTACAGTATCGCAGTATATCTCGACTGTTTTGCCTCCATGACAAACGAGATTTTATACATTGTGCTAGAAGAACCCATAAATGACGCGATAATTCACAGATTAAATTCTATCAGTGTTTCATGTCATTAACTGGTTTAGCTGTATGATTTTCTGGGTCAGGTTCCTAAAGTACTGTCTTCTTTGTCTCACGGACTTGCCTTGTGTAAACTGTATCGATAGTGGATTCAACAACGGAAGCTTATTTATTGGGAATTTGATTTCTACAGACATTTAGTACATTGATCACTTCTGTTAGTTCATAGAAACATGTACTTGATTTTCATTCACACTACGCAGTATTGGGACCACACAATGCCTTAGTTATTTGTTTCGTTTAAAGAAGATGAAATCGTACTTCCATGCTTCGTATTTAATTTTTCCAGCCAGGAAAGTTTTCTCACTTAGCAACTGAACATGTAGCACGTTGGTAGGTGCAATATAGTTCTTGTCAAAGAGGTGGTTCATGTCACCCACGCTGTGCATGCGTTTTCACTTTGTTGCAGGTGCATGTTATGAGCACGCAGCAAGACAGCTCGGTGGTTTTGGGGGCGTCACCTGCCTTTGCTCCCGCCACAGTGACCTCGGATGTGGCTCCAGCGACCAGGGCAGGGCACTTGTCCAAAACCGCCGGCCAACCGCCGCTGACCGCACCAGGCCATCCGGTCCAGCCGCCGATGCACCAGCCACACCACTACATACATGTTCTGTGGCCATGGTGTGGAACGTGGCAGCTGCTTTACAAAAAAGATACAAAAAGGATACTTTTTCACAGTGTAAATACGGTTACACA
This sequence comes from Schistocerca nitens, assembly GCF_023898315.1. Taxonomy (NCBI): domain Eukaryota; kingdom Metazoa; phylum Arthropoda; class Insecta; order Orthoptera; family Acrididae; genus Schistocerca; species Schistocerca nitens. The sequence goes on along the minus strand of NC_064615.1, from coordinate 556,682,863 downwards.
CTGATCATTTAATTCAGTGACATTACATTACTGATGCCACGTCATTGTATCTGTGCTCCCATTTGCATTAATAAATAAAGAAAGGTCATCTGTGTCACAATTTTATTGAAGACTACCAGATCCGATCTGCCCTGCAGATCATCTTCAGATCTAAGTTGCGCGGCTGAAAGGTGACAAAAATTACACAAGTGTAACATTGGAAAGAGTACATCAAAATGTCATGTAACTTACACATACCTGGATCCGCAAAGTGCCATTTGTCAACAGTGGTACCGGGTGGTTATAATTAATGTACAACTACTCATGGAGGTCCAGTGTAGGCTGTAATCATCGTATGGCAGCAAAGTTTGGTAGATATGCTAATGAGATAATGTGAAACTAATTTACACCGGTAAACAAATCCAGGAGCAAATCTGGCGCTATGCACTATATGTATGACGATATGACATCCACGCTGTTATCTGACAAGCCTGAAAGTGAGTCAACAGTACGGCCATTGTGAAGAGAGACCGTGCGCTGTTAGTGAACAGCCTTAATGGGAAGGCAGCAATTACAGTGCTGTATTGAGATAGTATCGCCGACTGCAAGAGACACAGTGTTTTTAAACGGTTTAAAGAAGATGATAATGAGATTCGAAAACACGGGTGTGCTTGGCGTGGCACCTGGAAGCGAAAGGCTTCCTACCCCGGTGGAAGTTATTGACGAGGTTGCTGTTGCTGTAACTGAGCGTGCAGCACGTGCCCCGGCTAGTGCTAGTGCTCGTGCAGTTTTACGAGAACTGTCCATCCCACGGTCAACAGCGCGGAAAGTTTTGCGGTCAGTTTTAAACATGTACCCGCGCAAACATTGGACGGTGCGGCGACATTCTGAATTTACTCTTCGGTTTCTGGCACGGGTTGATTTTTATGACATGTGGCCTGGAAATTTCTGTGGAGTAAGGCGGCACATTTTACACTGCAGGGTGTAGTTCTGTATAGAACTGCCGAATTTTGGATAGTGTTCAACGGTGTATTGTGCATGTAGAGTTGCTGCACTTGCCATATGTGATTTCTGTCCCGGGATCTTCGGCTGCTGTTTGTTTTCTGACGTTGCTCTAGCACAAATGGCTGGTGGAACGTCAGAAAAATCATCAAAGAAACGTCGGCCGGAGAACCCGAGACAGAAGCCAATAGGCAATCTGTCAATATTATTCATATTAATAATAGAGTAGGCAAATAGAGTGACAACTACTTTCAATAAATTGTATGCTGTACAATTTTCCTTCCGTTTTTAGCCATTTCGTAAGACAGAGCAAAATAAAGAAACACGTCTAATTGCTTCCAGACGGCACACAAATCTATGAACCAACCTATAGTAAATAGTACACCACACATTTTCCTTCTTCTTTACACATTTCGCAAAACAATGCCAAATAAACAAAATATTTATTGCCATCGATTTCATCTTCTATTAAAACAACTGTAAGAACTTACCTTAACGTAATAAATGAAATGAAAATCAAGCTACTGCGGACTCTTACCGTTAGTTAAAAAGGGGAAACAGTGGTCTTAGTTCACACTATGTAGGATCAATCACCTAAGACTTGCACTGTAAATATTGCGGAAATGGAAAATACTATTGACGTGAGGTTTCCACAGAATGGATTGGTAGTCATGGGTCTTGTATTTTTAGCCAATCAACGCATGGTAAACATACTTAGAAAGTTTTTTGTGCCAAAAGACACTCTTTTAGATGGAATAATGCCTATTGCCATTAAAAAGCTAAGAATAGGGTAAATTACAATGCCAGTGGTGTTTGTGGCGGGATTCTAGTGCGAGTCCTTTACGAGATATCGTATTTTCTAAAGTTGCTACACCGACACTTGTATAACATCTGAGATTTTTTTTGGGGTCATCAGTCTTTTGACTGGTTCGATGCGGCCCGCTACGAATTACTCTCCTGTGCCAAACTCTTCATCTCCAAGTAGCACTTGCAACCTACGTACTCAGTTATTTGCTGGATGTATTCCAGTCTCTGCCTTCCTCTACAATTTTTGCCTTCTACAGCACCCTTTCGTACCATGAAATCATTCTCTGATGTCCTAACAGAATTCCTATCACCCTATCCCTTCTCCTAATCAGTGTTTACCACATATTCCTGCGCAGAACTAGTTCCTTACCTTATCAGCCCACCTAATTTTCAACATTCTTCTGTAGCACCACATCTCAGTTGCTTCGATTCTCTTCTGTTCTGGTTTTCCCACAGTCAATGTTTCACTACCACACAATGCTGTGCTGCAAACGAACATTCTCAGAAATTTCTCCCATAAATTACGGTCTATGTTTGGTACTAGTAGACTTCTCTTGGCCAGAAAGCCGTTTTTGCCAACGCTAGTCTGCGTTTGATGTCCTCCTTGCTCCGTCCGTCATTGGTTAATTTGCTGCCTACGTAGAAGAATTGCTTAACTTCATCTACTTCGTGACCATCAATCCTGAAGTCAAGTTTCTCACTGTTCTCATTTCTGCTACTTCTCATTACGTTCGTCTTCCTTCGATTTAATCTCAATCCATATTATGTACTCATTAGATTGTTCATTCCATTCAGCAGATTATGTAATTATTCTTCTCTTTCACTCAGGACAGCAATGTCATCACGGAATATCCTTTCACCTGCACTTTTCTTTTACTTTCATCATTGCTTCTTCGATGTACAGTAGGGGCAAAAGTCTACATCCCTGTCTTATACCCTTTTCAATCCGAGCACTTCGTTCTTGGTCTTCCACTTTTATTATTCCCGCTTGGCTCTTGTACATATTGTATATTACCCATCTCGCTGTAGCTTATCCCTATTTTTATCAGAATTTTGAATATTTTGCACCATTTTACGCTGTCGAACGCTTTTGCCAGGTGGACAGATCCTATGAATATGTCTTGATTTTTCTTTAGTCTTGCTTCCATTATCAACCGCAACCTCAACGTTGTCTCTTTAGTGCATTTACCTTTCCTAAAGCCAAACTGATCGTCATCTAGAGCATCCTCAATTTTCTTTTCCATTCTTCTGTACATTATTCATGTCAGCAACTTGGATGCATGAGCTGTTAAGCTGATTGTGCGATAATTCTCGCACTTGTGGGCTCTTGTGGTAGCACACACTAAAGAATAACAGAAGTACGTCCACTAGATGTAAGCCTTCTGACCAGTAACGCAACAACTGACCATCACAGGTTGTGTTCAAAATGACCACGTTTCCAGTCTGGTATGGAACGACTCCTGTACACGTGCTACATTTCAGCGCAGGTTTCCGAGTAGGCTCCAGTAATACGTTGTTGCATATAATCGTGTGTAATTGGTGTGTCATTGCAGTCAGCGTCTTTGAGCTTTCCCTACAGAAAAAATTCTACAGGTGTCAAATCCGGAGAACAGGCCGGCCATATACAGATCCTTTGCGTCCAGTCCAACGATTTGTAAACAATTCGTGAAGACATGCTGTAGTAATTCGTGCACTATGGGCTGGACAGCCACCATGTTGGTATCACAGATTCTTCCCAGTCAGCAGTTGCATGGGGGCTTAATTAAATAAAATGCAAATAATTTTAATAGCTGTATGTCCGGCTATGAAGTCTCGTAACCGGTTGGCCCTGACTAGTATTACTCCGCAATCTGACTGCATAGAATAACAACAAAGGATGAAAGGAAATTTCTGTTAACACAATTAATTAATTAAGTCCCCAGCAACTATAAAAGCTACGAAACAACAAAGCACAAGTGTAACTGTTCTGTGCGTGGAAGTGGGATTCAACGTACACATCTGGCACGGTTCTTCCTCTATAAGACAAGATATTTTAAACACCATTTACACTGAAGTAATTAAAAAAAACAGAAATACTATAATTGCACATAGAAACCAGAATTACACTCTAATACATGAACACAAGCCAGATGCTTCGTTGACTGAACCTGTGACCAAGAGACATTGTTAGTTAGGAAATTTGAAGTAAAAAAAATTTCTTTTACCTTCATATATATTGACGAAAAATACACTCTGATCATTAAAACATCCCCATTCGAACAACATCTGCTGTCTAGCCCATCAAAACAACTGCACACGACATGGCCTCAACTAGTACAGCTATCAAAATCCTCTCAGCAAGCACTGCCCACGGCAACTTCTCAACTACGACTTCCCACAGCAACTTCTGAACTACTACTGCCAGTGGAGGCGGCGGAATAAAACTCTTTGGCGCAATCTCTGGCGCTGTGACTCAGTGTAGCCACCTTTCACAGTATCCGTCTTCTAGTATCCGTGGAAGATTGTCTGTTAGCAGGCTGCGATCCTTGAACGCGTGTGTGTTTCATCTATGAAAATCGGGCCTGTGACCTGATGGATCACTATCCCATATGACACGATTGGCAGCAGATCAATTAGTCCATGTTTCGACGGTTTACCTGACCATGATTGGTAAATGTGGCTTCATCAGTATACAAGACACATGATACATCTGAAGTATGTTGTGTTAACGCCGACGTACAGAAGTTAACACGATTCTCATAATCGTTTCCATGCAGCGCTTGACGGAGAGAGATGTGATAGTGTTGGAACCTATATCGATGGTGAATGCTTAGGATACTTGCCCGACTCAAGCGCTTTCTCATGCGATTGCGCGGGATTGCGTGGAAGCTAACGTGAGAATCAGCTGCAACAGATGTTGTCGTCACTTGTTTACGTATGTTACGTCGTCTTGGTGTTACACTACTGTACCTCAAAAATGGCTCTGAGCACTATGGGACTTAACATCTATGATCATCAGTCCCCTAGAACTTAGAACTACTTAAACCTAACTAACCTAAGGACATCACACAACACCCAGTCATCACGAGGCAGAGAAAATCCCTGACCCCGCCAGGAATCGAACCCGGGAACCCGGGCGCGGGAAGCGAGAACGCTACCGCACGACCACGAGTTGCGGACTACTGTACCTCGTTGAAGAGTTGAAGAGGTTGATAAATAACTGCCGACAGGGTTGAGGTGTATTGGGATGTCTCGCCACTTACACTGTACAAGAACGAACTGTATTCTTCGTACACTGTCCATACACCATGAACATGTCGGCTTTTTCTGCGTCGCTAAATCCAGTCGCCCATTTACGACCTATTGCTTGGACAGTCACACACTAACTGACTAGCAAGTCACAAAGCACCCAAGGAGCACACAAACACACTGTAAGGAAATATAACAACAACGTACCTAGGAACTAAGCGCCTTGAATGGCTCAAACAAGTGTCGGTGTGGACTTTTTTGTCGTAAACAACTCGCACTAGAATCCTGCAACAAACACCACAGAAATTCCAATTTATCCTCCTTTTAATCTGTTAAATCAACAGCCATTGTTCCATTTGCAAAGGAACATGACTGCACAAAAATACACTTTCTAAGTATTGTTAGAAGCTGTTTATTGAGTAACAATACGAGCCCCTGACTACAAATCAATTCTTTGAAAACCACACATTTACACACCGAGCGAGGTGGCGCAGTGGTTAGACACTGGACTCGCATTCGGGAGGACGACGGTTCAATCCCGCGTCCGGCCATCCTGATTTAGGTTTTCCGTGATTTCCCTAAATCACTCCAGGCAAATGCCGGGATGGTTCCTCTGAAAAGGCACGGCCGACTTCCTTCCCCATCCTTCCCTAATCCGATGAGAGCGATGACCTCGCTGTCTGGTCTCCTTCCCCAAACAACCCAACCCCCACACATTTACAGCACTTTCATTTCCGCAATATTTGCGGTGCAAGTTTAGGAGATTCACCCTGTATAGAGGGAGATGTTGCTAAATCAGGAAAAACTACAGGATGATCATGAGAGGATAAGGAGCAAAAAAGTCGTATGAGCTTATTTATTTATTCATGATATCTGTACAGTACAATGCAGTGCCCAATACGTCATGATGAGGCCACCGTTATATAAGATTATCGAAGTGACACCCACGAGGCCGAGCGGTTCTAGGCGCTTCATTCTGGAACCGCGCGTCCACTGCGGTCGCCGGTTCGAATCCTGCCTCGGGCATGGATGTGTGTGTTGTCCTTAGGTTAGTTAGGTTTAAGTAGTTCTAAGTTCTAGGGGACTGATGACCTCAGCAGTTAAGTCCCATAGTGCTCAGAGCCATTTGATCATTTTGACCCCCACGAGCTTCTCAGAATGCGCAAACACGACGTAGTAGCGACCGACGAACACATTCAAATGCGCCACCTTGCAAACGAATGGTGACAGAGGCAGCTTAAACGTGCTGCTTCAGTGTCAGAAATCTAAACGGTTCGGGGTCCAGCGACGGAGCGGATCATGCTTCTACGTAGACCATCCACTCCCAACCACCGACCAGGGTAGATCCCGTCGAGATGCCTCTGGATGCAGATGTGGAAGTGAGGTGGCACCATCATGTAGTGGCCACGTTACCTTTAGTACCACCGAAGGCACGTCTACCAGAACGGAAAGCGGGTTTACCCGTAAGAATTACAGATATTCGTTATATGTGAGGTGTTGTGGATTGATTTGATTTGATTAATGCAGGAAGATCAAAACAACAGTGGTCTTAGCCCACTGTTGCCAGCAACGCAACTAAGGTTTCGCTCCTTGTGATTCTAATAAAGCCAAAAGGTACTCTTAAGAAGTGTTTGGAGGCCCATGAGTTGTTCCTTCTGGATATGCCCCCGCGCTCTCCCTTTGCCCTGCCATACAAACGAGGAATGGGGATACATTTTGGAGCAGATGTAGCTAGGACGCTTGGGTCTTGGCGCGAATGGTACTAGACACTAAAAAAAAAAAAAAAAAAAAAAATACTTTATTAAAAAATAGTACTTCGGTACTTGAGCAATGCAAACATTTGTTAAGAAAAACAACACACAATTGGCGTTAACAACATTACATAACACATTCCAGTTTCCAATTCAGTTCAACAAGACCCAACTGACGAGGGTTTGCAAGTTTCAACCGGCCCAACCTGCCTTCGAAACAAATGAGAAAAGGTAACAAGTAATCCAAAATCGACTAGTCTTTCGTTACTAAATAACTGCAAGACAATAAGATCTTAATGTTTGCGACGCTTCTTAGCAGTCTTATCTAAAAGGATCATTTACGGCCGGACGGAATGGCCGAGCAGTTCTAGGCGCTTCAGCCTGGAACCGCGCGACTGATACGGTCGCAGGTTCGAATCTTGCCTCGGTCATGAATGTGTGTGATGTCCTTAGGTTAGTTAGGTTTAATTAGTTCTAAGTTCTAGGGGATTGATGACCTCAGATTTTAAGTCCCATAGTGTTCAGAGCCATTTGAACCATTTTTGATCATTTACGGTTCTCGGTTCCAGTTGGCACATAATCCATAGAATCATTCAAACCAGTCACGCCTCTGGCCGTCTACATACGATTACACAACACTCAAAATACTAAAAATTTAATCTTTGTGTAGCCGCCTTAAAATGCTTAAATCTAGTTCCATAGCCGGACCGGCAGTAGCACTTAAATTTGCAAATTACCTACAATGTATAAAAAAAGAAATTCCAGTGTTCTAAAGTTGCGCAGACAGGGAGTTGGCGCTTAGCAGTCTTTAAATTCTCAAATGAACGTATCAATTTGAATTGGCACTAGCCGTTTAAATTTTCGAACTACACTAGCAGTTAAATACCGAAATGCCCGCGGTTCTAACCGTTTTCATAGTTTACACAAACAGATTAAATTTTTTGTTTAACTGGGCGCTTAGCGATCTTTAAATTCTCCAACGAATTTATCAACTTGAACTGGCACTAGCCGTTCTAACTTGAGGAATATATAAAAAAAATTTAAATCCTGCCCTTGGTCACACATAACTCCAATCCTTTAAACAAATTCACGGCTCTAGCCACCACTAAACTAAGCAGGTTAACAATTTTCCTGAACAATGACAGGTGCTTGGAAGTTCCAGTTCAAAGCGCTAATGAAGCTAATCGTCTAACAGGACATCCTCAAAGAGGCCTCGATCGACAAAGCACATCAAAACAATATTTGTATTAATCGGTGGCTGCAGCGCAGACGACACACTCCATACACTAAGTCCAGTCAGTCACATGAAATGATGTGGGCATTAGCTCTCTGTTACCTAATCAGACATAAGGTTAGGGCCTTTCAATGAATAAGCCCTTTAATGAAATAAAAAAGAAAATATTTATATACATATTATGAAAAAAAATGATAATGAATGAAAATGGATTTGCAAATGTGGATGGATATGTTGCTGTAAATTGTTTTTGTAATTTTTTCTTTCTTTCAGTACGTTTTTGTTGAAGAACCCCTTATTTACATGTGGTAATAAAAATTCATTTAGACAGAATTAAGCACATTTAAAATTATGTGAACCTTAGTCAATCCTCTCATGCTGATAAATTCATATTAACTGATTAAGAACATTTAGTTGAAAGTTGTATAAATTAAATTTTTTTACGTATTTCGGCCTTGGCACACATTTTCTAAATGCAGTGGTTTTTTTTTTAAATATTTACTGAATTCTTTCCCGGCGATAGCTATGAAACACAAGACTTCTCTGTTAACATAAAATGGTTAAATATTTGCCAAGCCGACCTGAACGTTTAATTATCATTGACAAAACACACTTCACTATATGTTTAAGTTATTTGCTTTAGAAATTGAAAGAACCAACAGATTAACAACTTCAACGTTAATTATCCGCCTATGAATGCACAAATGTGAAACCAGTAATAAATTCCGTCAGTCTCAGGATCGCTGTAAAAGAAAAATATTTTCTTAATTCACTGCTAATTTTATCTGCTCCCGATTTACGGGTTTGGTTAATTTTTTTTAGCGGAACAATTTTTTAAATGTGCCGCCACTGCAAATCGTTCGGTCGCGGCACAGCCCAGCAACACCAACGATAATCGCTAAAAATGCTGAAAATTCTTTAAAGAAATATTGTAGATGACGTGGGAAAGCTAATTTACATTAGTAATACACAATTTTGATAAATTATAATGTATTTAGACCATAACAATAATTAAACGCCGGCCGAAGTGGCCGTGCGGTTAAAGGCGCTGCAGTCTGGAACCGCAAGACCGCTACGGTCGCAGGTTCGAATCCTGCCTCGGGCATGGATGTTTGTGATGTCCTTAGGTTAGTTAGGTTTAACTAGTTCTAAGTTCTAGGGGACTAATGACCTCAGCAGTTGAGCCCCATAGTGCTCAGAGCCAGCCAATAATTAAACTTACATTTGTTTGTAATTTCTCTTCTAATGGCGGCTAAAGATAGATACAGATAAAAGAAGTCTACTCATTCATAAAATGCTACGTCACAGGTTCCTCTCTCTCTCAGCTCTCGAGGAAGATGACAAAGAATGCACATTATGTATTCCTATTTATACCACTGCCGACCGTTGATGTCTCTTTGCAATCTTACAACATTACTCCCATCTGTGGCTGTATTTTACATTTTTCTTATCGCACATATTAACATATTTCGTAATTACATTATGAGTATAGAAATATTACAATCATAAATACATCGAGAATATTATTACAGAAAATATTACAATAATAACGAATGTTCTTTATACAAAATTAAATAATATTTTTTTTGTTAAACAATTACAGTACATACGAATTGCTTCAAAGGCGTACATAGTACAATTAAATGTCATTTCATTTTATTAATAGTGTGTGTGCTGCCAGGGAACGTTACATTGCCCCCTGGCAGCATTTGGCAAAGAGTTTCTATACTTTGACACAATGGTGCCAGTAACGTTCTTTACAATTCTGTATTTTTTTATGGAATAGCTCTTTTAATTAGTCCCAGGGTTATATATGTTCATGGCTCCCCCATTTGGGCGAAGGCAGACAGGAAACCTGGGCAAAACTGTGCATGAGCCCAGCCATCCCAGTTGGTTCATGATTAATCTTGTCTCTTTAACAGTCATTCTTTTGAAATGATTTAGCAGTTTGTCATCAACGGTTACATAATATCACAGTCACATACAGTTCAACGAAAGTTTGTTGTGTGTGATTAACAACTCGTAATTATCATTTTTGCGATATACTGCAAGGTCACTTGTCCTAGGATATATCACTTAGTTTTTTGAAATCATTTAGTACAACGTCACTTTTCATAATGTTCTCACTACCTACGTGTTACAAATCCATCTCCTACACTTGTTAGTGTTCATTTTCTCTCGTCAATTTACGGGTATACATAATAAGTATATAAAGTTTGTCAAAGTCGAGTTCATTGACATGATATGCAGTTTGTGTAAATATTTTGGAATATGTCAATAATGCTGTAGTTGGTGAGCGGTGCGGAGTGATTGTTGAGCGGCGCTCGGCGCGGCGTGTCGGCTCCGTGTAGGTCACCGCCCCCGGTGTTGACAGCTACGGCGCGGAGAGGCGTGTGGCTGGTCTGCTACGGGCTGCTGCGGCCGCTGCATGGCTGAAGTAGCCGGATGCGCGTTGTATATCATCTCGCCCGTGTGACATCTTCTTGCAGTGCTCCAGCAAACATGCAACAAGTTCACAAACTGTGTACTATCCTTACGGACATTTTTCCTGCTGTGGGAAAGAACGCACACAGTTATTGGCAGTTATTATTCAGTAGGCCTTCACTAGTCTGGTTTGCACAATGTTTCGTTGTCACAGTAACACGTTTTATGGGCACACAACATTTTTTCACCATGTCATGACTTGTCATTAGTCACACGCAAGTTTTCACGTTAGAACAAAATGTATCTCTGTAGTCAATGCTCTTTCCTGGCGTCCCTTGACACACAAAGAGTTATAGTTTGACACTAGCTTGGTCCACCGTCTGTTATCGGCTCACTGTTCGTGTCGTGCTAGTTCCTTGTCCACTTGCACACACGGCGAAGATACAGTTTCTTATTGCTTGTTCAAAACAACCTCGTGACGTATTTCTGCAGTTTTAACAGTCACTGTCTGTCTCTGCCACACAATACTGCACTTTTGTTTAAGTGTTTTTCAGTTACAATGTCCGTTGTGCAATTTTTTGTAACAGCACATTCGTAACTTCTTTGTTCGCTCTTTACCAAGGTGTGTGGTAATTGCGTACATGGTAACAAATATTAAAATTTCGTATTAGTTTGCCCAAAAATCATCTATATTTATGTTCGAGTAGATTTTATTTGTGCATTCCAGCCGGATTCAGGCATATTGTTCAATAACTCCTTTGAAATTATGTCTCACTTTACTTGCAAGGTCCTAAGTAACTACAGTGTAGTCTCTGTAGGCTAAAATTGACTTGGACTGTATCAGGCTAGCTCTTTTTACTGATTGGATCTGCACATGCTTCAATTGAAGCTTCTCTGTGCGTAGCTTTGCGTTACTTAAATTTGCAATAAGTTTGCCTCCCATGGTGCCCTCGAGTCACTACTGGGTGCATTACTCTCTTTGATAATACTGGCTGAAAATAAAGTTCTCAGGGTTTCATATTATTAATATTATTCTGGATTCGAACCTGTCAATCTGACACACACACACACACACACACACACACACACACACACACACACACACACACACAATATTTCAAGTTTGACACACGTATAGAATATTATGCAGTACACAAACTAATCACTACTAAAATGTTCCTCCTGACTGATCTCTGTCACAATTTAACACTACAAATAATTGCACTAATCAGGTTATCTGTGCAGACATTTAGAGCATGCTTAAGCTAACACTAATTAAGAAGAAGACATAACACAAATAATCATAAACAAAAGAGAAAGTCAATCATATTCTTATAACTAAATACTTCTACACTAGTACATTATCTCTACAGATTACACATCATTAATGTTCATTCATTTCCAAAAGAATGGTGTATCTTTTTACACATTACACATAGGGCTATTAGTCATTTACTGTAGGAATATTTTCACATCCTTACGCGGATACAGTCCCCGTACTCTCCCTGATTGGGGATCTGTTAAGAGATAGCTACTATTTCCTCCTTGAACCAAGGAATGGAGCATGAGGCTCGACAGTAGGTTTTGTGAGGCTTCACCTCGATATTGTATTGATATCCCTTAACAATTCCTGGTCGTTCTGAAAATACATCTTCATATTTAGATAATAACTGTACCAAATCCTGCTGTTGCACTGAGTTCAAATTTTCGGACTGTGATACTTTGTTCACAAGTGCGTCCACATTTGCTTTTAATTGATCACTTTGTACGTCTGGATAATAGAGATTTTGTCCTAGAGAATGATTGTCTAAATATAGTATCCACTGATTCCTACATTTTATGTTAATAGCATTACAATTAGGCACAGGTACCTCTTCAGATCTGAGCATGGACAATTCTATCCTCCTACCCGCGTTCATCAAACTTAATTTTCCCCGAGAAAGGTCGATTACTGCGTCCTTTTCTCTCAAAAAATCTACCCCCAAAATGCAGGCTACCTTTAAACCCTTTACTACCAGGAACGAGCATGCTATGGCTTCTCCCCCTATATACATCTCTACCCGCACTTGGAGCTCAATTATTTGTCGCTGTGCACTGATGACTCCAGTGACTTTGCAATTGTTCACAGGAAAAGTCAGCATACGCTTTTCTTTTCCCAGTACTCTGAATAAGTCCATACTCATGACACTGACAGTAGCACCTGTATCTACGATTGCTTGCACATCAATATTGTTAATTTTGATCCCTATTATCGCTTGTACTTTGTCTTTGTGCTCCTTTATGCACGTGGGTGGTTCGGTTATTAATTCATGTCCCATCTGTACCCCGTCATTATACCTGAGGATACAAATTTCCGATGTTTTGTTCTGTGTCGGGCTGCTCTCATTCCAAACCTCAGCCGGCGATGGAGAGCGTATCTCGGCTGAATCTAGTTTGTTGGATTATTACTGGTGGATGGGTGTGGCTGGTCTGTGTCGCTGACCTCCACTAAGTGTAAGTTGTGTTGCGTCGGCCGCCACGGTTGCGCAATTGGCGCATTATGTGGTGGCGGTCGGTTATTGTCATATCTTTCACTGTTTTGCCGGTCCGGACTGGGCCTCTGGTTCTGTGGCCAAGTTCGGTTTGCATCGTTATAGGTATTGATGTTCCACGGCCCCCTGGCATTTTTCCATCTACTATTGCTTGGTGGGCCTGTTTCATATCGGTCATCGAACCTCCTTTTCCGGTCATTATTCACCGGCGGACTATTGCCGTTCCGGTCTCTACCTCTATTCCCGTTTTGTACATAATCTTGTCTCCTATTGTTACCTCCGCCGTTTCCATTATTTGGTGGAGGCGTGTTATTTCGACAGTTTCTGTAACCGTTTCCGTTACTTCTAGCCTGTTCAGAGTTTACCTTAACATCCTCCTGTATCAGGTCAATTGAGTCCAGAACAGACAAGAAATGTTCCATGTCGTTCTCCGGAACATGTATAAGTTTTTCCTTTATGTGTATCGGCAAGTGTGATTTCAAATGTCCGATCAAATCCCAGGTTGAAATCTGCTCGTCCCAGTAACGGGTCTTATTAATGTAATTCTCAAAATATTTTCGCAAATTGCCTAATCCTGGAGAATACGGCTCTTGATTATATACCTCTTTCCGTAATCTCTCCTGAATACATGTTGACCAATATTTGGCCAAGAATGCCTTTTCAAATTGCTCATATGTGTCGCAACTGTCAGCTGCTTCGGTTGCCCATAATGCAGCATCTCCTTGTATGTAAGACATAACGAACTGTATTTTCTGTGTATGACTCCAAACGCTAGGCAAAATGTTTCTAAATCCCTTGATAAATACTACAGGGTGAACAGATTTCTTCTCCGTTGTAAAGGTTTGAAACTGTCGGTTTTTAATCAGGCTTTCTTCAATCACTACTTTGGAGTGACGTTTGTTTGTTTCGCTAACAATGGTTGCCTGTTCTGTCTCGCAGTCGCAATTTTTCACTGCTGTACTTATATGCCTATCGTTGTTGGACCTGGCTGGCGTGACACACTTCTGTGCGTCGCCGTACAAGTTGATTTCCATCTGTGCGTCGCCGTACAAGTTGATTTCCAGCTCCGAAAGACGACATTCTTCTGCTACAGGGGAATGTCAGTGTGCACCGCCCTTTTTGGTCCCGCACTCGAGCCCAAGTCTTTGGCCTCGATCGCGGCGTGCACCTTCTCGTCTACTTTTTTTTTAATAAATTCATTTTCAATTTTGTTCGCCTGTTCGGACATTTTCTGCTCCATTGCTTGACTTGTGTCAATTTCTAATTGTTCCATCCTGTTAGCCAGTACACTGATTTCATCTACGATACTGGCGTTAGCCACCTGGATATTATCTACTCTTTCGCTCAGTTCTTGCACCGCTTTGGGTATGGTTTCATAGTTTTGTCTCAAACTAATAATCTCACTTTGCATAGCTTCCAAAGATTGCATTAACTGCAAGTCTCTCTCATGCTGGCATCGATCACTCTCTGCTTGTTTAGCATCACGTTCACTATCGCGTTCTGTTTGCATACGTGCAAATTCAGCTACCAATCTCTGGTCACGCTCTGCTTGTTCATGCACAAACGTAGCTTGGAAATTGAGCATGCGCTCCAACATAACTCTTAATGATTGCACTTCTGACACCTCACCACTCTCTGGTCCGTGTCTAGTGCTTGTAGGTGGCACAGTATTTCTACTTTGAACTGAATCACTGGCTGGCAGTGGCAACATTTCTTGCCCTTCTGCCCTCGGATTCTCACATTGTACTTCCTGAACTACGCCGCTAACATTACTTTGTGCCCCACTTTCTAACTCGGTATCACTGCTTGCTAACTGTTGTTCATTATCCATGTTTATATTTTTCTGACTACGCAATCTAACCATAGTCAACAAAAGAAACAAAATCTGAACTAAATATCCTAACACTCAGGTTTCACTGACATAATCACACAAGAAATGGTCATTTGTTGAAACACACTTATTATATACTACGATGACTAACTACTCAAATGTCCTGTTATTTTTAAAAAAGAACATTAACAACAAGCACACCACTAATGATCCGAGAACACCGCACTGAGGCTACTTTACTACCCACAGGACAACTACACTGTAGCTTTACCTTTTGGTAATCTATCTTGGGTGCAGCTGCCCCCTGGTATTGTGGTAGGTAATTAATTTTTTTGATATAATGAGCTCTTTTCTTCAGCTTGCCTCTGGGTATATAGCGTTCTCATGCAAAAAATCATATACAGGTATTACCACACAATATTGGTTAGGCAATACATACAATACATGAAAAAATTATTAATTGTTCTCCAACAAAGTTCGACTACAATAATTCCCTAGTTATCTCATGGGTATTTTGTGGCCACTGCTTATTCGGGCCCCACGTTGGGCGCCAATTTAATGAAATTAAAAAAAAAGAAATCATTTATATATTTATCATGTAAAAAAAAAATGAACGAGAAAATGGATTTGAAAATGGAGTTGCTTTAAATTGTTTTTGTTATTTTTTCTTTCTTTCTGTACGAACTTTACGTGTGGTAATAAAAATTCATTTAGACAGAATTAAGCACATTTAAAATTACGTGAACCTTAGTCAACCCTCTCATGCTGATAAATTCATATTAACTGATTAAGAACATTTAGTTGAAAATTGTATAAATTAAATTTTTTTACGTATTTCGGCCATGGCACACATTTTCTAAATGCAGTGGTTTTTTTTTAAATATTTACTGAATTCTTTCCCGGCGATAGCTATGAAACACAAGACTTCTCTGTTAACATAAAATGGTTAAATATTTGCCAAGCCGACCTGAACGTTTAATTATCATTGACAAAACACACTTCACTATACGTTTAAGTTATTTGCTTTAGAAATTGAAAGAACCAACAGATTAACAACTTCAACGTTAATTATCCGCCTATGAATGCACAAATGTGAAACCAGTAATAAATTCCGTCAGTCTCAGGATCGCTGTAAAAGAAAAATATTTCCTAATTCACTGCTAATTTTATCTGCTCCCGATTTACGGGTTTGGCTAATTTTTTTTAGCGGAACAATTTTTTAAATGTGCCGCCGCTGCAAATCGTTCGGTCGCGGCACAGCCCAGCAACACCAACGATAATTGCTAAAAATGCTGAAAATTCTTTAAAGAAATATTATAGATGACATGGGCAAGCTAATTTACATTAGTAATACACAATTTTGATAAATTATAATGTATTTAGACCACAACAATAATTAAACTTACATTAGTTTGTAATTTCTCTTCTAATGGCGGCTAAAGATAGATACAGATAAAAGAAGTCTACTCATTCATAAAATGCTACGTCACAGGTTCCTCTCTCTCTCTCAGCTCTCGAGGAAGACGACAAAGAATGCACATTATGTATTCCTATTTATACCACTGCGGACCGTTGATGCCTCTTTGCAATCTTACAACATTACTCCCCTCTGTGGCTGTATTTTACATTTTTCTTATCGCACATATTAACATATTTCGTAATTACATTATGAGTATAGAAATATTACAATCATAAATACATCGAGAATATTATTACAGAAGATATTACAATAATAACGAATGTCCTTTATACAAAATTAAATAATATTTTTTTTGTTAAACAATTACAGTACATACGAATTGCTTCAAAGACGTACATAGTACAATTAAATGTCATTTCATTTTATTAATAGTGTGTGTGCTGCCAGGGAACGTTACAGCCCTTAAATCCTGCAACAAAACAGGTGGTAGGTTTTAAAAGTATTCAGTGATAAAAATTTAAACATAGAAGTGCGATTAGAGGATAGAAATAAACCATTTTACTGCCACAAATTACTCTAAAACAACGCTATGAGGGTACTGCCAGAACACGTTAAAGATGGTCGTAAGGAAAATGACAACAGAGAATATTTCAACTATGCGTTTCTAGCCACTCACATACCAACCAATACCCAACTCAGCTGCCGATTCACGGTTTCTTAAGCGTCTTATAACATGAGAGTGTCCAGTTGTTCGTTCCGACATCGGTTACTTTAACGACGTGGGAAATTACGAACAAACAGCTACTTACTCATATGCAAAATTTCCTTTGCTAAAATAGTTCACTGGCCTATGTCCGTCCCAAACGTTTAACTTGAAAAATATCAGAAATAACAACCACTGGGCCACCACTACAGCCACACAATGTACAGTTTAACGGGCCTTTAGCCGCTCTGCGTTTTAGATGTTTTTAAGCACGCAATTAGTTTAAGTACTAGGATTGACCAGAAAATAATGCACTGCACTTTTTTTCTCATCCGAAAACAATGCAACGAATGCCAAACGTCATGTATTACTTGAAGTCTCCTTAGTGAGCGCGCCAAGTTTCCGACACTTACGACAGATAGCGTAGCTCCAGGACAGTTTCAAAATGGTGTCTGTAAAACATGTGCGTGACAAGCAACGTGCAATCATTGAATATCTCACTACAGAGAAAGAAACTCTGGGGAATATTCACAAACGCTCGTGCAAAGCCTATGGAGCATCTGCTGTCGACAGAAGTACAATTAGTCTGTGGGCACGAAGGAGGTCATAAGAAGGCGGTTCGGCGGAACTCGACGATTTGCAGGCCATCCACGACTGTCTCACCTGACATGTTGCAGCGAGCTGATGTCATCCCAGAGGACAGACGCATTACATCTCGGCAGTTGGTGCTGCATCTGTCAATCAGCAAAGGAAGTGTGGAAGCAACTTATCGCACCCTTGGATATTTAAAATTGTTTGTAAGATGGGTCCCACGGTGTCTAACGGTGGACCAGAAATCGCACAGAAAAAACATTTGTCTTCATTTGTTCCAACATTTTGAAGCTGAGAGTTAGGGCTTCTTGTTCCAGGTTGTGGCATGTGATAAGACTTAGGTTCACCATTTTGAACCCAAAACAAAACAACAGTCGATTGAATGGCGCCATTCCCACACCCCACGGAAGAAAAAATTCAAAGCAATTGCTTCCACCAGTAAAGTCATGACCACCATGTTCTGGGACGGTGATGGTGTGATTCTCACTGATGTGATACCAAGAGGCGGTACCATTAATTCAGAAGAATATGTCAACACATTAACGAAACTCAAGACGTGCCACATCAACGCGGGAGTTGTTTTGCTGCAACATGATAACTCTCGGCCTCACACAACTCTGAGTACTGCTGAACACATCGCAAAACAGGGATGGACAGTGTTATCCCCTCTACTCTACAGCCCTGACCTAGCCCCCTCGGACTTCCACTTGTTTGGGACATTACAGGACGCCATTCGTGGAAGACATAATAATACATTCATTCAAAGCCTCAAATGGCTCTGAGCACTATGGGACTTAACATCTATGGTCATCAGTCCCCTAGAACTTAGAACTACGTAAACCTAACTAACCTAAGGACAGCACACAACACCCAGCCATCACGAGGCAGAGAAAATCCCTGACCCCGCCGGGAATCGAACCCGGGAACCCGGGCGTGGGAAGCGAGAACGCTCCCGCACGACCACGAGAGCGCGCCGTGGAAGACATTTTGAGGACGACGAGGAGGTGATTCACACAGGACAAAGCTGCTTTCGCCGCGCTGGTGGAAGGCCATAGAACGGGATGGAGATCACGTGGAAAAATAGGATGTGTAGATAAAACACCATTGTTTTGTGTGTGTAATTCGCATTATGATCGATAAAGAATTGTTAAAGAAAAAAAAAGTGGTGTATTACTTTCTGGGTAAACCTCGCACATAGGAAACAGCAACTCGGTACAAAACAGTATTCGTCCAAATGTACAACGCCTGTTAATTTTGATCACAGTGCTTTATATTTGCCCACTAAAACACAACTCACAAGGGAACCTCCCCATCGCAACCCCCTCAGATTTAATTATAAGTTGGCACAGTGGATAGGCCGTGAAAACTGAACACAGATCAATCGAGAAAACAGGAAGAAGTTGTGTGGAACTATGAAAAAATAAGCAAAATATACAAACTGAGTAGTCCATGTGCAACATATGGAGCAGCAAGGAGAGGGTGAACTCAGGAGCGCCGTGGTCCCGTGGTTAGCGTGAGCAGATGCGGAACGGGAGATCTTTGGTTCAAGTCTGCCCTCGGGTGAAAAATTTAATTTTTTATTTACAGTTTATGTCACAAACTCTCGTTTTCATCACTTTTTTGGGGGGTGATTATCATATCCACAAGAAAACCTAAATCGGGTAAGGCAGAAGAATCTTTTAACCCATTCGCTAAGGTGGTCGACAACATATTCCTGTCATGTGACGCACATGCCGACACCTGTGTCGTATAGAATATATCAGACGTATTTTCCTGTGGAGGAATCGGGTGACCTATGACCTTGCGATCAAATGTTTTCGGTTCCCATTGAATAGGCACGTCCTTTCGTCTACTAATCGCACGGTTTTGCGGTGCGGTCGCAAAACACAGACACTAAACTCATTACAGTGAACAGAGCGTCAATGAACGAACGGACAGATCATAACTTGGCGAAAATAAAGAAAGTGAACTTTTCACTCCAGAGAAACTTCAATCAAGGACCTCTCGTTCCACAGCTACTCACGCTAACCACAGGACCACGGCGCTCTTGAGCTCTCAGTATCCTGGATGTTGCCTATCTTGCGCATGAACTACTCAGTTTGTATATTTTGCTTATTTTTTCATAGTTCCACACAACTTCTTCCTGTTTTCTCGATTGATCTGTATTCAGTTTTCAAGGTCTATCCACTGTGCCAACTTATAACTAAATCTGAGGGGGGTGCGATGAGGAGGTTCCTTCGTCAGGAGCTTACCTGGAGACTGCCAAATTTCTGACCTAAGCTGCGCAAGTTTCCGCACAATTGAGGCTTTCAGTACACGACAACATGAATTTTATGAAAATTAGCAGATAAATTCTCCAAAAACTATATTTGACGGTGATGTTACCACGAATCTAGGAGCAGTGGTTCCCGCTCCGCACTTCCGAACCTACGGGACGCGAGCTGTAGTGGTTTGTTTTACCCTCGCTGAACAGCAACGCGTCGGCCACCGCTGCTGTCGACGTTCGGACGTTGGTTCACTCGCTCCCTCCATGAGTCCACAACTCAGCTCCGCTGCGCCGCCACACGGCAAAATGACTACTTCAGGCGGCCAAAATTCAAATATGTTAAATAATATGTGCATTTATACTTAGAAAGCCTTCTGACCTTAGGGTTGATGTGTATGCAGACTTGACAAGATTCTGAAAGTACCTACAAACCTAAAAAGTGATTTATAGGTAGCTAAAAATGAAAAAAGTTGAATGAAAATCAAATTAGTATATTTTACTTAAAGTTTACAGACAGTAAGACAATTAATATATCTCATCATAATCATCCATTGTTCCGTCGTCGTCGTCGTCATCGTCATCATCATAGTCATCATCATCATCCATTGTTTCTTCGTCACCATTATCTTCAAGCATTTTCACAACAGGTTCTTCTAACATTAACAGTACCTCCTTAGGAAAGGGTTTTCTTTTTTTAATGTGCCTCCTCCTCTTGGACGCAATGATAGGATCTGAAGCTATCAGCATCCAGTGGACAATATCCGTATTGGTATGTATTCTTGAAGTTTTCCTTGCAGGGAAAAGTCTTAAACCTTTATGTTCTTTCTGACTAGATTCCAAGACATCTTCTGAAAAAAGCCTCACAGGCAAAGGTAGTTCCTTTATTATGTCTGCACCATGTATTAGCAGCTTGTGCACAGATGCACTCATTTTGTACCACTTGTACGTTTCTAAACAGATTTTTGCTGTTTCGAGGCAATAATTTTTAAAATTACTGTAATTAACATCAAATCCGCAAGACAAAACGCTTAGAGTATTTGCAAATCTTTGTATAATTTCGGGCTCTAGACCTGTTATAGTCGCAGATTTCGTGGGCTCTGCAAAAAATTTTCTTGCAGTATTCCCGTCATTGGAGTTACCTCCTCCTTGCGTGGGCTGGTCTACCACTAATCCCATTTCACGACAGAATTTAGTGATTATTTCTTCTTTTTATATTTTATTTGGCTTCTTTACCTCTTGCTTGCCACTGTTTCAGTTCCAATTTATATGATATATGTAACAAGTACTCGTAACATCTAAGGTATGAGTGTAAAACAGATATCCCAAACTTAAATGAACTAGTCGTAGAATATTGTTTTTGCAAAAGTAAGTCAAAGTTGTTGAGTTGTTTGGGTGTTGCCTTGCACACGTTACACGCTTGTGTTAACGAAGTGTCTGTGAGCACATTACACGTTTTTCCGTCCATCATTGTACATACAGCACGATGTTTAAATGTGTAAGATTTATCCCCAAGGGTCACCTAAGTAGGCTGCAAACTTGATATTTGTTGCTCAAATGCTTCGTAATGGAGTTTTACTGATTCCTTTGTCTCCTTTTCAATCTGCAGGCGAATTATGCGATTATATCTCGACGAAGAAGGACTCGGGTTATGCCAAAAAAATGTGTTTTCCATTCGTTGCGACCTCTGACATTTGCAGTGGAACTATAGTACATAGAATTCTGTTGGTATCTCCATACAGTGAGTTGTTGTCAACACATTGTTTGCAAGTGGAATTTCCACCACTACCGTCAAGGCCCCACTTGTAGATGACTTCAATCGCCGAGTTTGCAGTGTGATCGTGGTGTGACAGAAGTACATCCTGCAGTACATGAGCAAGTCTTTTGATTGTGTGGTCCAAAATATCTTGAACTGCAGTTTGAACTTCGGTCTCCGTGATTGTTATGTTACTCGGGTAGCATTGCTTCTTTGTTTGTGCTATGACATTATACGGTGGATAGATGTTCGCACCTCGAGATTTCGCTCCTTTTCGCCAATGAATATAATCTTCTTTTCCCATGTGAGAGTCAATAATGAGCGCTAAGGCATCTTCGGGTGAGTAAGGATTCATAACCGAATATGATGGCTTTTCGTGAATCTGTTTCATGTGTTTGTATCTGCGAGGGCTTGTGGTTAGGGCTAAGTTTACTACTTGT
The DNA here is from genome assembly GCF_023898315.1 of Schistocerca nitens. Classification (NCBI taxonomy): domain Eukaryota; kingdom Metazoa; phylum Arthropoda; class Insecta; order Orthoptera; family Acrididae; genus Schistocerca; species Schistocerca nitens. The sequence goes on along the minus strand of NC_064615.1, from coordinate 556,660,903 downwards.
GCAGCTGTTCTTTTTCTACTCTTAATAAGGCTGCTTTGAGCAACAGTACACAAAAGCTCTGGGGTTGACTCAGCAACAGTTGGTTGCACTATTCTTCGTTTTGATCGTTGAGAGCTCTCTTCGAAAGATTTTGAAGGTCTTCTCTGGGTTTTTTCACTTTTAAATCTTCGTTTGTGGTTGTAGTGCTTACAGCTGGCAAGACCAAGTCGTTTTTTTAACCCTTCTGAATTGGATTTGGTAAATCTTTCCATATTCCAATTGGATTTTTTCTACTTTTGTAGCAATTTTGAGACAAACACTTCTAAAATTGACTTAATTTTACATACACTGTCTTTGACTGTTTATATTCACTAAATTTATCCAATATGTGAGTCGTTAATCGTTCTATACGAGGTGCATTCAAGTTCTAAGGCCTCCGATTTTATTTTCTATGGACTGGAAAGAGATAGAAACATGCGCATTGTTTTACAATAAAATGAGGCCGCGTTCATTGTCAATACGTCCCAGAGATGGCAGCACCGTACGGTAGATGGAATTTTACCGCCAGCGGCGAGAATGAGAACTGTTTTAAATACTTAAAATGGCGACGTTTTCCTTACTTGAACAGCGTGCAATCATTCGTTTTCTGAATTTGCGTGGTGTGAAACCAATTGAAATTCATTGACAGTTGAAGGAGACATGTGGTGATGGAGTTATGGATGTGTCGAAAGTGCGTTCGTGGGTGCGACAGTTTAATGAAGGCAGAACATCGTATGACAACAAACCGAAACAACCTCGGGCTCGCACAAGCCGGTCTGACGACATGATCGAGAAAGTGGAGGGAATTGTTTTGGGGGATCGCCGAATGACTGTTGAACAGATCGCCTCCAGAGTTGGCATTTCTGTGGGTTCTGTGCACACAATCCTGCATGACGACCTGAAAATGCGAAAAGTGTCATCCAGGTGGGTGCCACGAACGCTGACGGACGACCACATGGCTGCCCGTGTGGCATGTTGCCAAGCAATGTTGACGTGCAACGACAGCATGAATGGGACTTTCTTTTCGTCGGTTGTGACAATGGATGAGACGTGGATGCCATTTTTCAATCCAGAAACAAAGCGCCAGTCAGCTCAATGGAAGCACACAGATTCACTGCCACCAACAATATTTCGGGTAACCGCCAGTGCTGAAAAAATGATGGTGTCCATGTTCTGGGACAGCGAGGGCGTAATCCTTACCCATTGCGTTCCAAAGGGCACTACGGTAACAGGTGCATCCTACGAAAATGTTTTGAAGAACAAATTCCTTCCTGAACTGCAACAAAAACGTCCGGGAAGGGCTGCGCGTGTGCTGTTTCACCAAGACAACGCACCCGCACATCGAGCTAACGTTACGCAACAGTTTCTTCGTGATAACAACTTTGAAGTGATTCCTCATGCTCCCTACTCACCTTACCTGGCTCCTAATGACTTTTGGCTTTTTCCAACAATGAAAGACACTCTCCGTGGCCTCACATGCACCAGCCGTGCTGCTATTGCCTCAGCGATTTTCCAGTGGTCAAAACAGACTCCTAAAGAAGCCTTCGCCGCTGCCATGGAATCATGGCGTCAGCGTTGTGAAAAATGTGTACGTCTGCAGGGCGATTACGTCGAGAAGTAACGCCAGTTTCATCGATTTCGGGTGAGTAGTTAATTAGAAAAAAAAATCGGAGGCCTTAGAACGTGAATGCACCTCGTACACTTAGACTGTGATTGTTTGTAAAAGTTCTCCTTTTTTAACACTAAAACTAGATCCATTTTCCTGATATTTAATTCCGAGTGACTCGGTCCACTCCGACTACCTGTAAAGAAAAGAGTCTGGTGTCACAATGCGTTGGTTTGAGTTCATAGAATTTACAATACTAATAGTCAACAAATGCACAAGTGTAAATATTTAGGACAGAAAGCGGTACTAAGCAGAGCTTTTTTTGAAAGTCTAAGGAAAAATATTTTTTTATAAAATCGTCATTTACTATTAACAAGGGTAAAAAAATTAATTGTAACGTTGTCTATTTAATGAACACACCTGTGGCTTCCACCTACATGATAAATATTTAGATTTTCGCATTAGATGATCAAAAAATTCAAGTTTCGAACGCAACTTGTCTGTCAGACCGTCACACGCCTTTATTATCAACATAACTAAGGATATTTTACGGCAGTGCGATGGACCAGTTACCTGAGAATACAAGGACGTTAAGACCTAATCTATAAGCGTGAAAATCGATTTTTGGCCGCCTAAAGAGGTCATTTTGCCGTGTGTGCGCCGTGTCATGTGTTGCGTGCTGACTCGTCCGCTGCTCGCTGTGCTTCCTCCTCCACCTACCACGCGCCACTCCACTCCTTAAAACCCCGTCCTCGCGACCTCCCGCGCCCTCTAGTCACGCAGCCAGCGCTGCAACTGTCGCTGATGCGAGTCGATAGCTAAGGAACTCAGCGGTGGCCATCACCTTCTTACACACGATTGCTTCAAACTCTTCCGACCCGAATATTCTGTATGCTTTGCCCTCATGCGTTCCGGTGTAACAGCAAGCGCCGGCACGAAGAGCAAGGACATAACAGCAGAGAAGTCTGTGAGACGATGTCAGTCAATAGTACGCTGACAAGGACCGCACAACGACAAGAGCGGCCTCTATCAACACCGACTCAAAGGAAGGCCTCGGCGCTTGTTCGTGACGTTACGTCAGCTACGCACGGCGAACGCCAGGTCTGTTGCAGGCATACTCATGATGGTGGTGTCTCCCTCTCTGACACAAGAAAATGTGAAACTATTGTCGGTAGTTGACCAACACACATTGTTCTGAGAGATTTCTGCAGTCAATTAATTGTGCAATTCATTACACTTCTTAACAAATAGTGTACTCCTGAACTTAAATTTCCACCTGTTTTAAGGATTGACATACAAAAACAACTTCATGGTCTAGCAGCAACAGAATTCGTGCTTCTTTATCTTATTTGTAAATCTGAGGAAGTTACGTTTGTACTGGGTTGCTTTTACAAGAAACTGTGAACATATTGGTGCTCTTCTTTAGGTACATTGGTTGACTATGGCGTGAGGAGCACTGAATGTTAATGAAATATCTTGCGATTGTACACGTTGGGGAAGGGGGTGTGGGCCAGAAGAAGAGGCAAAAGAGAGATAGTTGTTTTATCAAATTAAATTTTTTATCTTATAAAGTTTCTCCTTTCAGTTGCAAGAGGGGAATATTTATCTTTTATAATGTGCATGTTTAAATAAGTTTAAGCTCAGCAGTATTTTCGATGTATGAAGCTATTTTGTTTCCTGTTTAGAATTCCTTTCGTTGAAAACGACTGTAATCTAATGACTGGCAACAGTTGGACATTTACACATGTAAATTAGTTCACATTTCCAGTGACGATGTCAAACGAAAATAAATAAATAAATAAAAGAAACGAGTTAATTGTAAGGGGTTTGGGGTAAGTTTCTATAGCAAAATGGATCAAGTAAATATAGTTACTTGAATGTAAAATTTCCGAAGCTTGCAATGGGGCAAAGCATCTTCTCATATTGATCTGCGTTTGTTTCGACAGGATTCAGTAATACAGAACTATGATCTTCATGTGTAGCTTTACGATGGTAAGAAAATCTTTCATCTAAATAAAACTGCAGAATCCAAAACAATACCAAACATTTTGTCCAAAAATAAGAGATTTATAGTGATAAGCCGTCCAGGAGTATCTGCCTGCAACAGACCTGGCGTTCGCCGTGCCTAGCTGACGTGACGTCACCAACAAGCGCCGAGGCCTTCCTTTCAGTCGGTGTTGCCTCTATCCGAAGGGAATGTAAGCACCGCTGCTGCCAGACTCGGCCGCACTAGAAGACGGACTAGAGGAGCGGCACAAGAAGACGAGCCGTCATCCTAACTGTTTAGCTGAGACTTGTGTCTCATATTAATGGCTTGCATGGAAATTTTATAGAGCGAAGGACATTGACTATTTGCATGCCGCTAATTGCTTCAATGTAGAAGGCAAAGTTAAGTATTGTCAATTCAGTTACTGTAATAAACTCCATTAATATCATTTGCTTGTATGTTGTCTAGCTTCCTAAGTACCCTATATTACACGAATGGGCAGGATTCCACATCATGTATTTCGGATTGAAAGATTAGATGTGTTGCATTTTCATCCTTCTCAACACATAGTCTACACTTAGGGGCTTCTTTCACTATACCCATTGTAAGTAGGAGTTTCTTAAAGCTCACATGGCCAGTCTTGAGTCCTACCATGACGGACTTTCTTAAAATATGGCTTTGGCATCATAAGCTTCCATTGTCTTTCTTTCTGGGCCACAATACAATGTTCTACGAGCTGACTCCTTGCACAGATACGTGGTTTCGATCTTACCACCGCCTTAGTGATGGTTAGGACAGGTTCCAGTCCAGTAAATTGAGTCGTCGCACGTGTCCTAGTCAGACTATCATCTTCTTTCTTGTCACTAATTCCTGAATGACCAGGGACCCACAGTAGGTTTACCCCGTTGCTTTCCCCTAGTCTTCCAAGAGCTTCATGGCATGCTGCAACGACCTTTGTTCTCGTTGCAGGAGATTATAGAGATTTCAGAGCTGCTTGGTTGTCTGAATAGATGTAGATTCTATGATCCTAGTAATACCTACGCATACTCTCCTTCGCGCTCACTCTGACAGCGGATATTTCCGGCTGGGGTAAAATGGTCTGCATCCCTAGAGAGACTGCTCTCTCTGTTATAGACTGTATTCCGTGTATTCCGGTACCAGAGCCTTCATCTGTTTTCAACCCACAGTAAACCATAAGGTGTTGTGGATCATTCTTCCAGTACTCCCTTGTTTCAAATGTTACACTGAAAGGTTTGTTGTAGCAGGGGAATGTTTCTGTAAGGTCAGCCAGAATTTCCCCGACTATTGTTATATTTACCACACTCAATAAATTGGTGGGAGAGTCTGTATATTCTAAATGTATCTAGTTATTTCCAGTTTTTATCATGTATGCCCCTGCTGCTGCGTCCATTGCCACTCAAAGCTATAATGGGGGGCATGTCTAGCATGGTTTCCATCCCAGTAGTGAGTGCGCTGCTAATTCCGGCTGGTATGGATAAGCAGGCCAATTTCTGCACCTTCCCAAGCTCCATAGCAGCCACCTTCTATTCTATATTCTTTGTTGACCATAAATTATGATAGGTCCTATCACGATTATGTATATCCTGTACGTATTCCCGGGCTTTAGACCCCAGTTTTACCTCGGGTCCTTCTAGAACTTATGAGAGTCCTTTTGTCTTGGAACGTATATTGTTTATATGAGGATCATCTCTAGGTACTCCACTGCCCGCTCTACTGGTAGAGTTTCACAGAGCAACTTGAGATTTCAATACATTGCCGGCCGTTGTGCCGAGCGGTTCTAGGCGCTTCAGTCGGGAACCGCGCTGCTGCTACGGTCGCAGGTTCGAATCCTGCGTCGGGCATGGACGTGTGTGATGTCCTAAGGTTAGTTAGGTTTAAGTAGCTCTAAGTCTCGGTGACTGATGACCTCACATGTTAAGTCCCATAGTGCTTAGAGTCATTTGAACCAGTTTTGAATCCAATACCTGTGCAGGATTTGCCTCGTCGCAAATGGTACTACAATAGTTTTCTTGGGAATGGCCCTTAAATCATATTTCTTGCATCAGTTTTTCACAGTGTTTAATGCACATTGTGCCATTGTTCTAAAAGTACTAAAAATTTGCCAAGTATTACTATGATTAAACTGATTGTGTATCATTGGCAAACGTTGTCTCTGGTACTTCACCCTTCAGTGAGTTCATTCATCACTAGGTTATGCCGTAGTGGGGACAAGATCCCTCCTTGTGGACAGCCTCTGGCGGTCTTGATCGCCATTTTCTCATTCATTGTGGTGACTTCTACCTTTCTTCTGCGTAGCATGGTCTTAATCCACCTGTACATGGCGGTCTCAGTGACGTGTCCTTCGACATCTCTGACTATGGATTCGAAGGTCGTATTGCTAAAAGCTCCATCGATGCCCAGAAAGACGCAGAGAGCTATTTCCTGAAAGTGAAGAGCTTTTCTCACCCTCCAAACAAGCTGTTGAAGTGCTATTTCACTTGTTTTGCCTGATTGATGTGTGTGTTGGTTTACATGTAGAGGAACCTCAGTTAACCTCTTCTGCCTAAGGTGCACATTAACTTAGGAGAAAGAAGAGCGGCTGATCGGTCTCATATCCTTGATCTCGATATGACCAGTTCTCTCTGGCTTTAGAATGGAATCAACACTCACTGATGAGGATTGATTCCTGTTGCTAGGCTGACCCTAAACAGTCTACATAGGAATCTAATTAAATCCTCCCCTACCTGTTGAAATGGAGCCGGAAATATACCACCTGGTCGTGATGACATGAACGGTTGAAGCGCTTCCACCACGAACTGAATTTTTTTTTCTGAGATCAACACGTCCTCTGGGAGATTCCCAGTTTTCCCTTTGATTACCCAGAAAGTGACTCTATATCATCTGCCAGAGTACATTGAGGGAAGTGGGTCTTGAGGAGCACATCCAGCGTTTCGCGCGTTGTCCTTGTATATCCACCATCCTCCTGGATTAGTTGGTGTCCTGGTGAGTATTTTATGAAGTCTAGAGTAAGTTGTTGTATCTTCCAGTTCCTAACAGATCGCAAGGTTTTATTTGACCAGGGCCTCCCGACATTTTGCCATTGTCCTTTCCTGTCTGCAATGTTGAACAACCTTCTTACCCGCTTCCTTTGCACTTCCAGATTGTTGTCCCTCTAAGGTACATTTCTGTTAGTGCAGTTCTTGGTGATAGGGCAGTTTATTTTAAATATGAGGTCGTAATGGCAGATGTCACTGCGTCTGCCATTCCCTCAAAATCTACTGGGCCCCTTATCGATGTTCTGACTGCAGATAAGCGTGAGTTTACGACTTTCCTACATGATTCGTAGCCTGTTTTCCCAGAATTCCTACAGGTCTTGGTATGTTTAACACCCATTTAAACCTCAAACATAATATAAATGTGGTCAGATAAGGATGGTTTAATCGCCACATACCATTTTTTGACAAAACTACCCTTTAGAGTAGATCCGAAAGTTAGGTCAGTTACTTATTTCCTTCTTTTATTCCTGAAGGTAGGTTACAGATAATTTTATAGTATAAATTCGAATTGCTCACTTCGTGGGAAGGAGGAGTATTGTCTTCGTAAGGAAGGTAAGCTTGTAACACCAACAATGCAGATAAAATACCTTCTGCACCATCCAAAATTTTCGCTGTTTAATATTCGTTGATAACTTTTGATTCTGAAGCTGTAAGCTGTATTATAGAAACTATATTTAATACGTAATCGATGTACTAATGTATTTATTTTTGACTGCATAGTTATAATGAGAATATTGTAAATTGCCACCTTATAGCCAAGGGAACTTTTTTGAAATTTATCGATAGCAACGACGAAATGGTAGTAGCTGGGCTGTTGTTTATCTTTGCGTATGGAGAGTCTCTTTCGCGTTGCGAGCAAAGAGGAAGCAGAGCACGTCGCGTGATGAAAGAGTGCGGAAGTGTTTGTGGAAGGATTGATTTTCAGGAGCCACTGGTTACACCATGCGGCAAAAAGGTCAAGGTGATTCTGGAAAAGGCGTTTGGACCGTTGGAGGATAGGAGCGAGGGCGAGGAATGCGGTGTCGTCGGCATATTGCAAGAGGTGTACTGGAGGGGGGGTTGGGGCACATCTGCCGTGTACAGGAGGTAGAGGAGAGGGGAAAGGACAGAGCCCCAGTAGGCATCCCAGTTGGCACGGGAGTAATCATGGACAAGTTTAGGAGGGATGTCGGGGCGAGGAGCGTTGCAGGGATGGCGATCACTAGAGATAGTCAGGAGAACAGGAGCATGGTCACTGCCAATGAGGTCAAGGACATCTGCGGTGATGCGCCCAAGGAGGTTGGGAGAGGCAAGGACCACATCTGGAGTGGTGTTGGATTCGGGTCGGGTGTGCTGAGGCAGGGGAACCAGGTCTCCCTGGAGGGTGGTGAGAAACTGATGCCACCGCTGGAGGTCGGCAGGATCACGGCTGTGGATATTGAGGTCGGCGGCAATCACGTAGGTGGAGAAGGTGCGGTTAATGTGGGCCAGGAAATCGTACGGGATGGGGGCGTGAGGGTGGACATAAATGGTGGCACAGGTGACGGTAAGGGTGGGGAAGAAGAGGCTGAGGGTGAGATTCTCGGCAGGATTGTTAAGGAGAGGTTGGGGCCGGACAGGGAGGTGCTTGAAGTGGCCTATAGCAACTCCGCCACGCGCCAGAGAGTGCGGGTTATTGGTGTGGTGAAGGGTGTAAGGAGCTGTGGAGATGAAGATACGGGGTTGAAGGAAGGTTTCATTTAGGACGAAGGCATCCACGCGGTGCTGACAGAGGGTGTGGAGGAAGAGGAGTTTATGGGTGGGTAGGGAGCGAACATTGTGGTACAGGATACGGTAGGGTTGTTGTACCGTGGGAGGGGAGAGTTAGACGAGGGTGGTGGTGGGGGAGGGGGTGAAGGTGAAGTGGGCCTGGTTGTGGGAGTATGTGGCGTAGGTGGTAAGATGGAACGGGCAGCAAGGGCGACTTGGGAAAGGGTGTGGGAGCGCTGGAAGGGGTGGATGTTTTGGAGCACAATGGTGATGAAATGGATGATGTCCTCTGCAGTAGGTGGAGGGCAGAGCGAATTGTTGGGGTGGATAGAGTCATCAACAGGACAGACAGGGACGGTGAGCTCAGGGGTGACTGGAGGAGGTTTCGTTTTACACTTCAAGGAGTAGATAGGATGTGGTTCGTTACAGGTGTTGCAGGAGGGAGGAGAGGTGAGGTTGGGGCAATTCTTGAGGAAGTGTGAAGCTTTGCATTGGGGACAAGTAGGGGGACTCTTGCAGGCAGAGGTGACATGGTCGTTGTATGTGAGGCAGCGATGGGAGCGGTAGGATTGGACTGGGGAATGGGAGGGGTCCACCTTATGATGGTGATTGTAGATGAGGGCTCCCTCGGTGAGGAGGTGGTCAATGGAGGAGGAGGATTCAGTGAATATCTGCACAAGAAAAGTCGTCCCGGCATCATTGAAGATGCGACGGGCCAAGCGGATTTCAATGTCGGGCCGGGAGTTGAGTTCCACCAACACTTCAGCCTCCGTGATCATGGGGCTAAACTTCGTGATCACAGCGGTGAAGGTTGGAGGACATCGGGGAGGTTGAGGCTGACGGGGAGAGGACGAGGTGTGGTAGGAGGTGAGTGTTGCACGTTGGCCTAATTGGATACGGGGGACGTGGGAGAGGAGATCGGTGTGGAAGGAAGCATTGGGGGAGTTAACGAGGACTGAGTCCTTGTGAGGAATCAGAAGGGAGATGGGGGTGATTGGGGTAGTATTTCCAGATGGATAGGGTGAGGGAGCGGGCATCAAGTAATTGAGGGTCAGGATTGGAGAGGACAAAGGTGTGGGTGGCAGGCATGGCAGGGGCGGGGGTTGGGGTGGCGTCCACAGGGGTGGGTGGGTCACGGGGATCGGGGGTTTTCTTGGAGGAAATTTTGGGGGAAGGGTCAAGATTCGGGCGCTTTGAAGGTTTCGTGGTCACGACAGGGTGTAGAGGAGGCTGGGGGATGGGTTGCAGGGGGAGATGGCGGGGGGCAGTACCACCCTGAGCAGCGGATGATGTAGAGGGAGGGGGCGTGGGTGTCAAAGAGACTGTGGAACGTCGAGCCGAAATCCGTGCCGGCTTGGAGCCTGTCGGAGGCGGTGCAGGGAGCGGCGGAAAGTCAGTAGCTGTCGATGGGGCGACAGTGATAGGGGAGGGCGATTTGGGAGTAGTTACAGCCGAAAATGGCGCAGGGGTGGGGTGGACAGGGTGAGAAGGAAGGACGGGAAGGGGGGGGGTGGAGGATGAGCTCCATGTGACGGTGGTTGGAGCAGCGGAGGGAGAGGTGAAAATGATAGTGGTGGTGGGTTGGGACATGGTGACGGCGCGCGAGAGGGGGCGCGGAGACGGCGGCAGGCGGTGACGGCGGCGAGCACCGGCAGGTGGCGACCGAGCGGCGGCGGCGGCGGCGGTGGCGAGGAGGACCGGACGGCGAGCAGTAGTGACTGCGTGTAGACAACATGGCAAGGAAAAGGTGGGGCTCTTCCACGTCGAAGATACTCCCTGAGAGTAGCCCAGGCAGTGCGAGTCCTCGATGAGGAAGTGAGGGAATCCAACCCTCGAATGGTGGCTGTTCGAGAGGCAGGCGTTTAAATACATACACTAAATGTGGAACAGGAGGCGCGCGCCGCCACAGCTTACGGCGCGATGGTGCAGAGACCTCTAGGGGTCTTCGACGGCCATGACACCTGGCGCGGATTCAAATTCCGCGGCGCACGGTACCAGACTTCCCTTGCCTGCTTATTGCATTTGCATATTCCACAATGAACAACCCACCTATCCCATCCCTTGCTCAGGCGCCTCAGTTGCAAGCGATAGGTGGAACTCAACTATGTTTCAGTTTCACATCCAGCAACTCTCAACGCTGCTAACCACGGTACAGCAGCTACTCACAAATCAAGCCACCAATACAGTGCAACTGGCAACAACCGTAGCGCTGAGTGCTATACCGCCTTTTCGCCAGTTTAACGAAAAAGACGAGGAAAGGCTCGAGTGGTTGCAACAATTTGAAGCCAACATAATTGCTCACAACGTACCAGGTACTGAGAAACTACGTTACTTCTGTCAACAGTAGCAAGTCCAGTTTTCCGCCTTATTCAGAAATTATTGGCTAGCACCACTCCAGTCAACTTCCTATGATCAGGTTGTAGATTCGCTAACTACCTATTATGACGACAAGTGAATGTATAAATTCTTTAATTACAAGAAAAGGTCAGAACAAATTTATCGTGAGTGGATAACAGATTTGCAGGGTATGACGAGGAAATGCAAATTCAAATGTGCTTGTGGTGCTTTTTATTCAGATGTTATGTTGCGAGATGCAATCGTGTACAATGTAACTGATGTCAGACGTAGAGAACAGATTTTCAAACAGTCAGATCCATCATTTAAACACATAGTGCAAATCCTAGATCAGAACGATTCAGGTGCCATGTCAGCCGATCAATTTGAGCAGCCACGACTTTGTCGGGTCGAGTCGTGCCTTGCTCCTAATGAGCCCATTAGGCAACAACAGCCCATGTGCGCCACGCTGCATAAACAGTTCTACACAGGCGAACAGAATTAATCATGCTGTCGGTGCTATTCACTGCACAAACGCCAAGACTGCCTGTCCAGACAAGCACAGTGTTACACTTACGGTAAGAAAGGTCACGTACAATATATATTTTTGCAATGGAACAATCATAAGAATTCTGCCCACTCACAGAAATCTAGTCACAAGGCCCATGTAATAAAGGCAGTGTACTCAAAGCCTGCTGCAGGCATTAGCAAAACTAGGAAGCGAACAGTTTCTTCAGTGCTACGCCAGTATAGCAAACTTTTTGCTCATTTGCATATTAGTGGAAAACGTGTGAAATTTCAGTTGGACACAGGTGGCTCCGTTACAGTGCTAAATCGTAACACATATGAACTGCTAGTCTCCCCACGCCTGTCTAAAACTAGCACGCACCTGACGGCTTATATTGGACAAGGCACTCTAGTTCTCGGAAAATGTACTATGCCTGCCATGTATCGCTTCCATACGCGAACTGTGACTTTCACTGTGCTACAATCATGCGATTGTGAGAACATATTTGGCCTTGATTCGTTTGATGTGTTTGGCTTTCAAATTAAGGACAATGTGTTGTCAGTGTCTGCATTCAATGCAAAAGACAGTGTTGATTGCTGAAAGAATTCCCTGAACACTTTTCTGAAGGTTTATGCAAGGCTACCAATTTGGTGGCACATATTACTATGAAAGACAATGCTCAGCCCAAATTATGCCGGGCCAGAACTGTTCCCATTGCATTACGGCACCAAATCGCTGCTGAACTTAAAGAATTGCAAGACAGCAGAGCTATTGCGCCCATACGAGCTAGTCAGTGGGCAAGTCCAATGGTTTTGAACCCCAAACCTTCAGGTCGCATTCGCCTCTGTGTTGACTGTAAGCCTACAGTCAACCCACAAACTGTAACTGATACTTATCCATTGCCACGCCCAGACGATCTCATGGGCAGATTAGGCGCTAGTCGTTACTTTTCAAAGATTGATTTACGCGACGCATATCTTCAAATATAACTACATGAAGAATCTGAAAAGTGTGTATTGTGAACACTCATTTGAGTTTGCTTAAATATTTGTGTTTTCCTTCTGGCAGTTTTTCCGCACCCACCATTTTCCAACGATATTTGGAACAGCTGACTGCCCAGGTACCAAACTGTTCAAACTATTTGGACGATATTTCGTAGTTGGTCGTACACCTGAAGAACACATTGCCAATTTTCGTGCTGTTTCGTGTGTTATCTGATGCAGGACTAATGTGTAGACTGGACAAGTGTGATTTTTCAAACCTGAGTTGCAGTACCTTGGTCATGTCATAAACAGTCAAGGTGTACGTCCTCTTCAGTCACATTTGTTAGCCATACGTGACCTGCTAGTTTCTCGCGATGTCACAGAATTGCAGCCAGTGTTAGGGAAACTGATATATTATATTCGCATCATACCGAGTGCTGTACAAATCGCAGCTCCCTTGCATCACTTGCGTCGCAAGAACGTCCCCTTTGTTTGGACAGATGAGTGGCACGAAGCTTTTCAAAAACTTAAAGATGCATTGCTCAGTGATCGATGTTTGGTTCACTTTGATCTTGAAAAACCGATTGTGTTGCAAGTTGACGCTTCCTCTTACGAAATTGGTGCAGTGCTTTCACACAGAATTGGTGATAAAGACAGGCCTATTGCTTTCGCATCAAAAATGTTGCCCAAACCTCAGAGTAACTATTCACAAATAGAGAAAGTGTCACCAAATTCCACCACTATTTGTATTGCAGAAAATTCTACTTAGTAAGGGATGATAAGCCACTGTTGTTTCATTCAATGAAGCCGGCTCCTGTACGAACTGCCCAAAAATTGCAAAGATGGGCTTTGTTGTCGTCTCAATACCAGTACGAGATTGTGTATCGCCCGACAGCTCAATGTAGAACTGCGGACGCACTTTCACTTCTTCTGATTGACCCTGATACCCACTTCGAGCCGGCCAATGTGGCCGAGCGGTTCTAGGCGCTTCAGTCGGGAACCACGCGACCGTTACGGTCGCAGGTTCGAATCCTGCCTCGGGCATGGATGTGTGTGATGTCCTTAGGTTAGTTAGGTTTAAGTAGTTCTAAGTTCTAGGAGACTGATGACCTCAGATGTTAAGTCCAATAGCGCTCAGAGCCATTTGAACCATTTGAACAGACTTCGACGCTTTTGCTGCATCTTGTTGTCACATTGATGCTCAAGATTCTGAATTGCTTCAATCCTTTCCTCTGAACTATAGGAAAACTGCACAGCCCACGGAAGCTGATTCAGATTTGAATATTTTGCTAAAATACACTCCTGGAAATTGAAATAAGAACACCGTGAATTCATTGTCCCAGGAAGGTGAAACTTTATTGACACATTCCTGGGGTCAGATACATCACATGATCACACTGACAGAACCACAGGCACATAGACACAGGCAACAGAGCATGCACAATGTCGGCACTAGTACAGTGTATATCCACCTTTCGCAGCAATGCAGGCTGCTATTCTCCCATGGAGACGATCGTAGAGATGCTGGATGTAGTCCTGTGGAACGGCTTGCCATGCCATTTCCACCTGGCGCCTCAGTTGGACCAGCGTTCGTGCTGGACGTGCAGACCGCGTTAGACGACGCTTCATCCAGTCCCAAACATGCTCAATGGGGGACAGATCCGGAGATCTTGCTGGCCAGGGTAGTTGACTTACACCTTCTAGAGCACGTTGGGTGGCATGGGATACATGCGGACGTGCATTGTCCTGTTGGAACAGCAAGTTCCCTTGCCGATCTAGGAATGGTAGAACGATGGGTTCGATGACGGTTTGGATGTACCGTGCACTATTCAGTGTCCCCTCGACGATCACCAGTGGTGTACGGCCAGTGTAGGAGATCGCTCCCCACACCATGATGCCGGGTGTTGGCCCTGTGTGCCTCGGTCATATGCAGTCCTGATTGTGGCGCTCACCTGCACGGCGCCAAACACGCATACGACCATCATTGGCACCAAGGCAGAAGCGACTCTCATCGCTGAAGACGACACGTCTCCATTCGTCCCTCCATTTACGCCTGTCGCGACACCACTGGAGGCGGGCTGCACGATGTTGGGGCGTGAGCGGAAGACGGCCTAACGGTGTGCGGGACCGTAGCCCAGCTTCATGGAGACGGTTGCGAATGGTCCTCGCCGATACCCCAGGAGCAACAGTGTCCCTAATTTGCTGGGAAGTGGCGGTGCGGTCCCCTACGGCACTGCGTAGGATCCTACGGTCTTGGCGTGCATCCGTGCGTCGCTGCGGTCCGGTCCCAGGTCGACGGGCACGTGCACCTTCCGCCGACCACTGGCGACAACATCAATGTACTGTGGAGACCTCACGCCCCACGTGTTGAGCAATTCGGCGGTACGTCCACCCGGCCTCCCGCATGCCCACTATACGCCCTCGCTCAAAGTCCGTCAACTGCACATACGGTTCACGTCCACGCTGTCGCGGCATGCTACCAGTGTTAAAGACTGCGATGGAGCTCCGTATGCCACGGCAAACTGGCTGACACTAACGGCGGCGGTGCACAAATGCTGCGCAGCTAGCGCCATTCGACGGCCAACACCGCGGTTCCTGGTGTGTCCGCTGTGCCGTGCGTGTGATCATTGCTTGTACAGCCCTCTCGCAGTGTCCGGAGCAAGTATGGTGGGTCTGACACACCGGTGTCAATGTGTTCTTTTTTCCATTTCCAGGAGTGTACATTTGTACATCTTGGCCTCACTCTTTGCCTAACAGAAAAACTCTGTAGTTCGCCAATACTTTGCACGTCGGCATAGCCTCGCTATACAGCAAAGTGTGATTCTTGTTCAAAATGACAGTCATATGTGTTGATCCCCAAAGCTTTGCAAACAGAAGTGATGCAGTTACTTCACCGAAGGCACTTGGGGACTGTTCATACGAAACAGTTAGTGTCGACACTGTACTTGGCAGGGTATGGACACCCAGACAGAACAGACGACGTCACAGTGTCACGCATGTTTGGAAAATCAGTCCACTCCGCCACATAAATTCTCTGATAGGCCTATGTCCCAATCACCATGGCAACGTGTGCATGTAGACTTTGCAGGACTTTTTTGGAACACGCGTTGGTTTATTGTGCTAGACTCTCGTAGCAAGTTTCCTTTTGCTGTGCTAATGAATTCGACAATGTCACGTAGCACAGTTCAGGCGTTGTCCTCATTTTTTGCCTCGAAGGTTTGCCTGAAGTCATAGTGTCGGACAACGGCCCTCAGTTCACGTCAAATGAATTTGAAACATTCTATGAACGCAATGGCATACAGCATCTAACTAGTGCACCGTTCCATCCACAGTCAAACGGCGAAGTGAAACGTTTTGTCAAAACATTCAAGCAGCACATCTCCAAACTTCGCACCGCACACACCAGGGATCAAGCTTTGCAACCGTTTCTCGCCTCCGCATCCACGAGATGGACAATCGCCGGCAGAACTGCTTCACGGCCGCCACCATCGGACACTGCTCCACCTGCTCCACCCTCTTCAGCATCCGAAGCCGAAGGAAGGCCGCACGTATCTCTTCGCGGCGCATGTTGTTTTTCAGGGTTTTTAGCGGCAGCAGCGGCAGCAGCGGCAGCAGCAGGCTTCCTAGACACCCGATATTCGACGAACGACTAGGCAGGATTTAACATAATGAATGGCAGATTTCTCTAAATGTAGAAAAATGTAGAGTCACGCAGATCTAAACTATGCAAAAAGTGGCAGTTGTCGTCATTCACATGAATACAAAAAGAAATCCGTTAAATTTCGATTAAAAGATAAATCTCACAAATATAAAGACTCTCTCTCCGACTAAATGGCTTGAAATTACGATTAGGAACAACTTAAGTTGGGAAGGTCACATAGATAATGTTGTGGGGAAAGGCAAACCGACATTTTACTGGCAGAACACTTAGAACAGACAACAGGTCTAGTAAAGAGACTACCTTCATTGCCCTTGTTGGTCCTCTGCTGGAGTACTGCTGTGCTGTATGTCATCCCTACTAGGAGGAGATAAGGACAGCACGTATGTTGCTTTGTCGCGAAACAGCGAAGAGAGTGTCACTGACATATTAAGCGAGTGGGGATGGCATTTATTAGAACAAAGCCGTTTTTGGTTGCTGCCAGATATTTTTGCGTAATTTCAATTACCAACTTTCTCTTCTGAATGTATAAGATTTTTTCTGTCGCCAACCTACACAAGATGAAATGATCATCATAACAAAATAAGAGAATCAGAGCTCGCACAGAAAGATTTAAGTGTTAATTTTTCCCACGCGTTATTCGAGAGTGAAATGGTAGGGAACTCGTCTGAAGGTTCTTCGAAGAACCCTCTGCCAGGCACCTAAGCGTGAATTGTAAAGCAGTCATGTATATCTAGATGTAGATGAGCAGGGATAAAACCCTATAGTGTTCGAACACAGTAGTAGTGGTATGCTGCTTGATATACTCAAGTAGATAAATATCTGTGCGTGAAACCATGTGGTGTTACGTAAAGTCTGGGCCGAGCTGCAAGTGCACTTCTCATTTCAAATGCCTTTGTACTAAGTATAGCAATGTTTCATACTTGAGACAGTGCCGGATCATAACTATACATTCTCAGTCACCTCCAAAACGGTTCGTTTGCAGACTCATGCTTACTGGAGCGTGGAGAACTCTGATTACATCTGCATCTACATCTACATCCATACGCCGCAAGCCACCTGATGGTGTGTGGCGGAGGGTACCCTGAGTACCTCTATCGGTTCTCCCTTCTATTCCACTCTCGTATTGTTCGTGGAAAGAAGGATTGTCGGTATGCTTCTGTGTGGGCTCTAATCTCTCTGATTTTATCCTCATGGTCTCTTCGCGAGATATACGTAGGAGGGAGCAATATACTGCTTGACTCTTCGGTGAAGGTATGTTCTCGAAACGTTAACAAAAGCCCGTACCGAGCTACTGAGCGTCTCTCCTGCAGAGTCTTCCACTGGAGTTTATCTATCATCTCCGTAACGCTTTCGCGATGACTAAATGATCCTGTAACGAAGCGCGCTGCTCTCCGTTGGATCTTCTCTATCTCTTCTATCAACCCTATCTGACACGGATCCCACACCGCTGAGCAGTATTCAAGCAGTGGGCGAACAAGCGTACTGTAACCTACTTCCTTTGTTTTCGGATTGCATTTCCTTAGGATTCTTCCAATGAATCTCAGTCTGGCATCTGCTTTACCGACGATCAACTTTATGTGATCATTCCATTTTAAATCACTCCTAATGCGTACTCCCAGATAATTTATGGAATTAACTGCTTCCAGTTGCTGACCTGCTATTTTGTAGCTAAATGATAAGGGATCTATCTTTCTATGTATTCGCAGCACATTACACTTGTCTACATGGAGATTCAATTGCCATTCCCTGCACCATGCGTCAATTCGCTGCAGATCCTCCTGCATTTCAGTACAATTTTCCGTTGTTACAACCTCTCGATACACCACAGTATCATCTGCAAAAAGCCTCAGTGAACTTCCGATGTCATCCACCAGGTCATTTATGTACATTGTGAATAGCAACGGTCCTATGACACTCCCCTGCGGCACACCTGAAATCACTCTTACTTCGGAAGACTTCTCTCCATTGAGAATGACATGCTGCGTTCTGTTATCTAGGAACTCGTCAATCCAATCACACAATTGGTCTGATAGTCCATATGCTCTTGCTTTGTTCATTAAACGACTGTGGGGAATTGTATCGAACGCCTTGCGGAAGTCAAGAAACACGGTATCTACCTGTGAACCCGTGTCTATGGCCCTCTGAGTCTCGTGGAGGAATAGCGCGAGCTGGGTTTCACATGACCGTCTTTTTCGAAACCCATGCTGATTCCTACAGAGTAGATTTCTAGTCTCCAGAAAAGTCATTATACTTGAACATAATACGTGTTCCAAAATTATACAACTGATCGACGTTAGAGATATAGGTCTATAGTTCTGCATATCTGTTCGACGTCCCTTCTTGAAAACGGGGATGACCTGTGCCCTTTTCCAATCCTTTGGAACGCTACGCTCTTCTAGAGACCTACGGTACACCGCTGCAAGAAGGGGGGTGTTAGGATATCTAGAACCTCAATTTTCATTTTTTCGGATGAGGTCTAGTCCATCCCGTACGTGTACGTTAACTGAGAGGCACGCGCCGTGATTCATAAGAGAATCCTCATCTGCACCTTGAGAAGTCTCTGGGTAATATTCAGACTGGTGTTTACAGTGCAACTTCTCTGCCAGTTTCAGTTTGGCTGCTGTGAATATGTCTTAATGCAAACAACTTCGGACGCTTCAGTGGATTAGAAATAACCGTCAACCATTTGCTAAATACAGAGTTATTAATCTCTGACCATGGTTTCGATAGTTTTAAAACTATCTTCTTCGGAAGATATTGTACCTATTAACAATACGACACTGTGTGTTGAACAGATGGTATCACTACAAAAGCAAAATTACACGAAAAGTTAACAAGTAATTTTACTCACGTAGAATAGCGAATTATACACACACATCAAAAACAGTTTTGCATCACCTCGGTTCCCAGAGTTCCGGAACCTGTACAGATAATTGGAATAGAGATTAACATAAACATAATTTCCGCCCTTTTTGTTGCTTATGAAAACCATACACTGCATGTTGTACCATCATACAGCGAGACCTTCAGAGGTGGTGGTGCAGACTGTTGTACACACATGTACCTATAATACACAGAAGCACGTCCTCTTGCACTGATGCATGCCTGTATACGTCGTGGCATGCTATCAATAAGCTCGTCAAGGCACTGTTGGTCCCTATTGTCCCACTCCTCAACGGCAATTCGGCGTAGATCCCTGAGAGTGGTTGGTGGCTGGTGGCTCACGTCGTCCATAAACAGCCCTTTTCCATATATCCCAGGCATGTTCGCTAGGGTTCATGTCTGAAGAACATGCTGGCCACTCTAATCGAGCGATGTCGTTATACTGAAGGAAGTCATTCACAAGATGTGCATGATGGAGGCGCGAATTGTCGTCCACGAAGACGAATGCTTCGCCAATATGCTGCCGATATGGTTGCACTGTCGGTGGGAGGATGGCATTCACGTGTCGTACAGCCGTTAGGCGCCTTCCATGGCCACCAGCTGCGTACGTCGGCCCCACATAAGGTAACCCGTAAACACCAGGGAACCTCCACCTTGCTGCACTCGCTGGACAGTGCGTTCAGCCTGACCGGGTTGCCTCCGAACACGTTTCCAACGATTGTCTGGCTGAAGGCATATGCGACACTCATCGGTGAAGAGAACGTGATGCCAATCTTGAGCGGTCCATTCGGCATGTTGTTGGGCCCATGTGTATCGTGCTGCATGGTGTAGTGGTTGCAAAGATGGACCTCGCCGTGGACGACGGAAATGAAGTTGCTCATCATGCAGCCTACAGCGGATAGTTTAAGTCATAACGCGACGTCCTGTGGCTGCACGAAAAGCTTTATTCAACATGGTAGCGTAGCTGTCAGGGTTCCTCCGTACAATAATCCGTAGGTGGCGCTCATCCACTGTAGGAGTAGCCCTTTGGGCGGCCTGAGCGAGGCATGCCATCGACAGTTCCTGTCTCTCTGTATCTCCTCCATGTCCGAACAACATCGCTTTGGTTCACTCCGAGATTCCTGAACACTTCTCTTGTTGAGAGCCCTTCCTGGTGTGGCGGTTTTTTGTGTATCATCAACATCGACAAGTGCAATGAATATGGATGATACGATACTCTATGGTATTCCGCGGTTTGAATTCACTCTGTTTTTTTTTTTTAGCAGTTGCATTGATTTGATTTTGTAAATGATACTGACAATATTATACGCATGTATAATGCATTATTCAAACTACAACTTCTCCCGGATAATTATTTTGTTCAAATTGCACAAGAATTCCACCTCACGTAGTGTAATAATGTTGACTGTAAGCTGTGTTCATATCACTAAAATTACAGATCGTACATCAAAGATTTTATAATTTTCTTGTCTTCGATGGATTTAATTATTCTTAGCAAATTGATCATGAAAAGGAACCACAGAATACCACCCGCACACAACACTGACGTATGCTACCAGAAATATGTTTCTCCGTAGTTCGTGCGTAGTTTAATTTTGGCCACATACATCAGCAATGAAATCTTGTTCAACGGTAAATACCATCAGCACTGTTCTTAGAAAATGCAGTCTGATTCGATTAATTTTTTTTTTATTTTATAAATAGAGTTCAGTACCACCGGTGCACATTTATTTCTTACACATCGGAATATTGAAAGTTTGCAGTTTCAAGTAATTTAAATTTGCCACTGTAATAAAATTTAAGATGGCGGCCAACAAAAGATAGGGGATTTCTTTTTTAATTAAGATTTTCTTTTTCCCAATAAATCATTTAAATTGATGCCACCAATAAAAAAATTATTAAATTGTTTTGAAAATTAGTTTAACACAAACCCATGCTATTTTCAACTAGAAGTACAGACGAAGTTGCTATATAATCGCAACTAACAATGGCTCCGCTTCTTGCTGCTATGATAAAACAATTAATACAAAATTATAATTAAAACAGGAAGCGAATTTTCAATAATTAATCATAAATAGTTTTAACGCATTTGGCTCTATTTGTTTTACCAGCAAATGAACATAAAAGTACAATAATTTTACATTAAATGTTTTTCATTTAACAGACCTCAAATCGGCGATGTACATCAGAAGAAGACAAAAGGGTACTAAACAAAAGAAAAGAATGACATAGATTAACAAAGAATGTGAGACAAATATTGTCTCTGTTTTACATAATTATCATCTTTTTAAGAAATAATTACATAATTGAATGAATATTATCCACACGTTCATATTCCACTCGTAATAAAAAAAAATATATATCGTGGATGTTATACTGGCACAAAGTAACAATGTGGACGCGTTATTGACGTCTAGGTATGGTTGAACTACAGACAAGAGCTGTGTATCTTCTTCCTGATGGAATGACTGGAACTGATCGGTTGTCGAACGCCCTCCGTCTAATAGGCGCTGTTCGTGTATGATTGTCTACATCTTTGAGAGGGTTTAGTGACATCTCTGACCAGTCAAAGGGACTGTGTCTGTGGTACAATATCCACAGTCGCCGTCTATCTTCAGGAGTGCTGGGAACCGGGGTGATGCCAAGACTTTTTTTGATGTATGTATTTATCTGATGTGGGAGTCGTTTTGTCTAGTACACAAGTGTAGTGGAGAGAGTGAGTAAAGTAGATGATTTAAGAAATATCACTGAGCCTATGGGACTTAACATCTGAGGTCATCAGTCCCCTAGAACTTAGAACTACTTAAACCTAACTAGCCTAAGGACATCACACACATCCATGCCCGAGACAGGATTTGAACCTGCGACCGTAGCGGTCGCGAGGTTCCAGACTGAAGGGCCCAGAACTGCTCGGCCACTCCGGCCGGCGATGATTTAAGAGCAGTAGCTCTCTACTGCAGAGCTTTGTCTTAAAACTATTTAAAATATCACACATTTGCAATGGATCCAACAACTTGTAATGTTGTTAAATAATTAAGCCCCCATGCAAAGTTCGACTTGAAACATTTGTACGTATGCGGCATTTAAGTATAAAAAGTTTCATCGTAGCCTAAACAGCGTGAGTATGCCACGTACATAGCTAGTGACATGCACCGACTGGCTGAAGAGTTGACACACCAATCTTAGATCGCCTTTGGTAGTTGACGCTCATGCTCGTTCTGTAGGTGCGTAGATGCAGTGGCCGATGTGTGTGATTTCTGAAGTACATATTGCTTGCTGTGTTTGTGTGTGAGGAGCCCGCGCCGGCCAGAGTGGCCGAGCGGTTCTAGGCGCTACAGTCTGGAACCGCGCGACCGCTACGGTCGCAGGTTCGAATCCTGCCTCGGGCATGGATGTGTGTGATGTCCTTAGGTTAGTTAGGTTTAAGTAGTTCTAAGTTCTAGGGGACTGATGACCTCAGATGGTAAGTCCCATAGTGCTGAGAGTCATTTGAACCATTTGAACGAAACTGTGACAAGCATGAGTGTCGTAGTAAACACTTTTCGGGGGAATATTATCGGCATATAAGAGGCTCAATACTTAACTTATTACGTTGACCCCTGACGTGAAGAAATACTGTGAAAGGACACACTGTGACGGAGAACCTGGAAGTATTAAAAGACAACTGTTAACTGGAAAAAACAAGGGGGAGGAGAGGTGGTGGGACGCGGGGGTGAAGCACCATGCTAAGGGAAGTAGTCGTACTAAGTACCCAGTAAAATAATGAATAAACGAAGCTACACTAAGCAGTGTATGTATGTCTAGAGATCACGATGTTACAGGAAGAATAAAAGACATTAAAAATAAAAGAGGGGCAATTTGTTTAAGGTGGTTCATTATTAAAATCTTGAACAGCATCTTAAGTGTGGGTGACCAACCGTCCGTTGTAACATAACAAAATAAAAGACATGTTCTTTCTTACTGACACAGAATTTTGAGGAAAACGAACATCGCCCGGAGGCCAGCAACGAGCGGTAGATTTGGTTATTCGGCCAGAAGTAGAGGCTTGAAGCCTTCCAGAAAGTGTCTACTTGCAAGTACAAACCATCGTTTTTCGCCAAGTGTTTTCAAAATTTCGAGTTCTTCACATAAATCTAATCTACATCCTCTTACTTCTTTGTATAAGATTACGGTATCCTCCAAATCCTTCGGAGCAATATATCTGTAATGGCATATCTTTTTACCCCCTCCCCCTCTTTTCCTTTCAAATTTTCAGGATAATATGTTAATTCTAATGATGAATATGTAGTTGCAAATTCACACACGCTACTCACTGCAGGACGTGCTGGAGCGCTGCCTTCCAGAGGCGATGTAGGGCTAGTGCCTTTACTCCTCAGCCAGTCTGAGCATGTCAGTCACTAGCTCTGTGCGTAAACGCTATGAAACGTAAGTGTTATTGACATGCTACTTTATGAGAGTAGCGCAAGAGCCAGTATTCAAAATTTCAGTGTTTTCCACAATGCGACACGGCAACTATCTGCCTCTGCCTCATGAGCAGGTGTCTGAGCGCAAGACGTAGTTTTTGACTCCCAAACGCTTGTGCCAGGGCCAGATGTGTTACTGTCTGGCGATTTATTCTCAGAAAGCCAAGAGTTTTGCTTTATCAGGTGGACAACGCCCATTTTCGTCAATGAGGTGTGGACATCCAACAACTGTACGGCCATTAGCTATTTCACTGACTTTGGAAAGACCTAATAATTGTGATGGCCCTTACCTTTTTGTGGTGTTTCTGTAGAGCCACAAAGCCCTAATGACCTGCCTTGTCAACGTTACAAAAAACAGCAAGTTTATCCACTATCTGCACAGGAATTTTGTCGAATCCTTTCCTTGTACCTCTGGCGTTATTATATACTCATCGTACCGCTTTACACATGTCGTAGACGAAGTCTCTTCAGTGGTAGAGCGTTGCACCTCATCCTTAGTAGACCATCATTATATCAGACACAGAAATTTCTTTAAATACAAGGGTTACCGAGATAGTACAGCACCGCATTTTTTTCTTCAACACTTCAGTTATTGAACATAATGAGAATTACACACACGAAAGAATGGTGTTTTATCCACACACCCTATTTTCGCACGTAATATCTCCATCCCGTTCTATGGCCTTCCTCCAGCTCGAAACAACGGTGTGTATGACCTGTCCGTACCAATCTTTGTCCTGTTGGTGGAGCCAGTGCTTCACTGTCTGAATCAGCTCCTCATCGTCCTCAAAACATCTTCCACGAATGGCATCCTTTAATGGCTCAAACAAGTGTAAGTCCGGGTCGGGGGGGGGGGGGGGGGCAGGTCACGGCTCTAGAGTTTATGTAACATTGTCCAGTCCTGCTTTGCGATGTGTTCAGCAGTCCTCAGACTTATGTGGGGCCGAGAGTTATCGTGTTGTAGCAAAACGTCGGTTGTGTTGCCGTGGCTTCCAAGTCTCAGGAAACGCGTCTTGAGTTTTGTTAATGTGTTGACATAAGCTTCTGAATTAATGCTACCGCCTCTTTGCATCACGTCAATGAGAATCACACCTTCACAGTCCCAGAACGCCGTGATCATGACCTTACCGGCGGAAAAAATTGCTTTGAATTTTTTCTTCCGTGGGAGTGGGAATGGAGCCATTCCATCGACTGTCGTTTTGTTTCGGGCTCAAAATGGTGCGTCCAGGATTCATCAACTGTCACAATCGGGACAAGAAGACCTCCCCCTCAGCTTCAAAACGTTGCAGCAAATCAAGACAAATGTTTTTTTCTGTTCGATTTGTGATCCACTATTAGACACCGCGGGAGCCATCTTGCACAGACTTTTGAATTTGCATCTACACTTCCTTTGCTGATTGACAGATGCACCGCCAACTGCCGAGTCGTAATGCGTCTGTCCTCGCTAATGACAACATGCCAGGTGTGACGGCCGTGGATGGTCTCCCCGATCGCTGCAAATCGTGGAGCTCCGCCGAACCTCAACCTCCGCGCCCAGCGATTAACTGTACTTCTGTAGACAACAGATGCTCCGTAGACTTTACACAAGGGTTTGTAAATATTCCCCACAGTTTCTTTCTCTGCAGTGAGAAATTCAATGACGGCACGTTGCTTGTAACGTACATCACCTACAGACGCCGTTTTGAAACTGTCGTGCCGCTACACTATCAGTCGGAAGTGAGAGAAACTTGTACCGCTCACTCAAGAGACTTCAAACAATACATACCTAACGTTTCGCATTCGTAGCATTGTTTCCGGCTGAAAAAAAAATGCGGTGCATTACTTTCTGGGCAAGCCTCGTATTTCCAACGATCTGATAGGAAACCGTGAATATGTTGACTGTGTGATTCTAATGGAAACTGGTACTGACTCACGTATATCCACGGTAGCACAGTTTGACGGACATTTTAAGTAACGATAGGACATTTTATTTCACAAATATTATTGACGTCGCTTTCGGCTTCAACCAAAAGATTCAGACGATGGGGTTCTTAGTAGGGCATCGATGAAAGGCTGCTGTTTTAGTCGTGAGCTGTCGTAAAATCATCGTTAGAATCAAGATTCGAAAATTATTTCTGTAGTTGCTTAGCGGAAAAGCGCAGTAGCTGTCGTTAAATCATCATGAGAATCAAGATTCGAACATTTGTTTCTTCTGCTGCTTAGCGCTTACAAATCATTAAAACGTCCAAACAGCTGAAATCGACGTTCTCAGAAACGATACGAGAAAGTCTCCCTCAACAAATTGTAGCAGGGACACATGCAAGCCGTATTCCCGATTACTATAATGTTAGTTAGAACCAGGACAACAATACCGTACACGAACGGTTTCCGAGGAAATGTAGCTCAACAAAGCCTAGTGGCTATATAAGGAGACGCGCTGCCCCTGAAGTTCAGTCCACTTCAGCAGCGGGAGAGAGCAACATTGGGCGACGGCAGCTTTGCACGGCGAGAACTTCTCATGTAAGTATAGGTAAGTACGTCTGTCCACAGGTGCATCGGCGAATAATCGTCTGCGACTCCACTTCTGCGACTCTTCACTTCTGTGGCTCTGCACATCTGCGACTCTACACGCCTGCAGGACTACACACCGGCTCTGGCTACGCATCTCACTCTTACACGTCTGGGCCTGCTCGTCTGTGCCTCCTACATGTTTGGTGCTACATGTCTGTGACTTTGTGTGTGTAGGATTACGTATCAGGAAAAGCTACGCACTCTTTACATCTGCAGTCAACTCGGCTGGGGCTGTACACTGCGCGACTCCGAGTCTACACTTCGCATCTACGAGTCTACACTACGCATCTACGCGTGTACGCCTCGCATCTAAAGAGTCTTCGCTTTGTATCGACGAGTCCACTCTTCGCACCCACGAGTCTACGATTCACACCCACGAGTCTACACTTCGCATACACGACTCTACACTTCGCATCCACGAGTCTACTCTTCGCACCTACGAGTCTACGGTTCGCATCCACGAGTCTGCGCTTCGCATCCACGAGCCTACACTTCGCATCCACGAGTCTGCGCTGCACGTCCACGAGTCTACGCCGCGCCACGCTACGCTACGAGCCTGCGACTCTACACTACACGTCCAGAAGTCTACGCCATGCGTCCACGAGTTTGCGATTTTCCTCGGCCGAGTTAAGCTCTGGCTTGGCCCGTCACTGGTCCTCCTAGGACAGGCCACGCCACGCATCGGCGACTCTACGCTGCGCGTCGGCCACACTACCCAGCAGGGACTTTACCCACGCCACCCACACTACGCGTCTGCCACGCACCGCTGATCCTGAGGACGACCCCTGTGCATGGCAGCTCATCATGGTCCCTCAGTTCCGACCAGGGTTTTCGGGAGGTTTCCCTTGGTTGTAAGGCGAATGCCGGAACTGCTTTCCCCCTCCCATCGATAAAGATATAATTAATGTAAAGAAGAAATTGAGAAATAAATGCTTTAAGCTTAGATGCCTTGTGTTAATTATTTTTGACTGTGTATGTTGAGTAATAAATGGCATTATCCATTTACGTTGCCTAAGGCAGGAAGCTTCATCTGATCGCTGTAGTATGCAAAGAAACAGATCAGCGGACGTCTGTGGCTGATGTACGAAGTTCTATTAAAAAAGACTGAAAAATCACTTAACAAAAAAGACAAGGTTCTAGCAAAAAAATTGAAAAATAACTTAGCAAAAAAGACAACGTTCCAGCAGAAAAAAATTAGCAAAAAAGTGTGAATAGCTTAGCAAAAAGACAAAAATCGCTTATTCTTTGTACGTCGCTAGTATAAAAAATCACTTATTAAAAACAACTTTCTTTCTGGTATAAAAAAAATCACTTATTAAAAACAACTTTCTTTTTTTCGTATGTAAATCAACTTTCTTTTTTTTTCGTTGGCAAATCACGTAGGTTTTCTGGCTGATTTGAACGTGGCACAGAGACATACAACACTGCTTGCTACTCACTTGTTTTTCCAATTTATACAGCGAAACATGTCTGGCAGGCTGTCGACTCTACAACTGAAAAAACGTTGGCGCTTTGAGTGTCCGTTGTGTTTCTTTAGTGTGCAGACTACAGCAAAACCTCTCTTTAAAGTTTACTGCAGTGATACGTGCGGTTTCTTATAGAAACGAAACGTACGAACATTCGAGTTTACATTGAGATTGCATAGCTGTGTGACTGTGTACATCTTACCGCTGTGGACTGACAGACTTCAGCCTTCGTAATCTATTTGGGGCGCTTAAAGGAAACCGGATTCTGTTCGCTTTGCCAGTTCAGTGGAATATTATTTACGTTTGGCCAAAGCACGTTTTACAGATTTACATCAGCGAATTCCGCTTGGAATATGTCTCCGCGCCATGTGAAACATATTCGGTACCAATGTGGCAAAATTACTTCACTGTCGTGAATACTGAAGCGTTGAATGTTTTCAGTTACACCATTGCTCGTATACTGCATCGTGAAAAATGTGTCACATTGAAACAAAGGAATTATCCGATCTCGAATTGAGATTTAGCTTCATATTAACAACCATTGGTGTTACATTCTAACAAGTCCGAGTGTCGAAATGTAGGTTTTTCTCATACCAGTTCATATAATGTTGTGCTGGTTCACGAATACCACATCACATAAGTAATACAAAAGCCAAAAAAAGTCAACGAACAAGCAGAGCTTCACTCTTCATGAACAGGTGGTGCATCACCTGTACTAAGTCGTGATTATGACGATATTGACCTCTATGGATAAATACAGCCGTACAGAGGTTTCGTCTGAGCGAGATATATTTAAAATACCAAGACTATCCTAAAACAAGGCACACGTATGCTATTAACGTATAACTATCCCTATATTTTTGTCTGAAGTGAATTAATCATGCCGAGAATTTTGTAGTTCGCTGAACCAATAATGCATATTCCTTCTATTTACCTGTCCTTTGTTTGAGAAGGAACATTCACCGGTAAATAGTACATTGGAGAAGAAGTTCGGTATTCCGAGGATTTGCTGCTGTGCCCACACGGTTCTGGAAATCATTCCCATGCAATTTTTGATGTAGGAGTACATGGTAAGGATGGAACCGGTGACGTATAAGAATAGGTGTACACTGGTTTTAAGAATGCCAATCTCGTGTTCAAGCCGTCGTGTGCTCACATGTGGATTCATAGCAACGGAAGCGAGCACAGTAACTTCGGCAGCTTTGTCTGTGCGAGTGCTACGACGATTGCGTTGTCGTGTAGAAACTTCCCGTTTCCTGAAGCGTCGCAACAAGACGAGAAAACATCCGTCGGGAAGGTGGGTTCTTGGTCATGATATCGCTCTCTGTACAGTTCCGCTGCCTGCCTAGCATTTCGCCTACCTTCAACAACAACAAAAACAACAATAAAAGAAACGTTATGTCGATGCAGTTTGTTGGAAGGACAGCCTTTACTGTATACCTAATCTACACAACAGTATTTGGTTCAAACCGGTTCAAATGGGTCTGAGCGCTATGGGACTTAACCTCTGAGGTCATCAGTCCCCTAGAATTTAGAAATACTTAAACCTAACTAACCTAAGGCACCACACACAGCCATGCCCGATGCAGCATTCGAACCTGCGACCGTAACAGCAGCGCGGTTCCGGACTGAAGCGCCTAGAACCGCTCGGCCACAACGGCCGACATAACTCAAATGTCTTCGCTCCATCAATACGACAAACAGGCAAGAAGAAAGCTGAACATCACCTGGATAAGTCGCAGTCTGCGTTCACGTCGAATATGTTAAGTCCCATAGTACTCAGAGCCATTTGAAGAAAAGACCTATGTAGGCCTTATCCTGTTTTGCATTCATAGGAGTATGTCACATGCCTCAACAAGGTAACCTCTTGCCTTTTCTTTTCCTTCTCCTATTACATCACGTTTAAAATAATGAATTTATGACAAAACGAGTCGCTCGATGTGACTATTTCGGCTATATTCCGGTCTATTTATTTAGTTTGACACCGTGCAATGTTGGCAGATACTTGACGAGGTCAGTTACTTGCTGGGACGTTCTGCAGACTTTGTACCCACGCACCTAATACCAACTAAAATTCAGTAAGTCGTTTTGCAATTACTTCCTAGAAACACTTATATAATGTATATTCTTTGTGTGGCCCAATTTGAAGATGTCTGATTTAGGACAGAAGTATCATTGGCAAATAAATAATAAATACATCCCCCAACCAAGACTGATTCTTCATCATATATCACTGGTTACTGTATCTTCTCAGCCACGTGTGAGAAAACGTTCTCTGAACTCTCGTTCGTTTGCCTGTAGTCTGAGTTAACAGTAAGACGAGGAAGACCTGTTTGCAGCGAATGACTGTGCTACTCTGGATGCTGAATTTTGTACTCTGTGAAATTCTCATGAATTAATATTATATTGTAGTTTTAAATTATATTGTGTTTTAGTTTTCTTTGTATTCGCATCTGCATCTGGTTGTGTGTCGTTTTATCGATCACGTGGGCAGGTGTCATAAATTAACCTGTGACTATACACTGTTCGGTAAACCTTGTGGCCCAAGCTACCATCTTCTTTCTTGAAAAGTAACACGTCAAGAAAATTTAATCTTCCGCCTGCCTCTTCCTCCTTGGTAAAGTGAATCTTCTGACTGATCAACTGCAGATGTTTGTGAAAACGATCCGGTTCCACCCTGCCATGCCGCCACAAAACAAACCTATCAACCACATAACTGAATCAAATATTCGGTTTCTTGTCCGGAATTTTCAATGCCTGCTCCTCGAACTTCTCCATAAAGAAGTTCTCTGTAACCGGGGTTCATATGAGTTAAAACAGATTTTATTTTCACATCTTCGGATTTTTATCTCATTATAAAATTTGCAATTTTCCGAATGAAATGTGTTATATATATCACTTGTGAACCTGCATAGGAAGTATTTTATTTTATTTTTTTTAATATAATTTACCCTGGTTGAAAATGTTGAAATTTTTACGTGTATTACTTCAAGATTTAATAAAATCGGTAATGTTTTATATAGAAGGCTGTGGATTGCTGTGTTATAAAAGTAAACAGCGTTGGTCATGTTCAGAAGAGGATGGGCGCCGGGATGAGGAAGTTGAAAGAAAGTTTGAGAAACAAGAAACTTTCTGATGCTAAAACCATAAGAGGCAGGCTGACAGACAGAATGATTGATGAAGTACAGCAGTATTATTGGATGGCCATTAGGAATAATACTGAGGATTTGTTGAAAATGAAGCAGGCAGCATGGGCTACCTTTTTCCATAGACTGTCAACTGATGAAAAACCAGTACACACCACCTATGCCCTCCTGGACCTGATTCATGGTACACGTACCTCAATGTCCAGTACTCAAACAGTTCATACAGCCATAAGCATTCCACCCCAGCAGCAGTCATGGATATCACAAAACCTGGCAAATCCTGAATTACTGAAGAAGTGTCTCCATGGTCAGATTCAAAATCCCAGTGAGTCGTTCAATAATCTTACATGGACTCACTTACCAAAAAATGTTTTTGTTGGAATGAAGACACTAAAGTGGGGGGTCAGCGACTGTTATTGCTTTTAATGATGGCAACGTTGGTAGGGTGAAAGTGTTACAGCATATGGGAATTAATCCTGGAGCAAACTGCATCAGAGAACTTGAACGGATAGACAAGGTTCGCATTGATAAAGCAGAGTATGCAGCACAGTTGGCCACTAAGGAGTCCAGAAAGAAGAAGAGAAGAAAAAACTTTGAAAAAGATCGAGAGGATGATATGCAGTATGGTGCAGCGTGCTTCTGAGTGACTAAAAATAAAAAATTGAGCATATATTAAGTGAACTACACTCTTTGAATCCTTAGAACCCGTTCCTGAAAAATTTTCATTTCCTGTTGCACTTTTCCCTAAATCTCAGAAACCACTTCGTGTAGATGTTCAAATTTTTACGGAGTAATAACATAAATATCCTCAGTCTACTGAAATGAAAGAAGAACATAATGTTATGTATAATTAAAATTATTTAAGATAACGTACAGAAAAGGTACACATAATTTTAACCGTGTAATTAAAAAATTATATTTTCGCAACCAGCGCACTGAAATGTAATTTTTTTAGTTCAGTAGACTCAGAACATACAGTTTAATCTCCTGTAAAAGTTTCATGTCACTGGCTGCAGTGGTTCCTGAAATACGGGGAAGTCAAGTCACTAAATTTAACATTGTGGAAATAGGGCGTTCCAACTCCCCTTATTGGGCTCTCCATAGCGACACCATCAGTCTGTTTATAGAACTCATTGTCCCTTTGAAATACGTGGTCCTGAGGCAATATTTAAACAGTTCTGCAACATCGGGAGGAAAAATCCGATTTAACTGTTGCAGCACCTCATTGAGTGGAACCGTAGTGAACAGCGACACGACATCAAAACTAACAAATATGTCCTCCGGCTATACCACTATGCCGTTTAATGTACTGATAAAATGTGCCGAATTCTTGAGATAGGAATCCGATCGACCCACACACGGTGGTAATAATGCTATCAAGAACGTGTCAGGTGAATAGGAACACGAACCAGTAGTACAGACCCTAGAAGAACATCTTCTTTGTCGACCTTCGGAAGTCCATAAAGTCTTGGCAATTGAACTGAACACACTTTTCGAACGCTGTATTCGACAAAATGGCTCTGAGCAGTATGGGACTTAACATCTGAGGTCATCAGTCCAGAATAACTTAGAACTATATAAAGCTAACTAACCTAAGGACATCACACACAACCATGCCCGAGGCAGGATTCGAACCTGCGACCTTAGCAGTAGCGCGGTTCCGGACTGAAGCGCCTAGAACCGCTAGACCACAGCTGCCGGCGCTGTATTCGACAGACGACTTCTTTATCAAAGTTCTAAGAACTTTGCCAGTGCGGTCTTTACTTATTTTCCCGTATGCCTGCGGATGTAATAAATCGTTAATCTTACTATAATAGTCGGTCATATTCAAAACAACCGTTGCATTTCCCTTGTCAGCGGGGAGAATGATAACACTATTGTCTGATTCATACGTTTTACGGCATTCCTCGCACCCACAGTTAAATTACTTTTTGGAGCCTTTGCACAAGACGGTACTCTTACAGCTTCTATAG
This sequence comes from Schistocerca nitens, assembly GCF_023898315.1. NCBI lineage: Eukaryota > Metazoa > Arthropoda > Insecta > Orthoptera > Acrididae > Schistocerca > Schistocerca nitens. Next base: position 556,628,541 of record NC_064615.1, on the reverse strand, counting down.
AAAGTTCTTCAGCCGTAACCATGACCAAACTATGAATGCCGGCTTCTTCGCTGGCACCGGTGAAATCCAAAGTTTTCGTTTCAATCACTAAGGACCGCAAAAGAAAAACCTTGAAAGAGTGGAACATAATAGCCCGGAACTGTTTGTTAAGTGTGACATTTGAGGCTTTGATAGTTTACATTTTACAGTACTTGTATGAAGTCTAGTCTGAAGATGCCTGACTGTTTCTCCAGCGTGTAACAGTGGCTGCTGTATCATCCCCGACATGTGTTGGAAAACTTTCACTGAACGCTTGTTGGTTTCCTTGTAGTCTGAGCTAACAATATGACATGGAAGACTTGTTTCTTTGTATTCGGATGAATAAAATAATAATATTTAAATTCATTCACTTTGCGCTTCTGGTTGTGTAACGATTCATCGATCACATGGGCCAATGTAATGAACTATCCTCTGACTATATGTAAACGTTTTCGACCTTTGTTTTGTTTGTAAACTGTCGATAACTTAGAGTAAAAAAATTTTCCACTTGCTGTCTGGTGGCGACCCAATAAAATGCTGTCATGTGTTAATGTCACTGAATTTTCGGTTTATGTCGGCGAGAGGTACTGCACTATACAGAGCCCAAAGGGGGATGCAGTCGATCCACGTTACTGGAAGTCTGCTGAAGAACGCAGTTTTCAACACTGTGCGCTGAGCGATCTGCTCCGAGACACTAGTGCCTGCACCAACACTGTGCTCTGTCACCAGGCCTGCCACAGTGGCCGCTTGTCCTGCTTTACAGGGCGGGCAGTCCTCCGGACTCCCTCATTCTGTGATGAGCCACTAAGGTCCAACGTGTTGCCGATTACGCGTGATTTCATGGCAATTCAACCACTTTCCTAAGTGTTCTCGTAAGCAGTGCGAACAGCTGACCATTTCGCCGTAGCATAACAATTCGCTATCTGTCAAAATCGTTTATGTCAATGGATTTCTGCATTTGTAGCCCGTATCGTCGCTATAATGGTTTCCCATTCGTCCCTGCCCAGCTCATATACATTCGTTACTGTGTCACGCGTCCAGAACGTTACAAAATGCTGGTTTCAATCTCGCCATGGGCAGTGGTCATGTTTCGGTTCGTCAGAGTATTTACGTAAGAACTATACACCAGGTTTGGTTAGTGCTGCTGTTGTGGTTATCAGCTCGAATACTGGTTTGCTGCAGCTCTCATTGTTACCCTACTCTGTGCAAGTCTATCAGTTTACGAGTAACTACGGCCACCTTTTGAATCTGCTTACTCTATTCATCCGTTGACATGTCTCTACAATGTTTCCCACACCTGCCCCCGCCCCCGCCCCCACCGACTTCCCTCCAATAGTAAACTAGTGATTCCTTGATGTCTCAGAAAGGGTCCTATCAACCGAGCCGTCCTTTTAGTCAAGTTGTGTCAAAACTTTCTTTTCTCTCCATTTCTATTCAGCACGTCTTCGCTGGTTAGGTAATCTGTCCATCTAATCTCCAGAATTCCTCCGTAGCACCAAATTTTAAAGGTCTCTATTCTCTTCTGGCCTGAACTGTTTATCGCCCACGTTTCACATCCATACGAGACTACTCCTCAGATCTTCAGACAAGTACGTTCAGGAAAACTTCGTAACAAATTTGTATTCCTTATTAACAAATTTCTCTTCTTCAGAAACGCTTTTCTTGCCATTACCAGTCAAAATTTAATATCTTCTCTAGTTCGGCCATCATCAGTTATTTTACTGCCCAAATAGCAAACGTCATCTATTAACTTTAGTGCCTCGTTTCCTAATCGATGTCCCTCACTGTCACCTGATTTAATTCGACTGCATTCCCTTACCCTTGTTTAGCTTTTGTTGACATTCATCTTTTATCCTGCCTCAAGACAGTGTCCAATCCATTTAACTGCTACTACAAGACCATTGCTGTCTGTGACGGAACTACAGGGTGGGGCATATAAAGGTGGTCTGTACGAGTGGATACGATTGGATGTGTGTGTGTGTTTGTGTGTGTGTGTGTGTGTGTGTGTGTGTGTGTGTGTGTGTGCGCGCATGTAACCACATTCCAGCAGGATGGGGAAGCTGCCCATACAGCCGACCGAAAGTTGGAGCACATTTCCACTATCTTCACGCCCGTTAGCACAGGTCACTCTGAAGGGGGCCCTAGCTGCCCACCCAGATCATCTGATCTGTCAATGAGCGTTTATTTTGTGTGGGGAGCCCTCAAGTCTAAGATGTATCGCAAAAGCCATCACTCACGAACTGCAGCAGAACATTTCGGATGTGACTGCAGCAATTCCATCCGTCCAGCTTCGATTCGCCTTCAGCAGCTTTCTCACCAGGTCCCGAAAGTGTCAAGAAGTGAGTGGTGGTCACTTTCAACATCAGACATAGTCAGGTCAGTACTGTAGTTCCATTCCTGTGTTGTGTTCCTTTGTATCTCGGAACTCCGTTTCCGGCCACTTTTATGTACCCCACCCTGTACAAAGTCATTGGAAAACCTCAAAGTTTTATTTCTTCTTCCTGAACTTAATTCCTTCTCCAAATTTTTCTTTGGTTTCGTTCGCTGTTCAGTGTACAGACTGAATAACTTCGGGGAGAGGATTCAAACCTGTCTCACTCCCTTCTCAACCACTGCCTCCCTTTCGTGCCCCTCGACTCTTTCATCTGCCGTCTGGTTTCTGTGCAAGTTGTAAGTAGCTTTTCGCTCCCTGTATTTTACCTTGTTGTCTCATAATTTCTGACACTGTGAGTGTGTATTCCTGTCACCATTTTCTCTTATTCTACAAACGTCATAAATGTAACATTTACTTTTCCTTAACCAACCTTCTAAGAAAAATCGTAGGGTCATTACTGCCTTGAGTGTTCCTACATTTCTCTGGAATCCAAATTGATCCTCCAAGAGTTCGGTTATTACCTTTTTATTCTTTTATTTTTTATTCGGTGCAGTTGTGGATGCTCTTGATGTTGAATGTGAGGTGTGCTGCATAGTGGTCGGCAACGGTCGTCATAGGAAAGTTGGACGAGAGTATGCTCATACAATAGCAACATAGTTAGCAATTATGTTCAAACGCTCGCTCACAGAAAGATCGGCACCCAAAGACTGGGAAGTTGCTCAACTCACACCAATAGCCAAAAAGGGAAATAGGAGTAATCCGCTGAATTACCGGCCCATGTCACTAACATCGATTTGCGGTAGGGTTTTCGAACAAATACTGTGTTCGAACATTATGAATTACCTCGAAGGAAACGATTTATTGACATATAGTCAGCACGGTTTCAGAAAACATGGTTCTTGTGAAACACAACTAGCTGTTTATACTCATGAAGTAATGAGTGCTATCGACAGGGGATGTCAAATTGATTCCATATTTTTGGATTTCCAGAAGGCTTTCGACACCGTTCCTCACAAGCGTTTTCTAACCCAACTGCATGCTTATGGAATATCGCCTCAGCTGTATTACTGGATTCGTGATTTCCTGCCTGAAAGGTCACAGTTCGTTGTAATAGACGGAAAGTCGTCGAGTAAAACAGAAGTAATCTGCCAGTGTCCGCTCCATCCATGATGAACTGTAATCTACTGACGAGTGTCTCAGTATTACTGGCCGTATCCTCGATCTACATATAATAATCGGTCACCATTATGAAGACGTCAGTAATGCTCATTATCTTTTGTAAGAAACAACTTTTCATGAAGGTAGGCTCCTTCCATACTCACTGTCGCATACATTATTGGACTGAAGAATAATTTACTATTAGAACGCAGAGCGTTTTACCGAAAGGCGAACGTTCATCAGAAATGAAAGTGATATCCCAGGGAATACACAAAAACGACTTATCATAAAGCATCCGAATCGCTATCAGGTTGTTCGCTGACAGTTTTTCAGTATACAAAAATGTATTGTCAGTAGATGATCGTAAGGGAATGTATTACGTCTTCGTTTGTTAATTCTTGTGCATGAATGCCACAGTTTCGTGTTTCAAATTTTTAGAAGGCGCTCTTCGTAAGAGACGGAAAGAACGCAGTAGTACCCGGTTAATGATTGTTCTTGAACTTTCGGTGCCCGCCACTACTACGAATATGGGAAATCAGTGGTTGGATTGGCGACTGGAAAACTTTCGTTCATTGGAAGGAATCGTCACCTGAGAGCGCACGGAAAAAAGTTAGTGCAACCAGTTATGAAGTACGGCTACTGTGTCTCGAGTCCATCAAAGTACTGCCACTGTGTCTCGAGTCCCTATCGAGTAGGCGAGGCAGTAGACATCGAAAAACAAACGATGAGCGCATCACGTTAGTGCAGCCCAGGTGGAAACGCAGTAGAATTTCTCTGTGAACTGAATGAGAGTTTTTGGAAGAGAAAGAATGCTGTTATCGCCAAAACCTGTTGGGTGAATTTCGAGAGACGGATGAAAGGATAATGTTCAACTTCTACACTCGTGTTCGTAATGTCTTGTTGGTATCTGAAAAATTGTATAAAACTTATTTAGATATCGAAATGTGTTAGCGTCGGCGCAGGGCAACAGAACTACGCATCACGTTAGTGCAGCCCAGGTGGAAACGCAGTAGAATTTCTCTGTGAACTGAATGAGAGTTTTTGGAAGAGAAAGAATGCTGTTATCGCCAAAACCTGTTGGGTGAATTTCGAGAGACGGATGAAAGGATAATGTTCAACTTCTACACTCGTGTTCGTAATGTCTTGTTGGTATCTGAAAAATTGTATAAAACTTATTTAGATATCGAAATGTGTTAGCGTCGGCGCAGGGCAACAGAACTACGTGGAAGTTTAATTTCGAATGTAAATGAGTGCAGCGTACGCTACACGATGTGAAGTCAATGCTAGACGGCACATCTAACAATTCGGCTGCGAGAGAGGAATCCTTTTTCAATGAAATTAATATATGATATTTGACTGTAAAACAAATGACCCAGATCAAAATTTCGTTCTTGAATATTGTTAATCTTTATCTTTGGTCTTGCAAACAATGACTGTACCGTAATTGTCAGTTTAATAAAACAGCATGCGAACATAACATTTAACGCATGTGACTTCCCGATAAAATTGCTTGAAAACTCACAAGATGGCACTTTACTGAGCACTTCTACTAATATTAAGCTTCTGACCTAATATATTATTTACACAAATCACACTCTGACAATCGCTGTACCTTACATGGCGTTGAATTTTGATGATAATTAGTTGGCCTACCAGTGCGCGAGGAATACTCGTCTTTTCTGCAACCTGTTACTGTTAGGAAAATTGATCTGACTATCCAAAACCTTCAGGTAGATACCTGGATTTAACATCTCGGTCTTTCAAGATCTCCACAGTAAAGATCGAGTCAAAAGAGAGTTCCTTGTTGAGAACATGTTGCATTAGCCATATGGCTGAGAGCTTGATGACCGTATAGTACTGACTCAACTCGACCACTAAGCAAGTCGAACTGGAGAAATCTGGACATGATTAATTCATTTCAGACAAAAACATAAGAATGGTTACAAGTTGAAAGTGTAATTGTGCCTTCTTTTAGGATAGTCTTCGTATTTTAAATAAATCTCGGTCAGATGAGACGTCTGTATGGCAGTATTTATCCTTCGAGGTCGAAAATCTTCATAATCACGACTTTGTATAATAAGCTATGGCTGTGACACCACCTGTTTATGAATACTGAAGATCTGCTTGTTCGTTTGCGTATTTTAGTTTTTGTACTATTTATGTGACGTGGTATTCGAAAACCAGCACAACATTTTTCTAAACTGGTGTGAGAAAATCCAACATTTTGACACTTGGACTTGTGTAGAATGCAACACCAATGGTTGTTAATATGTAGCTATATCTCAATTCGAGATCGGATAATTTCTTCTCCTACTGTGGCACATTTTTCTCGATGCACTATGCGAGCAATGGTGTAACTGAAAACATTCAACGTGTGAGTATTCACGACAGTGAAGTAATTTTACTGCATTGGTACTGAGAATGTTTCACTAGTCACGGTGTCGTAGGTACATATAAGAGAAGACATAAACTAAGCATAATTCGCTGACGCAAATGTGTAAAATGTGCTTCTGCCAAACGTAGAGAATAGCTAGACATTGCAGTGATATTGCACTGAACTAGCTACAGGAACAGAGTCTGATTTCTCCTAAGCGCCCCAAATACAAAGGCTGAAATCTGTCGATCCACGTCGGTATGCTGTATCGACTAAACACAAATGTTCGTCTGTTTGGATTCTGAAACTGCACGTATCATCACAGTAACATGAAAGAGCATATGAGCTATGGTCAGCACATTAAGGAACACAACGGACACTGAAGGCGATAAACGTCTTTCAGGTGCAGAAGTAGACAGCCTGCCGTACATGTTTCACTGAATAAACTTAAAAAAAAAACTAATGCGTGGGTAACAAGCAGTGTTGTACGTCTCAATGCCACGCTCAAATCAGCCAGTAATTCCCAATGAAATAAAAAAGTGATTTTTCAGAAAATGAATGCTTTTTCAGCTAATAAGTGATATTTCTCATAACGTATCTGATTTTTCAACGACTTAAGAAGAATAACTGATTTTTGAGGCTTTTTCGCTAAGGGATTTTTCAGTCTTTTTTGCTAAGTGATTTTCCAGTCTTTTTTTTGTAAGTGATTATTAAGTCTTTTTTGCTAGAGCTTCGTCTTTTTTGCTAAGTCATTTATTGAGTCATTTTTTCTAGAGCTTAATCTTTTTTGTTATGAGATTTGTCAGACATTTTTACTAGAACTTCGTACATTAGCCACAGATGTCAACTGATCAGTTTCTTCGCATACTAGAGCGATCAGATGAAGCTTCCTTCCTTAGGCAACGTAAATGGATAATGTCATTTATTACTCAACAAACACAGTCAAAAATAATTAACACAAGGTATGTAAGCTTACAGCATTTATTTCTCAATTTTTTCTTTATAGGAATTATCTCTTTATCGGTGGGAGGTGGGTAAACAGTTCCGGCATTCGCCTTACAACCAAGGGAAACCTCCCGAAAACCATGGTCGGAACTGAGGGACCACGATGAGCTGTCATCCAGAGGCGTTGTCCTCAGGATCAGCGGTGCTTGGCAGACGCGTAGAGTGGGTGGGGCGGGTAGAGTCGATGGTGCGTGGTCTGGCCGACGTGTAGCGTAAAGTGGCCGATGTGAATTCGAGTCACGGATGTGTAGAGTTGCAGATGCGTGGCGTAGTCTCGTGGATGTGCAGCATGGGCTCGTGGATGAGAACGGAAGACTCATTCACGTGTGGCGTAGACTAGTGGATGCGAAGTGTAGACTCGTGGATGCGAAGCGTAGACTCATGGATGCGAAGCGTAGACTCGGGGTCGCGCAGTGTAGAGTCCCAGCCGAGTTGACTGGTAGATGCAAACAGTACGTTGCTTTCCCGGATGTGTAATCCTAGACACACAAAGTCACAGAGATGTAGCAACAAACATGTAGAAGTCACTGACGTGCAGACCCAGACGCGTGAGAGTGAGATGCGTAGCCACAGCCGGCGCGTAGTCCTGCAGGCGTGTAGAGTCGCAGATGTGCAGAGTCGCAGATGTGCAGAGTCGCAGAAGTGAAGAGTCGCATACGTGAAGAGTCGCAGACGAGTATTCGCCGACGCACCTGTGGACAGACGTACTTACCTATACTTACGTGAGAAGTTCTCGCCGTGCAGTGCTGCCGACGTCCGCCCCGATAGCTGAGTGGTGAGCGTGACGGATTTCCGTCCTACGGTACGCGGTTCGATTCCCGTCTCGGTCGGGGATTTTCACCGCTCACGGACTGGGTGTTGTGCTGTCTTCACATCATCTGATGCCCATCCGGCGCGCAGGTCGCCCAATGCGGCGTCGAATATAATACGAGCAGCACCAAGGCGGCGGAACCGACAAATGACGGCAAACGCTCACTTCATTTCCAGTGCTGCCGTCGCCCCGTGTTGCTCTCTCGTGCTGCTGAAGCCGTCTGAGTTTCAGGGGCAGCGCGTCTCCTTATATAGCCTCTAGGCTTTGTTGAGCTGCATATCCGAGGAAACAGTCCGTGTACGGTATTGTTGTCCTGGTTCTAACTAACATTATAGTAATCGGCAATACGATTGGCATGTGTCCGTGGTATAATTTTTGTTGAGGGAGACTCTATCCCAACATTTCTGAGAACATCGCTTTTAGCTGTTTGGACGTTTTAATGATTTGTAAGCGCTAAGCAGCTGCAGAAACAAATGTTTGCATCTTGATTCTCATGATGATTTAACGACAGCTACTGCGCTTTTCACCACTAAAACAGCAGTCTTTCATCGACAACCTTCTAACACTCGTATCGTCTGAATCGTTTGCCTGAAACCGAAAGCGACGTCAGTCGATTAGTAGTATATCTGAAGTAAAATGTCGCATGGTTACTCAGAATGTTTATCTCTGTTCCATTTAGTTTATATTTTGAGACTGTTCTACGGTGGACATATGTAACTCAATACCAATTTCCATTACAATCACACAGTCAACGTATTCATTGGTTCCTATCAGATCGTTGGAAATATTTATGAAATTTTTGTGTGTGAGAAGGTGATGCTCTACTAAGGACGAGGTCCAGTGCTCTACCAGCGAAATGGCTTCGTCTAGGTCATCTACAGGGAGTGTAACGCTTTACGATGGATATATAATAACGAATAAACGCCAGAGGTACAAGGAAACGATTCGATAGTATTCCTGTGCAGATAGCGGATAAATGTGCTGTTTTATGTAACACTGACGAAGGAAGATCGTTATGGATTTGTGGCTCTACAGGAACACCACAAAAGGGCAAGGGCCATCCACTTATTGTGTGTCTTTCGAAAGTGAGTGAATGTCACGTGAAATAACTATACAGCCATTACAAGCATCAACATATTACCTAAAGAGCTGGAAGAGAGAGAGGGGGTAAAATAGTGTGCCATTAAAGTCATATGTCTCTGACGAATTCAAGGGATATCGTAAACTTAAACAAAGAAGTATGAGTACGTAGATTAGATGTAAGGGAAGATTTCGAAATTTTCAAACACTTAGAGAAAAACGATGGCTACATTTTAAATGATCAGCTTCATCTTGCAGGCAGACATTTCCTGGGTGGCTTAAACGCCTCTACTTCTATCCGAGGAGCTCGTTGCTGGCCTCCGCCCATGTATATTTTCCTTAAAATTCTATGTCAGAAAGAACATGTCCTTTATGTTGTTGTTTTACAATGGACCTTTCGTCTTCCACAGTTAAGCTGCTGTTCAATATTTTAGTAAAGAGTCACCTTAGACACATCCCCCTTTTTGTTTTACTGTTTTTATTCTGCCTGTAACATCGTTATTTCTAGGCTTCGTCTATTTATTATTTTACTGGATATTTTATAACACTTCCCCCTTCTGGTATAAAATTTCTTGTAGTATACTTTAACAGTACGACCATTTCCCTTAACAAGGGCTTTGCAAGTGAATATCTATACAGACACACACACAGATACACACACATACACCCCCCCCCCCCCACACACACACCCACAGTAATGAATATGTACTTCTGAAATCACACATGCGCTTCCAGGAAGCACCGGAGCACCACGTACCAGAGGCGACCTAAGGCCAGTGCCTCTACTCTTTAGCTCCCTACGTGTCACATTTACACTCTGTGGAAGCCGATGCCACGTTTTGTATTTAAATGCCATATACATAAAAATGTAACTTTCAAATGATCTGCCACTGACAAGTAACATAGCTCGATGAAACTTGGACCATACATGCAGAGAACTACTGCAGTATACCACAGAAGGTGACTGAAAGAAACACGCAATGGGATGAACAGAACTGATACTTATTCAAAGACAACAATTACCCTGGAGTCACCGCGATTTAAGAATGTCCACTGGACATTATAAAAGGTGGGATTAGCTTCTTAGTAGGGTGTCTGATCACCATGAAGCCAACACTTGCTCTAAAATGTACTCCCATGATGACCACAAGGTTGGTAAGGAGTTCCTGTGGGAGGCCGTCCATCCCTCCACCTGTGTGGTTGCCGACTGCTGGATGGTCGTTAGCTCGTTTCACCCACACAAGGCTATGCCTCCCCACACCATAACACAGCGACCAGCAAAACGACCATGTTCGGTAGTGGTCGTGGATGCATTACGTGTTCCCCGTTTCGCCATATAATGGTAGTCCAGCACTGGCGGACATGATCGTCTTGGTGGTCCAGATATTATGGTCTGCAACCTACGTCCTCAATTATTTGCTGAATGTACTCCAATCTCTGTGTTTCTCTACAGTTTTTCCCTCTTATCGCTCCCCCTAGAACCATGGAGACATACCTATTTGTCTTAACGGACGTCCTATCCTCCTGTCACTTCCCCTTGTCAGTGATTTCCACATATTCGTTTCGTCTCCGATTTTATGTAGACCCTCATCACTCCCCCTGTTATCAGTCCACTTAATTTTCATCATTCGGCTATAGCACCACATCTTAAATGCTTCTATTGTCTTCTGCTCCGCCTTTCCCACTGTTCATATTTTACTTCCATACAATGCTGTGCTCCAAACGTACATTCTGAGACAATTCCTGCTCAAACTAAGGCCTATGTTTCAAACTAATGGACTTATCCTGGCCAGGAATGCCGTTTCTGCCAGTGCTAGTCTGCTTTTGATGTCCACCTTGCTCCGTCCGTTGTTGATTTTTTTGCTGCCTCGGTAGTAGCATTCCCTATCTTCATCTAGATCGTCACAATCAAACCTAATGTTAATTCATCCGCTGTTCTAATTTCATCTGCTCCTCATTATTTTCATCTTTCTTTGATTTAGTCTCAATTCACATTCCGTACTTATTACACTGCTCTTTCCATTCAGGAAATCGTGTATTTCTTCTTTACTTTCACTCAGGATAGAATGTTATCAGCGAATCGTATCACTGATATCCTTTCACCTTGAACTTTAATTCCACTCGTTAACCTTTCTTTTATTTCCATGATTGCTTTTTCGATGTACAGATTGAACAGTAGAGGTGAAGGACTACATCCCCGTCATTCGCCCTTTTTAATCTGAGCACTTTGTTCTTGGTCGTCCACTTTTATTATTCGCTCTTGGCTGTTGTACATATTGTTCAAAATGGCTCTGAGCACTATGGGACTCAACTGCTGAGGTCATTAGTCCCCTAGAACTTAGAACTAGTTAAACCTAACTAACCTAAGGACATCACAAACATCCATGCCCGAGGCAGGATTCGAACCTGCGACCGTAGCGGTCTTGCGGTTCCAGACTGCAGCGCCTTTAACCGCACGGCCACTTCGGCCGGCGTACATATTGTATATTACCCCTCTCTCCCTACAATGTACGACTATCTTTTTCAGAATTTCGAACATCTGGCACCATTTTACACTGTCGAAAGCTTTTTCCAGGTCGACAATCCTACGACCGAGTCTTGATTTTTCAATAGACTCGCTTCCGTTATCAGCCTGAGCAGCTGTGGACAGGAAGGCCACGTCCGATCAAACTGCCTCCAGCACCGCTTCGTCCAGGCGCCACATGCGGGACCAGTGTAGACAACGGTGCCGACCGTGTTGTCGATTGCGTGGAAGCGGTGCGGCCGGCCCATGACACAGCCTCACGCGACTGCGAGGTCAGCCACCGATGACTCCTGGAGGGCGCCGCAGCACTACGAGATGCCCTTGAAGGACACAACGCCCTCCACCACCACCACTGTCGTCGTACCAGGGGGTTCGGTTCCAGACGCCGGCCTCATGGCCGAAGGTGCTGACCCCAGCCCTTCGACGGGGAACACACAGGCGCGGAAACAACGGTCGCCGAAGCGTCATAAGAAACGCGGCTTCTCGAGGGAAGACGACCAACAGGGCAGAGACAGGGAGCAAGCTGCCGACACCTTCTCTGACTCTCCATTGCCAGTATACTCTACCAGTGCCGTCCTAAGGCTGACATCTGACGCCACGGGGAGGAACTGACCTCGCTCACCCTAGACGTTGCCATGACCAGCGCCCCTGGACAATAACCGGGCGACGAAGTCCACTGTCCGTGACCATGCGCTGTCACTGACCCCTTCCCTGCTCGGTGACTGAGCTGCTGAAATGGAGGCAGAAGACCTACCAGACGCCCTTCACACTCCTCCGCCACAAGGGACTGGAGCCGCACTTAGTGAGCCTCTAACATCCGCAGAAGTGTCAACATGCCTGCCACAAGGATGGTAGCTAAGTGGTCCCGTTACTACCGAGGGGCCGCCTTTTGCATCTACATACTTCGAGTCAAGATGTCCCAGTCCTATTGTGTGGGCACAATAGCGTCAACAGCATCACTCTGTCATCAAACAGTGCTTTTCCCATTACATGCTCTGGGCGGCGGACCCAGGTATCACTCTTCTTTACACGGAGCTGCAACTGAACATCTCTGGGTAGACAGCCTACCGCATCCCATCTAGGGACGGCGGCGGTGGAACCGCCATGCTGTTACGTGACGGCATCGAGGCATCAGACATGACTTATCGAGGCCTTGCCATTACTGTGGGAGCAGTCCGTACTGTCAATGTATACGCGCCCTTCAGAATATTTCGCCGCTGTGAAAGGGTCACCTTTTATTCCGACGAAATTGCTCCACTCCTGAAGGGGAATACGGAGCACTAGATCATACGCGGTCATTTAAATAGCGTTCTGAATCCAGCGGCCATACGCCATGCTACTCAACCTGCCTGGCACTATGGGATTTGTCGCTTCAAGAGACGTGGCGTCTCCTCCACTGGGACCGATATGACTATTAATGCTTCACCGAATACTCTGCTAGCCCCCTTGACCAGATATACGTCTCCCGAGCCGCGACAAGAGATGCAGAACTAAGGCCGACAGCCTCCACCGACCATTTGTCATACATTCAAAAATGGCTCTGAGCACTATGGAGGAGGTGCACTCAGTAAACCAACTGGATCCACCTACGAAAAGAAATAGCAGTCCAGACCATCATTCCTGGTTGTAATTAGATTGGTATCCCACTGCTGTCTGGTGTGTCTTCGGTCACGTCTTCTGCCTGTAATCTCATCGAATGGAATAGAATTGTCTGCAGTGACGAGTCCCACTTCGAGCTGAGCCCCGATGACCAGCAAAGGCGCTTCTGGAGACGCCCCAGACAGTGATAGGATACCAACCTGATTGTCGCCTTCCATACTGCATGACAACCAGGAGAGGTTGTCAAGGGGTGCCATTCCATTTCAAGGCATGACCTGTTTGGTTGCTATCCACGGCACCCTTACAGCACCGCGGTATGTCGACGTCTCGTATTGCTGTTCTTCATAGCAAGGCAGACTGAGCAAACGATGGCCACCCACGAAACATTCTACTACTTGTCTTCGTGATTGCAAACCCTGCCTTGGCGAGCAAGGTCGCCAGGTCACTCCCTAATAGAGAACGTTTGGACCGTTATGGACGGGGCTCAATAACCAGCTCAGGACTTTGATGGTCTAACATGCGAAACGGACAGAATTTGGCGTGATGTCCCTCAGGAGGACAACCAAAAACTCTTTCAACAAATTCCAAGCCCAGTAGTTGCTTGCATAAGAGCCAGATGTGGACGAATGCATTATTGACTTGACCAATTTGTGAACCACTTTCTCATCAATAAATCATCCATTTTTTTCTAAAATTGCCATTATTTGTTTGTCTGTACTCTTAAATCACACATACGATTTCCATCCGATTCGGATAACTCCTTTGGTGCATCTTTTTATTTTTTACTACACTGTACATTGTTGTGATAAAAGTCGGGGGTACCTCCCAATATCCTTTCGAACCTCCTTTTGCTCTGCATAGTGCAGTAACTCGACGTGGATCAACAAGTCTTTAGAAGACCCCTGCAGAGATATTGAGCCATGCTGCCTTTATGGCCGTCCGCAACTGCAGAAGTGTTGCTGGTGCAGGATTTTGTGCACGAAGTGGCCTCTCGAATCTGCCCCCTAAATATTCGATGAGATTCATGTCAGGCGATCTGGGTAGCCAAATCATTCGCTCGAATCGTCCAGAAAGTTCTTCACGCCAAACATGAACAATCCGGTGGCACAGAATACTGTGATCCGTAAAAATTCAGACGGTGTTTGGGAACATAATGTCCATGAATTTTGTAAACGGTCTCCAACTACCCAAACATCCAAAGATCCCAGCCCTTTTCACGCAAACACAGCCCACACCATTATGGAGCCACCACCAGCTTGCACAGTGTCTTGTTGACAACTTGGGTTCATTGTTTCGTGGGGTCTACGCCACACTCGAACCCTACCATCGGCTCTACTAACTGAAGTCAGGACTCGTCTGACCAGGTCATGGTTTTTCAGTCATCTAGGGTTCAACCGATATAGTCACGAGCCCAGGAGAGACGGTGTAAGTGATGTGATGCTGTCAGGAAAGGCAGCCATGTCGGTCGTCTGTTGCCATAGCCCACTGAAGCCAAATTGTGTCTCACTATTCTAAAAGATACGTTCGTAGTACGTCCCACCTTGACTTCTGCGGTTATTTCATGCAGTGTCACTTGTCGATTAGCACTGGCCACTCTACGCAAACGCCGGCCGGAGTGGCAGAGCGGTTATAGGCGCTACAGTGTGGAGCCGAGCGACCGCTACGGTCGCAGGTTCGAATCCTGCCTCGGGCATGGATGTGTGTGATGTCCTTAGGTTAGTTAGGTTTAATTAGTTCTAAGTTATAGGCGACTGATGACCTCAGAAGTTAAGTCGCATAGTGCTCAGATCCATTTGAACCATTTTTTCTACGCAAACGCCGCTGCTTTCGGTCGTTACGTGAAGACCGTCGTCCACTGTGTTGTCCATGACGAGAGGCAACGGCTGAAATGTGGTATTATCGGCATAGTCTTGATACTCTGTATATCGGAATATTGAATTCTCTAACGATTCCCGAATTGGAATGTTCCATTCGCGTAGCTCCAACTACCATTCCACGTTCAAAATCTGTTAATTCCCGTTGTACGGCTATAATTACGTTGAAAAGCTTTCCACATGAATCACCTAAGTATAAATGGCAGCTCCGCCAGTGCACAGCCCTTTTATACCTTGTGTACGCGATACTACTGCCTTCCATATATCTGCATATAGCTATCCCATAACTTTTGCCGCCTCAGTGTATATATGTTACGTTCCATGCGTGATGTATTATTCAAACTGGTAGGGTTGGGTTGTTTGGGGGGGGGGGGTGGGGGGAGGGCAGACAGCGAGGTCATCGGTCTCATCCGACTAAGGAACGGAGTCGGCCGTGCCCTTTCAAAGGAACTATCCTGGCATTTGCCTGGAGCGATTTAGGGAAATCACGGAAAACCTAACTCAGGATGGCCGGACGTGGTATTGAACCATCGTCCTCCCGAATGCGAGTCCAATGTGCTAACCACTGCGTTAACACTGGTAGGAAAATGAGTACAATTAGTTAAATACTTTTATTTCTGTGAATTTTGAATTTGATGCGTACCGCTTACGCCGTGATGTTTTAAGCTCAAATACACTATTACGTACGATACTTCATCTGCGGTGTGCAGACATGCGCGCACCAATGTAGACGCGCCTGATTTGTTAACACAACTAGACACAAACCTACGCACAGACCGTTGCGGAGGAGGTCTTGAATCATCTGAATCCGTTGAGCGCCCATAAGGGATAGAAGGCGCGATAGAATTCGTTCGAGAAACCATCTGGTCTGAGTGGTTCATTCAGGGCGCCTCGTGCCAAGGCAGCTGTTAAGTTTTCAGCATTTATGGGAACCAGCACGGAGTCGTCCTGGGCCATTACTTTGGGGACGAGCAAATCACGCACGATGTCTTCGTACTGGTGGACGATCCGTGGGACCTCAGCATAAACGTCCAATAACGCTGGAAGAAAACTGCAGCGATGGTACACTGCATGTAGACGCGTCTACCTGGTGCTGTCTCTACTCTTGTTACAAGGTGTCGCTTGCGGTGGCGTTTCTCTCTGGTGACGTGATATACGGATGCCATTTCGATTGGGATGGTATCCTGCGCTCTCGCCGGACTCGTGCTCTTTCAGGCTGTTCCGCGGTGAGACGGAGTAGGCGAGCTTTGAGACGATTAAGCGCTGTCTGCCCGTCTCATGATGGCGGCTGTGTCATTAGGTCCCTCAACTCTGTGTTGTAAAAGTCCGACGTTGCCGACGCCTGCACCCTCTGCTATCCCCATGTTCCATGAGCGTCGATCGCAGGGCCTAGGTAAGTTTGTGCAGGCAACACTTTCGCAATAATGAACGGCTATAGAGCAAGAGTGGCTAAATATTTCTGCAGGGGACTTGATTCCATGCCACCTCGAGTTACTGCACTACTCTGGGCAAAAGGAGGTCCGACTTGGCGTGGTCGAGCCACCAATGTAAGGTGGAAGTATGTACATCAGACTCCGAATGAGGCGTTCTCACGTAGCAGCGATCACCCGCAACATGAGTCGTCTTATAAGTAGGAAACGTTCAGCGTCCATGAACCGTGGCTTTGGTATGTGAGTTGTCGGGGGAGTGTGACGGAATGAATGCATACCAAATGGTCGGTGGAGGCTGTCGGCCTTAGTTCTGCATCTCTTGTCGCGGCGAGGGAGACGTATATGCGGTCGAGGCGTTTAGCAGAGTATTCGGTGAAGCATGAATAGTCACACCGGTCCCAGTGGAGGAGACGCCATGTCTCTTGAAGTGACAGATCCCGTAGTGCCAGCCAGGTAGAGTAGCGTGGAGTTTGGTCCGCTGGATTCGGGACGCTATTAAAATCGCCGCGTATGACCTAGTGTGCTGGTTCTGCTACTCTTGGTCCTGGACGAAAAACAAGACCAAGAGTAGAAGAATCAGAACACAGCAACCAATGCAGCAAACTACAAGGGGGCCTTCGCTCCACAAGCAAACACTGTAGTCACCAGTTACTGCACACAGCAGTGGGATCAGTAATTAAATATAAGGGTAGAACAACCAAATATACTTACAAGGCAACCTCCCCATCGCACCCCCCTCAGATTTAGTTATAAGTTGGCAAAGTGGATAGGCCTTGTAAAACTGAACACACATCAATGGAGAAATCAGGAAGAAGTTGTGTGGAACTATGAAAAAATGAGCAAAATATATAAACTGAGTAGTTCATGCGGAACATAGGCAACATTAAGGTTAAGTAAGTACCGGAGCGTCGTGGTCCCGTGGTTAGCGTGAGCAGCTGCGGAATGAGAGGTCATTGGTTCAAGTCTTCCCTCGAGTGTAAAGTAGAATTTTTTATTTTCAGTTTATGTGACAAACTATTATGTTTTCATCAGTTTTTTGAGAGTGATTATCATATCCACTAGAAAACCTAAATGGGGCAAGGTAGAAGAATCTCTTTACCCATTCGCCAAGTGTGCAAGTTAGGTGGGTCGACAACGAATTCCTGTCATGTGACGCACATGCCGTCACCAGTGTCGTATAGAATATATCAGACGTGTTTTTCCGTGGAGGAATCGGTTGATCTATGACCTTGCGATCAAATGTTTTCGGTTCCCATTGGACAGGCACGTCCTTTCGTCTACTAATCGCACGGTTTCGCGGTGTGGTCGCAAAACACAGACACTAAACTTATTACAGTGAACAGTGACGTCAATGAACGAATGGACAGATCATAACTTCGCGAAAATAAATTTTTCACTCGAGGGAAGACTTGAACCAATGACCTCTTGCTCCGTAGCTACTCACGCTAACCACGGGACCACGGCGACAGTGCGCTTACGCTCTCCTTGATGTTGCCTATGTAGCATATGGACTACTCAGTTTGTATATTTTGCTTATTTTTTCATAGTTCCACACAACTTCTTCCTTTTTTCTCGATTGATCTTTGTTCAGTTTTTAAGGCCTATCCACTGTGCCAACTTATAACTAAATCTGAGGGGGGTGCGATGGGGAGGTTCCCTTGTTAGTATAAACTAGTATTAAGCACCCAACTTAGAACTAAATTCTAGAATAACCAATAAAATATTGTTCCTTAAAACTGTGAGAAAATAAAGTTAATCAAATAAATATGTGTCAACCTAAGGCCGAATAGAGCATGAAGAAGCTCTATAGCAGCCCTCCCTATCACCTTCAGGGAAGGGAACAAAATCATTTAAAAAGACCTAGTGTTGCGTATTCCCATTCAGGAGTGGAGCAATTTCGTCGGAATAAAAGGTGACCCCTTCACAGCGGCGAAATATTCTGAAGGGCGCGTATACATTGACAGTACGGACTGCTCCCACAGTAATGGCAAGGCCTCGATAAGTCATGTCTGATGCCTCGATGCCGTCACGTAACAGGATGGCGGTTCCACCGCCGCCGTCCCTAGATGGGATGCGGTAGGCTGTCTACCCAGAGATGTTCAGTTGCAGCTCCGTGTAAAGAAGAGTGATACCTGGGTCCGCCGCCCAGAGCATGTAATGGGAAAAGCACTGTTTGATGACAGAGTGATGCTGTTGACGCTATTGTACCCACACAATAGGACTGGGACATCTTGACTCGAAGTATGTAGATGCAAAAGGCGGCCCCTCGGTGGTAACGGGACCACTTAGCTACCATCCTTGTGGCAGGCATGTTGACCCTTCTGCGGATGTTAGAGGCTCACTAAGTGCGGCTCCAGTCCCTTGTGGCGGAGGAGTGTGAAGGGCGTCTGGTAGGTCTTCTGCCTCCATTTCAGCAGCTCAGTCACCGAGCAGGGAAGGGGTCAGTGACAGCGCATGGTCACGGACAGTGGACTTCGTCGCCCGGTTATTGTCCAGGGGCGCTGGTCATGGCAACGTCTAGGGTGAGCGAGGTCAGTTCCTCCCCGTGGCGTCAGATGTCAGCCTTAGGACGGCACTGGTAGAGTATACTGGCAATGGAGAGTCAGAGAAGGTGTCGGCAGCTTGCTCCCTGTCTCTGCCCTGTTGGTCGTCTTCCCTCGGGAAACCGCGTTTCTTATGACGCTTCGGCGACCGTTGTTTCCGCGCCTGTGTGTTCCCCGTCGAAGGGCTGGGGTCAGCACCTTCGGCCATGAGGCCGGCGTCTGGAACCGAACCCCCTGGTACGACGACAGTGGTGGTGGTGGAGGGCGTTGTGTCCTTCAAGGGCAGCTCGTAGTGCTGCGGCGCCCTCCAGGAGTCATCGGTGGCTGACCTCGCAGTCGCGTGAGGCTGTGTCATGGGCCGGCCGCACCGCTTCCACGCAATCGACAACACGGTCGGCACCGTTGTCTACACTGGTTCCGCACGTGGCGCCTGGACAAAGCGGCGCTGGAGGCAGTTTGATCGGACGTGGCCTCCCTGTTCAGAGCCCCTGCGGTTGATAACGGAAGCGAGACTAAAGAAAAATGAGGACACGGACGTAGGATCTGTCGACCTGTAAAAAGTGTTCGACAATGTAAAATAGTGCAATATGTTCGAAATTCTGACTATGATAGTGGTACGTTGTAGGGAGACAGGGGTAATATACAATATGTACAAGAGGCAAGAGGGAATACTAAGAGTGGACGACCAACAAAGTTCTCAGATTAAAAAGGGTGTAAGACCGGGATGTAGACCTTCGCCTCTACTGTTCAATTTGTACATCGAAGAAGCAATGATGAAAATAAAAGAAAGCTTCAGGAGTGGAATTGAAGTTCGAGGTGAAAGTATATCAGTGATATGATTCGCTGATAACATTGGTATCCTAAGTGAAAGTGAAGAAGAACTACACGATCTGCTGAATGGAAAGAGCAGTCTAATAAATACGGGATATGATAATCAAAATATCCACGGGTGTACTGCCGGTCTACAGTGTCCAACGGGCACAATATTTCGGCGATCATACATGTCGCCATCATCAGGTGAACTGACGGACTGAGCTCCTGTGAACGTTCCGGCACTCAGATCCGTACACTATGGCTGCTCAGGTGGAACTGGGTTCGGTCGCGGCGGCGGCGGATTTAAATACCCTCCGCCCGCGGCGCGCTCACTCCGCCGTCCGCGCCCCGCGCCACGGTCGCGCGGTGGAACAGATTGCGACGGCGTCTGAGATGACGTCGGTGTGATGGCTCCGTCCGCCGTGGTCGTCACAACTATACATTTGCTCGATTTACTCTTGATTAACCCAATCGCTGGTTCCCAAGCCTTGCTAAGATTATAGCCACAGTCACGATTTATGAGGTCGTCATTGGTGCGAATTTCGATGGCCTCTCTAACAACGCTGTCCCAGTATCTCGACGTCTGTACCAGAATCCTCGTGCGTTCATACTCCATAGCGTGATTTTCCGACAAACAATGTTCAGCGACCGCCGACTTGCTCGGATACATCAGTCGAGTGTGCCTCTGGTGTTCACGGCATCGATCCTCGACGGTACGCATCGTCTGACCAATATACGACTTGCCACATTGACACGGAATCTGGTACACGCCGGCCTTCCTCAAACCGAGGTCATCTTTGGCGCTCCCCACCAGTGCACGAGTTTTATTCGGAGGACAAAACACCGTTCCGACCCGGTGTTTCTTCAAAATGCGGGCGATCTTTCCCGAGAGTGCGCCTGTATATGGGATAAACGCAGTGCCTACCTCCTCCCTCGTGATTTCATCCATATCCACAGGTTGTGCTGTAGTGGTTGGGCGGAGAGCACGTTGAATCTGCCACTCTGAGTACCCATTTTTTCGAAATACAGTTCTCAGATGTTCCAATTCCTGGAGTAGACTCTCTGCGTCAGAGACAGTGCGCGCCCTATGTACTAGAGTTTTAAGTACCCCATTCCTCTGTGAAGGGTGGTGGCAGCTGTCTGCGTGCAAATACAGATCAGTGTGCGTTGTCTTCCGATACACCCCATGACCTAGGGTGCCGTCAGGCCTTCTCTTGACCAAGACGTCAAGGAAAGGTAGTTTACCCTCCGTTTCAGTCTCCATAGTGAATTTGATGTTCGGGTGTATGGAGTTTAGATGTGTAAGGAAGTCAACGAGTTTATCCATACCATGTGGCCAGATGACGAAAGTGTCGTCCACGTAACGGAAAAAGCAAGTAGGTTTCCATTCGGATGACGACAGGGCTTCATCCTCGAAGTTCTCCATGTACAAATTCGCTACCACTGGTGAGAGTGGGCTACCCATGGCGACTCCCTCCGTCTGTTCATAGTATTCTCCATTAAAAAGAAAATACGTGGAAGTCAAGACATGCCTAAAAAGTTCAGTGGTCTTATCGTCAAACTTCTGACTAATCAATTCTAGTGATTCTCGCAGGGGTACCCTCGTGAACAAGGAAACGACGTCAAAACTCACCATGATATCTGACTCACCCAACGTGAAGCTATCAAGGCGTTTAACAAAATCCACGGAATTACGGATGTGATGAGGGCATTTACCCACGTAAGGACTTAATAGTCCCGTCAGGTATTTGGCCAACAAATATGTAGGTGCCCTGATGTTGCTGACAATGGGGCGTAATGGTACCCCCTCTTTGTGAACCTTCGGGAGTCCATATAGTCTAGGCGGAACCGGACCTTGGGGTAACAATTTCTTAGCGTCACCCTCCGGTAATTCTGCGTCCTTGAGAAGCGACCTCGTCTTGTTGTCCACCTTCTTTGTAGGGTCAACGCTGATCTTCCGGTAGGAATCGTCACTTAGCAGGCTCTGCATCTTATCAGTGTAGTCCTTATGGGAGACAACAACTGTAGCATTGCCTTTGTCAGCCGGTAAGACAACAATTTCAGAGCGCTCCCTCAGATCACGAATGGCCGCCCTCTCTTTACTAGTGATATTTGACTTCATCGGCTTGGATTTCGTCAACGCACGACAAGTTTCACGACGTATTTCCTCAGCTGATTCAGGCGGAAGTCGAGCTGCAACCTGTTCAACAGCACTAACAATTTCTGCGACCGGAGTGAACTTGGGGGTGGGAGCGAAGTTGAGACCTTTCTGCAAAACCGAGACCGCATCATCACTCAACACCATGCCACTCAAATTGATGACAGTCTTGCCCGGAACCTGCAGAGATGGTTTGTCAAGGAGACGTGAGAACTTAGCTGTTTGACGTCCTGTTGCCTTCTTATGGGCGGAATCAGCTGCAACCCAGGTGACACCATCAATCCAATCCCAGGAAAAAGAAGTGAAATTACTAGCCAGTTGCAAATGTAGTTTGAGTAATTCCTGTGAGATAAACTCAAGGCTCCGGCGGGTGAATTGCACTCTCTCCCGTACCAATGCGAGGCTGGCTCGTTTCTTGATTCTCTTAGCTGCTGCAGAATCGATGTGATGCATAACCTTGGCAAAATTTGGAACAACGTTCTCGGAACGACATCTCTTTAGAAAGGCAAGAGTACTTAGCAAACGACATCTACGGTGGCGCAACTTTTCAAATTTCTTCATGCTGCGATACATCTCCTCCCCGTAAAGGTGTATGATGTGATTCTTGAGTTTCTCCCGGCGTATTTGATAATCAAAATATCCACGGGTGTACTGCCGGTCTACAGTGTCCAACGGGCACAATATTTCGGCGATCATACATGTCGCCATCATCAGGTGAACTGACGGACTGAGCTCCTGTGAACGTGCCGGCACGGAGATCCGTACACTATGGCTGCTCAGGTGGAACTGGGTTCGGTCGCGGCGGCGGCGGATTTAAATACCCTCCGCCCGCGGCGCGCTCACTCCGCCGTCCGCGCCCCGCGCCACGGTCGCGCGGTGGAACAGATTGCGACGGCGTCTGAGATGACGTCGGTGTGATGGCTCCGTCCGCCGTGGTCGTCACAACTATACATTTGCTCGATTTACTCTTGATTATCAAATACGCCGGGAGAAACTCAAGAATCACAATACGGGATATGGATTGATACTCAATCAAAGTATGATGAAAATAATGAGGGGCAGCATAAATGAGAACAGCGGATCACTTAACATTAGGTTTCATGGTGACGAAGTAGATGAAGTTAGGGAATGCTACTACAGAGGCAGCAAATAATCAATAATGGACCGAGCAAGGTGGACATCAAAAGCAGACTAGCACTGGCAAAAACGACATTCCTGGCCAGGAGAAGTCCACTAGTTTGAAACATAGGCCTTAGTTTAAGCAAGAAATTTCTGAGAATGTACATTTGTACCACAGCATTGTATGAAAATGAAACAGACACTGTGGGAAAAGCGGAACAGAAGACAATAGAAGCATAGAAGATGTCGTGCTATAGTCGAATGATGAAAATTAGGTGGACTGATAGCGTGAGGAATTTTGCGGGTCTGTGCAAAATCGGAGCGGAAAGTAATATGTGGAAATCACTGGCAAGGGGAAGGGACAGAGGAATAGAACGATTGTTAAGACCACGAGATATGTGTTCCATGGTTACAGGGGGAACTCTTAGAGGGAAAAACTGTAGAGAAAGACAGAGATTGGAATACATCCGGCAAATAATTGAGCACGTAGGTTGCAAGTGCTACTCTCAGAAGAAGATGTTGGCACAGAACAGGAATTAGTGACGGGCTGCAACAGACCAGTCAGAAACTGATGACTAAAAAAAAAAAAAGACGCCCATGCAGCCTTATGCCCTTTAGACCATAACCTCTGGACCACCAAGACAATAATGTCCGGCAGTGCTCGACTACCATTATATGGCGAAACGGGGAACACGTAATGCATCCATGTCCACTGCCGAACATGGACGTTTTGCTGGTCGCTGTGTTATGGTGTGGGGAGGCATAGCCTTGTGTGGGTGCAACGAACTCAAACGCTTGGACTCAGTAGTCAGCGTCATTGTGACACCGTTCTCCTTCCAGAGCGCGTCTTTTCAGGGTGATTTCGGCCCTGACTTCACTTTCAGAGATGACAATGCACGACCGCATCTAACAGCCCAGTTTGAGGAGCCCTTGGACCGAAATGATTTTCGGCAAATCGACTGGCCTTCCCGTTCCCCCAACTTAAATCCCATCGACCACGATTGGGACGTAGCGGGGAGATGTATTGCAGCATGACGACAAGTAGCAACGACCATCCAGCAGTCGGCAACCACACTGGTGGAGGGATGGACGGCCTCCCACAGGAACTCCTTACCAACCTTGTGGTCATCATGGGAGTACGTTTTAGAGCAAGTGATGGCTTCATGCTGATCAGACACGCTACTAAGAGGCAAATGCCACCTTTTATAATGTCCAGTGGACCTGCGTAAATCGCGGTGACTCCAGCGTAATTGTTGTCTTTGAATAAGTATCAGTTCATCCCATGGCGTGTTTCTTTTAGTCACCTTCTGTGGTATACTGCAGTAGTTCTCTGCATGTATGGTCCAAGTTTCATCTAGCTATGTTACTTGTCAGTGGCAGATCATTTGAAAGTTACATTTTTATGTATATGGCATTTAAATACAAAGCGTGGCATCGGCTTCTACAGAGCGTAAGTGTGACACGTAGGGAGCTAAAGAGTAGAGGCACTGGCCTCAGGTCGCCTCTGGTACGTGGTGCTTCGGCGCTTCCTGGAAGCGCATGTGTGATTTCAGAAGTACGTATTCGTTACTCTGTGTGTGTGTGTGTGTGTGTGTGTGTGTGTGTGTGTGTGTGCGTGCGTGTGTATGTGTGTGTGTGTGTATAGAGCCTCACTTGCGAAGCCCCTGTTAAGGGAAATGGTCGTACTGTTAAAATATACTACAAGAAATTTTATACCAGAAGGGGGAAGTGTTATAAAATATCCAGTAAAATAATGAACTAACGACGCTACACTATGGAGTGTATATATGCCTAGAAATAACGATGTTGCAGGCAAAATAAAAACAGTAAAACAAAAAGGGATATGTGTCTAAGGTGGTTCATTACTAAAATATTGAACAGCAACTTAACTGTGGAAGACGAAAGGTCCATTGTAAAACAACAACATAAAGGACATGTTCTTACTGACACAGAATTTTAAGGAACATATACAACTGGCGGAGGCCAGCAACGAGCTCGTCGGACAGCAGTAGATGTGTTTAAGCCATCCAGGAGATGTCTACCTGCAAGCTGAAGATGATCATTTAAAATGTAGCCATCGTTTTTCTCTAAGTGTTTGAAAATTACGAGATCTTCCCATACATCTAATCTACGTACTCATACTTCTTTGTTTAAGTTTACGATATCCTCTGAATCCGTCAGAGACATATGACTTTAATGGCACACTATTTTACCCCCTCTCTCTCTTCCAGCTCTTTAGGTAATATGATGATGCTTGTAATGGCTGTATAGCTATTTCACGTGACATTCACTCACTTTCGAAAGACACACAATAAGTGGATGGCCCTTGCCTTTTTGTGGTGTTCCTGTAGAGCCACAAATCCATAACGATCTTCCTTCGTCAATGTTACATAAAACAGCACATTTATCCGCTATCTGCACAGGAATTCTATCGAATCGTTTCCTTGTACCTCTGACGTTTATTCGTTATTATACACTCCTGGAAATTGAAATAAGAACACCGTGAATTCATTGTCCCAGGAAGGGGAAACTTTATTGACACATTCCTGGGGTCAGATACATCACATGATCACACTGACAGAACCACAGGCACATAGACACAGGCAACAGAGCATGCACAATGTCGGCACTAGTACAGTGTATATCCACCTTTCGCAGCAATGCAGGCTGCTATTCTCCCATGGAGACGATCGTAGAGATGCTGGATGTAGTCCTGTGGAACGGCTTGCCATGCCATTTCCACCTGGCGCCTCAGTTGGACCAGCGTTCGTGCCGGACGTGCAGACCGCGTGAGACGACGCTTCATCCAGTCCCAAACATGCTCAATGGGGGACAGATCCGGAGATCTTGCTGGTCAGGGTAGTTGACTTACACCTTCTAGAGCACGTTGGGTGGCACGGGATACATGCGGCGTGCATTGTCCTGTTGGAACAGCACGTTCCCTTGCCGGTCTAGGAATGGTAGAACGATGGGTTAGATGACGGTTTGGATGTACCGTGCACTATTCAGTGTCCCCTCGACGATCACCAGTGGTGTACGGCCAGTGTAGGAGATCGCTCCCCACACCATGATGCCGGGTGTTGACCCTGTGTGCCTCGGTCGTATGCAGTCCTGATTGTGGCGCTCACCTGCACGGCGCCAAACACGCATACGACCATCATTGGCACCAAGGCAGAAGCGACTCTCATCGCGGAAGACGACACGTCTCCATTCGTCCCTCCATTCACGCCTGTCGCGACACCACTGGAGGCGGGCTGCACGATGTTGGGGCGTGAGCGGAAGACGGCCTAACGGTGTGCGGGACCGTAGCCCAGCTTCATGGAGACGGTTGCGAATGGTCCTCGCCGATACCCCAGGAGCAACAGTGTCCCTAATTTGCTGGGAAGTGGCGGTGCGGTCCCCTACGGCACTGCGTAGGATCCTACGGTCTTGGCGTGCATCCGTGCGTCGCTGCGGTCCGGTCCCAGGTCGACGGGCACGTGCACCTTCCGCCGACCACTGGCGACAACATCGATGTACTGTGGAGACCTCACGCCCCACGTGTTGAGCAATTCGGCGGTACGTCCACCCGGCCTCCCGCATGCCCACTATACGCCCTCGCTCAAAGTCCGTCAACTGCACATACGGTTCACGTCCACGCTGTCGCGGCATGCTACCACTGTTAAAGACTGCGATGGAGCTCCGTATGCCACGGCAAACTGGCTGACACTGACGGCGGTGGTGCACAAATGCTGCGCAGCTAGCGCCATTCGACGGCCAACACCGCGGTTCCTGGTGTGTCCGCTGTGCCGTGCGTGTGATCATTGCTTGTACAGCCCTCTCGCAGTGTCCGGAGCAAGTATGGTGGGTCTGACACACCGGTGTCAATGTGTTCTTTTTTCCATTTCCAGGAGTGTATATCCATCGTAAAGCGTTACACTCCCTGTAGATGACCTAGACGAAGCCATTTCGGTGGTAGAGCACTGGACCTCGTCCTTAGTAGAGCATCACCTTGTTACACACAAAAATTTCATAAATATTTCCAACGATCTGATAGGAACCAATGAATACGTTGACTGTGTGATTGTAATGGAAATTGGTATTGAGTTACATATGTCCACCGTAGTACAGTCTCAAAATATAAACTAAATGGAACAGAGACAAATATTCTGAGTAACCATGCGACATTTTACTTCAGATATACTACTAATCGACTGACGTCGCTTTCGGTTTCAGGCAAACGATTCAGACGATACGAGTGTTAGAAGGTTGTCGATGAAAGACTGCTGTTTTAGTGGTGAAAAGCGCAGTAGCTGTCGTTAAATCATCATGAGAATCAAGATTCGAACATTTGTTTCTGTAGCTGCTTAGCGCTTACAAATCATTAAAACGTCCAAACAGCTAAAAGCGATGTTCTCAGAAATGTTGGTATAGAGTCTCTCTCAACAAAAATTATACCACGGACACATGCCAATCGTATTGCCGATTACTATAATGTTAGTTAGAACCAGGACAACAATACTTTACACGGACTGTTTCCTCGGACATGCAGCTCAACAAAGCCTAGAGGCTACATAAGGAGACGCCCTGCCCCTGAAACTCAGACGGCTTCAGCAGCACGAGAGAGCAACACGGGGCGACGGCAGCACTGGAAATGAAGTGAGCGTTTTCCGTCATTTGCCGGTCCGGCCGCCTTGGTGCTGCTCGTATTATATTCGACGCCGCATTGGGCGACCTGCACGCCGGATCGGCATCAAATGATGTGAAGACAGCACAACACCCAGTCCGTGAGCGGTGAAAATCCCCGACCGAGCCGGGAATCGAACCGCGTACCGTAGGACGGAAATCCGTCACGCTCACCACTCAGCTATCGGGGCGGACGTCGGCAGCACTGCACGGCGAGAACTTCTCACGTAAGTATAGGTAAGTACGTCTGTCCACAGGTGCGTCGGTGAATACGTGTTTGCGACTCTTCGCTTCTGTGGCTCTTCTCATCTGCGACTCTGCACATCTGCGATTCTACACGCCTGCAGGACTACACGCCAGCTGTAGCTACGCATCTCACGCGTCTGGCTCTGCACGTGACTCCTACATGTTTGGTGCTACATGTCTGTGACTTTGTATGTCTAGGATTACACATCTGCTAAAGCAACGTACAATTTATATTTACCAGTCAGCTCGGCTGGGACTCTACACTGCGCGATCCCGAATCTACGCTTCGCATCCACGAGTCTACACTTCGCATCCACGATTCTACACTTCGCATCCACGAGTCTACACTTCGCATCCACTAGTCTACGCCACACGTGCATGAATCTACTGTTCTACGGTTCCCATCAACGAGTCTACGCTGCACGTCCACGAGACTAAGCCACGCATCTGCAGCTTTACACATCCGCTAATAGTCGGCCACACCACGCACCACCGACTCTACCCACTCCACCCACACTACGCGTCTGCCGCGCACCGCTGATCCTGAGGACGACGCCTCTGCATGACAGCTCATCGTTGTTCCTCAGTTCCGACCAGGGTTTTCGGGAGGTTTCCCTTGGTTGTAAGGCGAATGCCGGAACTGTTTACCCCCCTCCCACCGATAAAGAGATAATTCCTGTAAAGAAGAAATTGAGAAATAAATGCTGTAAGTTTACATATCTTGTGTTAATTTTTTTGATTGTGTATGTTGAGTAATAAATGACATCTATTTACGTTGCCTAAGGCAGGAAGTTTCATCTGGTCGCTGAAGTATGCAAAGAAACTGATCAGTAGACATCTGTGGCTAATGTACGAACTACTAGTAAAAAAGTTAGGAAAATCGCTTAACAAAAAAGATTAAGCTCTAGCGAAAATACTCAATGAATCACTTAGCAAAAAAGACGAAGCTCTAGCAAAAGAGACTGAATAATCACTTAGCAAAAAGACCCAAAAATCAGTTATTCTTCCTAAGTATCGTAAAATGATCCACAATTACGCCTTCAGCTTGTAACTATTCTTATGTTTTTGTCTGAAGTGAATTAATCATGCCCAGATTTCTCCAGTTCGCCTTTTGTAGTGGTCGAGTTGACTCAGTACTATACACTGATCATGCTCTCATCCATATGGCTAATGCAACATATACTCAACAAGGAACTCTCTTTTGACTCGAATTTTACTGTGGAGATATTGAAAGACCGAGATGATAAATGCAGCCATCTACCTGAAGGTTTTGGATAGTCAGATCAATTTTCCTAACTGTAACATGCTGCAGAAAAGACGAGCGTTCCTTGCGCACTGATAGGCGAACTAATTATCATCAAAATTCAACGCCATGTAAGGCACAGTGATAGTCAGAGTGTTATTTGTGTAAATAATATATTAGGTCAGAAGCTTAATGTTAGTAGAAGTGCTCAGTGAAGTGCCATCTTGTGAGTTTTCAAGCAATTTTATCGGAAAGTCACATGCGTTAAATGTTATGTTCACATTCTGTTTTATTAAACTAACAATTACGGTACAGTCACTGTTTGCAAGACCAAAGATAAAGATTAACAATATTCAAGGTCAAAATTTTGATCTGGGTCATTTGTTTTACAGTCAAATAGCATATAGTAATTTGATTGAAAAAGGATTCCTCTCTCGCAGCCGAATTGTTAGATCTGCCGTCTAGCATTGACTTCACATCGTGTAGCGTACGCTGCACTCATTTACATTCGAAATTAAACTTCCACGTAGTTCTGTTGCCCTGCGCCGACGCTAACACATTTCGATATCAAAGTTTAATACAATTTTTCAGATACCAACAAGACATTACGAACACGAGTGTAGAAGTTGAACATTATCCTTTCACCCGTCTCTCGAAATTCACCCAACAGGTTTTGGCGATAGCAGCATTCTTTCTCTTCCAAAGACTCACATTCAGTTCACAGAGAAATTCTACTGCGTTTCCACCTGGGCTGCACTAACGTGATGCGGTCCTCGTTTGTTTTTCGATGTCTACTGCCACGCCTACTCGATTGGGTCTCGAAACATAGTGGCAGTACTTTGATGGGCTCGAGACACAGCGGCCGTACTTCATAACTGGTTGCACTAACTTTTTTCCGTGTGCACTCAGTTGACGATTCCTTCCAATAAACGAAAGTTTTCCAGTCGTCTATCCAACCACTGATTTCCCATATTCGTAGTAGTGGCGGGCACCGAAAGTTCAAGAACAATCATTAACCGGGTACTACTGCGTTCTTTCCGTCTCTTACGAAGAGCGATTTCTAAAAATTTGAAACACGAAACTGTGGCATTCATGCACAAGAATTAACAATACATTCCCTTACGATCATCTACTGACAATACATTCTTATATACTGCACAACTGTCAGCGAACAACGAGAAAGCAATTCGAATGCTATATGATAAGTCGGTTTTGTGTGTTCAGAACATTAGCGGTTCTATTGCTTTAAATTAGGTTTAGCCCTGGGATATCACTTTCATTTCTGATGAACATTCGCCTTTCGATAAACAGTGAATTATTCTTCAGTCCAATAAATGCACGCGACAGTGATTGTGGAAGGAGCCTACCTTCATGAAAAGTTGCTTCTTACAGAAGATAATGAGCATTGCTGACGTCGTCGTCATGGTGACCGATCATTATACGTATATCGAGGATACTGTCAATTTTA
Source organism: Schistocerca nitens (assembly GCF_023898315.1). Lineage (NCBI taxonomy): Eukaryota > Metazoa > Arthropoda > Insecta > Orthoptera > Acrididae > Schistocerca > Schistocerca nitens. The sequence goes on along the minus strand of NC_064615.1, from coordinate 556,598,039 downwards.
CTGACACACTCGTCAGTATATTATAGTTCACCATGGATGTAGCGGACACTGGCAAATAAACCGAGCTATGTGGCTCAGAGGTTGACACATTGGGATCGCATTCGGGAAGTCGGTAGTACAAGTCTCTAGCCGTTCATCCGGATTTGTTTTCCCGTGGTTTCCGTAAATAGATGAGGCAAATGCTTGGCTGATTCCTATCAGAAGGATGCGGTTGATTTCCTTCTCCAAGCCTGTTCTCCTACCTAATGACCTCGTCGTTTGCGCAATGTTAAACTCTGGTCTTCCATCTTATTCCTCACTGCCAAAATTACTAACGTAACCGTCAATGGATTGCGAAAGAACAGAATCTGAGACGTAGTTCAAGATGGTTTCCCGTTAATGTGTAGCAAATGTCGGTGTAGGTGCTTTGTAATGTCTGGGAGGCAGAGCGCGGACTGGTGGCCACACACAGACTGCGCATCTGTTGCCTCCGGATGGTGCTGGAGACACCAGGGTTAACACCTTGGCGGAAGCCACCTACCAGAGAGAGGCCACCCATTCTCACTGCGAAATCCTCAGCTTGCTGCCTCTGCTTCATGCGGGGTGATCAGGATAAAACGTCTGGAAAATAGTTCACTCACCTTGAAATTGACTACCCAGCTTGCATCACATGCACCGGGAGCAGACGATGCAAACTCTACTGCCTTAAGATGCATGAGGCATTTTCAGGGCCACTTGGTTATACTCTCTAGTCAGTGCCTGATGAGGTACCTCTCATTGTTCTTGTGTTCAGGACACAGTAATACGACTCGCAAGCTCTCCAGGCAGTATATCTGTCACCACTTAAAACAGCACGGTTTTGAGGGATGTAAACGGTGCCGAACAGGTACCATGCACTGAGATGAAGTTGTGGCATTAGGTTGTATGGGAACAGCGCAGTCACGTGGGTGGACGTTGAGGCGTGCCAAAGTGGCAGGATGCAACTCTCGTGTTTCAACGTGACCGTGATCACAACTTGAATGTAGAAGCTCGATTTGTTAGGATAGCAGCGTGGAATGTCCAACGTGTCTAAGAACTGGTGTATTACTCGTCTCCATGCAACGCAACGTAAATCCAGTGGTAGCAGAAAGATCCTAACGAACACGGACTGCCAATGAATTTAATAAGTTTCATCTACAACAGATATTGCTGTTTTAAGTGACTTAGGTCCGTGTAAATCAGTTTCCGTGTGAGCATTTGGAAGGAAACTGTCTGCATTGAAAATTCCGAGTCGGTTACCTCGAAAAACCCAATTCGTTCAAAGTGAGACATAAGGCTTGCACGCCTTCACTGCTCCATACGTCGGAATGAATGGACAGAATTTGACTGTGAGGCATCCCGTGTCGACCAAAAGTTGCCTCTTTTCAAATAGTATAAGGCACCAACTGCTCTAATAACCCAATGAGTCGTTTGACTGCCAGTGTGTGTTGCTTATAATTCAGGCTGGGAGTGACCTGCAATGGTTTGGCGATGTTTTTCGTACCATGCCTGGAGTCGACTCATTGAAGTTACAGCGGACACGAGCCATGTGTTTACGTTAACGATCTAGCCGTCCCAGAGCCCACCTTTCTTTTATATGTTCGTGACTTGCACGCTGGGCACACTTCCATCTTTCGGCGCAGATCTCGTACTTAGGAGGTCTCTGGTTCACGTCCCCGTCCAGCCACCTAGATTTAGATGTTTTTCGTCATTTTCCTGAATGGCTTAGTGGAGTGCTAGGATGGTTCCTTTGATGACAACAATAGCGTACCCAGGGCTACGAGCATACGCTCCTTCCACGACGAACAGCGAGGGCCACTGACGCATTTCGACTGATCTGCTAAATCGCCTGTTCTTAATCACGTACAATAATTCTGGAGTTGTGACAGCAAGTGACACAGACCAGTCAAAATCCCTGCAGTCTGGTAGCTATTCCTGATCTGCTCATCAATGACTGACTTCAGCCGCATATTGTACCCATAGATCTACATCTGCATCTACGTGATTACTCTGCTATTCACAATAAAGTGCCTGGCAGAAGGTTCAATGAACCACCTTCAAGCTGTCTCTCTACCGCTCCACTCTCTAACGGCCCGAGGGAAAAACGAGCACTTAAATTTTTCTGTGTCAGCCCGGATTTCTCTTCTTTTATCATGATGATCGTTTCTCCCTATGTAGGTGGGTGACAACAGAATGTTTTCGCAATCGGAGGAGAAAACTGGTGATTGAAATTTCATGAGAAGATCCTGTCGCAACGAAAAACGCCTTTGTTTTAGTGATTACCACTCCAATTCAAGTAACATGTCTGTGGCACTCTTTCCCCTATCTCGCGATAATCCAAAACGAGCTGCCCTTCTTTGAAATTTTTCGATGTCACCCATCAGTCCCATCTGATGCGGATTCCGCAACGCACAGCAATAGTCCTGAATAGGGCGGACAAGTGTGGCGTATGCAGTCTCTTTGGTAGATTTGTTGCACATTCTAAGCTTTCTGCCAATGAATAGTAGTCTTTGGTTTGCTCTACCCACAACACTATCTATGTGATCGTTCCAGCTTGGGTAATTTGTAATTGTAATCCCTAAGTATTTAGTTGAATTTACAGCCTTCTGGTTTGCGTGACTTATCGGGTAATAGAATTTTGCGTATTTCTTTTAGTACTCATGTGAATAACTCCAAACGATTCCTTATTCGGGGTCAATTGCCACTTTTCGCACCACACAGATATCGTATTTAAATCATTTTGCAATTCGTTTTGGTCATCTGACTACTTTACAAGACGGCATCAAAAAATCTAAGAGGGCTACTTAGATCGTCTCCTATGTCATTAATATACGGGTAGATAAGGAACAATAGAGGGCCTATAACACTTCCTTGGGGAGCGCCAGATATTACTTCTGTTTTACTCGATGACTTACCGTCTATTACTACGAACTGTGACCTTTCTGACAGGAAATCACGAATCCAGTCGCACAACTGAGACGATATTCCATACGCACGCATTATGGTTAGAAGACGCTTGTGAGGAATGGTGTCGAAAGTCTTCTGGAAATCCAGAAATATGGAATCACTTTGACATCCCCTGTCGATAGCACTCATTACTTCATGAGTGTTAAGTGCTAGTTGTGTTTCAGAAGAACGATGTTTTCTGAATTCGTGCCGATTATGTGTCAATAAATCGTTTTCTCCAAGGTAATTCATAATTTTCGAACATAGTATATGTTCCAAAACCCTACTGCAAATCGACGTTAGTGATATGGGCCTGTAATTCAGCGGATTTCTCCTATTTTCCTTTACGGGTATTGGTGTGAGTTGGGCTATTTTCCACTCTTTGGGTGCGGATCTTTCTATGAGCGAGTGGTTGAATATAATTGTTAAATATGAAGCTATTGTATCAGCATACTCTGAAAGGAACCTTGCTGATATACAAACTGGACCGGAGGCCTTGACCTTATTAAGTGATACCAGTGGACTCTCTTCTTCGCCGAATTGAGACCATTATCAAGGCCCTGGTCGGTGTTACGAGGTATCGAAGTGATGTGTATCACCGTTGACAACATGCTTATACTGTAGTAGTATATAACGACAGACGGATACAAAACTGGTCCAGTCAACCTTCGAAATCCAGAATTTGGGACTGTTTGGTTTAGTTTAGTTGTGTCATATCCCGTAGATCATTTTCTCGATTATTTTCTCGATGTGATGTGGAACAAGACAGATGATATATATATATATATATATATATATATATATATATATATATATATATATATATATATATACATGAATAGTGCTAATATTAATATTACTGAAACTTTTAGTTCTACACATGCAACTACATTTAGAGGTACATTTCTTTTTCTGAAACAGAAACTAGTCCATGGAGTAGAAGGAGTTGTCCAAAAGAAATGATTTTAATCTAGATTTAAAACTTGGTCTGCTACCTGCCAGAAACTTTATGTTGTTGGGCAAATGATCAAAGATTTTTTGTTGCTGAATAATGTACTCCTTTTTGAGCAACTGACAGCTTCAGTACCGGATAGGAAAGGTCATTTTTCCCGCTAGTGTTGTACGTATGAACATCACTGTTCTTCGCGAACTGAGATGGATTATTTATGACGAATTTCATTAGCGAATGTATGTACTCTGATGGTGCAGTTAAATACCTAACTCTTTGAATAGGTGCCTACATGACGTCCTTGGGTGAACACCACTAATTATTCTCACTGCTCTCTTTTGTACAATCAATACTTTACGTATAAGTGATGAGTTACCCCAGAAAACTATTCTATAAGACATTATTGAGTGTAAATATGCAAAGTACGTTAGGAGGCTCATCTGTTTATTACCAAGACTAGCGATTATACGAAGAGCAAAAGAAGCTGAACTTCATTATTGAGAAGCTCAGTAATATGCTTCTTCCAGTTCAAGTTGTCATCAATGTGTTTGGAGAAATCTACCGTGTTAACCGAGTCCTGTTCATATGCTACATCAGTTGTCGGTATGATTCTATTCGGTGTACAGAACTGGATATGGTGAGTTTTTTCATAATTAAGAGATAGTCCATTTTCTGAGAACCACTGACTAATTCTCTGAAAGACATTCTTAACAATATATTCAGCTGCTTTTTCTGGAATGGGATTTATTATAACACTCGTGTCATCTGCAAGTACTAGTTCTGATTGCTGAATGATAAGTGAGAGGTAAATAAAATGTCATGTGACTAGGGTCTCCCGTCAGGTAGACCGTTCGCTGGGTGCAAGTCTTTCGATTAGACGCCACTTCGGCGACTTGCGCGTCAATGTGGTTGAAATGATGATGATTAGGACAACACAACACGCAGTCCCTGATCGGAGAAAATTTCCAACACAGCCGGGAATCGAGCCCGGGCTCCTAGGATTGACAATCTGTCGCGCTGACCACTCAGCTACCGGGGGCGGACAGTGAGAGGTTATTCACATGAATAAGGAATAACAGAAGACCCAAAATTGAACCCTGCGGCAATCCCTTTGTGATAACTCCCCATTCACTAGAATTTACCACTCTCCCAACATTATTTGTGCTATTCAGCACAACTTTTTGCTTTCTGTTCGTTAACTATGATTCAAACCAGCTGCGTGTATAGCCTTCAGATTATGATCCACACGATCAAACGCCTTGGAAAGATCACAGAAATTACCAACTAGCGATAATTTGTTATTTAGGGCTTTTGGTAATTGATGGGTAAATGTGTAGATAGCATTCTCAGTCGAGTAACCCTTCCAGAATCCGAACTGTGACAAGCTGAGAAAATTATTTTCACTTAAATGTGAAACTACTCTTGAATAATAACTTTTTCGAATATTTTAGGAAATGAAGTCAGCAATGAGATTGGTCTGGCTAATGGCTCTGAGCACTATGGGACTCAACTGCTGTGGTCATAAGTCCTCTAGAACTTAGAACTACTTAAACCTAACTAACCTAAGGACAGCACACAACACCCAGCCATCACGAGGCAGAGAAAATCCCTGACCCCGCCGGGAATCGAACCCGGGAACCCGGGCGTGGGAAGCGAGAACGCTACCGCACGACCACGAGATGCGGGCTGAGATTGGTCTATATTTATTTAAGTTACTCTTGTCCCGTTTCTTATGAAGAGGTTTGACAATTGCGTATTTCAATCTGTCTGAAAAATTCCCTGTGCCAGCGAAGCATTACATATATCACTAAGGAGTCCACTTATTAAATTAGAACAACACTTCAAAATTCTGTTAGGGACTCCATCAACACCACATGAGCACTTGTTTTTCAGTATATTTGTAATTCGCTTAATTTCAGTGAGGTATGTTGGTGCTATTTCTAATGGCCTAAAGTCTTGGGGAATGACATTATTAACATATTTGTTAGCTACTTAACTGAACCCTTTAACCGTATTTTTGCAGTTACATTTAGAAACTGATTGTTAAAAATACTTGTAACTTGTGAATTATCACTCTCAACATCATCATTTAGCTTTATTACTATGGTATGCTGTGCACTGTCAGGCTGCCCCATCTCCCGTTTGACAATATTCCATGTAGCTGTAATCGTATTATCCACATTATTAATTCCTGTCAGAACACATAAGGTTCTCGACTTCTGAATGACTTTCCTTATAATATTACAGTGATATTTGCAGTAAGCAAATAACATCGGATCCTGACTTATGCTGGCCTGTCCATATGTTTCATTCTTCCTCTTACATGATATCTTAATTCCCTTAGTAATCCATGCCTTACTTGACTTTGTAATGGCTTTTTTGGATAACGTTTCAAGAAAGCTACTTCCAAATATTGAGACGGTGGAATAAATTGAATTTGGCATCAGCATCATTTTCTGTGTATACTTCATCCCATTCTACCTCTCCTAGGCTGCTCTTAAAACTCTGTACCCTGTTCGCATCAATAAGTCTCCCTGCCTTGTATGAACCTGCCTGAAGCCTGTAAGGTGCTATATGTGTTATTTGCATTAACTGTGCATCATGATCAGATAGCCCATTAACAACTGGGTACATATTAATTATTTCTGCCTGAGCCCTTTCTATGAAAATGTTATCGATAAGTGACCTATTATCCTGCTGCACATGAGTTGGAAAATTTACAACAGATACTAAATTCAAACAACGAAACAAAGATTCTAGCTATTCGTATTTTTTAAGAAATCTACATTAAAATCACCACAAACCACTAACGGCTTCTTTTTCTCTGACAGGTAGCTCAATAATGCTTCTAGATTTTTCATGAATAGCTGAAAGTTACCTTGAGGGGATCTGTAGATTGTTACTATTACTATAGAAGTATATTGTAGTAGCAACCCACAAGCACATGCTTCAAGGATCTGATCTACACAATAACTATTTGGTTCAATATTTTTGACTTTCTGTCCAGTTTTTATATAAGTAGCAACTCCTTTTTCCATGTTGACTCTATATGAATCAGATACTAATCCGTAATCCCTTAATTTTAACTTCTCCGTCCCTGCGGTTACACGGTTTTCAGAGAGACACAAAACATCTATACCTTGAGAGCTGCCTTCGCCACTTTCGAGAACATTTGCCACAATGCGGGTTTCATACGGCATTCTCCAACCAATAAGGCGTTGTGCATCTCTCAGTTCTTCACACTGACCGACTGCCAGTGCGGTGACGTATCGCCACTACTTGAAGGTCTTGTTGCATCGCGTTCCTCCAGTCCCTTAGCTGGTCAGTGTCTTCCATGTGCTATAGTAAAATTAAACGAGTGCCGAAACATTCTCATCGACATCTCTTGATTCACCTTACACATAGCAGTAATCGGTGGGTTGTAGTAGAAGATGTCATTCGCTTTACTGCCTGCACAAAGAGCTTCTCTTGATCTGAATATTGATGGCTGTAATTCATATCCAGATATCAGGTGTCTGTTGCAATTTTCCTTCCTTATTCTGTACTTCTCCTCCAGGTAATGAACAAGATTGGTATCTAGAGTCGATACCACCCCACGGACGTCATGAAGTTAAGTAAATCTTCTGTTTACTGTTTTAACTTGTTTGCTAATCATTTCCGCTCTCGTCCAACTTTCCTAAGACGACAGTTGACGACCACTCTATAGCCCGCCTCACCTTCAACAGCAAGAGCATCCACAACTGCACCGAATGATAAATAAAACAATAAAAATGTAGAAACCGACAATTCTCAAGGCAGTCAATTCAACAAAGTACCTGGGAGTTAAAATTACGAACAACTTCAGTTGGAAAGACCACATAGATAATATTGTGGGGAAGGCGAGCCAAAGGTTGCGTTTCATTGGCAGGACACTTAGAAGGTGCAGCAAGTCCACTAAAGAGACAACTTACACTACACTCGTTCGTCCTCTGTTAGAATATTGCTGCGCGGTGTGGGATCCTTACCAGGTGGGATTGACGGAGGACATCGAAAGGGTGCAAAAAAGGGCAACTCGTTTTGTGTTATCACGTAATAGGGGAGAGAGTGTGGCAGATATGATACGCGAGTTGGGATGGAAGTCATTAAAGCATAGACGTTTTTCGTCGCGGCGAGATCTATTTACGAAATTTCAGTCACCAACTTTCTCTTCCGCATGCGAAAATATTTTGTTGAGCCCAACCTACATAGGTAGGAATGATCATCAAAATAAAATAAATCAGAGCTCGAAAAGAAAGGTTTAGGTGTTCGTTTTTCCCGCGCGCTGTTCGGGAGTGGAATGGTAGAGAGATAGTATGATTGTGGTTCGATGAAACCTCTGCCAAGCACTTAAATGTGAATTGCAGAGTAATCATGTAGATGTAGATCCTGGAGGATCAATTTGGATTCCAGAGAAATGTAGGAACCCTCGAGGCAGTACTGAGCCTCCGATTTTTCTCATAAGATTGGTTAAGGAAAGGCAAATCTTACATTTATGACTAAGAGAAAATGGCGACAGGAATACACAATTACAGTGTTAGAAATGATGAGAAAGCAAGGTAAAACACGGGGTGCGAAAGGCTACTTACAACTTGCACAGAAACCAGACGGCAGTTATAAGAGTCGAGGAGCACGAAAGGGATCAGCGGTTCAGAAGGGAGTGAGACAGGTTTGAATCCTATCCCCAATGTTAATCAATCTGTACACTGAACAAGGAGCAAATGAAACCAGAGATAAATCTGAAGAAGAAATTAAGTTCTGGAGGAAGGAATAAAGCTTTGAGGTTTATTAATGACTTTGTACAGGGTAGGGCAGAGAAAAGTGGCCGGAAACGGAGTTCCGAGGTACAAAGATATACAACAGAGGGAAGGAACTACAGTACTGTCCTGACTAAGGCAAATGTTGAAAGTGACCACCACTCATTTCTGGACTCTTTCGGGCCCTGGAAAGCAAGTCGCTGAAGGCGAATCAAAGCTGGACAGCTGGAATTGCTGCAGTCACATCCGAAATGTTCTGCTGCAGTTCGTGAAGACTATGATCACGTTTACGATACATCTTAGACTTGAGGGCTACCCACACAAAGTAATCGCACACTGACAGATCAGATGATCTGGGTGGGTAGCTAGGGCTTCGTACAGAGTGACCTCAGCTAACAGGGCGAAGATTGTGTAAATGTGCCCCAAGTTTCGGTCCGCTGTATGGGCAGCTGCTCCATCCTGCTGGGATGTGGTTATACACACACACACAAACGTACAATCGTATCCACTCGTCCCGACCGCTTTTATTTGCCCCACCCTGTAGTTCCGTCACAGACAGCAATGGTCTCGTAACAGCTGTTGAATGGGCTGGACACTGTCTTGAAGCAGGATAAAAGATGAATGTCAAGCTAGGGTAACGGAATGCAGTCGAATTAAATCAAGCGACAGCGAGGGAAATCGATTAGGAAACGAGACACTAAAATTAATAGATGAGGTTTGCTATTCGGGCAGTAAAATAACTGATGAATATAGATTTGCTACGAAGTTTTTCTGAATGTATTTGTCTGAAGATCTGAGGTGTAGTTTCGTATGAATGTCAAACGTGGACGATAAACTGTTCAGGCCAGAAGAGAATAGATACTTTTAAAATATGGTGCTACCGAAGAATGCGGGAGATAAGGTGGACAGATTATGTAACTAACGGGGACGTGCTGAATAGAACTGCAGAGAAAAGAAAGTTGTGGCACAACTTGACTAAAAGAAGGGATCGGTTGATAGGACACTTTCTGAGACAACAAGGGATCGCTAGTGTACTATTGGAGGGAAGTGGTTTGATGGGGAGGGGGGGTGGGGTGATTCTAGAGGGAGATCAAGAGATAAATAGAGTAAGCAGGTTCAAAAGCTGGCGGTAGTTGTTCGTAAATTAACAGACTTGCACAGAGTAGAGTAACAATGAGAGCTGCAACAAACGAGTCTTCGCACTGAAGACCGCAACAACAAGACTAACCAAATCTGGTGTATGGTTCTCACGTAAATACACTGACGAACCGAAACATGACCACTGCCCATGGCGAGATTGAATACCAGCATTTTGTAACGTTCTGGACGCGTGACACAGTAACGAATGTATATGAGCTGGGCAGGGACGAATGGGAAACCATTATAGCGACGATACGGGCTAGAAATGCAGAAATCCATTGACATAAACGATTTTGACAGATAGCGAATTGTTATGGTACGGCGAAATGGTCAGCTGTTCGCACTGCTTACGAGAATACTTAGGAAAGTGCTTGAATTGCCATGAAATCACGCGTAATCGACAACACGTTGGACCTTAGTGGCTCGTCACAGAATGAGGGAGTCCGGAGGACTGCCCGCCCTGTAAAGCAGGACAAGCGGCCACTGTGGCAGGCCTGGTGACAGAGCACAGTGTTGGTGCAGGCACTAGTGTCTCGGAGCAGATCGCTCAGCGCACAGTGTTGAAAACTGCGTTCTTCAGCAGACTTCCAGTAACGTGGATCGACTGCATCCCTCTTTGGGCTCTGTATAGTGCAGTACCTCTCGCCGACATAAGCCGAAAATTCAGCGGCATTAACACATGACAGCTTTTTATTGGGTCGCCACCAGAATTCGTCTGGAAAATTTTTTACTCTTAGTTATTGACAGTTTAAAAAAAGACAAAAATCGGAAACGTATACGTACATTCAGAGGATAGTTTATTACATTGGGCCATGTGATCGATGAATTGTCACACAACCAGATGCAGAAAGTCAATGAATATAAATATTATTATTTTATTCATCCCAACAAAAAGAAAACTAAACCACAATATAATTTAAAGCTACAATATTATATTAATTACAGAGAATATCACAGAGTCCAATGTTTAGTACCCAAAACGGCATGCACTTTCGCTGCAAACAAGGCTTCCTTATCATATTGTTATCTCAGATTACAAGCAAACCAACAAGTGTTCAGAGAAAGTTTTCCAACACATTGCAGGGATGGTACAGCGGCCACTGTTATACGCTGCAGAAACAGTCAGTCTGGTTGCAGGGATGTACTCGTCATTTATTTACGAATGATACGTTTTGCCTGATTGAGGCATCTTCAGACTGGCGTACATAGATTACAAATCTGTAAAATGTAAACTTCCACGGTCGAAAATGTCACATCAGGGTAACTCGGGGCAGAACGGGATAGCGGGGCACAATGGGATATTGCTCTTTACTAGACTGGACAGTGCTGCAACCTGTTGCATGGGCATGTAACTATTTCTCCGAACGGAAGGGAAGTCAGGGAAGCCATTTTGATTTAGTTTGAAGTGCGAGATCTAAGTTAATTGTCGTCCGTCACGTTACCGCTTAAAGGATTTATTACGAGGCTTCCTACACTGAATATTCGCAAGCCAGAAAATACTTCTGGTGCTCGAGCAATGGGATTCAACAAAGTGGCAGTTTCACAGTTTAATTCTCTTCTCAATAATGTTATTCATAAGTACAAGCTGACTGCTGACAACATATTCAACTGTGATGAAAGTGGCTTCACAGTTAATCCTATAAGTCAGTCGAAAATAATAGCACTTACGGGAAAAAGGCAAGTAGGAGCGGTAACATCTTCAGAACGTGGAGAAACCGTTACAGCAGTCAATCTGCTTGTCTGCATCTGGGTAATACATGCCGCCCCTGCTTATCTTTCCAAGGAAGTAGAAGAAACAAGAATTTTAGCTTGGATTGCCTATAGGAGGCTGGTCTGAAGTTCACCCCTCGGGGTGGATCACTAGCGAATTAGTTCTAGTATGGTTTAGAAAGTTTGTGGGATTTTCTAAGGCCACGAAAGAATCACCTGTGCTTCTAATGTTTGATGAACATTCAACTCACACTAAAAACCAGGAGCTGCTTGATATGGCTAGGGACAATGGTGTAGTCCTCCTTTGTTTATCGCCACACACTTCACATAAATTACAACCCCTGGACGTAACGTTTTTCAAGCCCCTGAGTTGAAGAGATAAAAAAATGGCTACGGAGTTGTCACTCTTTTCCCAATTTAATCGCTATTTGGGACCGCGTTTTCACGTGCTGCAACGATGTCGACGGCTATAAATGACTTTAAAAGAACTGGAATATGGCCGTCTGACCTGAATGTGTTTTCAGACGCAGACTACCTCCCATCAGCGCCAACAGACTTAGAAAACTGAGAAAGTCCGACTACAAACTCTACAGATGGACAATCTAACACATTGATTACAGGGTCTCCAGTGTCTACTGAACCTGCCACTAATAGGCCTACGACTAAGACTGACCAAGACTCAATAATTGACCCCAGCCTGGATATTCATGGATGCCAGACTCTCCCAACCAGCTATGTTCGCCGAACTACTCAGCTTTCCAGATATCGCCCGAGGCTGTCATTACAAACCCACTAATCTGTCAAAATACTCGGCGGAATACAAGACGAAAAGGAAAAACCGTCGTATTAACAGATTCTCCTTATAAGAAGGAACTCCAGAATGCTGTCGCACGTAAAGTAGGCCTACAGAAAGGAGGAGGATGCACAAATATGAACAATGTCAGGACAGAGACGTCAGGTGCAATGCAACTTAAGGCAAACATATCAAACTGTACACCAAAGAAAATCAAAACAGAGGACATGAAGACCTTAAGAAAAATAAAAGGGAGAAGATGATGGAGAAGAGAGAATCAGAGAGAGAGGATGCTGAGTGTCTCTACTGTGGGGACTTCTACTCCGTTTCCAATGAGGGCTGGGTCGCATGCCAGGGTTTTTTAAGTGGGCACACAATTCATGTTCTGGCATAGACAGTGAAGATGAAGAGGAAATACTGACTTGTGACTATTGTCGAAACGACTAGTAGTTAGTGGTTTGGTGGTTTTTAAGCACTGTACATTTTTCAGAATGACATTAGAATATTTTCTTATTTTGAAGAATGACTTTTGAATTGTTTAAATTACAAATTCCTTAGTCTGAATTGCCTTTTATACAACATTTTTTCATAGTTTAATAAGATATTCGTAATTCAAATTCAACGTTTATGCAATAATTTAACAAAAAATAACCTTATCCCATTCTGCCCCGTGTGTGGGGAGGAATGGGAAATATGCAACACTTTCCTTTGAAAATTTGTAAAAAATGCAAAATATAATGTTTTAAGTGATTTTAAAATAAGGTACATTAGGATACACTACAAGGTATTTTTTTATAACTTTAAGAAATGTTTCCTTGCGTTCCCTTATTTTATATAAATTGTTAAACATTAAGTATCCCGTACCGCCCCGAGTTCCCCTAACTGCCCCCTAAAGGCGGAAGGATCAGCAATGATCAACGGCATGAGGATGCAGAAGGCAATGGAAACCATTGCATTAAAGACACGTAACGTGTATCCACAGGACATGTGGCCATTAATTGTAGAAGTATCATGATGATGTCTCCATTGGCAAAAGATTCCGGAATAGTCCCCCATTCGGATTTCCGGGAGGGGACAGCCAAAGGGGAGGTTACCATGAGAAAAAGACTGAATAATCAACGAAAGGATAAAATTCTTCGAGTCAGAAGCTAGAGCGCGGTAGGGAAATTCAAATGCTCAAACTATATATGATAGGTGTTGTGACACTACAACGCAGTCCTTGCTATGAATTTTGTCGCTTACTTAACACATGAAACTGTTTGTATACGATGTAATGTCTAGTGTAAATATGTACTGTAAATACTATGCTTAAATTATGTAATATTTAACACTGGCAAGTCGCATATTTAGTTAACGTTGATGTCAGAGAGATTGTTTTGTCATGCCGCTGGGCGCGGGAGCGCGCCAGCGGGTGGTGGTAGCAGTGACGCCGTTCAAATGGTTCAAATGACACTGAGCACTGTGCGACTTAACTTCTGAGGTCATCAGTCACCTAGAACTTAGAACTACTTAACCCTAAGTAACCTAAGAACATCACACACATCCATGCCCGAGGCAGGATTCGAACCTGCGACCGTAGCGGTCACGCTGTTCCAGACTGAAGCGTCTAGAACCGCACGGCCACACCGGCCGGCATAGTGACGCCGTGTGTAACATTTCCTGGCAGCACACACACTAGTAATAAACTAAAATTTAATTGTACTATACACCCCGCTATGAAGCAATTTGTATATACTATAATTATTTAACAAAAAATATTATTTAATTTTGTATAAAGGACATTCGTTATTATTGTAATATTTTCTGTAATAATATTCTCGATGTATTTATGATTGTAATATTTCTATACTCATAATGTAATTACGAAATATGTTAATATCTGCGATAAGAAAAATGTAAAATACAGCCACAGAGGGGAGTAATGTTGTAAGATTGCAAAGAGACATTAACGGTTCAGTGGTATAAATAGGAATACATAGTGTGCATTCTTTGTCGTCTTCCTCGAGAGCTGAGAGAGAGAGGAATCTGTGACGTAGCATTTTATGAATGAGTAGACTTCTTTTGTCTGTATCTAAATTTAGCCGCCATTAGAGGAGAAATTACAAACTAATGTAAGTTGAATTATTGTTGTGGTCTAAATATATTATAATTTATCAAAATTGTGTATTACTAATGTAAATTAGCTTTCCCATGTCATCTATAATATTTTTTAAAGAATATTCACCATTTTTAGCGATTATCGTTGGTGTTGCTGGGCTGTGCCGCGACCGAACGATTTGCAGCGGCGGCACATTTGAAAAATTGTTCCGCTAAGAAAAATTAACCAAACCCGTAAATCGGGAGCAGATAAAATTAGCAGTGAATTACGAAAATATTTGTCTTTTACAGCGATCCTGAGACTGACGGAATTTATTACTGGTTTCACATTTGTGCATTCATAGGCGGATAGTTAACGTTGAAGTTTAACAATCTGTTGGTTCTTTCAATTTCTAAAGCAAATAACTTAAACGTATAGTGAAGTGTGTTTTATCAATGATAAGTAAACGTTCAGGTCGGCTTGGCAATATTTAACCATTTCCTGCTAACAGAGACAGTCTTGTGTTCCATAGCTAACGCCGGGAAAGAATTCAGTATCTATTTAAAACAACCACTGCAGTTAGAAAATGTGTGCCAAGGCCGAAATACGTAAAAAATTTAATTTATACAATTTTCAACTAAACGTTCTTAATCAGTTAATATGAATTTATCAGCATGAGAGGGTTGACTAAGTTCACGTAATTTTAAATGTGCTTAATTCTGTCTAAATGAATTTTTATTACCACACGTAAATAAGGGGTTCTACAACAAAGTTCGTACTGAAAGAGCAAATAATAAAAAACAATTTAAAATAACATTTCAATCCCCCGTACATTTTCAAAATGGCTCTGAGCACTATGGGACTTAACATCTTTGGTCATTAGTCCCCTAGAACTTAGAACTACTTAAACCTAACTAACCTACGGACATCACACATACCCATGTCCGAGGCAGGATTCGAACCTGCAACCGTAGCAGTCGCGCGGTTCCGTACTGAGCGCCTAGAACCGCTAGACCACCGCGGCCGGCAAAATTTTCAAATCAATTCACATTTCATTTTATATATATTTTTTTAATTTCATTAAACGTGCTCGGAGTAAGACGTACAGTCGAGTGCTGCTAGTCCTAGCTGTGTTACATCTAACGGCTAGTGTGTGGATCAAAGTACGACGGGAAATAATGGTCGGCATATCTGGAAGCATTGCCGGGCAAGTTATTATGGATTAATGGGCATAGTGCTAAAGAAACGAGGACTTAAATGTGAAGCGCACTATGGGCCCAAGTCGCAACAGTAAAAGCCCGCTGCCACATTTTGTCGCTGCCTTGGACTTCCGTCGATCCACCGACAACGAAGGAAGTAAGATCTACGTAATTTTCGTAGGATAAAATTGTAGAAGGCTTGCCAGTGACTGTGCTTTTCTCTGAAGTTGAACAGTTAATAACAAGCACTTTATAATCGAAGTGTTGCAGTTACATTCCACCCGACAATAACACCAAGTAGGTTCCTTCCGATCCTTACCTTATTGAACCGAGAGTGTCACGCCATTATCAAGAGAAAATATGTTAATTATCAAATTATTTGCGTAAACGGTGAAGAGTAAATTTCGGACTGGTTATCGTAGTTAATTGTTGCACTTAATAAGCTTACGCCAATCGTAGTAACTTAATAATAGACTGAAGTATTAAATTCGATTATTAAGATTTATTTCAATGCATATTCAGCTGAAGTTAGTTCAAGGATATTTCATGAAACTATAAAGCTTATTCCACCTGACAATCCCCCAATTAATGAATTATTATCATTCAAAACATAGTTAATCAATTATTGGCAATATATTTCACTATCAGTAGATTAAACTGTGCAAAGTACCTCATTTTAAAGACAGAATGACAGTCCATATTCAAAATCGCGATAGATAATTATCTGTGTTGTCAGCATTGCACTTAGCTGACAAATTATGAACAAAACAACTATCAAAATACTTATTGAAAGTTAACCATTAATGTTTAAGTGTAGTTAGATTGTTATGACACTGTTTTATATGACTACTGAGCCTGACACAGCACTTACGTAAAAGTTCCCGTTCCACCTGCTGCGCTACTAACAGGTAAACTTTATTTTTGACACAATTATTCACGTACTTAACAGTACTGTCGCGCACCAGTTGAGCTGGCGCCCAATTTTTTAATTGCTTTTACAACTTAATCATTTCTTTCGGCAAAATTTCCAATGGTAAAATTTATATCCAAATTATTTTCATTATTTCATTTACCGATCGTTATTGAATGAAATTACTCATTCAATAACGATCAAGGTATAACTCTCCTGTTTCCCGCGGAATAATCATTATTTACTACGGATTCGGATGCCTTATCCCGACGCGGGTCAAAATTCATAATTCACGGTCATTGTCAACTAGTAATTTCGCAAATCCCGGGAAGCAAGGGGGGGGGGGGTTATAGGGTCAGTAAAGTGAAGCGAAAAGTAGTCAATTATATCTGGTCAGATGAGTATAGGGTAATATCAACAGCAGCAGAAAATAGTCCAACAGGAGTAGGATTCCTTATGAATAGGAAGGTAGGGAAGAGAGTGTGTTTCTGTTAACAGTTTAGTGACAGGGTTGTTCTTATCAGAATCGACAGCAAACCAACACCGACAACGATAGTTCAGTTATACATGCCGACGTCGCAAGGTGAAGATGAAAGAGATAGAGAAAGTGTATGTGGATATTGAAAGGGTAATACAGTATGTAAAGGGGGATCAAAACCTAATAGTCATGGGCGACTGGAATACAGTTGTAGGGCAAGAAGAAGAAGAAAAAGTTACAGGAGAATATGGGCTTGGGACAAGGAATGAGAGACGAGAAAGACTAACTGAGTTCTGTAACAAGTTTCAGCCAGTAATAGCGAATACTCTGTTCAAGAATCACAACAGGAGGAGGTATACTTGGAAAAGGCCGGGTGATACGGAATGATTTCAGTTAGATTACATCATGGTCAGCCAGAGATTCCGAAAGCAGAGCAGCGCGAGGTAGACGAGCTGTCTAGGGCGGGACACCTTGCCACGGTTTGCGCGGCTTCCCCCGTCGGAGGTACGAGCCTACCTGGGACAGGGCAGTGTGCGTTGTCCTTAGTTTAGGTTAGTTTAAGTTAGATTAAGTAGTGTGTAAGCCTATGGACCGATGACCTTAGCAGTTTGGTCCCATAGGAACATACCACAAAATTCCAATTTCCCGAAGTCAGATACTGGATGGTAAGGTGAACACAGGAGCAGATATAATCTCAGATCACAATATAGTAGTGATGAAGAGTAGGCTGTATTTTAAGGCATTAGTCAGGAAGAATCAATACGCAAAGAAGTGGGATAAGGAAGTACTAAGGAATGACAAGCTTCACGTTGTCTAAGGCTACAGATACAGCAACGCGGAATAGCTCAATTTGCAGTACAGTTGAAGAGGAATGGACACCTCAAAAAAGGACCATAACAGAAGTTGGGAAGGAAAACGTAGGTACAAGCAAGGTAACTGCGGGGAAACCATGGGTAACAAAAGAAATACTTCAATTGAGTAATGATAGGAGGAAGTACAAAAATGCTCCAGGAAGCTCAGGCATAGACAAATAAAAGTCGTCGAGGAATGAAATAAATAGGAAGTGCAGGGAAGTTAAGACGAAATGGCTGCAGGAAAAATATGAAGACATCGAAAAAGAAATGATTGTCGGAAGGACACACTCAGCATTCAGGAAAGCCGAAACAACCTTCGGTGACATTAAAAGCAAGGGTGATAACATTAAGTCTGCAGCGGAAATTCCACTGTTAAATGCAGAGGAGATAGTGGATAGGTGGAAAGAATACAGTGAAGGCCTCTATGAGGGGGGAGAGTTGTCTGATGTGACAAAAGAAGAAACAAGTCAATTTAGAAGAGGTAGGGGCTCCAGTATTAGAATCAGAATTTAAAAGAGCTTTGGTGTACTTAAGATCAAATAAGGCAGAGACATAGATAACATTCCATCAGAATTTCTAAAATCATTGGGGGAAGTGGTAACGACTATTCACGCTGCTTATAGAATGTATGAGTCTAGCGACAAATTGTGCGAGATGTTCGAAATTCTGAAAAACGTGGTAAGCTATAGGGAGAGACGGGTTATACACAATATGTACAACTGCCAAGACGGAATAATAAGAGTGGAGGACCAAGAACGAAGTTCTCATATTATAAAGGGTGTAAGACAAGGATGTAGCCTTTCGCTCCTACTGTCCAATCTGTACATCGGTGATGCAATGATGGAAATAAAAGAAAGGTTCAGGAGTGGAATTAAAATTCAAGGTGAAAGGATATCAATGATACGATTCGCTGATGACATTGCTACCCTGAGTGAAAGTGCAGAAGAATTGCACGATCTGCTGAACAGAATGAACATTCTAGTGCGTACAGATCACAGACTGAGGGTAAATCGAAGAAAGACGAAGGTACTGAGAAGTAGTAGAAATGAGAACTACGAGAAACTTAGCATTAGGATTGACGGTCACGAAGCAGATGAAGTTAAGGTATTATGCTACCTAGGCAGAAAATAACCAATGACGGACGGAGCAAGTAGTACATCAAAAACAGACTAGCAATGGCAAAAAAGGGCATTCCTGGCCAAGGAAAGTCTACTAGTATCCAATATCGGCCGTAATTTGAGGAAGAAATTTCTGTGAATTTTTGTCTGGAGTACAAATTGTATGGTAGTGAAACATGGTATGTGGGAAAACCGGAACAGAAGAGAATCGAAGCATTTGAGGTGTGGTGCTAAAGATGAATGTTGAAAATTTGGTGGACTGTTAAGGTAAGGATGGAGGAGGTTCTCTGCAGAATCGGACAGGAAAGGAATATGTGGAAAACACTGATAAGGAGAAGGGAAAGGATGATAGGACATCTGTTAAGACATGAGGGAATGGATCCATGGTACTAGAGGGAGCTGTAGAGGACAAAAACTGTAGAGGAAGACAGAGGTTGGAATACAGCCAGCAAATAATTGGGGACGTAGGTTGCCAAGTGCTGCTCTGAGATTCATCAAACCAGTCAGAAGACTGACGACCAAAAAATATTGTCCAACTTCAGGAGCAATATTTTGTGATCAACACAATCAAATGCCTTAGTTAAATCAAAAAATACGCATAAGAGTTCAAAAACTTCTGTTTAACTCATCCAGTACCTCTCAAAGGAAAGAGAATATAGTATTTTCAGTTGTTACGCGACTCCTAAAGCCGAACTGTACATTTGGTAGCAAATTATGTGATATAAAATGATCAACTATCCTTACATTCACATCCTTTCCAATAACTTAAGCGAACGCTGATGACATATAAATAGGTCTAAAACTGTATACATTATCACTTCCTCCTTTTTTATAAAGTGGCTTTACTACTGAGTATTTTAATCGTCCAGGAAACTGACCATTCGTAAAGGAAAAATTTCAAATATGGCTAAATATAGTACTTTAATATTCTGCGAGGCACTCCATCATATCCATGACTGTCCTTAGTCTTCAGTGATTTAATTATTGTCTTAATCTCCGCCTTGCCTGTATCACAGAGGTGTGTTTCAGACATCAATCTCGGAAAGGCATTTGCCAAGAGAGTTTTATGATACAATATAGAGACTAAATTTTTATTTAATTCGTCAGCAATTCTCCGAAAATGATTGTTAAATACTGTACACATATCTGATTTATCAGCAACAGAAATATTTTTACTACGAACTGACTTGATATCGTCGACCTTTTGCTAATGACCAGAAACTTCCTTCACAACTGACCATATGGTTTTAATTTTATCCTGTGAATTAGGTGTTCTATTTTCGTATCACATACTCTTCGCCTTCCTAATAACATTTTTAAGCACCTTACAGAACTGTTTGGAATGGACTACTGTAGCTTGACTGTGACTACTTCTAACATTTTGATATAATTCCCGTTTTGTTTTACGTAGTATCCTTCTCCCATTAGTCAATTACCCATGCCGCATTTTACTGCTAGTACCCAGTTTAGGTCGTTCTAATGGAAATCAGATCTCAAAGAGCATGAGGAACGTATTAAGGAAAGCATTATATTTGTCATCTATGTTATCGCCATTACAAATATCCTGCCACTCTTGTTCCTTGACGACATTTAAAAAACTCCCTATTGCCGTTGTATTAACTTCCCTACATAGTTTGTAATTATATGTAACATTCGTTTGAGTACAAAATCCTTTTAGTGTTAAAATTCGTTCATCATGGTCTGAAAGGCCTTTCACCCTTTTACTAACAGAATGCCCCTCTACAAACGAAGAATGAATAAGAATATTGTATATGGCTGTGCTACTGTTCCCCTGCACCCTAGATGGAAACAACACAGTCTGTATCAGATGATATGAATTTAGAAGAGCTACCACCATCCTTTTTCTTCCACCATCATATACAAAATTTATACTGAATTCACTACATATAACTAATTTCTGGTACTTCCTACAAAGTGAATCAAGAACCCTCTCTAGCTTGAGCAGAAATGCACTGGAGTCAAAGTTAGGGGACCTATAAACAACAAAAGTTAGAAGTTTAGTTTCACTAAATTCAGCTGCCCCTGCACAACATTCAAATATCTGTTCAGTGTAGTGCCGTGATGCATCTATGGACTCAAATGGAATACTGTTTTTTTACGTACATGGCCACTCCCCCACTCCGCAAGGAACTCCTTGAAAAACGGCCAGCGAATCTCTATCCTGGTAAAGGAAGCCTCTGAACTGTCAAATTATTTAAGTGGTGCTCCGATATACCAATAATTTCACAGTCAACATCTATAAGCACTCACTAACTTTATCTCTAATACCTCTTATACTTTGATGAAATGTGCCAAAACCTTCTCTACTTGGAAACGTGACGTCCTCTGAAGCTGATCCTTAGTTAGAGGGACTTCCTTTTACCAGTTATACCTATCATCTGACTTCAATCTAAAAAAGGTGCAGCTCTAACACCAACTACTACTGGAATTTTTCTATGACTGATCCCACCACGACCCACAACAATGTCACCTATAAGTTTTGCAAGCCTCCCCTTCCCATATGTATTAATGTGATGGCCATGAGTAGTGAAACCCGATCTACTGATAGACTCAACTGGCATCTCTGCGTAAAAGAATGTGTTGTGAGCATCCTGGTTTATTCACAATGTTCCCCTAAATGTACAAAAGCTAAAAAAATACAGAAAAGCACACAATGGTGGGTATGCTTCATCTTTATCTTGTCCACCTTCTCTGGCTGCTGGGAGAAACTGTTATAAAATGGTTTCTGCTCGTCGAGTATGTACTGTAGAATTTTCTTCACAATCTCTAGTTTCTTCATTTTTACGTTGTGAATGAGATACACAACCACTGGCGTAATATTCTACATTATCTTTTATTTGTTACACGAACCAGTTTGCGGTTGGTACGACATTATCGAGATTACTGATGATGGCGTAACAGGTGCAAAGATAAGTAATCTCGATAATGGCGTAACAGTCGAAAACCGATTCGTGTAACAAATGAAAAATATTATAGAATATTGCACTAGTGTGTGTGTGTTTTATTCATAATGTATTACATTATCTACCAAGAACCAACGGAAGAGTCAATCAGTGCAATTCATTATTATTATTATTATTATTTGGAATTGATCTACTATACGCTTGTTTATATGGGCATGGATCCTTCTCTGATTCAATGCCCTTCTAACGAGCACTTCTGCTGGTGGGACATGACACCCTGCCTCACCAAACCATGCGTACAGATAGAAAAATCAGTTATCTCCAGTAAGCGTAATTTGAAAAAAAGCTGAGGAGACCATTTTTCCGGTTCATCGACTCAATTATAGCCACCATGTAGCTTGAGTAAGCGTAGTTCTCCATGAAATGCTACAAAAACGAGTTACCACTCGGTAACCAACTTCATCAATTGCCTGAGATATATTTTTTGCTCTTCTAACGGCCAGATACTGTGTTGTAGCGTCGCGATTTCAGAGTATTCCAGAACTGCAACGTGTGGTAAGGCGGTAAGTGCGGGAAAAGTGGTTATACATTTTGTCCTCAGCAGGGCTGCACCTGCTGAGAAGCAGTCATACTAGTTTTAATACACTATCCCTGCTGTCAGTGAGTTTTAGAAAGGAAGCTTGTTTCCTTATATTTAGTAAAAATTTTCTTAATTTGCAATCGTCTGGCTAAATGTACGCCAATTATATTATTCTTGTTACATCACTTGAAGGTAAGTACTTTATTACATACACGAAATTTATTCCAATTTGTGAATAGGACCAACCACTATCTGCATAATGGAATGACGGCAATGAAAATATGTACTGGACTGGGACGTCATCCCGGAATTCCCACTACACGCGTACGATCGCCTTAAACGTTTTTTTTTTCTTTACCGAGTCTTTTTTTTCCCGAGATGGACCGGGGCGAAGACCGAAAGGTTGGCCTTCCGAGGCCTGGCTAAAGTGTCCCATTCCCACCCTCCCAGAGCATAGGAAGGAAAGGGATCTCATAGCATCAAAGAAGTTTTATTTGAAAAAAAAACTTATTTATTTTATTATTATTATGTTTTTATTTTATTGCGCTTTCGTGCAAATTAATGGAGGATTCCTTTCTCTCGGAGGATCACTCATGTGTCATGAATCATCTTCAGGTGTGCCTTCTAGTACTCGGAACGCCCCAACCAGCAGTAGGATCCTCGAATGATGCGTCTAAATAATTCGATAGTTGTGTCCGGAACAATATAATGTGGCGGAACGCCTCATGAGTCATCTTCGGGTGGAACCAGAAGTCGAGAGTGCTTTCGGGCGCGGCTTGCAAAAAGGTAATACACAGACACGCCCTTTAGATAGTTAACGGCTTTCATTCTGGCGGCGGGGAAGTAAACAGTATCTGGGCTTAGGAGTTCGTCCGGCATGACAGGTTCTGGCTGTCGTTGCAACAGGAACACCAGCATGCGTTGTGTAAGATCCCAGCAGCTGCCCGGAGGCCTTGTTAAAGTAGTGTAGTGGCATCTGAATATTTGACCTGCGCTCACAAAATGATATATGCCGCCTGGGAACTGTGGGCCTTGGTGACCGCTAGGGGAAGAATGTGTGCAAAATAATTAAGTTTGACGCTAGGTAAATGTTGACGTAACCCATCTGGAGAATCATGTCCATGTTGCGGAACCTGCTGTCACGAAGCAGCGCACGTGTCCGCTGTGGCAGCCGGCGATTTGTGGGGACGGTAAAATCGTTGCGGAGGATGTCTTGAATCATCTGAATCCATTGAACGCCCATCAGGGGATAGAAGGCGCCGTAGAATTCGTTCGAGAAGCCATCTGGTTTTGGTGGTTCATTTAGGGCGCCTCGTGCCAAGGCCGCTGTTAAGTTTTCAGCATTTACGGGAACTAGCACGGAGTCGTCCTGGGCCATTACTTTGGGGACGAGCAAATCACGCACGATGTCTTCGTATTGATGGACGATCCGTGGGACTCCGGCATAAATGTCCAATAATGCTGGAAGAAAGCTGCAGCGATAGTTAACTGCGTGTCGACGCGTCTACCTGGTGCTGTCTCTGCTGATGTTACAAGGTGTCGCTTGCGGCATTGTCTCTATTTGATGACGTGATATACGAATGCCATTTCGGTTGGGATGGTATCCTGCGCTCTCGCCGGACTCGTACTCCTTCAAGCAGTTTTGCAGTGAGACGGAGTAGGCGAGCTTTGAGACGATTAAGCGCTGTCTGCCCGTCTCATGATGGCGGCTGTGTCATTAGGTCCCTCAGCTCTGTGTTGTAAAAGTCCGACGTTGCCGACGCCTGCACCCTCTGCTATCCCCATGTTCCATGAGCGTCGATCGCAGGGCCTAGGTAAGTTTGTGCAGGCAACACTTTCGCAATAATGAACGGCTATAGAGCAAGAGTGGCTAAATATTTCTGCAGGGGACTTGATTCCATGCCACCTCGAGTTACTGCACTACTCTGGGCAAAAGGAGGTCCGACTTGGCGTGGTCGAGCCACCAATGTAAGGTGGAAGTATGTACATCAGACTCCGAATGAGGCGTTCTCACGTAGCAGCGATCACCCGCAACATGAGTCGTCGTATAAGTAGGAAACGTTCAGCGTCCATGAACCGTGGCTTTGGTATGTGAGTTGTCGGGGGAGTGTGACGGAATGAATGCATACCAAATGGTCGGTGGAGGCTGTCGGCCTTAGTTCTGCATCTCTTGTCGCGGCGAGGGAGACGTATATGCGGTCGAGGCGTTTAACAGAGTATTCGGTGAAGCATGAATAGTCACACCGGTCCCAGTGGAGGAGACGCCATGTCTCTTGAAGTGACAGATCCCGTAGTGCCAGCCAGGTAGAGTAGCGTGGAGTTTGGTTCGCTGGATTCGGGACGCTACTAAAATCGCCGCGTATGACCTAGTGTTCTGGTTCTGCTACTCTTGGTCCTGGACGAAAAACAAGACCAAGAGTAGAAGAATCAGAACACAGCAACCAATGCAGCAAACTACAAGGGGGCCTTCGCTCCATAAGCAAACACTGTAGTCACCAGTTACTGCACACAGCAGTGGGATCAGTAATTAAATATAAGGGGAGAACAACCAAATATACTTACAAGGCAACCTCCCCATCGCACCCCCCTCAGATTTAGTTATAAGTTGGCACAGTGGATAGGCCTTGTAAAACTGAACACACATCAATGGAGAAATCAGGAAGAAGTTGTGTGGAACTATGAAAAAATGAGCAAAATATATAAACTGAGTAGTTCATGCGGAACATAGGCAACATTAAGGTTAAGTAAGTACCGGAGCGTCGTGGTCCCGTGGTTAGCGTGAGCAGCTGCGGAATGAGAGGTCATTGGTTCAAGTCTTCCCTCGAGTGAAAAGTAGAATTTTTTATTTTCAGTTTATGTAACAAACTATTATGTTTTCATCAGTTTTTTGGGAGTGATTATCATATCCACTAGAAAACCTAAATGGGGCAAGGTAGAAGAATCTCTTTACCCATTCGCCAAGTGTGCAAGTTAGGTGGGTCGACAACAAATTCCTGTCATGTGACGCACATGCCGTCACCAGTGTCGTATAGAATATATCAGACGTGTTTTTCTATGGAGGAATCGGTTGATCTATGACCTTGCGATCAAATGTTTTCGGTTCCCATTGGACAGGCACGTCCTTTCGTCTAATAATCGCACGGTTTCGCGGTGCGGTCGCAAAACACAGACACTAAACTTATTACAGTGAACAGTGACGTCAATGAACGAATGGACAGATCATAACTTCGCGAAAATAAATTTTTCACTCGAGGGAAGACTTGAACCAATGACCTCTTGCTCCGTAGCTACTCACGCTAACCACGGGACCACGGCGACAGTGCGCTTACGCATATGGACTACTCAGTTTGTATATTTTGCTTATTTTTTCATAGTTCCACACAACTTCTTCCTTTTTTCTCGATTGATCTTTGTTCAGTTTTTAAGGCCTATCCACTGTGCCAACTTATAACTAAATCTGAGGGGGGTGCGATGGGGAGGTTCCCTTGTTAGTATAAACTAGTATTAAGCACCCAACTTAGAACTAAATTCTAGAATAACCAATAAAATATTGTTCCTTAAAACTGTGAGAAAATAAAGTTAATCAAATAAATACACTCCTGGAAATTGAAATAAGAACACCGTGAATTCATTGTCCCAGGAAGGGGAAACTTTATTGACACATTCCTGGGGTCAGATACATCACATGATCACACTGACAGAACCACAGGCACATAGACACAAGCAACAGAGCATGCACAATGTCGGCACTAGTACAGTGTATATCCACCTTTCGCAGCAATGCAGGCTGCTATTCTCCCAAGGAGACGATCGTAGAGATGCTGGATGTAGTCCTGTGGAACGGCTTGCCATGCCATTTCCACCTGGCGCCTCAGTTGGACCAGCGTTCGTGCTGGACTTGCAGACCGCGTGAGACGACGCTTCATCCAGTCCCAAACATGCTCAATGGGGGACAGATCCGGAGATCTTGCTGGCCAGGGTAGTTGACTTACACCTTCTAGAGCACGTTGGGTGGCACGGGATACATGCGGACGTGCATTTTCCTGTTGGAACAGCAAGTTCCCTTGCCGGTCTAGGAATGGTAGAACGATGGGTTCGATGACGGTTTGGATGTACCGTGCACTATTCAGTGTCCCCTCGACGATCACCAGTGGTGTACGGCCAGTGTAGGAGATCGCTCCCCACACCATGATGCCGGGTGTTGGCCCTGTGTGCCTCGGTCGTATGCAGTCCTGATTGTGGCGCTCACCTGCACGGCGCCGCCCGCATCTCGTGGACGTGCGGTAGCGTTCTCGCTTCCCACGCCCGGGTTCCCGGGTTCGATTCCCGGCGGGGTCTGGGATTTTCTCTACCTCGTGATGGCTGGGTGTTGTGTGCTGTCCTTAGGTTAGTTAGGTTTAAGTAGTTCTAAGTTCTAGGGGACTGATGACCATAGATGTTAAGTCCCATAGTGCTCAGAGCCATTTTGCACGGCGCCAAACACGCATACGACCATCATTGGCACCAAGGCAGAAGCGACTCTCATCGCTGAAGACGACACGTCTCCATTCGTCCCTCCATTCACGCCTGTCGCGACACCACTGGAGGCGGGCTGCACGATGTTGGGGCGTGAGCGGAAGACGGCCTAACGGTGTGCGGGACCGTAGCCCAGCTTCATGGAGACGGTTGCGAATGGTCCTCGCCGATACCCCAGGAGCAACAGTGTCCCTAATTTGCTGGGAAGTGGCGGTGCGGTCCCCTACGGCACTGCGTAGGATCCTACGGTCTTGGCGTGCATCCGTGCGTCGCTGCGGTCCGGTCCCAGGTCGACGGGCACGTGCACCTTCCGCCGACCACTGGCGACAACATCGATGTACTGTGGAGACCTCACGCCCCACGTGTTGAGCAATTCGGCGGTACGTCCACCCGGCCTCCCGCATGCTCACTATACGCCCTCGCTCAAAGTCCGTCAACTGCACATACGGTTCACGTCCACGCTGTCGCGGCATGCTACCAGTGTTAAAGGTTGCGATGGAGCTCCGTATGCCACGGCAAACTGGCTGACACTGACGGCGGCGGTGCACAAATGCTGCGCAGCTAGCGCCATTCGACGGCCGACACCGCGGGTCCTGGTGTGTCCGCTGTGCCGTGCGTGTGATCATTGCTTGTACAGCCCTCTCGCAGTGTCCGGAGCAAGTATGGTGGGTCTGACACACCGGTGTCAATGTGTTCTTTTTTCCATTTCCAGGAGTGTATGTGTCAACCTAAGGCCGAATAGAGCATGAAGAAGCTCTATAGCAGCCCTCCCTATCACCTTCAGGTAAGGGAACAAAATGATTTAAAAAGACCTAGTGTTGCGTATTCCCATTCAGGAGTGGAGACATTTCGTCGGAATAAAAGGTGACCCCTTCACAGCGGCTAAATATTCTGGAGGGCATATTGACAGTACGAACTGCTCCCACAGTAATGGCAATGCGTCGATACGTCATGTCTGAACCCTCGATGCCGTCACGTACCAGGATGGCGGTTCCACCAGCACCGTCGCTAGATGGGATGCGGTAGGTTGTCTACCCAGAGATGTTCAGGTGCAGATCCGTGTGAAGAAGGGTGATATCTGGGTCCACCGACCAGAGCATGTCATGGAAAGCCGAACTAAGTTAATAATTGGCTCCTTCTACCGACCCCCAGACTCCGATGATATAGTTGCTGAACAGTTCAGAGAAAATTTAAGTCTTGTAACAAATAAATACCGCACTCATACGGTTATAGTTGGTGAGGACTTCAACCTTCCCTCGATATGTTGGCAAAAATACTTGTACAAAACCGGTGGTAGGCAGAAAACATCTTCCGAGATTGTCCTAAATGCTTTCTCCGAAAATTATTTCGAGCAGTTAGTCCACGAACCCACGCGAATTGTAAATGGTTGCGAAAACACACTTGATCTCTTAGCCACAAACAATCCAGAGCTAATAGAGAGCATCATGACTGATACAGGGATTAGTGATCACAAGGTCGTTGTAGCTGGGCTCAATACCGTTTTTTCCAAATCCACCAGAAACAAACGCAAAATAATTTTATTTAAAAAAGCGGATAAAGTGTCACTATAAGCCTTCCTAAGAGACAATCTCCATTCCTTACGAACTGACTATGCAAATGTAGACGAGATGTGGCTCAAATTCAAAGATATAGTAGCAACAGCAATTGAGAGATTCATACCTCATAAATTGGTAAGAGATGGAACTGATCCCCCATGGTACAAAAAACAGGTTCGAACGCTGTTGCAGAGGCAACGGAAAAAGCATGTAAAGTTAAGAAGAACGCGAAATTCCGGAGATTGGCTAAAATTTACAGACGCGCGAAATTTGGCACGGACTTCAATGCGAGATGCCTTTAATTCTTAGAAGCAGATACCTTAGGGGTTACGAAGCAACTCAAATCGCTTGATACGGGCAAGTCTTCAGGTCCAGATTGTATACCGATTAGGTTCCTTTCAGATTACGCTGATACAATAGCTCCCTACTTAGCAATCATATACAACTCTTCGCTCACCGATAGATCTGTACCTACAGATCGGAAAATTGCGCAGGTCGCACCAGTCTTTAAGAAGCGTAGTAGTAATAATCCATCGAACTACAGACCTATATCATTGACGTCGGTTTGCAGTAGGGTTTTGGAGCATATATTGTATTCAAACATTATGAATCACCTCGAAGGGAACGATCTATTGATACGTAATCAGCGTGGTTTCAGAAAACATCGTTCTTGTGCAACGCAGCTAGCTCTTTATTCGACGAAGTAATGGCCGCTATCGACAGGGGATCTCAAGTTGATTCCGTATTTCTAGATTTCCGGAAAGCTTTTGACACCGTTCCTCACAAGCGACTTCTAATCAAGCTGCGGGCCTATGGGATATCGTCTCAGTTGTGCGACTGGATTCTTGATTTCCTGTCAGGAAGGTCGCAGTTCGTAGTAATAGACGGCAAATCATCGAGTAAAACTGAAGTGATACGAGGTGTTCCCCAGGGAAACGTCCTGGGACCTCTGCTGTTCCTGATCTATATGAATGACCTGGGTGACAATCTGAGCAGTTTGAAAGGTGGCTACACTGAGCCACAGCGCCAGAGATCGCGCTAGAGAGTATTGTTCCGCCGCCTCCACTGGCAGTGATTATTGAGATGTCGTAGTGGGCAGTGCTTTGGCAGAACTCGTGGTAGTCAGTGCTGAGATGTCGTAGTGAGGAGTGTTTGTTGAGATGAGCTAGTAGGCAGTGCTTGCTGAGATGTGATACTGAAAAGTTCTTGTTGAGATGTGATAGTAGCGAGTCAGTGTGGAGAGATTGTAATGTCTAGAGTGCTTTTCATCAATATAAATTAAGGTAACAAACTACTTTTCTTTTCTTTCTCATTATTTCAATGTCCTGAATAATGCGTCATTACAGGTTCAGTCAACAAAGCATCTGGCTTGTGTTCTTGTATTAGAGTGTAATTCTGGTTTTTTTGCGCAATTATAATATTTCTAATTTTCTTTTATCACGTCAGTAAAACTGGTATTTAAAAATTCTTGTCTTGTTGAAGAAGAACCGTGCCAGATGTGCGTTGAGTCATACTTCCACATACAGAACAGATATACTTGTGCTTTGGTTTCGTAGGTTTTATAGTTGCTGGGGACTTAATTAATTAATTGTGTTAATGAAAATTTCCATTTCATTCTTTGTTGTTGTTCTATGCAGTCAGATTGCGTAATAATACTAGTCAGGGCCAACCGTTAACGAGACATAGCGTAATCGGACATACAGCTACTAAAGCAAAAAATTAAAATTATTTTCATTTTATTTATAATTAAGCCCCCATGCACGTGGCGACCGCTGCTTCGGATCGTCCCTTGGAATTCTTCTGATTGTAAAAATAGTAGACAGTAGTATTGTTGTAGTAATTTGTAGTTTAGTAATTGTAGTCTATATTGCATGTGTAGATTTGGTAATTGTCATTCTTCTAATGGTATTTTTTTTTTGCAAAATTTCATTTCTGTTGTCTTGTCTACGGGTTTGACAATTAGTGCAATTATTTCAATTGTTCGATTAATCGTGTTTGAGGGAGACATTTCGTGTGAATGGTATTGTTGGAGATATAGTCATTCTGTGTAACTTTCGTATAGTGACGAATTTTGTATGTTTTGTAAATGATTACGCGATCGATGAAAAAGGCGAAAATGATGAATAGTGAGAATAACGAAATTGTTAACATGGCGAACTCGCCAACAGAGGAAAACAGTATCATGAATATTGAAGTGGAAAACAATATAATAAGTCGGGAGAATAGTCCGGAACCAGTTCAAAATTTTTCACAATCGAAAAATTCTCAGATTACGAGATTAACGACAGAAGAGATGGAGCAGTTGATGAGTGCAATATTAAATTTGGGATCTGAATTAAAAACACGGTTAGACTCACGGGGATCTCAGTTAGAATCAGTACTAGGAACAATTAATACCGAATTAAAAACAGTGGGATCTGAATTAAAAACAGTGGGATCTGAATTAAAAACTGAGATGAAAGCAATGACAACACGGTTATGCTCAAAAATAGGAACAATTAAAATAAAGATGGAAACAATGGAAACACGGTTAGATTCACGAATAGGGACATGTTTCAAAAACACGAATAATGAATCAAAGAAAGAAATTAGAGAAGAAGTAAACCGATTTTGAATTCTCACAATAACAGTTTAATTTCAACAGAAATCAGACAAGAGGAACAGGACAGAGATCGGGAAGAAAAAGATCGCGTGATAGTACAAAAATTTTCAGAATTAAATTTACAACGTGCACACGATAAGAAAGAAATAATTGAGAGAATCGAGGAATCCGTACCAAATGACTTAACGCAACAGTGTGAACAGTCAACTACTAAATGTGACAATACTGAAACCCGAGTCGCGACACTTACGGAAGATGTAAATAAACAGAAAGAAAAAATAGGTGACTTATCGGAAAGAGTTGAGGAGATTTCAGATAAATTGACAAATCTTAGTTTACATGGGAACAGAGATTCAGATGATACAGCACCATTGCTATTTGCCGAAACCGAAGAGTACCAGAACATAAATAAGCATGTTGAAAAACAGGGAAAATTTAATGAACGCGTTAAAAGGGAATTTGAGGCATTACAAAAGCAAGACAAATATATTGAAAGCGAAATCGTAGGAAAAGACAGCAGACGAATTTTAGTATCACAGATAGCAGAGGGCTTTGAAGAAAGTTATTTGTTTCATTTACGGGATGTAACATGAGAGCGCCAGGCGCGGGAACTTGACAATAATCGACATTGGGACTGGGACAGACGCGGTAGGTCTTTGTCGCCACGAGGCGAAAACGTTGACTATAAACACTTCTTGACTGTTCGGAAGATTAAGATATTTCGCAATTCTAAGAATGACATACATCCATGTTCATGGCTGGATCAATTTATGTACGCACTTCCGCCAAATTTGCCACTAAGTCACAAACTGAAATTTATGTGCAGCTATTAATGTCCTCAGGGGATTCAGTATACTAAGTGAATATGTGTCGTAGCGCTCACAGGGCCCCGAGCTGTAGTGGTGCTATTTCCCTTTTAGTTTTCTGCACCGCTGCCTACTCTTTTACTATTCTTTGTATCTATAAAAAACAACTCTTCTACTATCCATCTATCTAGACAGTAGGTAAAGAATAACCGAATATGACTGTTTTACCCAAAAGTGACTTCGGAAATTACCGTTTGGGTTTACTATATTTTCTGCAGCATTCATTCGTAATTCAAACGAAATTTTATCTGATTATCTTCGTGACAATATTACTTCATATGTTGACGATATTCTTTTTGCTAAACGTTCTTGGAGTGAGCACAACAAAATTTTGGATTACTTATTACGTATTTTTGCAAGAGTTGGCATTACTGAGAACTTGGAAAAATCTGAATTTGGTCGTTCTCAGGTGAAATTTCTTGGTCACATTATTTCTACAGAAGGTATTCTTCCTGATCCAGAGAAACTAGACGCTATTTGTAATTATGCTGTTCCTTCCACAAAACGTGCTATTTGTAGTTTCCTTGGTATCTGTAATTTTCTTAGACGCTTTGTTAGATTGGACGATTTGGCCACACCTCATTTACGCATTTCAGTTATGCGCACTTTGGCCCCAGAAAATGCTTTCATAAATTACGAGAAAATTGTTACTTCAGTAATATGAAAAAACGTATTCGATCTGTTCTTGCCAAATGCAAATTATGTCAACAGGCAACGTTAAAATTTTTGTGGAATGACATACTTTTGAGAAACTAACAGTTGTACGTAAACACACGGAGAATGCAAGGATACCGCGCCGTGTTCCGGCGGCGGCAGATACTCAAAGCAACAGTGAAGTCTGCGCGCCGCACAAGGCTGTCGTTGACCGCAAACAATCACTTTCTACGTCACGCGTCTACAGCTGATCGAGCGCTCAGTGTGAATGCACTGACAGCCGTAAACAAATACACAGTCTAATTTCTCCGACTAAATTCAGTATAAAGCTATGGTGACTTTATAAATTATGTTATTAACGTTCAGTATTTTTCAGGATACGGTTGTATAAAATATTTAAGACCTTCAGGTAAATTCTGTGTGTGTCCGACGTTAAGAGGACTTGCTATCGAGAAAATTT
This sequence comes from Schistocerca nitens, assembly GCF_023898315.1. NCBI lineage: Eukaryota > Metazoa > Arthropoda > Insecta > Orthoptera > Acrididae > Schistocerca > Schistocerca nitens. The sequence continues at coordinate 556,564,939 of NC_064615.1, read as the reverse complement.
CAGGAAGAATGTAATTTCGAAGAAGAAACTAAAAAACGAAAAAGGTAACTATTAACTGAGTTTATTTTTCAGGTAACATAATTCCACTTAGGTACGTATTTTAGATGTAATTTGCTGCTCGCGGTTACGTGACTCATACTTTGTGCTAAATTTCATGTTCTATGAATTTGCTTGTGAAGCGACGTGCTTGTGTACATTTACTGATTTTGACAATGTTTTATTAATGAACAGTGTTATTACTTGCGTATATTATGCATCGCTTGGCTGCTATGCTTTTTCACTGATGTCATATTTTTTTATTATGTGCCTGCTGTACTTATTTATTTACATTTTAATTGTCACCTGATTAATTGTGCTGATATGGTTACGTATGTAAGTTATACTTTGTGATTTATCTGCTTGCGCCTTCATGTTTACTTATTAAGATTACATATGAACATTTATTTGCTTATGCTGATATGATGCTAATGACTTGTTTATTACGTAAGATATATGTTTGCTGCTGTGCGTATGGATTGCATATTTACACATTTCTGTTTGTTGTCACAACTACTCTTCAATTTAGAATATAGCAATGCTGATATACTGTGTACGTACATAGAGTTTAGGTTACACTGTGGTATTAATTATAGATTGTTCGCTTGGCAGAGCCTCGTTGTAGGAATTGTGCTGTATCCATTCGTTGACATTCTGTTCTCTACTGGTATATTTACTCGCTATTGCATGTTTTGCTTACGCTCAGTGCCTGATATTTTTAAGATAAGAAAATGAACTGCTATAATTCGACGAACGACATTAGTACGAGAAACTTCATAGAAGTCACATGAGCTGGAGGTTTTATGGAAGCTGTATAAATTTATGCTAATAGGAAGGAAGCTAACGACATGACATACCAACACTAGGTTAGACCATTGACAGTTATTACACTGCATTTTTCGTGAGTAATTGAAATAGGAAGTGACACTTGACACAAGAAATACTCCACATGTTTGCTTCTGTTTGCCATAATTCTTGAAGTGGTGTACACACTGTGAAATATTATGATCATTAACACTTCGTAATCGCACTTACTTACTGAAAGTTATTGAAACTAAAGGCTGTTAGAGGTCATGTATGCATTTCTTTTATTTAATGATGGACAAGGAACCAAAATGTATCTTATAATTTATAATGAGTAGAAAATTTTGGTCAGATGGATTACACAGAGGTTGTGTGTTGACATTGTGTCTTCGGATTGTATGAAATGATGAATTGAAGTTTGCACTAGGATTTTGTCTGTACTTGTTCGAGGAGACTGACGAGAGGAAAGAGTTGTTATGGAAGTGAAATGATATTGGTGCTGAGGTTTATATATATCGACGTATTGAAGAGGTATGATTGAGGTATTAAGATTATATGATGCTGATGATTATTGGAGTTTTGGTGTATAAGAGGTGAAGTAAGTGAGGTGCATACTTTTTTTTGTTGGCCTATATGGAACAAGGAGGATGAAGATGGCAGACTAGAACACTCAAGTAGAAAGAAGATTGTCTACACACACACTTTGTCAAATCACTAAGCAGTATATACTTTTTTTTTTGGAGAGAGGAAGTAATTGCATATCTTGGCTCACTGACAGTTGTTCAGCAACCATACATTTTGATCTGGCTTGGCAAACATTGGTCTTGACATGATGACTATGACGTTGACTAACTATTATTGACTGTTATACATTGCTGCCACTACTACTTGATACACATGATGAACATAAAATTTTGACAGAATTGCATTTACACAGTTAACACTATTCAACTACACAGTAGCACTAAATGTGGATGAAAGATGAGTGAGTGTGTTTTGTGTGTTTTCCTTTTATAATCCCATAGAAGTGATCCCAACCTATCTCCTAAATATTATTTTACTTGTTTGTTGTGGCTTGCACTGACACCCATAAATATTATAAGTTTTAATGCTATTTGTGTATTGTAATAGTTAATATGACAATTATCTGATATCATTTGTGTGTTTATTATTATTTGTATGATGAACTGTCTAACTAGTGATAGGGAATATTATGGACTGTTACCTGCACTTGTTCAACATAATTGGTGCTAATGAACTTTGATTAACTGACTGATTAGTGATAGGGAATATTATGGACTGTTACTTGCACTTTTTCTACATGATTGATGCCACTAGGACATGTTTAATTTTTGCTTATGAACTGTGTGATTAGTGATAGGGAATATTATGGACTGTTATTTGCACTTTTTCTACATGATTGGTGCCACTAGAACATGTTTAATTTCTGCTGATGAACAGTGTGATTAGTGAAAGTGAATATTATGGACTGCGGTCAGCACCTGCTCAACATTGCTGGTGCCACTAATGGAACTGCTTATACTGAAATGGTGTTACTTGTTGGTGTCTGCACCTATTCAACATTACTGGGTGCCACTGATGGACTGCTTCTACTGAAATGATGTCACTTGTTGGTGTCTGCACCTGCTCAACATTGCTGGGTGCCACTGATGGACTGCTTCTTCTGAAAAGATGTCACCTGTTGCTGTGTGCACCTGCTCAACATTGCTGGTGCCACTAATGGAACTGCTTATACTGAAATGGTGTTACTTGTTGGTGTCTGCACCTATTCAACATTACTGGGTGACACTGATGGACTGTTTCTACTGAAAAAATGTCACTTGTTGGTTTTTGCACCTGTTGACCATTGCTGGGTGCTACTGCTGGAACTGTCAACTGCTTATTCTTGAGCTATGGAAAGCGTTTATGTGAATATTTGTATAAACTGATTTTTTGTGTATTACTGTTGTGAAAAGTTATGAGTCTCTTACCTGCACATATTCGTCATTGCTGACGCTATTGATTGAACTGTTTAACCACATAATACTTGTGTAAACTATTATGTAAAGTCACATGTATGAAAGAATTTGTATTGCTTACTGTATTTTATATATTAGGTTATTGAAAGGTCAGTGCAAAGCCAAAATTTTATCTAGTTATATGATATTTACACATTAGTATTATCTTTTATTTTTGTCTGTATTTTTTTGACGAATTTGGTGGTATTTTCACCACCAATGCTGGCAAAAATACCATCAAATTCTAGCCCGTGGAGGAAGGGCATATGAAAGGTGGCTACACTGAGCCACAGCGCCAGAGATCGCGCTAGAGAGTATTGTTCCGCCGCCTCCACTGGCAGTGATTATTGAGATGTCGTAGTGGGCAGTGCTTTGGGAGAACTCGTGGTAGTCAGTGCTGAGATGTCGTAGTGAGGAGTGTTTGTTGAGATGAGCTAGTAGGCAGTGCTTGCTGAGATGTGATACTGAAAAGTTCTTGTTGAGATGTGATAGTAGCGAGTCGGTGTGGAGAGATTGTAATGTCTAGAGTGCTTTTCATCAATATAAATTAAGGTAACAAACTACTTTTCTTTTCTTTCTCATTATTTCAATGTCCTGAATAATGCGTCATTACAGGTTCAGTCAACAAAGCATCTGGCTTGTGTTCTTGTATTAGAGTGTAATTCTGGTTTTTTGCGCAATTATAATATTTCTAATTTTCTTTTATCACGTCAGTATAATTGGTATTTAAAAATTCTTGTCTTGTTGAAGAAGAACCGTGCCAGATGTGCGTTGAGTCATACTTCCACATACAGAACAGATATACTTGTGCTTTGGTTTCGTAGGTTTTATAGTTGCTGGGGACTTAATTAATTAATTGTGTTAATGAAAATTTCCATTTCATTCTTTGTTGTTGTTCTATGCAGTCAGATTGCGTAATAATACTAGTCAGGGCCAACCGTTAACGAGACATAGCGTAATCGGACATACAGCTACTAAAGCAAAAAATTAAAATTATTTGCATTCTATTTTAATTAAGCCCCCATGCAAGTTCTCTTAGGTTGTTCGCAGATGATGCTGTAATTTACCGTCTCTAGTAAGGTCATCCGAAGACCAGTATCAGTTGCAAAGCGATTTAGAAAAGATTGCTGTATGGTGTGGCAGGTGGCAGTTGACGCTAAATAACGAAAAGTGTGAGGTAATCCACATGAGTTCCAAAAGAAATCCGTTGGAATTCGATTTCTCGATAAATAGTAGAATTCTCAAGGCTGTCAATTCAACTAAGTACCTGGGTGTAAAAATTATGAACAACTTCAGTTGGAAAGACCACATAGATAATATTGTGGGGAAGGCGAGCCAAAGGTTCCGTTTCATTGGCAGGACACTTAGAAGATGCAACAAGTCCACTAAAGAGACAGATTACACTACACTCGTTCGTCATTTGTTAGAATATTGCTGCGCGGTGTGGGATCCTTACCAGGTGGGATTGACGGAGGACATCGAAAGGGTGAAAAAAAGGCAGCACGTTTTATATTATCACGTAATATGGGAGAGAGTGTGGCAGATATGATACGCGAGTTGGGATGGAAGCTATTAAAGCAAAGACGTATTTCGTCGCGGCGAGATCTATTGACGAAATTTCGGTCACCAACTTTCTCTTCCGAATGCGAAAATATTTTGTTGAGCCCAACATAGGTAGGAATGATCATCAAAATAAAATAAGAGAAATCAGAGCTCGAACAGAAAGGTTTAGGTGTTCGATTTTCCCGCGCGCTGTTCGGGAGTGGAGTGGAATGGTAGGGAGATAGTATGACTGTGGTTCGATGAACCCTCTGCCAAGCACTTAAGTGTGAATTGAAGAGTAATCATGTAGATGTAGATGTAGATGTACAATAACGCGTTTAGATGACAGAGTATTGCTGTTGACTTTATTGTATCCACACAGTGGGGGTAGAACATCTTGATTTGAAGTACGTAGATGCAAAAGGCGGCCCCTCGGTGGTAACGGGACCACTAAGCTACCATCCTTGTGGCAGGCATGTTGACCCTTCTGCGGGTGTTAGAGACTCACTAAGTGGGGCGCCAGTCCCTTGTGGCGGAGGAGTGTGAAGGGCGTCTGATAGGTCTTTTGCCTCCATTTCACCAGCTCAGTCACTGAGCAGGGAAGAGGTCAGTGACAGCGCATGGTCGCGGACAGTGGACTTCGTCACCTGGTCATTGTCCAGGGGCGATGATCGTGGCAACGTCTTGGGTTAGCGAGGTCATTTCCTCCCCGTGGTGTCAGATGTCTGCCTTGGGACGGCACTGGTAGAGTCTACTGGCAATGGAGAGTCAGAGAAGGTGTCGGCAGCTTGCTCCCTGTCTCTGCCCCGTTGGTCGTCTTCCGCTGAGAGACCGCATTTCTTATGCCGCTTCGGCGACCGTTGTTTCCGCGCCTGTGTGTCCCCCGTCGAAGGGCTGGGGTCAGCACCATCGGCCATGAGGCCGGCGTCTGGAACCGAACCCCCTGGTACGACGACAGTGGTGGTGGTGGAGGGCGTTGTGTCCTTCAAGGGCATCTCGTGGTGCGGCGCCGCCGGCAAGGCGTCATCGGTGGCTGAGCTCGCAGTCGCGTGAGGCTGTGTCATGGGCCGGCCGCACCGCTTCCACGTAAGCGACAACACGGTCGGCACGTGGTTCCGCACGTGGCGCCTGGACAAAGCGGCGCTGGAGGCAGTTTGATCGGACGTGGCCTCCTGTGCAGAGCCGCTGCGGTTGATAACGGAAGCTAGGCTAAAGAAAAATCAGGACACGATCTGCTGAATGGAAAGAGCAGTCTAATAAATACGGGATATGGATTGAGACTAAATCAAAGTATGATGAAAATAATGAGGGGCAGTATAAATGAGAACAGCGGATCACTTAACATTAGGTTTCATGGTGACGAAGTAGATGAAGTTAGGGAATGCTACTACGGAGGCAGCAAAATAATCAACAATGGACCGAGCAAGGAGGACATCAAAAGCAGACTAGCACTGGCAAAAACGGCATTCCTGGCCAGGAGAAGTCCACTAGTTTGAAACATAGGCCTTAGTTTGAGCAAGAAATTTCTGAGAATGTACATTTGAACCACAGCATTGTATGAAAATGAAGCAGACACTGTGGGAAAAGCGGAACAGAAGACAATAGAAGCATAGAAGATGTCGTGCTATAGTCGAATGATGAAAATTAGGTGGACTGATAGCGTGAGGAATTTTGCGGGTCTGTGCAAAATCGGAGCGGAAAGTAATATGTGGAAATCACTGGCAAGGGGAAGGGACAGAGGAATAGAACGATTGTTAAGACCACGAGATATGTGTTCCATGGTTACAGGGGGAACTCTTAGAGGGAAAAACTGTAGAGAAAGACAGAGATTGGAATACATCCGGCAAATAATTGAGCACGTAGGTTGCAAGTGCTACTCTCAGAAGAAGATGTTGGCACAGGACAGGAATTAGTGACGGGCTGCAACAGACCAGTCAGAAGACTGATGACAAAAAAAAAAGACGCCCATGCAGCCTTATGCCCTTTAGACCACCATAACCTCTGGACCACCAAGACGATAATGTCCGGCAGTGCTCGACTACCATTATATGCCGAGAGGGGGAACTCGTAATGCATCCATGTCCACTGCCGAACATGGACGTTTTGAAGGTCACTGTGTTATGGTGTGGGGAGTGTAACGTCTAGTAATAAACAAAGACAATATATTGTGTAATAATGAGAATATTAGATGTGTCATATTGTGTCATTGTGTAAAATTATGTATTTTTTCCTTATTATTTATTTCTGAGAACGTCTGCGTCGGCGAGTAATAAGACCGACACAGAAGATAAATGTTGTACAGAGATCACAAAATGAATTAGTATATAATGCATGATGTAAAGTAAAGTCTTTGTCTTCTTAATCTGGAAGCTGTGAGAGAAAGATCTCCTGTTGTTGTCGTAGAGAGCGAGAAGGTAGCATTCTTTTGTCGAGATTGGGAATTGTACGCCATTACGTGTGCATTTACACAGGTCTGTAATTGTTGGGATATTTAAATGTTTCAATAGAGTTGTTTAAATGAAAACGTGTATTATTTAATTGTTAAAGCTTGCTTGCCTATTATCCCATCCTGTTAAGATATTTTTCAGTTATATAAAAAAAATTATTATCTGTGGAGCTGAGCTGTGTGGAGAAAGAAGAGCCGCTGCCGCGGCGTATTTAAACGACTTACAATATCGTCGAGTATACCGCAAGGAAGCGGTAAAATAATAGTAGAATACCATTATTTCTTTTAGCTCCCAGACTGGCAGTGAAGATCAGCAGATTTTATGATGTGTTGCAGGTTGACGCGGGCTGTTGATAGGATATAAATTACAGTGCAAATAATTTAATGTACTTACCGAATCGGATAGGAATCTTGCTGTGCTCCGTTCTGATCTGGCTAAATTTTATAGTGATAACGTAATTTTCTTTAATGAGAGTCTCATGTTCTTGGGCTAGTCGTGGTATGAAACAGCATTCTAGTAAGAAATAAAATCCACTGCAAACTTGTGTTTTTGAACGATTGTACGAACTGTAACATCAGTGATCATAAAACAGTAATTTCAACTTTGAATAACTATGAAGTAGGAAAGATATATTGATCCTTAGCATGGGTTGCAGTTACTAAAAATCGTTCTTTAAATTGTAGGCCAGATCCAGAACAATAAGACTTCCATAGAATCATTTTATTTTACTAAAAGGTAACGATGATAAAGAAATTAAAGGCACAGCATTGTTAAAAGAATTTCTCGTCACTCTTTCCATATATGCGTTGTTACGCTAATAATAATAATTAAAAAATAAATAAATGAACCAAAGAGACTAACAATTTATAAAAACAATTAACGAAAGAGTAGTCGGGACGGGAAACTGTCGCCCAAAAACGTGGGGCACGAATTTGCAGTGGCCACAATTATAAAATTTTATGTATTTTTCTTTCAGTGTCTATTGTTATGTATGTATAGATATATATGTATTTAGTGTTAAATGTATGTATGTATATCATGATCTATGCTATGTATTAATGAATGTGCAAACACTCTTTCATGACAAAACGCACTACTGCAAGCGAGTCTGAGAAGACGATCCTGATAGTACTGAGAAGCTCTAACGACTACGTAATCCGGGGGGCAGCCGAACCCCGAGATAAGATAAATTAAAGGTAAGACTACAGTGTAGTTGTCCTGTTGGTAGAAGTTGAGCTCCAGTGGAGTAATCTCATATCGCTAGTGGTGTGCATATTGTACGTAGTTTGATGTTAGTATTTGTGACAGGACAAAGTGGTGGTAGATAGTAATTTTTAGTGTGCAGTGTAGTGTATATAAAGTGATGTATTTTGTGTGCAAGGGGAAAAACTGTTAGATTTTGTGTTTTAGTAAGCAATTTAGGAATATGGTTAAGTTGCGTAGTCAACGTCCAAGCAATATGGATACTGAGGAACAACAATTAGCTAGTGAAGGAAATGTGGAACCGGGTGCCTCAAGTAGTACTAGTACTCTCTTTGAGGATATAACAGGCGAAAATGGGGGGGCAGGGGCACAGGAAGTAGTGCCTCCGCCCACTAGTCATCAAGTCGATGTAGATAAAGAAATATACAATACGTAATGTCGTACATTCAAGGTGACGCAGCGCTATGGGCTACAGAAGTAGCAGACAGCTGCAAGACATACGAACAGTTTGAAAGGGCATTTTTGTCAAAATATTGGTCGCCTTGTATACAAGAGCGACTAAGAAAAGAGGTATATAATCCCGAACCGTACTCACCCCGTCTTGGGAATTTGAGGCGGTATTTTGAAAAATATATAAACAAAACGCGCTACTGGGACGAGCCTATATCACCAAGAGACATAGTAAGACTACTAAAATCACATTTACCTATTCATATCAAGGAGAAATTAATACATGTACCAGAAAGCGACATGGAAAACTTCCTGTCGGTCCTAGATTCCATAGACTTGATACAGGAAGACGCAAAATCAGCGTGCGATCACTCGCGGAATAATGGGTCAGGATGTAAACACGATAGAAATAGTAGTGCACAGAACCACAACCATGGAAATGGTGGGGGTGGTAGCAAGCGACAAGAACAATCGCAAAATGGTAGTAACGGTAGAGGCCAGAACGGGTATGGACAACCAATTTATAACAAAAAGCGTCGATTTGACGACAGGTACGAATCCGGAATGTCAGGGACCAACCGCTGGAAAAATGCGCGAGGTCAGTGGCAGAGCAATTATAATGATAGTAATCGAAATTGGCAACAGAATCAGCGTAGAAGCCCAGAACGACAGGCTAGTGACCGGTATGACAACAATAGACCACCACCGCAAAACGCGCCTATTGCGCAGCCGTGGCGGCCTACAAATCAGAATATACATATAGTGGAGGTCGCGGACAATAACCGTCCAAGTACCTCACAAGTAATTAATCCAACAAACTAGAATCGGCCTCGATATGCTCTCCATCGACGGCCGAGGGATGGAGTGAGAGCAACTCGAGTAATAGTAATATACCTGGGATACGCATGCTGCGATACAACGAAGGTGTTAGTATGGATAAAGAGCTACTGAATGAGCCGCACGAATGTAAGAAAGATAATAACGAAAATGTGCAAGCTATTATTGAAGCTAGAATCAATGATGTTGCAGTGAACATAATTATCGACACAGGTGCCTCAGTAAGTGTGACGAGTATGGAGTTATTTAAAGCACTGGGAAAGGGACATAGTCTTCCGACCTTCCCGGTTAACAATGGTAAGGTGTCTGGAGCCATTAGTGCACAGAGCCAATCAGTTAAGTACCAGGTGCAGGTGGAGATTCATAAGGAGGGCGAAGCCATAGTGAGCTCGTTCCTCGTGGTTAAAGGATTAAAGGTGGCCTGCATTCTGGGAGTGGATTTTCTCCGAGAGAGGGACGCATTGATCGACCTCTCCGTAGGGAAATTAAGCATAATTAATAGGGGTAGAAGGATTGAGTTATCTATGATAAAATCGAAGGAGGTACTTGTGCCGTGCTGTAATCGAATCAATATCAAAGGTAGGAACCCTTGGGTACTACAACTCGATAATTTTTCACATGCAACAGACCTCTATTACCCAAATTTAGAGGACCAAAATTTTGAGACAAATGTTGAGGCATTTAAAACCAAAGTGCACGAATCTGAAGGTTTAAATGACACACAAAAGCAACAGTTGACGCAGCTGCTATCGGAATATACTACGGTATTTACCGACCGACCAGGAATAGTCAAAGGGTACCACTATCACATAGAGGTGATGCCCCATAAAACATACTGTCGCGCAACCTACTCCATCCCTTGGTCGAGGAGGGAATTAGTAGCCAAAGAGATTCGAAAGATGTTAGAGTGGGACATCATTGAAGACGTGAAGTTATTTATTCAGTGACATATCACATATAAAGATTAATAGTTGTAAGAAGATGTTAATTGTGTTTTAGAATATAAGGATGTTAGTATTTAAAAAGAAATTTGTGTGTAATGAAGCTGGGAGGAAGTGGAATCAGAAAGTGAGCAATAGCTTACACAGGACAGATTTTGTTTACAGACAATTAGTCATTAAGATATTATGTGCTTATTAAACAATGAACAATCTTCTTGTTGACAAAGTGAGGACTAATTTCTTGAATCATTTTATAAAGAATTAATGTCTTGAACCATTTTCTATGTGTAGTGTGTAAGTGCAATTAATGAGGCAATCTTATAGAGTAAGGTAATTGCTGTAATTGTATTAAGATAAGGAACCCTGAGAGAGAGAGTCTTTACTAGCCAAACATTGACTTTGCAATATGCAACAATTATGTGATGTGATGTTTGCTGCCAGTAGTGATTTGAGAACGACACTGGAGCAGAAGCTAATTAAAAACAACCCGTTCCGTGGAAACTCCGTTCTGTATGTAGCAATGCTTCAATTGAAGCCTGTGTACTGGGTACACGCCCTTGAATATTCATTACGCGATACGGGAGTTAAGTCAGACAATGCAGAACCTACACTGTAGTCATATAGGAGAAATCATTAAAAATAATGTTAGTGATGAATGAAGTATTTATTGAGCAATATGCCCAAGTCAAGCTGTCATGCACATGGTAAAATCTGTATGATAGATGGGTGATAACCAGGCAAGCTACACTAAGGAGGAAAGAAAAACTATGTACAAAAAATCCACACACCTTTAAAAAATTTTACAAAAGGGCTATATACGCCTAGTAACAATATGAAAAGTGTGTTGTGATAAGGTAAAAACAAATAAATGCTATGTAAATGAGAGTGACTATGCAAAGAACAGTTAAAAGGTGTTAAAAAATAAACTGTGTGCATAAACAATTAAGTACAGGACGGAATATTGTGTGTAGTAGGCACAGAAAATGACTGTTGTATCTGCACCAATATATACGTCGATAAGTCTAGTGTTGAGTGATAGACTGTCCTAGTGCAGTGCTCAACGAACAATAGACAATGTATAAAAACAGTAGTTATTGCTCCGTTCGGAGTCGATTTAAACAAACATCGCTCGGCGGAGACATGTAGTATGAGTGTAACGAACCATTTTCGCGTGTTGAAAGACGCTCTGGCAGTGCATCAACCGTGAAAGTGAATGAAAACGTGTAGTACAATGTGCGTGTGACGAACTCTGAATACCAGTGTCACAATGCCACAAGAAACCTGTTATCACGCCAAAACATCATGTGCATACCAGTGAAGCGACGGCTTACTGAACAATAAACGCTTTTAACAAATTGCCTCTTCTTCCACAGCTAGTAATCTGTGTCCTTAAAGACAGTACACCGTTGTGGAATATTTGTTTCATGCGCTACGACGGGGAGCCATGCGGAGAAGCAGAGACGAGTGCCGTGCCGCCATCCAGCCGGTCGCGGTAAACCACTGCCACTCGCCGGTACCAGCGAATGGTTCAGCGCGGTTTGCGACTGCGTGGGCGCCACGCCAGCACGACGTCGATGTTATTGAGAGCCGGTCGTCGAACCCAGCGACCGTCGGTACGCGGCGTTCCAGACGACGCTACTCAACAATTGCTTCGCGCCGCCAGCTCCATACCACATTGTTGTCACTCAAATGAACTATGAACTATGTGTTTAATGTACTAACATGAGAAGTGTTTAATGGACACGAAAAGACGTGATAAACATTTTTTTGTTGTTATCCAACACAAACTCAAAATATTCATGGATTTAGTGATGTATCGATCTAATATGTTTTCGTCATGTTGATGAAGGATACTCGCACGAATGCTAGACATTTTAAACCAACTGTCGCGAGTAAATGCAAGGACGATTCATTATACTATTGTAAAGATGTGTAATAAGTGACTTACATTACAATCCAGAACACAAGTATTATGTTGATAACAAAGAGACTAAAAGTGTAGCATACTATCACAAATAGCCTTTGTTATATGTGAACATTGAATAGGGTTTGAACTTTTGGTGAGATGACCATGGCTCCGGCGCAGTTTTCCCAGGTTTTCTGATCGCACGTAGCCCGAATGGGGGAGCCAAATAAATGTAATGACCCTGGGACTAGGTTGACGGTCACCTCGCAAAGTGTAAGAACAGTATACAAAGTGTAATTAAACCTACAATGTAAAAGAACTGAGTAGTGTAAAGTGAATGCTCCAACAGAAGTAACAGACAATAACTAAACAGACGTTAGTGGCAGCATATTGCCGAACATTTTCAACGTTAGTCAATTGCTGCCAGGGGGCATTGTAACGTCTAGTAATAAACAAAGACAATATATTGTGTAATAATGAGAATATTAGATGTGTCATATTGTGTCATTGTGTAAAATTATGTATTTTTTCCTTATTATTTATTTCTGAGAACGTCTGCGTCGGCGAGTAATAAGACCGACACAGAAGATAAATGTTGTACAGAGATCACAAAATGAATTAGTATATAATGCATGATGTAAAGTAAAGTCTTTGTCTTCTTAATCTGGAAGCTGTGAGAGAAAGATCTCCTGTTGTTGTCGTAGAGAGCGAGAAGGTAGCATTCTTTTGTCGAGATTGGGAATTGTACGCCATTACGTGTGCATTTACACAGGTCTGTAATTGTTGGGATATTTAAATGTTTCAATAGAGTTGTTTAAATGAAAACGTGTATTATTTAATTGTTAAAGCTTGCTTGCCTATTATCCCATCCTGTTAAGATATTTTTCAGTTATATAAAAAAAATTATTATCTGTGGAGCTGAGCTGTGTGGAGAAAGAAGAGCCGCTGCCGCGGCGTATTTAAACGACTTACAATATCGTCGAGTATACCGCAAGGAAGCGGTAAAATAATAGTAGAATACCATTATTTCTTTTAGCTCCCAGACTGGCAGTGAAGATCAGCAGATTTTATGATGTGTTGCAGGTTGACGCGGGCTGTTGATAGGATATAAATTACAGTGCAAATAATTTAATGTACTTACCGAATCGGATAGGAATCTTGCTGTGCTCCGTTCTGATCTGGCTAAATTTTATAGTGATAACGTAATTTTCTTTAATGAGAGTCTCATGTTCTTGGGCTAGTCGTGGTATGAAACAGCATTCTAGTAAGAAATAAAATCCACTGCAAACTTGTGTTTTTGAACGATTGTACGAACTGTAACATCAGTGATCATAAAACAGTAATTTCAACTTTGAATAACTATGAAGTAGGAAAGATATATTGATCCTTAGCATGGGTTGCAGTTACTAAAAATCGTTCTTTAAATTGTAGGCCAGATCCAGAACAATAAGACTTCCATAGAATCATTTTATTTTACTAAAAGGTAACGATGATAAAGAAATTAAAGGCACAGCATTGTTAAAAGAATTTCTCGTCACTCTTTCCATATATGCGTTGTTACGCTAATAATAATAATTAAAAAATAAATAAATGAACCAAAGAGACTAACAATTTATAAAAACAATTAACGAAAGAGTAGTCGGGACGGGAAAGGAGGCATAATCTAGTGTGGGTGTAACGAGCTCAAACCCTTTAAACGTGTTGCACTCAGTAGTCAGCGGCATTGTGACACTATTCTCCTTCCCGAGCGCGTCTTTTCAGGGTGATTTCGGCCTTGACTTCACTTTCATAGATGACAAGGCACGACCGCACCTAACACCGCAGATTGAGGAGCTCTTGGAGAATGGACTGGCCTTCCCGTTCCCCTGACTTAAATTCCATCTCCCACGAGTGGGACGCAGTGGGGAGATGTATTGCAGCATGGTGACAAGTAGCACCGATCATCCAGCAGTCGCCAACCACACTGGTGGAGGGATGGAACGCCCTCCCACAAGAACTCCTTACCAACCTTGTGGCAATCGTGGGAATATGTTTCAGAGCAAGCGTTGGCTTCATGCTGATCAGACACGCTATTAGGAACCAAAAACCACCTTTCATAATGTCCAGTGGGCCATCGTAATTCGCGGTGACTCCAGTATATTTGTTGTGTTTGCATAAGTATTAGTTCTGTTCATCTCTTTCGTGTTTCTCTTACTCGCCTTCTGTGGTATTCTGTATCAGGTCTCTGCATGTATGGTCCAAGTTTCATCGAACTATGTTACTTGTCAGTGGCAGACCATTTGAAAGTTACATATTTATGTATATGGCATTTAAATACAAAACGTGTCATGGGCTTCTACAGAGCGTGACACGTAGGGAGCTAAAGAGTAGAGGCACTGGCCTTAGATTGCCTCTGGTACGTGGTGCTCCCGCACGTCCTGGAAGCGCATGTGTGATTTCAGAAGTACATATTCATTACTGTGTGTGTGTGTCTATGTGTATAGATATTCACTTGCAAAGCCCTTGTTAAGGGAAATGGTCGTACTGTTAAAGTATACTACAAGAAGAAATATACCAGAAGGGGGAAGTGTTATAAAATTTCCAGTAAAATAATGAACAGACGACGCTACACTATGGTGTGTATATATGGCTAGAAATAACGGTGTTGCAGGCAGAATAAAAACAGTAAAACAAAAAGGGATATGTGTCTAAGGTGGTTCATTATTAAAATATTGAACAGCAGCTTAAATGTGTAAGACGAAAGGTCCATTGTAAAACAACAACATAGAGGACGTGTTCTTACTGACACAGAATTTTAAGGAAAATATACGTGGGCGGAGGCCAGCAACGAGCTCCTCGGCCAGAAGTAGAGGCGTATAAGCCTTCCACGAAATGTCGATCTGCAAGATGAAGCTGATCATTTAAAATGTAGCCATCGTTTTTCTCTGTGTTTGAAAATTTCGAGCTCTTCCCATACATCTAATCTACGTCCACATACTTCTTTGTTTAAGTTAACGATATCCTTTGAATCCCTCAGAGACATATAACTTTAATGGCACTCTATTTTACCCCCCCCCCCCCTCTCTCTCCCAGCTGTTTAGGTGATATGTTTATTCTTGTAATGACTGTATACTTGTGAAATCACACACGCTGCTCATTCCAACTACGAGCATATAGGACGTGCAGGAGCGCCCCATACCAGAGGCGACCTAACGCTGGATCCGTTTTGCTTTACAAGATGGCCAATGCTCACTATCGTCAATGAGATGCGGACATCCAACGCCTTTACGACCATTAGCTCTGTCACGCAGCATTCACTCACTTTCGAAAAACACATAATAAATGTGATGGCCCTTGCCTTTTTGTGGTGTTCCTGTAGAGCCACAAATCCCTAACGATCTTCCTTCGTCAATGTTACACAAAACAGCACATTTATCCGCTATCTGCACAGGAATTCTATCGAATCGTTTCCTTGTACCTCTGCCTTTTATTCGTTATTGTATATTCATCGTAAAGCGTTACACTCCATTCAGAGTAACGATGCGTCATTTTATTTCAGAAATATTACTACTCGACTGACGTCGCTTTCGGTTCAGGCCAAAGATTCAGACGATAAGGATGTTAGAAGGTTGTCGATGAAAGACTGCTGTTTTAGTGGTGAAAAGCGCAGTAGCTGTCGTAAAATCATCATGAGAATCAAGATTTGAAAATTTATTTCTGTAGTTGGCTAGCGGTTACAAATCATTAAAACGTCCAAACAGCTAAAAGCGACGTTCTCTGAAATGTTATGATAGAGTCTCTCTCAACAAAAATTATAGCACGGACATATGCCAACCGTATTGCCGATTACTATAATGTTAGTTAGAACCAGGACAACAATACCGTACGCCGGCCGCGGTGGTCTCGCGGTTCTAGTCGCGCAGTCCGGGACCGTGGGACTGCTACGGTCGCAGGTTCGAATCCTGCCTCGGGCATGGATGTGTGTGATGTCCTTAGGTTAGTTAGGTTTAAGTAGTTCTAAGTTCTAGGGGACTGATAACCACAGCAGTTGAGTCCCACAGTGCTCAGAGCCATTTGAACCATTTGAACAATACCGTACACGGTTGGTTTCCTCGGAAAAGCAGCTCAACAAAGCCTAGCGGCTATATAAGGAAACGCGCTGCCGCTGAAACTCACACGGCTTCAGCAGCACGAGAGAGCAACACTGGGCGACGACCGCACTGGAAACGAAGTGAGCGTTTGCCGTCATTTGCCGGTCCGGCCGCCTTGGTGCTGCTAGTATTATATTCGACACCGCATTGTGCGACCTCCACACCGGATGGGGATGAAATGACGATGAAGACATCACACAACCCAGTCTCTGAGCGGAGAAAATCCCCAACCCAGCCGGGATTCGAACGGCGGACCGTAGGACGGAAATCCGTCACGCTCACAACTCAGCTGTCGGGGCGGACGTCGGCAGCACTGCACGGCGAGAACTTCTCACGTAAGTATAGGTAAGTACGTCTGTCCACAGGTGCGTCGGCGAATACTCGTCTGCGACTCTTCACGTATGCGACTCTTCACTTCTGCGACTCTGCACATCTGCGACTCTACACGCCTGCAGGACTACGCGCCGGCTGTGGCTACGCATCTCACTCTCACGCGTCTGGGTCTGCACGTCAGTGACTTCTACATGTTTGTTGCTACATCTCTGTGACTTTGTGTGTCTAGGATTACACATCCGGGAAAGCAACGTACTGTTTGCATCTACCAGTCAACTCGGCTGGGACTTTGCACTGCGCGACCCCGAGTCTACGCTTCGCATCCATGAGTCTATACTTCACATCCATGAGTCTACACTTCGCATCCACTAGTCTACGCCACACGTGAATGAGTTTTCGGTTCTCATCCACGGGTCTACACTGCACGTCCACGAGACTACGCCACGCGTCTGTAACTCTACACATCCGTGACTCGGCTTCACATCGGCTACTCTACGCTACACGTCGGCCACACCACGCATCATCGACTCTACCCGCCCCACCCACTCTACGCGTCTGCCAAGCACCGCTGATCCTGAGGACAACGCCTCTGCATAACAGCTCATCGTGGTCCCTCAGTTCCGACCAAGGTTTTCGGGAGGTTTCCCTTGGTTGTAAGGCGAATGCCGGAACTGTTTACCCCCTCCCATCGATAAAGAGATAATTCCTGTAAAGAAGAAATTGAGAAATAAATGCTGTAAGCTTATATATCTTGTGTCAATTATTTTTGACTGTGTATGTTGAGTAATAAATGAATTATCCATTTACGTTGCCTAAGGCATGTAACGAAATCGCCGTAATGTCGAATTCGTTAAAGAATGATGAATAATAAATTTTATCTTTTTGCTTTTGAGATAATTTTCTTTCGTGCGAACTTTGTTGTAGAACCGTTCTCTTATTTTCGTGTGGTAATAAAAAATTTTACTTTCTTAAGAATTACGTACATTTAAAGAAAAATATTACGTGCACTCATATTAACTGGATAATAATATTTAGTTGAGAATTGAGTCCTTTAGATCATTCGGCCTTGGCATACACTTTCCTGATGCAGTGGGTTTCTTGTTAAATATTTTTACTGAATTTTATCCCGGCAATAGCCATAGAACACAAGATTATCTCTATCAGCAGAAAATGTTGTAATTATTGCCAAGCCGACATTTATCACTGATCAAACCTACTTCACTATGCATTTGAGTTATTTTAAAGAACCAAACTGTTTAAATTTCAGTGTTAACTAACATTAACTATCCGCCTACGAATGCACAAACGTATAATTAATTCAAATTTTATCAGCCACAGGATCACTGAAAAAAAAGAACAATTTCTTAATTCACGATTGATTTTTATGCATCTGTTCCCGATTTACGGGTTTGATAATTTTTTAAATGTGCCGCCTCTTCAGATCTGCGATTGTTGATCGCGGCACAGCCCAGCAACACCGCTAAAAAATGCTGAAAAATTCTTAAAGAAATTTTATAGATGACGTGGGCAAGCTAATTTACATAAATAATTCACACTTTTGATAAATACTGATATATTTAGCTCAAACAACAATTCAACTCACATTAATTCGTAACACATCGTCTAATGGCGGCTAAGTCCAGACGGAGACAAAAGACTTCTACACATTCGTTAAAAGCTTCTTCACAGCGTCCAACCTCAATCGCGTCTCATCAGACAAGACCAAAGAATACATAATGTTTAATCCTTATATAGCATTTCCCGACTATTAACATTTCTTTGTAAATTGATTTCTGGCAAAATGCGATATCTCTGATACAGCAAATACTGACACATTTTACATTCACAAAATAAATACAGAAAAATTCCTATCCTAAATACAGAGAAATATTACAATAAAAATATAAGGAGAATAATTAATACCACATTAAGTAATATTTTTGTTCAATAATTACGATATATACAACTTGCCCAGAGCGGCGTATATGGTACAAATAAACTGTGAAAATGCCAGGGAACGTTACATTGCCCCCTGGCAGCATTTAGCAAAGAGTTTTTACACTTTGACACAATGGTGCCAGTAACGTTCTTTACACTTCTGTATGTTTTACGGAATGGCTCTTTTATTTAGTCCCAGGGTTATATAAGTTCATGGCTCCCCCATTTGGGCGTAGGCAAACAGGAAACCTGGGCAAAACTGTGCCGGAGCCCAGCCATCCCAGTTGGTTTATAGTCAATATTGTCTTTTTAACAGTTATTCATTTGAATTAAATTAGCAGTTTGTCACAAACGGGGTTACACAATTACACAATATCACAGTCACATACAGTTCAATGGAAGGTTTTTTTGTGTGTGATACTGTTATTCTTGTGATGCACTACAAGGTCACTTGTCCTAGGATATATCACTCACGGACATACATAGTAAATGTTCAATGTTTATCGAAATGAAGTCATTAACATGTTATTCAGTTTATGTGAACATTTCAAAAAAAGTCAATAATGTTGTATTTGGTGAACGGTGCGGAGTGATTGTTGGGCGGCGCTCGGCGCGGCGCGGTTGAGTGGCGCTCGGCGCGGCGCGCTGACTCCGTGTAGGTCACCGCCCCCGGCGTTGACAGCTACGGCGCGGAGGGGCGTGGCTGTCTGTCTGCTACGGGCTGCTGCGACCGCTGCATAGCTGGTGTAGTCGGATGCGCGTTGGATATCAGCTCGCCCGTGCGACGTCTTCTTGCGGTGCTCCAGGAAACATGCAACAAGTTCACAAACAGTGTACTATCCTTATAGGCATTTTTCCTGCTGTGGGAAAGAACGCACACAGTTAGTGGTAGTTATTACTCAGTAGGCCTTCACTAGTCTGGTTTGCACAATGTTTCGTTGTCACAGTAACACTTTTATGGGCACACAATATTCTTCACCATGTCATGACTTGTCATTAGTCACACGCAAGTTTTCACCTTAGGACAAAATCAAAATGTATTTCTGTAGTCAATGCGCTTTCCTAGCGTCCCTTGACACACAAAGAGTTAAAGTTTGACACTAACTTGATCACCTTCCGTTATCGGTTCACTGTTCGTGTCGTGCTAGTTCCTTGTCCACTTGCACACACGGTGATGATACAGTTTTTTATTACTTATACACAACTACTCCGTGACGTATTGCTGCAGGTTTAACAGTCACTGTCTGTCTCTGCCGCACAATACTGCACTTTTGTTAAAGTTCCTTTATTTCTATTTACAATTTCCGCTGCTCAATTTTGTTTGTAACAGCACATTCGTAACTCTTTACCAAGGTGTGAGATTTGCGTACATGGTAACAATTACTCAAAATTCGTATTAGTTTGCCCATAGTCATCTATATTCGTGTTCGATTAGATTTTATTTGTGCATTCCAGCCGGATTCAGGCATATTGTTCAATAACTCCTTTGTACTCATGTCACACTTTACTATTAACGTCCTACGTAACTACAGTGTAGTCTCTGTAGGCAAAAATTTACTTGGACTGTATCTGGCTAGCTCCTTTTAATTGATTGAATATGCACATGCTTCAATTGAAGCTTCTTTGTGCGTAACTTTGCGTTACATTAATTTACAACAAGGTTGCCTCCCGTGGTGCCCTCGGGTCACTACTGGGTGCATTATTTTCTCTGATAATATTGGTGAGATAATAAAGTTCTCAGGGCCTCATATTACTGATATTATTCTGGGTTCGGATCTGTCAATCTGACAGCTACACATATATACATACATACACATAATAGAAAAGATTGTGCCAAGAAATATTTCAAATTTGACACACATATTGGAAATTATGTAATACACTAACTAATCCTTACTAAAATGTTCTTCTTGACTGAACTTTGTCACAGCTTAACACTACAAATAATTGCACTAATCAGATTATCTGTGCAAACATTTAGAGCATGTTTTAGATAACACAAATTAAAAGAGTACATAACACAAATATCCATACACATGAGAAAGTCAATCATATTCTTATAACTAAACACTTCTACACTAGTACACATTATCTCTAAAGATCACACATCATTAATGTTCATTTTACAAAAGAGTGGTGTCCACATAGGACTATTAGTCTTTTATTGTAGGAATGCTTTTACATCCTTACACGAATCCAGTTCCCGTACTCTCCGTGAGTGGGGATCTGCTGAGAGATAGCTACTATTTCCTTCTTGGACTAAGGAATGGAGTATGAGGCTCGACAGTAAGTTTTGTGAGGCTTTACCTCGATATTGTACTGATATCCCTTAACAAATCTGTATAATTAAATAATAACTGTACCAAATCCTGCTGTTGCATAGAATTCAAATTTTCGGACTGTGACACTTTGTTCACTAATGCGTCCATATTCGCTTTTGATTGATCAACTTGTACGTCAGGATAATAGAGATTCTGTCCTAGACAATGATTGTCTAAATGTAGTATCGACTGATTCCTACATTTTATATTAATAGCATTACAATTAGGTACAGGTACCTCTTCAGATCTGAGCATGGACAATTCTATTCTCCTACCAGCATTCATCAAACTTAATTTTCCCCGAGAAAGGTCGATTATTGCGTCCCTTTCTCTTAAAAAATCTACCCCCAAAATGCAGGCTACCTTTAAACCCTTTACTACCAGGAATGAGCTCGCTATGGCTTCTTCCCCTATATACATCTCTACCTGCACTTGGAGTTTAATTATTTGTCGCTGTGCACTTATGGCTCCAGTGACTTTACAATTATTCACGGGAAAAGTCAGCATACGCCTTTCCTTCCCCAGTACTTTGAATAAGTCCATACTCATAACACTGACAGTAGCACCTGTATCTACAACCGCTTGCACATCAATATTATTAATTTTGATCTCTATTATCGCTTGTACTTTGTCTTTGTGTTCCTTTATGCACGTGGATGGTTCAGTTATTAGTTCGTCTCCCATCTGTACCCCGTCATTATATCTAAGGATACAGATTTTGTTCGGTGTTTTGTTCTGTGTCGGGCTGCTCTCACTCCAAACCTCAGCCGACGATGGAGAGCGTATCTCG
Source organism: Schistocerca nitens (assembly GCF_023898315.1). Taxonomy (NCBI): domain Eukaryota; kingdom Metazoa; phylum Arthropoda; class Insecta; order Orthoptera; family Acrididae; genus Schistocerca; species Schistocerca nitens. Next base: position 556,543,243 of record NC_064615.1, on the reverse strand, counting down.
GCTGCATCTAGTTTGTTGAATTATTGCTAGTGGATGGGCGTGGCTGCTCTGTGTCACTGACCTCCACTATGTGCACATTGTGTTGCGTCGGCCGCCACGGTTGCGCAATTGGCGCATTTTGTGGTGGCGGTCGGTTATTGTCATATCTATCACTGTTTTGCCGGTCCGGACTGGGCCTCTGGTTCTGTGGCCAAGTTCGGTTTGCATCATTATAAGTATTAGTGTTGTACGGCCCCCTGGCATTTTTCCATCTATGATTGCTTGGTGGGCTTGTTTCATACCGGTCATCGAACCTCCTCTTTCGGTCATTATTCACCGGCGGACTATTGCCATTCCGGTCTCTACCCCTATTTCCGTTTTGTGCATACTCTTGTCTCCTATTATTACCTCCGCCGTTTCCATTACTTGGTGGAGGCGTGTTATTTCTACCATTTCTATAACCGTTTCCGTTATTTCTAGCCTGTTCAGAGGCTGCCTTAACGTCCTCCTGAATCAGGTCAATTGAGTCCAGAACAGACAAGAAATGTTCCATATCATTTTCAGGCACGTGTATAAGCTTTTCCTTTACATGTATCGGCAAGTGTGATTTCAAAAGTCTGATCAAATCCCGGGATGAAATCTGTTCGTCCCAGTAACGGGTCTTGTTAATGTACTTCTCAAAATATTTTCGCAAATTTCCTAGTCGTGGAGAATACGGCTCTGGATTATATACCTCCTTCCGTAATCTCTCTTGAATACATGTTGACCAATATTTGGCCAAGAATGCCCTTTCGAATTGCTCATATGTATCACAACTGTCAGCTGCTTCGGTTGCCCATAATGCAGCATCTCCTTGTATGTATGACATAACAAACTGTATTTTCTGGGTATGACTCCAAACGCTAGGCAAAATGTTTCTAAATCCCTTGATAAACACTACAGGGTGAACAGATTTCTTCTCCGTTGTAAAGATCTGAAACTGTCGGTTCCTAATCAGACTTTCTTCAATCACTACTTTGGAATGACATTTATTTGTTCCACTTACATTGGTTGCCTGTTCTGTCTCGCAGTCGCAATTTTTTACTGCAGTATTTATATGTCTATCATTGTTGGACCTGCCTGGCGTGACATACGCCTGTGCCTCGTCCTGCCGCAAGCTAAGTTCCATTTCGGCAAGACGACGGTCCACACTCCGCTGCCACAGCGGAATGTCTCTTTGCACAATCTTTTTTAGATTCTGCACATCCGCTTTTGAGTCCACTTCTCTGGCCTCAATTGCGGCGTGCACTTTCTGATCTATTTCTTTTATGACTTCACGTTCTACTTTGTGCACTTGTTCGGTCACTTTGTCCTCAATTACTTGAGTTGTGTCAAGTTCTAGTTGTTCGACCCTATTAGTCAAGACACTGATCTCCTCTACGATATTGGCATTAGCCACTTGAATACTGTCTACTCTTTCGCTTAATTCTTGCACCGTTTTGGGTATGGTTTCATATTTTTGTTTCAAACTAACAATCTCACTTTGCATAACTTCTAAAGTTTGCATCAACTGTAAGTCCCTCTCATGCAGGCGTCGGTCACGCTCTGCTTGTTTAGCTTCACGTTCTCTATCGCGCTCTGCTTCTTTGGCATCACGTTCTTTATCGCGCTCTGCTTCTTTGGCATCACGTTCTTTATCGCGCTCTGCTTGTTTACTTGCAAATTCAACTTGGAAATTGAGCATACGCTCGAACATAACTCTTAATGATTGCACTTCAGACATCACACCACTCTCTGGTCCGTGTCCAGTGCTTGCTGATTGCACAGAATTTCCGCTCTCAACTGAATCACTGGGTGGCAGTGGCAATATTTCTTGCCCTTCTGCCCCCAGATTTTCACATAGTACTTCCTGAACTACGTCACTAACATTACTTTGTGTCCCACTTTCCAACTCGGTATCACTACTTACTGACTGTTGCTCATTATCCATATTGATATCTTTCTGACTACGCAGTCTAACCATAGTAAACACAAGAAATAAAATCTGAACTAAATATCCTAACACTCAGGTTTCACTGACATAACCACACAAGAAATGGACATTAACTAATACACACTTACTATATACTACAATGACTAACTACCTAAATGTCCTGTTATTTTAAAACAAAGTACTAACAACAAGCACACCACTAATGATCCGAGAACACTGCACTGAGGCTACTTTACTACCCACAGGACAACTACACTGTAGCTTTACCTTTTGGTGATCTATCTTGGGTGCAGCTGCCCCCTGATATTGTGGTAGGTAATTAATTTTTCGAAATAATGAGCTCTCTTCTTCAGCTTGCCTCTGGATACATAGTGTTCTCATGCAAAAAATCATACACAGGTATTACCACACAATATTGGTTATGAAATACATACAATACATAGAAAAATTATTAAATGTTCTCCAACAAAGTTCGACTATATTAATTCCCTAGTTATCTCACGGGTATTTAGTGGCCACTGCATATTCGGGCGCCACGTTGGGCGCCAATTGTAACGAAATCGCCGTAATGTCGAATTCGTTAAAGAATGATGAATAATAAATTTTATCTTTTTGCTTTTGAGTTAATTTTCTTTCGTGCGAACTTTGTTGTAGAACCGTTCTCTTATTTTCGTGTGGTAATAAAAAATTTTACTTTCTTAAGAATTACGTACATTTAAAGAAAAATATTACGTGCACTCATATTAACTGGATAATAATATTTAGTTGAGAATTGAGTCCTTTAGATCATTCGGCCTTGGCATACACTTTCCTGATGCAGTGGGTTTCTTGTTAAATATTTTTACTGAATTTTATCCCGGCAATAGCCATAGAACACAAGATTATCTCTATCAGCAGAAAATGTTGTAATTATTGCCAAGCCGACATTTATCACTGATCAAACCTACTTCACTATGCATTTGAGTTATTTTAAAGAACCAAACTGTTTAAATTTCAGTGTTAACTAACATTAACTATCCGCCTACGAATGCACAAACGTATAATTAATTCAAATTTTATCAGCCACAGGATCACTGAAAAAAAAGAACAATTTCTTAATTCACGATTGATTTTTATGCATCTGTTCCCGATTTACGGGTTTGATAATTTTTTAAATGTGCCGCCTCTTCAGATCTGCGATTGTTGATCGCGGCACAGCCCAGCAACACCGCTAAAAAATGCTGAAAAATTCTTAAAGAAATTTTATAGATGACGTGGGCAAGCTAATTTACATAAATAATTCACACTTTTGATAAATACTGATATATTTAGCTCAAACAACAATTCAACTCACATTAATTCGTAACACATCGTCTAATGGCGGCTAAGTCCAGACGGAGACAAAAGACTTCTACACATTCGTTAAAAGCTTCTTCACAGCGTCCAACCTCAATCGCGTCTCATCAGACAAGACCAAAGAATACATAATGTTTAATCCTTATATAGCATTTCCCGACTATTAACATTTCTTTGTAAATTGATTTCTGGCAAAATGCGATATCTCTGATACAGCAAATACTGACACATTTTACATTCACAAAATAAATATAGAAAAATTCCTATCCTAAATACAGAGAAATATTACAATAAAAATATAAGGAGAATAATTAATACCACATTAAGTAATATTTTTGTTCAATAATTACGATATATACAACTTGCCCAGAGCGGCGTATATGGTACAAATAAACTGTGAAAATGCCAGGGAACGTTACAGGCAGGAAGCTTCATCTGATCGCTGTAGTATGCAAAGAAACTGATCAGTAGACATCTGTGGCTAATGTACGAAGTTCTAGTAAAAAAAGTCTGAGAAATCGCCTAAGAAAAAAGATTAAGCTCTAGCGAAAATGACTCAATAAATCACTTAGCAAAAAAGACGAAGCTCTAGCAAAAAAGACTTAATAATATTTACAAAAAAAGACTGTAAAATAACTTAGCAAAAAAGACTGAAAAATCACGTAGCAAAAAAGCCTCAAAGATCAGTTATTCTTCTTAAGTCGTTGGAAAATCACATAAGTTATGGAAAATATCACTTATTAGCTGAATAAGCATTTATTAGCTGAAAAATCACTTTCTTTTTTATGTCATTGGCAATTACTATCTGATTTGAGCGTGGCATTGAGACTTACAGTCCGCAGCTCGTGGTCGTGCGGTAGCGTTCTCGCTTACCGCGCCCGGGTTCCTGGGTGCGATTCCCGGCGGGGTCAGGGATTTTCTCTGCCTCGTGATGACTGGGTGTTGTGTGATGTCGTTAGGTTAGTTAGGTTTCAGTAGTTCCAAGTTCTAGGGGACTGATTACCATAGCTGTTAAGTCCCATAGTGCTCAGAGCCATTTGAACCAATTTTTTGAGACGTACAACACTGCTTGGTACCCACTCAGTTTTTTTTTTTTTTAAGCTTATTCAGTGAAACATGTATGGCAGGCTGTCTACTTCTGCACCTGAAAGACGTTTATCGCCTTCAGTGTCCGTTGTGTTCCTTAATGTGCAGACCATAGCTCATATGCTCTTTAATGTTACTGTGATGATACGTGCAGTTTCAGAAAACAAACAGACGAACATTTGTGTTTACATTGAGATTTTATTGATGTGTCGAATACACGATACAGCATACCGACGTGGATCGACAGATTTCAGCCTTTGTATTTGGGACGCTTAGGAGAAATCGGACTCTGTCGCTGTAGCTAGTTCAGTGCAATATCACTGTAAAGTCTAGCTATTCTTTACGTTTGGCAGAAGCACATTTTACACATTTGCGTCAGCGAATTATGCTTAATTTATGTCTTCTCTTATATGTACCTACGACACCGTGAGTAGTGAAACATTCTCAGTACCAGTGCAGTAAAATTACTTCACTGTCGTGAATACTGAAACGTTGAATGTTTTCAGTTACACCATTGCTCGTATAGTGCATCGAGAAAATGTGCCACAGTAGGAGAAGGAAATTATCCGATCTCGAATTGAGATATAGCTACATATTAACAATCATTGGTGTTGCATTCTAACAAGTCCAAGTGTCAAAATGTTGGATTTTCTCACACCAGTTTAGAAAAATGTTGTGTTGGTTTTCGAATACCACGTCACATAAATAGTACAAAAACTAAAATACGCAAACGAACAAGCAGATCTTCAGTATTCATAAACAGGTGGTGTCACAGCCATAGCTAATTATACAAAGTCGTGATTATGAAGATTTTCGACCTCGAAGGATAAATACTGCCATACAGACGTCTCATCCGACCGAGATTTATTTAAAATACGAAGACTGTCCTAAAAGGAGGCACAATTACACCTTCAGCTTGTAACCATTCTTATGTTTTTGTCTGAAATGAATTAATCATGTCCAGATTTCTCCAGTTCGACTTGTTTAGTGGTCGAGTAGAGTCAGTACTATACGTTTATCAAGCTCTCAGCCATATGGCTAATGCAACATGTTCTCAACAAGGAACTCTCTTTTGACTCGAGCTTTACTGTGGAGATATTGAAAGACCGAGATGATAAATGCAGCCATCTACCTGAAGGTTTTGGATAGTCAGATCAATTTTCCTAACTGTAACATGTTGCAGAAAAGACGAGCGTTCCTTGCGCACTGATAGGCGAACTAATTATCATCAAAATTCAACGCCATGTAAGGCACAGTGATAGTCAGAGTGTTATTTGTGTAAATAATATATTAGGTCAGAAGCTTAATATTAGTAGAAGTGCTCAGTAAAGTGCCATCTTGTGAGTTTTCAAGCAATTTTATCGGAAAGTCACATTCGTTAAATGTTATGTTGATATGCTGTTTTATTAAACTAACAATTACGGTACAGTCATTGTTTGCAAGACCAAAGATAAAGATTAACAATATTCAGGGTCAAAATTATGATCTGGGTCATTTGTTTTTCAGTCAAATAACATATATTAATTTCATTGAAAAAGGATTCCTCTCTCGCAGCCGAATTGTTTGATGTACCGTCTAGCTTTGACTTCACATAGTGTAGCGTACGCTGCACTCATTTACATTCAAAATTAAACTTCCACGTAGTTCTGTTGCCCTGCGCCGACGCTAACACATTTCGATATCTAAATAAGTTTTATACAATTTTTCAGATACCAACAAGACATTACGAACACGAGTGTAGAAGTTGAACATTATCCTTTCACCCGTCTCTCGAAATTCACCCAACAGGTTTTGGCGATAGCAGCATTCTTTCTCTTCCAAAAACTCCCATTCAGTTCCCAGAGAAATTCTACTGCGTTTCCATCTGGGCTGCACTAACGTAATGCGCTCCTCGTTGTTTGTATGTCGATGTCTACTGCCGCGCCTACTCGTTAGGGTCTCGAAACACAGTGGCAGTACTTCATGAAAAGCTGTTTCTTACAAAAGATAATGAGCATTACTGACGTCTTCATAATGGTGACCGATTGTTATATGTAGATCGAGGATACGGCCAGTATTACTGACACACTCGTCAGTGGATTACAGTTCATCACGGATGTAGCGGACACTGGCAGATCAACCCAGCGATGTGGCTCATTGGCTGACACATTGGGATCGCATTTGGGTAGTCGATATTTCAGATCCACCGCCGTTCATCCACATCTATATTTCCCCGTGATTTACGTAAATAGTTGAGGTAGATGCTGGGCTGATTCCTACCAGAAGGCTGGCGCTGATTTCCTTGTCCAAGCGGAGCTTGTTCTCCTGCCTAATGATCTCGTCGTTTGCGCAATGTTAAACTCTAGTCTTTCACGTTCTTCCTCACTGCCGTAACCGTCAATGGATTGCGAAAGAACAGAATCTGAGACGTAGTGCAAGATGGTTTCCCGTTAATGTGTAGCAAATGTGGGTGTACGTGCTTTGTAAGGTCTGGGAGGCCGAGCGCGGACTGGTGGCCACACAGTTGCCTGCGGATGGTGCTGGAGACACCAGGGTTAACACCTTGGCAGATGGCACGTACCAGAGAGTGCTAGACTTCATATCGCAATTAGTTTTGGTCATCTGACGACTTTAAAAGACGCTAAATGGAAACATCATCTGTAAAAAATCTAAGACAGCTACTCAGATTGTCGTTAATATACACTCCTGGAAATGGAAAAAAGAACACATTGACACCGGTGTGTCAGACCCACCATACTTGCTCCGGACACTGCGAGAGGGCTGTACAAGCAATGATCACACGCACGGCACAGCGGACACACCAGGAACCGCGGTGTTGGCCGTCGAATGGCGCTAGCTGCGCAGCATTTGTGCACCGCCGCCGTCAGTGTCAGCCAGTTTGCCGTGGCATACGGAGCTCCATCGCAGTCTTTAACACTGGTAGCATGCCGCGACAGCGTGGACGTGAACCGTATGTGCAGTTGACGGACTTTGAGCGAGGGCGTATAGTGGGCATGCGGGAGGCCGGGTGGACGTACCGCCGAATTGCTCAACACGTGGGGCGTGAGGTCTCCACAGTACATCGATGTTGTCGCCAGTGGTCGGCGGAAGGTGCACGTGCCCGTCGACCTGGGACCGGACCGCAGCGACGCACGGATGCACGCCAAGACCGTAGGATCCTACGCAGTGCCGTAGGGGACCGCACCGCCACTTCCCAGCAAATTAGGGACACTGTTGCTCCTGGGGTATCGGCGAGGACCATTCGCAACCGTCTCCATGAAGCTGGGCTACGGTCCCGCACACCGTTAGGCCGTCTTCCGCTCACGCCCCAACATCGTGCAGCCCGCCTCCAGTGGTGTCGCGACAGGCGTGAATGGAGGGACGAATGGAGACGTGTCGTCTTCAGCGATGAGAGTCGCTTCTGCCTTGGTGCCAATGATGGTCGTATGCGTGTTTGGCGCCGTGCAGGTGAGCGCCACAATCAGGACTGCATACGACCGAGGCACACAGGGCCAACACCCGGCATCATGGTGTGGGGAGCGATCTCCTACACTGGCCGTACACCACTGGTGATCGTCGAGGGGACACTGAATAGTGCACGGTACATCCAAACCGTCATCGAACCCATCGTTCTACCATTCCTAGACCGGCAAGGGAACTTGCTGTTCCAACAGGACAATGCACGTCCGCATGTATCCCGTGCCACCCAACGTGCTCTAGAAAGTGTAAGTCAACTACCCTGGCCAGCAAGATCTCCGGATCTGTCCCCCATTGAGCATGTTTGGGACTGGATTAAGCGTCGTCTCACGCGGTCTGCACGTCCAGCACGAACGCTGGTCCAACTGAGGCGCCAGGTGGAAATGGCATGGCAAGCCGTTCCACAGGACTACATCCAGCATCTCTACGATCGTCTCCATGGGAGAATAGCAGCCTGCATTGCTGCGAAAGGTGGATATACACTGTACTAGTGCCGACATTGTGCATGCTCTGTTGCCTGTGTCTATGTGCCTGTGGTTCTGTCAGTGTGATCATGTGATGTATCTGACCCCAGGAATGTGTCAATAAAGTTTCCTCTTCCTGGGACAATGAATTCACGGTGTTCTTATTTCAATTTCCAGGAGTGTAGATCAAGAATAATAGAGGGGAACGCCGGAATTACTTCTGTTTTAGTCGACGACTTTCCGTCTATTACTACGAACTGTGACCTTTCAGGCAGGAAATCACGAATCCAGTCATACAACTGAGGCGATATTCCATAAGCATGCAGTTGGGTTAGAAGACGCTTGTGAGGAACGGTGTCGAAAGCCTTCTGGAAATCCAAAAATATGGAATCAATTTGACATCCCCTGTCGATAGCACTCATTACTTCATGAGTATAAAGAGCTAGTTGTGTTTCACAAGAACGATGTTTTCTGAAACCGTGCTGACTATATGTCAATAAATCGTTTCCTTCGAGGTAATTAATAATGTTCGAACACAGTATATGTTCGAAAACCCTACCGCAAATCGATGTTAGTGACATGAGCCGGTAATTCAGCGGATTACTCGTATTTCCCTTTTTGGCTATTGGTGTGAGCTGAGCAACTTCCCAGTCTTTGGGTGCCGATCTTTCTGTGAGCGAGTGGTTGAATATAATTGCTAACTATGTAGCTATTGTATCAGCATACTCTCGTCCAACTTTCCTATGACGACCGTTGCCGACCACTATGCAGCACACCTCACCTTCAACATCAAGAGCATCTACAACTGCACCGAATAAAAAATAAAAGAATAAAAACGTAGAAACCGACCTCCTGGAGGATGAATTTGGACTCCAGAGAAATGTAGGAACACTCGAGGCAGTAATGTCCCTACGATTTTTCTTAGAAGGTTGGTTAAGTAAAGGTAAATGTTACATTTATGACGTTTGTAGAATAAGAGAAAATGGTGACAGGAATACACACTCACAGTGTCAGAAATTATGAGACAACAAGGTAAAATACAGGGAGCGAAAAGCTACTTACAACTTGCACAGAAACCAGACGGCAGATGAAAGAGTCGAGGGGCACGAAAGGGAGGCAGTTGTTGAGAAGGGAGTGAGACAGGTTTGAATCCTATCCCCGAAGTTGTTCAATCTGTATACTGAACAGCAAACGAAACCAAAGAAAAATTTGGAGAAAGAATTAAGTTCATGAAGAAGAAATAAAACTTTGAGGTTTGCCAATGACTTTGTACAGGGTGGGGCAAATAAAAGTGGCCGGAAACGGAGTTCCGAGGTACAAAGGAACACAACACAGGAATGGAACTACAGTACTAACCTGACTATGTCTGATGTTGAAAGTGACCACCACTCACTTCTTGACACTTTCGGGACCTGGTCAGCAAGCTGCTGAAGGTGAATGGAAGCTGGACGGCTGGAATTGCTGCAGTCACATCCGAAATGTTCTGCTGCAGTTCATGAAGACTATGATGGCTTTTGCGATACATCTTAGACTTGAGGGCTCCCCACACAAAGTAATCGCACACAGACAGATCAGATGATCTGGGTGGGCAGCTAGGGCTCCGTTCAGAGTGACCTCTGCTAACGGGCGTGAAGACAGTGTAAATGTGCCCCAAGTTTCGGTCGGCTGTATGGGCAACTTCCCTATCCTGCTGGAATGTGGTTATATGCACACACACACACATCCAATCGTATCCACTCGTACGGACTACCTTTATTTGCCCCACCCTGTAGTTTCGTCACAGACAGCAATGGTCTTGTAGTAGCAGTTAAATGGATTGGACACTGTTTTGAGGCAGGATAAAAGATGAGTGTCAACAAAAGCTAAACAAGGGTACGGGAATGCAGTCAAATTAAATCAGGCGATGGTGAGGGACATCGAATAGGAAACGAGACACTAAAATTAATAGATGACGTTTGTTATTTGTACGGGAATGCAGTCAAATTAAATCAGGCGATGGTGAGGGACATCGAATAGGAAACGAGACACTAAAATTAATAGATGACGTTTGTTATTTGGGCAGCAAAATAACTGATGATGGCCGAACTAGAGAAGAAAAGCGTTTCTGAAGAAGAGACATTTGTTAATAAAGAATACAAATGTGTTACGAAGTTTTCCTGAACGTACTTGTCTGAAAATCTGAGGTGTAGTCCCGTATGGATGTGAAATATGGACGGTAAACAGTTCAGGCCAGAAGAGAATACAGACCTTTAAAATTTGGTGCTACGGAGGAATTCTGGAGATTAGATGGACAGATTACCTAACTAGCGAAGAGGTGTTGAATAGAAATGGAGAGAAAAGAAAGTTTTTACACAACTTGACTAAAAGAACGGATCGGTTGATAGGACACTTTCTGAGATAACAAGGGATCACTAGTTTACTATTGGAGGGAAGTTGGCTGGGGGGGGGGGGGGGGCAGGTGTGGGAAACATTGTAGGGACAGAAAAAGAGATGAATATAGGCAGATTCAAAAGGTGGCCGTAGTTACTCGTAAATTGATAGACTTGCACAGAGTAGGGTAACAATGAGAGCTGCAGCAAACCAGTATTCGAGCTGATAACCACAACAGCAGCACTAACCAAACCTGGTGTATAGTTCTTACGTAAATACTCTGATGAACCGAAACACGACCACTGCCCATGGCGAGATTGAATACCAGCATTTGGTAACGTTGTGGACACGTAGCGCAGTAACGAATGTATATGAGTTGGGCAGGGACGAATGGGAAACCATTATAGCGACGATACGGGCTACAAATGCAAAAATCCATTGACATGAACGATTTTGACAAATATCGAATTGTTATGGTACGGCGAAATGGTCAGCTGTTCGCACTGCTTACGAGAACACTTAGGAAAGTGGTTGAATTGCCATGAAATCACGCGTAATCGACAACACGTTGGACCTTAGTGGCTCATCACAGAATGAGGGAGTCCGGAGGACTGCCCGCCCTGTAAAGCAGGACAAGCGGCCACTGCGGCAGGCCTGGTGACGGAGCACAGTGCCCGTGCAGGCACTAGTGTCTCGGAGCAGATCGCTCAGCGCACAGTGTTGAAAACTGCGTTCTTCAGCAGACTTCCAGCAACGTGGATCGACTGCATCCCTCTTTGGGCTCTGTATAGTGCAGCACCTCTCGCCGACATAAGCCGAAAATTCAGCGGCATTAACACAAGACAGCTTTTTATTGGGTCGCCACTAGACTGCAAGTGGAAAATTTTTTACTCTAAGTTATCGACAGTTTAAAAAAACAAAGGTCGAAAACGTTTACATATAGTCAGAGGATAGTTCATTACATTGGCCCATGTGATCGATGAATCGTTACACAACCAGAAGCGTAAAGTCAATGAATTTAAATATTATTATTTTATTCATCCGAATACAAAGAAAACTAACACACAGTATAATTTAAAAGTAGCATATAATATTAATTACAGAGAATTTCACATTGTCCAATGTTCAGTAAGCAAAAATGACATGCCCTTTCGCTGCAAACAAGTCTTCCATGTCATATTGTTAGCTCAGACTACAAGGAAACCAACAAAAGTTCAGAGAAAGTTTTCCAACACATGTCGGGGATGGTACAGCAGCCACTGTTACAAGCTGGAGAAACAGTCAGGCATCTTCAGGCTAGACTTCATACAAGTACTGTAAAATGTAAACTTTCAAAGCCTCAAATTTCACACTTAACAAAATGTTCTGGGCTATTATGTTCCACTTTTTCAAGGTTTTTCTTTTGCGGTCCTTAGTGAATGAAAGGAAAACTTTGGATTTCACCGGTGCCAGCGTAGAAGCAGGCATTCGTAGTTTGGTCATGGTTACGGCTGAAGAACTTTGTATAGAAGCTGTAAGAGTACCGTCTTGTGCAAAGGCTCCAAAAAGTAATTTAACTGTGGGTGCGAGGAATGCCGTAAAACGCATGAATCAGACAATAGTGTTATCATTCTCCCCGCTGACAAGGGAAAGGCAACGGTTGTTTTGAATATCAAATGGTTCAAATGGCTCTGAGCAATATGGGACTCAACTGCTGAGGTCATAAGTCCCCTAGAACTTAGAACTACTTAAACCTAACTAACCTAAGGACAACACACACATCCATGCCCGAGGCAGGATTCGAACCTGCGACCGTAGCGGTCGCGCGATTCCAGACTGTAGCGCCAGAACCGCTCGGCCACCAGCGGCCGGCTTTGAATATCACCGACTATTATAGTAAGACTAACGATTTATTACATCCGCAGAGATACAGGAAAATAAGTAAAGACCGCACTGGCAAAGTTCTTAGAACTTTGATAAAGAAGTCATCAGTCGAATACAGCGCCGGCCGTTGTGGTCGAGCGGTTCTAGGCCCTTCAGTCCGGAACCGCGCTGCTGCTACGGTCGCAGGTTCGAATCCTGCCTCGGGCTTGGATGTGTTGACGTCCTTAGGTTAGTTAGCTTTATGTAGTTCTAAGTTCTAGGGGACTGATGACCTCAGATGTTAAGTCCCATAGTGCTCAGAGCCATTTTGTCGAATACAGCGTTTGAAAAGTGTGTTCAGTTCAATTGCCAAGACTTTATGGATTTCCGATGGTCGAGAAAGAAGATGTTCTTCTAGGGTCTGTAGTGAGTACTACTGGTTCGTGTACCTATTCACCTGACACGTTCTTGATAGCATTATTACCACCGTGTGTGGGTCGATCGGATTCCTATCTCAATAATTCGGCACATTTTATCAGTACATTAAACGGCTTAGTGGTATAGCTGGAGGACATACTAGTTAGATTTGATGTCGTGTCGCTGTTCACTACGGTTCCACTCAATGAGGTGTTGCAACAGTTAAATCGGATTTTTCCTCCCGATGTTGCAGAACTGTTTAAATATTGCCTCACGACCACGTATTTCAAAGGGACAATGAGTTCTATGAACAGACTGATGGTGTCGCTATGGAGAGCCCAATAAGGGGAGTTGGAACGTCCTATCCCGACAATGTTAAATTTAGTGACTTGGCTTCCCTGTATTTCAGGAACCACTGCAGCCATTGACATGAAACTTTTACAGGAGATTAAACTGTATGTTCTGAGTCTACTGAACTACAAAAATTACATTTCAGTGCTCTGGTTTCGAAAATTCAATTTTTTAAGTACACGGTTAAAATTCTGTGTACCTTTTTTGTACGTTATCTTAAATAATTTTAATTATACATAACATTATGTTCGTCTTTCATTTCAGTAGACTAAGGGTATCTATGTTATTACTCCGTAAGAATTTGAACATCTACACGAAGTGGTTTCTGAGATTTAGGGAAAAGTGCAACGGAAAATGCAAATTTTTCAGGAACGGGTTCTAAGGATTCAAAAGTGTGTAGTTCACTTAATATATGCTCAATTTTTTATTTTTAGTCACTCAGAAGCACCCTGCACCATACTGCATATCATCCTCTAGATCTTTTTCAAAGTTTTTTCTTCTTTTCCTCTTTCTGGACTCCTTAGTGGCCAACTGTGCTGCATACTCTGCTTTATCAATGCGAACCTTGTCTATCCGTTCAAGTTCTCTGATGCAGTTTGCTCCAGGATTAATTCCCATATGCTGTAACATTTTCACCCTACCAACGTTGCCATCATATAAAGCAATAACAGTCACTGACCCCCCACTTTAGTGTCTTCATTCCAACAAAAACATTTTTTGGTAAGTGAGTCCATAAACGATTATTGAACGACTCACTGGGATTTTGGGTCTGACCATGCAGACACTTCTTCAGTAATTCAGGATTTGCCAGGTTTTGTGATATCCAAGACTGCTGCTGGGGTGGAATGTTTAGGGCTGTATGAACTGTTTGAGTACTGGACATTGAGGTAATTGCACCATGAATCAGGTCCAGGAGGGCAAAGGTGGTGTACTGGCTTTTCATCAGTTGACAGTCTGTGGAAGAAGGTAGCCCATACTGCCTGCTTCATTTTCAACAAATCCTCAGTATTATTTCTAATGGCCACCCAATAATACTGCTGTTCTTCATCAATCATTCTGTCTGTCAGCCTGCCTCTTATGGTTTTACCATCAGAAAGTTTCTTGTTTCTCTAATTTTCTTTCAACTTCCTCATCCCGGCGCCCATCCTCTTCTGAACATGACCAACGCTGTTTACTTTTATAACACAGCAATCCACAGCCTTCTATATAAAACATTACCGATTTTATTCAGTCTTGAAGTAATACACGTAAAAATTTCAACATTTTCAACCAGGGTAGATTATGTTCAAAAAAATAAAATAAAATACTTCCTATATAGGTTCAAAAGTGACATATATAACACATTTCATTCGGAAAATTTCAAACTTTATAATGAGATAAAAATCCGAAGATGTGAAAAAAAAAATCTGTTTTAACTCATATGAACCCCGATACAGCGAACTTCTTTATGGAAAAGTTCGAGGAACATGCATTGAAAACTGCGGACAAGAAACCGAATATTTGATTCAGTTATGTGGGTGATAGGTTTGTTTTGTGGCGGCATGGCAGGGTGGAACCGGATCGTTTTCACAAACATCTGCAGTTGATCAGTCAGAAGATTCACTTTACCAAGGAGGAAGAGGCAGGCGGAAGATTAAATTTTCTTGACGTGTTACTTTTCAAGAAAGAAGATGGTAGCTTGGGCCACAAGGTTTACCGAACAGTTTATAGTCACAGGTTGGTTTATGAACCCTGCCCACGTGATCGATAAAACGGCACACAACCAGATGCAGATGCGAATACAAAGAAAACTAAAACACCATATAATTTAAAACTACAATATAGTATTAATTCATGAGAATTTCACAGAGTACAAAATTCAGCATCCAAATTAGCACAGTCATTCGCTGCAAACAGATCTTCCTCGTCTTACTGTTGACTCAGATTACAGGCAAACGAACGAGTGTTCAGAGAACGTTTTCCCACACGTGGCTGAGAAGATACAGTAACCAGTGATATGTGATGAAGAATCAGTCTTGGTTGGGGGATGTATTTATTATTTATTTCCCAATGATACTTTTGTCCTAAATCAGACATCTTCAGATTGGCTCTGAGCACTATGGGACTCAACTGCTGAGGTCATTATTCCCCTAGAACTTAGAACTAGGTAAACCTAACTAACCTAAGGACATCACAAACATCCATGCCCGAGGCAGGATTCGAACCTGCGACCGTAGCGGTCTTGCGGTTCAAGACTGCAGCGCCTTTAACCGCACGGCCACTTCGGCCGGCAGACATCTTCAGAGTGGGCCACACAAAGAATATACATTATATAAGTGTTTCTAGGAAGTAATTGCAAAACGACTTACTGAATTTTAGATGGTATTAGGTGCGTGGGATACAAAGTATGCAGAACGTCCCAGCAAGTAACTGACCTCGTCAAGTATCTGCAAACATTGCACGGTGTCAAACTAAATAAATAGACCGGAATATAGCCGAAATAGTTACATCGAGCGACTCGTTTCGTCATAAATTCATTATTTTAAACGTGATGTAATTGGAGAAGGAAAAGAAAAGGCAAGAGATTACCTTGTTGACGCGTGTGACATACTACTATGAATGCAAAACAGGATAAGGCCTACATAGGTCGGTCACCATTGTAAGGTACCAATTATTTGCAGATAAGAGCGCATTATACTTGATTTCAAATTTTACTGTTTCACATACGTGAAGCGGATGTGTCAGCGCTGCAGTACCTACGGGGTAAGAAGCGAGCGGTAGGTTCCCATAATTGCTACCAGGGGCGTTTGGTCTTCTTGTCCTTTCAGGGCCAATGAGATGAAGTGTCGATGCAGAAATCACTCGTGACGTCAGGGAAAGTACATTTATTGTGGCGAGAATCAAGTAATCGTTACTGATAAATATTTCATAACAGAAGTTGTCTTTTGCAACTCAGACATTAGGAGGAGTCTACGGGTCATAAATACTGTCAGTAATTTTACAATTCCAGAAAACGTTGACATTAACAAATAAATAACTTTGGCATAGCCGATTGTACGCTCAGGTTACAGACTGTGAGCCATAACCATCACTTAACAAGTTCATTTTACGGTTTTTTTTAATGAAGTGCACCATGCAAATTAAATGATCGTATGGCATTTATTGGCCGGGATATCCCATTCGGGATTCTGCCGCCGTATTGCTAGTCTTTCTAGTTGACGCCACTTCGGCGACTTGCGGGTCAATGATGACGAAATGTAGTGGCATCCCATGAAAAAATTATTTGCACGAAAAACTGCTTCCTGCCTCATTACGTAAAACATAGACAGTACTACTGCACTTTCGGAATACGACGGCACTGCTACCGCTCTGCGACAGGACATAAAAGTACGAGTACATTACCAAATAACAGGTAGGAAGAATTGCTACGTGGTGGCTCACTAAGTTAGTTCAAAGGCAGACTGGCTTAATTATCGCAAAACTCTCGTGGGAAAGCGGGGCCAGCTGTACTGTATGCTCTTTATACCGCCATTTACGGACTCACCAGCAAACTGAGACATTTCTGGAGGTTCATTGGTGGGGTTCTTACATCATGCAAACGTGTCGGATGTGTAGTTGCTCATAGCGGGAACACAATGAGGCGTGCGCCAGGTGTCAGCCTCTCACAGCAGATGGCGTTAGTGAGCTGTCAGTTACAAAGTACTGTTTTAACTCCAGTTTTGCAAAATAGAGTCAAGCCAATTTTAAGAAACCTGAATCACGCGACACACGTCGTTAGTAAATAAATAATAATTATCAACCTGTTAATAAGACTGACTGTTTATTCATCAAGTGTTCAGAGTCCTTTCTTTCCACACGATGAAAAAATTCATCATAGCTGGTACCACACTTCTTCCAGTTAGTCATGCAACTTCGTCATCCTACTTTCACCTGTTGATGGTTTTCCAGGTCCTGTATTGAAGGTGGCGAGCTGATGGTAGATTCGCTTTGCTGTCTACCATCTTGTCTTTCTTCTCGACAGCTCACCTCGGCGGGCTTCTGCTGAAGCTGTAATTGATGCTGTTATAAGCAGAAAGTTTTCCCTGGATGTCAGTCGTGATGGATAAGCGTGAGTTCCTAACAATGAATGCCTTAGATCTATTTCTGGCTTCTTCTTTTCATTCTCTGCTGCTTCTGGTCTTCTTACATCTGGAGGTGATACTCTGATGGGTGCAAAAGTGATATTGAATGTGGTTGGCCTTAAGTATCCTGTGGCTATGCGGCCTCTCTCATGAAGAACCACATCAACTCGGTTAGCACGTCAAGAGCTCCTCCAGACTGATGTGGCATACTCCGCAGGAGAGGGTCGCAGATGTGTGAATGTGTGGAGGACGCTGGGCTGCGCTCCCCACGTGGTGTTTGTCAGTTTTGTATAAGATGGTTACAGCTTCACACATTTTGTCTGGAGTCCCCAGAGTGTTGTTTGTAGGTTAAGGTATGATCCAACTTTGCCGGCCGCTGGTGGCCGAGCGGTTATAGGCGCTTCAGTCTGGAACCGCGCTGCTGCTACGGTCGCAGGTTCGAATCTTGCCTCGGGAATGGATGTCTGTGATGTCCTTAGGTTACTTACGTTTAAGTAGTTCTAAGTTCTAGGGGACTGATGACCTCAGAAGTTAAGTCTCATAGTGCTCAGAGCCATTTGAACCATTTTGAACCAAATACTGTTGTGTAGATTAGGCATACAGTAAAGGCTGTCCTTCCAACAAACTGCATCGACATAACGTTTCTTTTATTGCTGTTGTTGTTGTTGTTGAAGGTAGGCGAAATGCTAGGCAGGCAGCGGAACTGTACAGAGAGCGATATCCTGACAAGAACCCACCTTCCCGACGGATGTTTTCTCGTCTTGTTGCGACGCTTCAGGAAACGGGAAGTTTCTACACGACAACGCAATCGTCGTAGCACTCGCACAGACGAAGCTGCCGAAGTTACTGTGCTCGCTTCCGTTGCTATGAATCCACATGTGAGCACACGACATTTTGAACACGAGATTGGCATTCTTAAAACCAGTGTACATCTATTCTTACACGTCACCGGTTCCATCCTTACCATGCACTCCTACATCAAGAATTGCATAGGAATGATTTCCAGCACCGTGTGGGCACAGCAGCAAATCCTCGGCAACCCGAACTTCTTCTCCAATGTTCTATTTACCGATGAATGTTCCTTCTCAAACAAAGGACAGGTAAATAGAAGGAATATGCATTATTGGTCCAGCGAACTACAGAAATCCCGGCATGATTAATTCACTTCAGACAAAAATATAGGGATAGTTATACGTTAATAGCATAAGTGTGCCTTGTTTTAAGATAGTCTTGGTATTTTAAATAAATCTCGCTCAGACGAAACCTCTGCACGGCTGTATTTATCCTTAGAGGTCGAAAATCGTCATAATCACGACTTAGTACAGGTGATGGACCACCTGTTATTAAGAGTGAAGCTCTGCTTGTTCGTTGACTTTTTTTGGCTTTTGTATTACTTATGTGATGTGGTATTCGTGAACCAGCACAACATTATATGAACTGGTATGAGAAATTCTTACATTTCGACACTCGGACTTGTTAGAATGCAACACCAATGGTTGTTAATATGAAGCTAAATCTCAATTCGAGTTCGGATAATTCCTTTGTTTCAATGTGACACATTTTTCACGATGCAGTATACGAGCAATGGTGTAACTGAAAACATTCAGCGCTTCAGTAATCACGACACATGGCGCGCTGTCGTACGTACACGTAAGGGGAGACATATCACGACACATGGCGCGCTGTCGTACGTACACGTAAGGGGAGACATATTCCAAGCAGAATTCACTGATGTAAATCTGTAAAATGTACTTTCGCCAAACGTAAATAAATAAAAAGGGGGAAATAGAAAACATGGAAAGGAAAGAAAGGAAAATTTTGAGAAAAATATTAGGACCGAGAAAGATTGGAGAAGAGTACAAGCTAAAGAGTAATAAGGAAATATACAAAACTATTGAGAAAGTGAGTGATGCAATGCGTAAACGCAGACTAACGTTTTATGGTCACCTGTCGAGGATGGATGGAAACAGACTAACAAGAAAAGTGTTTGAACATAGTAACAGGAACGAAAAAACCAACAATAAATGGATACAGATGGTGAAAAAGGATTTGGCCTATTTTAATGTCACCCGTGAGTCAATCAGGGACAGGAAAAAGTTTAGACAAATAGTGAACGAAATTAAGTGTTTTCCAGAAGAAACGAAACTAAAGAATAATAACAGGAAATGGTCGGAAGAGCGGAGGAGGAACCATTCGAAAATGATGAGGAAATATTGGGAAGAGAGAAAAAAGATCAAAAAGCCGGGCAAGTGAATTGTTGAACGTGGTCCAAAGATGGCCGAAATCGAAAGAAGAAGAAGATTCCACTGAACTGGCAAAACGAACAGAATCCGATTTCCTTTAAGCGCCCCAAATAGATTACGAAGGCTGAAGTCTGTCAGTCCACAGCGGTAAGATGTACACAGTCACACAGCTATACAATCTCAATGTAACCTCGAATGTTCGTACGTTTCGTTTCTATAAGAAACCGCACGTATCACTGCAGTAAAATTTTAGAGAGGTTTCGCTGTAGTCTGCACACTAAAGAAACACAACGGACACTGAAGGCACCAACGTTTTTTCAGGTGTAGAGTCGACAGCCTGCCAGACATGTTTCGCTGTATAAATTGGAAAAAAAAGTGAGTGAGTAGCAAGCAGTGTTGTATGTCTTTGTGCCACGTTCAAATCAGCCAGAAAATCTACCTAGCAAACATACCTCAACGTGATTTGCCAACGAAAAAAAAAAGAAAGTTGATTTACATACGAAAAAAAGAAAGTTGTTTTTAATAAGTGATTTTTTTATACCAGAAAGAAAATTGTTTTTAATAAGTGATTTTTTATACTAGCGACGTACAAAGACTAAGCGATTTTTGTCTTTTTGCTAAGCTATTCACACTTTTTTGCTAATTTTTTTCTGCTGGAACGTTGTCTTTTTTGCTAAGTTATTTTTCAATTTTTTTGCGAGAACCTTGTCTTTTTTGTTAAGTGATTTTTCAGTCTTTTTTAATAGAACTTCGTACATCAGCCACAGACGTCCGCTGATCTGTTTCTTTGCATACTACAGCGATCAGATGAAGCTTCCTGCCTTAGGCAACGTAAATGAATAATGTCATTTATTACTCAACATACACGGTCAAAAATAATTAACACAAGGCATCTAAGCTTAAAGCATTTATTTCTCAATTTCTTCTTTACATTGATTATATCTTCATCGATGGGAGGGGGAAAGCAGTTCCGGCATTCGCCTTACAACCAAGGGAAACCTCCCGAAAACCCTGGTCGGAACTGAGGGACCACGATGAGCTGCCATGCACAGGGGTCGTCCTCAGGATCAGCGGTGCGTGGCAGACGCGTAGTGTGGATGGCGTGGGTAAAGTCCCTGCTGGGTAGTGTGGCCGACGCGCAGCGTAGAGTCGCCGATGCGTGGCGTGGCCTGTCCTAGGAGGACCAGTGACGGGCCAAGCCAGAGCTTAACTCGGCCGCTGCAAATCGCAAACTCGTGGACGCATGGCGTAGACTTCTGGACGTGTAGTGTAGAGTCGCAGGCTCGTAGCGTAGCGTGGCGCGGCGTAGACTCGTGGACGTGCAGCGCAAGACTCGTGGATGCGAAGCGCATACTCGTGGATGCGAAGCGTAGACTCGTAGGTGCGAAGGTAGACTCGT
Source organism: Schistocerca nitens (assembly GCF_023898315.1). Lineage (NCBI taxonomy): Eukaryota > Metazoa > Arthropoda > Insecta > Orthoptera > Acrididae > Schistocerca > Schistocerca nitens. Next base: position 556,522,229 of record NC_064615.1, on the reverse strand, counting down.
GGATGCGAAGTGTAGAGTCGTGTATGCGAAATGTAGAGTCGTGGGTGTGAATCGTAGACTCGTGGGTGCGAAGAGTGGACTCGTCGATACAAAGCGAAGACTCTTTAGATGCGAGGCGTACACGCGTAGATGCGAAGTGTAGACTCGTAGATGCGAAGTGTAGACTCGGAATCGCGCAGTGTACAGCCCCAGCCGAGTTGACTGCAGATGTAAAGAGTGCGTAGCTTTTCCTGATACGTAATCCTACACACACAAAGTCACAGACATGTAGCACCAAACATGTAGGAGTCACAGACGAGCAGGCCCAGACGTGTAAGAGTGAGATGCGTAGCCAGAGCCGGTGTGTAGTCCTGCAGGCGTGTAGAGTCGCAGATGTGCAGAGCCACAGAAGTGAAGAGTCGCAGAAGTGGAGTCGCAGACGATTATTCGCCGATGCACCTGTGGACAGACGTACTTACCTATACTTACATGAGAAGTTCTCGCCCTGCAAAGCTGCCGTCGCCCAGTGTTGCTCTCTCTCGCTGCTGAAGTGGACTGAATTTCAGGGGCAGCGCGTCTCCTTATATAGCCACTAGGCTTTGTTGAGCTACATTTCCGCGGAAACCGTCCGTGTACGGTATTGTTGTCATGGTTCTAACTAACATTATAGTAATCGGGAATACGGTTCGCATGTTCCTGCTACAATTTTTGTTGAGAGAGACTTTCTCCTAAAGTTTCTGAGAACGTCGCTTTCAGCTGTTTGGACGTTTAATGATTTGTAACAGCTAAGCAACTACAGAAATACATTTTCGAATCTCGATTCTAACTATGATTTTGCGATAGCTCACGACTAAAACAGCAGCCTTTCATCGACGCCCTACTAAGATCCCCATCGTCTGAATCTTTTGGTTGAAGCCGAAAGCAACGTCAATATTATTTGTGAAATAAAATGTCCTATCGTTACTTAAAATGTCCGTCTCTGTTCCGTTTAGTTTATATTTTCAAACTGTGCTACCGTGGTGATACGTGAGTCAGTACCAGTTTCCATTAGAATCTCACAGTCAACATATTGACGGTTTCCTATCAGATCGTTGGAAATACGAGGGCTGCCCAGAAAGTAATGCACCGCATTTTTTTTCCAGCCGGAAAGAATGCTACGAATGCGAAACGTTACGTATGTATTATTTGAAGTCTCTTGAGTGAGCGGTACAAGTTTCTCTCACTTCCGACTGATAGTGTAGCTGCAGGACAGTTTCAAAACGGCGTCTGTAGGTGATGTACGTTACAAGCAACGTGCCGTCATTGAATTTCTCACTACAGAGAAAGAAACTGTGGGGAATATTTACAAACGCTTGTGCAAACTCTACGGAGCATCTGTTGTCTACAGAAGTACAGTTACTCGCTGGGCGTGGAGGTTGAGGTTCGGCGGAGCTCCACGATTTGCAGCGATCGGGGAGACCATCCACGGCCGTCACACCTGACATGTTGTCATTCGCGAGGACAGACGCATTACGACTCGGCAGTTGCCGGTGCATCTGTCAATCAGCAAAGGAAGTGTAGATGCAATTGTCCGCACTTGTGAAATTCAAAAGTCTGTGGTGTCTAATAGTGGATCACAAATCGAACAGAAAAACATTTGTCTTGAGTTGCTGCAAGGTTTTGAAGCTGAGGGGGAGGCCTTCTTGTCCCGATTGTGACAGTTGATGAATCTGGACGCACCATTTTGAGCCCGAAACAAAACGACAGTCGATGGAATGGCTCCATTCCCACTCCCACAGAAGAAAACATTCAAAGTAATTTCTTCCGTTGCTAAGGTCAATATCAAGACGTTCTGGGACTGTGAAGGTGTGATTCTCATTGACATGATGCAAAGTGGCGGTAGCATTAATTCAGAAGCTTATGTCAACACATTAACAAAACTCAAGACGCGTTTCCTGAGACTTGGAAGCCACAGCAACACAGGCGACGTTTTGCTACAACACGATAACTCTCGTCGGCCACACATAAGTCTGAGGACTGCTGAACACATCGCAAAACACCACTGGACAATGCAATGTTACATCAACTCTACAGACGTGACCTGCCCCCCCCCCCCCCCCCCCCCCGGAATTACACTTGTTTGAGCCATTAAAGGATGCCATTCGTGGAAGATGTTTTGAGGACGATGAGGAGCTGATTCAGACAGTGAAGCACTGGCTCCACCAACAGGACAAAGATTGGTACGGACAGGTCATACACACCGTTGTTTCGCGCTGGAGGAAGGCCATAGAACGGGATGGAGATATTACGTGGGAAAATTGGGTGTGTAGATAAAACACCATTCTTTCGTGTGTGTAATTCTCATTATGTTCAATAACTGAAGTGTTGAATAAAAAAATGCGGTGCATTACTATCTCGGTAACCCTTGTATTTAAAGAAATTTCTGTGTGTGAGATAATGATGGTCTACTAAGGATGACGTGCAACGCTCTACCACTGAAAAGACTTCGTCTACGACATGTGTCAAGCGGTACGGAACCATGGACCTTGCCGTTGGTGGGGAGGCTTGTGTGCCTCAGCGATACAGATAGCCGTACCGTAGGTACAACCACAACGGAGGGGTATCTGTTGAGAGGCCAGACAAACGTGTGGTTCCTGATGAGGGGCAGCAGACTTTTCAGTAGTTGCAAGGGCAACAGTCTGGATGATTGACTGATCTGGCCTTGTAACAATAACCAAAACGGCCTTGCTTTGCTGGTACTGCGAACGGCTGAAAGCAAGGGGAAACTACCGCCGTAATTTTTACCGAGGGCATGCAGCTTTACTGTATGATTAAATGATGATGGCGTCCTCTTGGGTAAAATATTCCGGAGGTAAAATAGTCCCCCATTCGGATCTCCGGGCGGGGACTACTCAAGAGGATGTCGTTATCAGGAGAAAGAAAACTGGCGTTCTACGGATCGGAGCGTGGAATGTCAGGTCCTTAATCGGGCAGGTAGGTTAGAAAATTTGAAAAGGGAAATGGATAGGTTAAAGTTAGATATAGTGGGAATTAGTGAAGTTCGGTGGCAGGAGGAATAAGACTTCTGGTCAGGTGACTACAGGGTTATAAACACAAAGTCAAATAGGGGTAATGCAGGAGTAGGTTTAATAATGAATAGGAAAATAGGAACGCGGGTAAGCTACTACAAACAGCATAGTGAACGCATTATTGTGGCCAAGATAGATACGAAACCCACACCTACTACAGTAGTACAAGTTTATATGCCAACTAGCTCTGCAGATGACGAAGAAATTGAAGAAATGTATGATGAAATAAAAGAAATTATTCAGATAGTGAAGGGAGACGAAAATTTAATAGTCATGGGTGACTGGAATTCAAGTGTAGGAAAAGGGAGAGAAGGAAACGTAGTAGGTGAATATGGATTAGGGCTAAGAAATGAAAGAGGAAGCCGCCTTGTAGAATTCTGCACAGAGCATAACTTAATCATAGCTAACACTTGGTTCAAGAATCATAAAAGAAGGTTGTATACATGGAAGAACCCTGGATATACTAAAAGGTATCAGATAAATTATATAATGGTAAGACAGAGATTTAGGAACCAGGTTTTAAATTGTAAGACATTTCCAGGGGCAGATGTGGACTCTGACCACAATCTATTGGTTACGACCTGTAGATTAAAACTGAAGAAACTGCAAAAAGGTGGGAATTTAAGGAGACGGGACCTGGATAAACTGAAAGAACCAAAGGTTGTAGAGAGTTTCAGGGAGAGCATAAGGGAACAATTGACAGGAACGGGGGAAAGAAATACAGTAGAAGAAGAATGGGTAGCTCTGAGGGATGCAGTAGTGAAGGCAGCAGAGGATCAAGTAGGTAAAAAGACGAGGGCTAGTAGAAATCCTTGGGTAACAGAAGAAATATTGAATTTAATTGATGAAAGGAGAAAATATAAAAATGCAGTAAATGAAGCAGGCAAAAAGGAATACAAACGTCTCAAAAATGAGATCGACAGGAAGTGCAAAATGGCTAAGCAGGGATGGCTAGAGGACAAATGTAAGGATGTTGAGGCTTATCTCACTAGAGGTAAGATAGATACCGCCTACAGGAAAATTAAAGAGACCTTTGGAGATAAGAGAACCACTTATATGAACATCAAGAGCTCAGATGGAATCCCAGTTGTAAGCAAAGAACGGAAAGCAGAAAGGTGGAAGGATTATATAAAGGGTCTATACAAGGGCGATGTACTTGAGGACAATATTATGGAAATGGAAGAGGATGTAGATGAAGATGAAATGGGAGATACGATACTGCGTGAAGAGTTTGACAGAGCACTGAAAGACCTTAGTCGAAACAAGGCCCCCGGAGTAGACAACATTCCATTGGAACTACTGACGGCCTTGGGAGAACCAGTCCTGACAAAACTCTACCATCTGGTGAGCAAGATGTATGAAACAGGCGAAATACCCTCAGACTTCAAGAAGAATATAATAATTCCAATCCCAAAGAAAGCAGGTGTTGACAGATGTGAGAATTACCGAACAATCAGCTTAATAAGCCACAGCTGCAAAATACTAACACGAATTCTTTACAGACGAATGGAAAAACTAGTAGAAGCCGAGCTCGGGGAAGATCAGTTTGGATTCCGTAGAAATACTGGAACACGTGAGGCAATACTGACCTTACGACTTACCTTAGAAGAAAGATTAAGGAAAGGCAAACCTACGTATCTAGCATTTGTAGACTTAGAGAAAGCTTTTGACAATGTTGACTGGAATACTCTCTTTCAAATTCTAAAGGTGGCAGGGTAAAATACAGTGAGCGAAAGGCTATTTACAATTTGTACAGAAACCAGATGACAGTTATAAGAGTCGAGGGACATGAAAGGGAAGCAGTGCTTGGGAAGGGAGTAAGACAGGGTTGTAGCCTCTCCCCGATGTTATTCAATCTGTATATTGAGCAAGCAGTGAAGGAAACAAAAGAAAAATTCGGAGTAGGTATTAAAATCCACGGAGAAGAAATAAAAACTTTGAGGTTCGCCGATGACATTGTAAATCTGTCAGAGACAGCAAAGGACTTGGAAGAGTAGTTGAACGGAATGGATGGTGTCTTGAAGGGAGGATATAAGATGAACATCAACAAAAGTATAACGAGGATAATGGAATGTAGTCGAATTAAGTCGGGTTATGTTGAGGGTATTAGATTAGGAAATGAGACACTTAAAGTTGTAAAGGAGTTTTGCTATTAGGGGAGCAAAATAACTGATGATGGTCGAAGTAGAGAGGATATAAAATGTAGACTGGCAATGGCAAGGAAAGCGTTTCTGAAGAAGAGAAATTTGTTAACATCGAGTATAGATTTAAGTGTCAGGAAGTCTTTTCTGAAAGTATTTGTATGGAGTGTAGCCATGTATGGAAGTGAAACATGGACGATAAATAGTTTGGACAAGAAGAGAATAGAAGCTTTCGAAATGTGGTGCTACAGAAGAATGCTGAAGATTAGTTGGGTAGATCACATAACTAATGAGGAGGTACTGAATAGGATTGGGGAGAAGAGGAGTTTGTGGCACAACTTGACCAGAAGAAGGGATGGTTGGTAGGACATGTTCTGAGGCATCAAGGGATCACCAATTTAGTATTGGAGGGCAGCGTGGAGGGTAAAAATCGTAGGGGGAGACCAAGAGATGCATACACTAAGCAGATTCAGAAGGATGTAGGTTGCAGTAGGTACTGGGAGATGAAGAAGCTTGCACAGGATAGAGTAGCATGGAGAGCTGCATCAAACCAGTCTCAGGACTGAAGACCACAACTACGACAACGAGGTACAAGGAAAGGATTCGACAAAATTCCTGTGCAGATAGTGGATAAACTTGCTGTTTTTTGTAACGTTGACAAGGCAGATCGTTAGGGCTTTGTGGCTCTACAGAAACACCACAAAAAGGCAAGGGCCATAACAATTATTAGGTCTTTCCAAAGTCAGTGAAATAGCTAATGGCTGTACAGGTGTTGGATGTCCACACCTCATTGACGAAAATGGGCGTTGTCCACCTGGCAAAGCAAAACTCTTAGTTTTCTGAGAATAAATTACCCGACAGTAACACATTTCGCCCTGGCACAAGCGTTTGGGAGTGAAAAACTACGTCTTGCGCTCGGACACCTGGTCATGAGGCAGTGGCAGATAGCTGCCGTGCCGCATTGTGGAAAACACTGAAATTTTGAATACTGGCTCTTGCGCTACTCTCATAAAGTTGTATGTCAATAACACTTACGTTTCATAGCGTTTACGCACAGAGCTAGTGAGTGACATGCTCAGACTGGCTGAAGAGTAAAGGCACTAGCCCTACATCGCCTCTGGAAGGTAGCGCTCCTGCACGTCCTGCAGTGAGTGTGAATTTGCAACTACATATTCATCATTAGAATTAACATATTATCCTGAAAAGTTGAAAGGAGAAGAGGGGGAGGGGGGTAAAAAGATATGCCATTACAGATACATGCCTCCGAAGGATTTAGAGGATACCGTAATCTTATACAAAGAAGTAAGAGGATGTAGATTAGATTTATGGGAAGAACTCGAAATTGTGAAACATTTGGCGAAAAACGATGGCTTGTACTTACAAGTAGACACTTTCTGGAAGGCTTCAAGCCTCTACTTCTGGCCGAGTAACCAAATCTACCGCTCGTTGCTGACCTCCGGGCGATGTTCGTTTTCCTCAAAATTCTGTGTCAGTAAGAAAGAACATGTATTTTATTTTGTTATCTTACAACGGACGGTTGGTCACCCACACTTAATATGCTGTTCAAGATTTTAATAATGAACCACCTTAAACAAGTTGCACCTCTTTTATTTTTAATGTCTTTTATTCTACCTGTAACATCGTGATCTCTAGACATACATACACTGCTTAGTGTAGCTTCGTTTATTCATTATTTTACTGGGTACTTAGTACGACCACTTCCCTTAGCATGGTGCTTCACCCCCGCGTCCCACCACCTCTCCTCCCCCTTGTTTTTTCCAGTTAACAGTTGTCTTTTAATACTTCCAGGTTCTCCGTCACAGTGTCCTTTCACAGTATATCTTCACGTCAGGGGTCAACGTAATAAGTTAAGTATTAAGCCTCTTATACGCCGATAATATTCCCCCGAAAAGTGTTTACTACGACACTCATGCTTGTCACAGTTTCGTTCAAATGGTTCAAATGACTCTGAGCACTATGGGACTTACCATCTGAGGTCATCAGTCCCCTAGAACATAGAACTACTTAAACCTAACTAACCTAAGGACATCACACACATCCATGCCCGAGGCAGGATTCGAACCTGCGACCGTAGCGGTCGCGCAGTTGCAGACTGTAGCACTTAGAACCGCTCCACCACTCAGGCCGGCGCGGGCTCCTCACACACAAACACAGCGAGCAATATGTACTTCTGAAATCACACACATCGGCCACTGCATCTACGCACATACAGAACGAGCATGAGCGTCAACTACCAAAGGCGATCTAAGATTGGTGTTTCTACTCTTCAGCCAGTCGGTGCATGTCACTAGCTATGTACGTGGCATACTCACGCTGTTTAGGCTACGATGAAGCTTTTTATATTTAAATTCCACATACCTACAAATGTACAAATGTTTCAAGTCGAACATTGCATGGGGGCTTAATTATTTAAAATGAAAATGCAATAATTTTAGTAGCTGTGTGTCCGGTTACAAAGTCTCGTAACCGGTTGGCACTGAGTAGTGTTAGACCGCAATCTTAATGCATAAAATAACACTAAAGAATGAAGGGAAATTTCCGTTAACACAATTGATTAATTAAGTCCTCAGCAACTATAAAAGCTACGAAACAACAAAGCAAAAGTGTAACTGTTCTGTGTGTGGTAGTGTGACTCAACGTACATGTATCTGGCACGGTTCTTCCTCAATACGATAAGATATTTTTAACACCATTTACAATGAACTAATTACAAAAAACTAGAAATTCTATAATTGCACACGGAAACCACAATTACAAGCCTAATACATGAACACGAGCCAGATGCTTTGTTGACTGAACCTGTGACCAAGAGACATTATTATTAAGGAGATTTGAAATTAAAAAAATTTTGTTACCTCCATATATTTTGACGAAAAATACTCTGTGATCATTGCAACATCTTCCATATATACATTACACCAACCGAACAGCATCTACTCTCTCGCCCAGCAGAACAATAACTGCACACGACATGCTCTCAACTATTACTGCTCTCGACATCCTTTCAACAAGCACTGCCCACGGCAATCTCTGAACTACTACTGCGCCAGTGGAGGCGGCAGAATAATACTCTTTGGCGCAATCTCAGGCGCTGTGGCTCAGTGTAGCCACCTTTCATATGCCCCTCCTCCACAGGCTAGAATTGGATGGTATTTTTGCCAGCATTGGTGGTGAAAATATCACCAAATTCGCCCAAAAAAAATACAGACAAAAATAAAAGATTATATTAATAAGTAAATATCACATAACTAAATAAATTTTGGCTTTGCACTGACCCTTCAATAACCTAATGTATAAAATACAGTGAGGATCACAAATGCTTGCATACATGTTATTTTCTATAATAGTTTACACAAGTATCATTTGTTAAACAATGTGGTTAAACAATTCAATCAATAGCGTCAGCAATGACGAATAGGTGCAGTTAATAGTCTCATAACATTACATAAACAGTAAATACACAAAAAATCAGTTTATACAAATACTCACATAAAATTTTTGCAGTAGTTCAATAAACAGGTAGCACTCCTCAGAGTAGTTGACAGTTCCAACGGAGCACCCAGCAATGGTCAACAGGTGCAAATAGCAGTCTCATAACATTTAATCAGCAGTATTTAAACATCTCCAATAGTACTCCTCAGAGTAGTTGACAGTTCCAACATTAGCACCCAGCAATGGTCAACAGGTGCAAATAGCAATCTCATAACATTTAATCAGCAGTATTTAAACAGCTCCAATAGTGGCACCCAGCAATGGCGAGCAGGCGCAGACATCAACAAGAGACATCATCTCAGTAGAAGCAGTTCCAACAGTGGCACCCAGTAATGTTGAACAGTTGCAGACAGCAACAAGTAACAATATCTCAGTAGAAGCAGTTCCATCAGTGGCACCCAGTAATGTTGAACAGTGCAGGTAATAGTCCATAAATTCACTATCACTAATGAGACAGTTCATCAGAGTTCATCAGCAGTAATTAAACATTTCCAAGTGGCACCCATCAATGTTGAAAAAGTGCAGGTACAGTCCATAATATTCACTATCACTAATTAGACAGGTCATCAGAGTTCATTAGCAGTAATTAAACATTTCCAAGTGGCACCCATCAATGTTGAACAAGTGCAAGCACGAACAACAGTTTGAATGCACACACAATTGCTTTTACAAAATTATTATCAATGCTCTTACACTAAACATACAAATTATAATAAATACACAAGTGATATCATATAATTGTGATATTAACTATTACAAATACACAAATATCAGTAAACCTATAATATTTATGGGTGTCAGTGCAAGCCACAACAAGCAAGTAAAATAATGTTTAGGAGATGGGTCAGTACCAATTATTTGGGATTAGGAAAGGAAAACACACTTACTCATCTTTCATCCACATATTAAGTACTACTATGTAATTGAATAGTGTTAACTGTGTAAATGCAATTCTGTCAAAGTTTGATGTTCAACTTGTGTATCAAGTAGTAGTGGTAACAGTGTATAACAGTCAATAATAGTTAGTCAGTGTCATAGTCATCATGTCAAGATCAATGTTTGCCAAGCCAAATCAAAATGTATGGTTGCTGAACAACTGTCAGTGTGCCAATATATGCAAATACTTCCTCTCTCTAAAAAAAGTATATACTGGTTATTGATTTAACAAAGTGTTTGTGTAGACAATCTTCCTTCTACCTGAGTGTTCTAGTCTGCCATCTTCATCCTCCTTGTTCCATAAAAAAAAAAAAAATGCTCCTCACTTACTTCACCTCTTATCCACCAAAACTTCAATAATCATCAGCATCACACAATCTTAATACTTCAATAATACCTCTTACGTCGATACATATAAACCTTATCATCAATATCATTTACCTTACCTCTTGTCCACCAAAACTCCAATAATCATCAACTTCACACAATCTCAATACCTCAATAACACCTCTTCAGTACATCGATACATATAAACATTATCACCAATATCATTTCACTTCCATAACAACTCTTTCCTCTAGTCAGTCTCCTCGAACAAGTACAGATAAAGTCCTAGTGCAAACTTCAATTCATCATCCCATACAATCCGAAGACACAATACCCACATACAACTTCTGTGTAATCCACCTGACCCAAATCTTCTGCTCATTATGAATTATAAAATACATTTTGGTTACCTTGTCCATCATTAAATAAAAGAAATGCATACATGACCTCTAACAGCCTTTAGTTTGAATAACTCTCAGTAAGTAAGTACGAGTACAGAGTGTGAATGATCGTAATATTTCACAGTGTGTACACCACTTCAAGAATCATGGCAAAACAGAAGCAATCATGTAGAGTATTTCATGTGTCAAGTGTCACTTGCTATTTCAATCGCTCACGAAGAATGCAGTGTAATAACTGTCAATGGTCTAAACCTAGTATTGGTATTTCATGTCGTTAACTTCCTTTCTATTAGCATAAATTTATACAGCTTCCATAAAACCTCCAGCTCATGGCAGTTAATTTTCTTATCTTAAATATGAGGTGATTCAAAAAGAATAACACAACTTTAAAAATGTGTATTTAATGAAAGAAACATAATATGACCTTCTGTTATAAATCATTACAAAGAGTATTTAAAAAGGTTTTTTTTCACTCAAAAACAAGTTCAGAGATGTTCAATATGGCCCCCTCCAGACACACGAGCAATATCAACCCGATACTCCAACTCGTTCCACACTCTCTGTAGCATATCAGGCGTAACAGTTTGGATAGCTGCTGTTATTTCTCGTTTCAAATCATCAATGGTGGCTGGGAGAGGTGGCCGAAACACCATATCCTTAACATACCCCCATAAGAAAAAATCGCAGGGGGTAAGATCAGGGCTTCTTAGAGGCCAGTGATGAAGTGCTCTGTCACGGGCTGCCTGGCGGCCGATCCATCGCCTCGGGTAGTTGACGTTCTGGTAGTTACGGACAGATAAGTGCCAATGTGGTGGCGCTCCATCCTCTCTGCTAGCTCTGCGAGTCGATTTTCCTGGGTTGCGAACAGATGCTTGCTGGATGCGTGCTACATTTTCATCACTCGTTCTCGGCCGTCCAGAACTTTTCCCTTTGCACAAACACCCATTCTCTGTAAACTGTTTATACCAACGTTTAATACACCACCTATCAGGAGGTTTAACACCATACTTCGTTCGAAATGCACGCTGAACAACTGTCGTCGATTCACTTCTGCCGTACTCAATAACACAAAAAGCTTTCTGTTGAGCGGTCGCCATCTTAGCATCAACTGACGCTGACGCCTAGTCAACAGCGCCTCAAGCGAACAAATGTACAACTAAATGAAACTTTATAGCTCCCTTAATTCGCCGACAGATAGTGCTTAGCTCTGCCTTTTGTCGTTGCAGAGTTTTAAATTCCTAAAGTTGTGGTATTCTTTTTGAATCACCCAGTATAAAGCATTGAGCGTAAGCAAAACATGCAATAGCGAGTGTATATAACAGTAGAGAACAGAATGTCAACAAGTGGATGTAGCAGAATCCCTATAACGAGGCTCTGCCAAGCGAACAATCTATAATTAATACCATAGTGTGACCTAAACTCCATGTTCGTACACAGTATATCAGCATTTCTATATACCAAAATAAAGAGTAGTTATGACAACAAAACAAAAACGTGTAAATATGCAATCCATACACAAAGCAGCAAATATATATCTTACATAATAAACAGGTCATTAGCATCATATCAGCATAAGCAAATAAATGTTCATATGTAATCTTAATAAGTAAACATGAAGGCGCAAGCAGATAAATCACAAAGTATAACTTACATACATAACCATATCAGCACAACTAATCAGGTGACAATTATGATTTAAATAAATAAGCACAGCAGGCACATAATAAAAAAATATGACATCAGTGAAAACGCAGAGCAGCCAAGCGATGCCTAATATACATAAGTAGCAACACTGTTCATTAATCAGTCATTGTCAAAATCAGTAAACACAAAATATAAATCACATAATCGCGAACAGCAAATTACGTATAAAGTAGGTACGTAAGTGGAAATATGTTACCCGAAAAGTAAACTCAATTAATAGTTACCTTTTTAGTTTACTACCTTCTTGTTCGAAATTACATTCTTCCTGAAATTTTCTCGATAGCAAGTCCTCTTAACGTCGGACATACACAGAATTTACCTAAAGTTCTTAAATATTTTATACAACTGTATCCTGAAAAAAAAAAAAACTGAACGTTAATAACATAATTTATCAAGTCATTGAATTTAATCGGAGAAATTAGACTGTGTATTTGTTTACGGCTGTCAGTGCATTCGCACTGTGCACTCGATCAGCTGTAGGTACCCGTGACGTAAGAAGTAATTGTTTGCGGTCATCGACCGCCTTGTGCGGCGCGCGGACTTGACTGTTGCTTTGAGTATGTGCCGCCGCCAGAACACGGCGCGGTATCCTTGTACTCTCCGTGTGTTTATGTATAACTGTTAATTTCTCAAAAGTATGTCATTCGACAAAAATTTTAACGTTCGATATATGATGTATTCCCTTAGAGCGCCGTGATTTAAGAGTTTCTACTTCGACAATGTTATCATGAATAATGTTGCGAACTCTATATGGACCGTTATAAAGCAGAAAAAATTTGCGGCACAAGCCTTTCCAATGTGACACAAACGGTGAGACTTAATTATCACCTTTTGACCAACTGACAAGGTTTTTAAACGACCAGGACGTTTAGCTGATTTCTCTCTTCTAGCAGCCGCAGATGCAATATTTTGTAGAGCCAGGTTGACAACTTCAGAATGCCGCAGTTTCCGTGTAGGCAGAAAAGGAACGATTTCAGAAATGCGATTTGTCGGTGCTTTATTTTTTAATATCAATATAGGCGCTGAATCATTAGGGAGTTCATTCAGAATGTTTTGAAAAATATGAAGATACTGATCCCACGTTCTGTGATTCTGATGACAATAAAGACGACACACTTTATTGATTTCCTTCATCCATCTCTCTGAAGCGTTAGATTGAGGGTGAAAAAGTGAAATGAAAATTGATTTAATTTTACAACGCCGTAGAGTACGAAACCAAATTTTAGAGCGAAATTGTGATCCATTATCTGATATAACTTTATCAACATGACCCACTTCTTTAAGAAAATGTTTGATAAAAGCGTTAGATACTGAACGAGCTGCTGCTTTGCGTAAAGGTGTAAAACACACATATTTTGATGTCAATTCTACTGCTACCAAAATGTACGCAAAACCATTAGTAGAATGAACCACTGGACCGAACAAATCGACTACAGCCACCTCCTTTAATTTCGCTGGAATGATAGGAAACAACGGTGCTCTGTGAGAAATAGTTGGCGGCTTAGCCTTTTGACATAATTTGCATTTGGCAAGAAAAAATCGAATACGTTTTTCCATATTACTGAAGTAGCAATTTTCTCATAATTTATGAAAGTATTTTCTAGGACCAAAGTGTCCATAACTGAAATGTGTATACCATATCAATTTATTAACCCACTCATCAGGAATGCAAACTAACCAAACAGAGTTGTCAACAGATTTTCGTTCAAAAAGAAAATCATTGCGAACTAAATAATACTGTCTAATCGCTATGCTTTCCTTTGTCATAAGACTGGTATCTATTGTCCTGTCTGTTTCGTCTGTCATTTTCAAAATTACCGCTATAACGTCCGTTCCGATCATTATCCCTTTTCTCTGAAAATCTATTGTGATTCTTGTTACTGAAAAAATTACAGGAAGTCCCGTCGTCGTTGTCATACCCAAGTTCTTGCAGCAAGGTCTTAAAAGTTTCAATGTCGTCTTTACATCTTCCGGCTAAAGTAATTTGTCTTATCGAGTGTGGCAGCTTAGTTAAACAAATGCGAATTAATTCAGTCGGGCTATAAAGGTTGGAAAGGAATTGATCCTTTCGAATCATGTCTTCAAAGTATTCTGCCGGCGTGCGGAACTCAGACTGTTTAAAATTACGCTGCATAATAAGACTATGTTTCACTCTGTCTTGCGTGTTTTCGGACCAATATGCCGATAGAAATGCATGATAAAAATCATTTAAATTATTACAATCTCTAATAAGTGCGCGCATCCGCGTCGGCGGTTCGATTCTTTTAAATATCCACACATAAATTCCAGTTTGTGACTTACTGGCCAATTTGGTGGAAGTGCGTACATAAATTGATGTAGCCATGAACATGGATGTATGTCATTATTAGAATTGCGAAAGACCTTAAATTTCCGAACAGTTAAAAAGTGTTTATAGTCAAAGTTTTCTCCTCGTGGCGACAAAGACCTACCGCGTCTGTCCCAGTCCGAATGTCGATTATTGTCAAGTTCGTGCGCCTGGCGCTCTCTTGTTGCATCTCGTAAATGAAATAAATTATTTTCTTCAAAACCCGCTGCTATCGGTGATTCCAAATTTCTTCTACTGTCTTTTCCTACGATTTCGCTTTCAATTTGTTTAACTTGCTTTCGTAACGCCTCAAATTCCCTTTTAACGCGTTCATTAAATTTTCCCTGATTTTCAACATGTTTATTTATGTTCTGGTACTCTTCTGTTTCTGCAAATGGCAATGGAGCTGTATCATCTGAATCTCTGTCCCCATTTAAACTAAGATTTGTCAATTTATCTGAAATCTCCTCAACTCTTTCCGATAAATCACCTATTTGTTCCTTCTGTTTATTTACGTCTTCCGCAAGTGTCGCGACTTGGGTTTCAGTATTGGCACATATTGTTGTGTTAGGTTATTTATTGTGTCATTTGGTACGGATTCCTCGATTCTTTCAAATATTTCTTCCTTATCGTGTGTACGTTGAAGATTTAACTCTGAAAATTTTTGTACTATCGCGCGATCTCTTTCTTCCTGTTCTCTATCCTGTTACTTTTGTCTAATTTCTATTGAAATTAATCTGTTATTGTGAGGATTCAAAATCGGTTGTACCTCTTCTCTAATTTCTTTCTTTAATTCATGTTTTTAAAACAAGTCCCTATTCGTGAGTCTAACCATGTTTCCATTGTTCCCATATCAGTTTCTAACCGTGTTGCCACTGTTTTTAATCCAGATCCTAACTGTGATCCCAGTGAGTCTAACCGTGTTTCCATTGTTCCCATATCAGTTTCTAACCGTGTTGCCACTGTTTTTAATTCAGATCCTAACTATGATCCCAGTGAGTCTAACTGTTTTTCCATTGTCCTCATACCAGTTTTAATTGTCCCTATTTGTGATTCCAAATTTAATATTGCACTCATCAACTGCTCCATATTAACTGGTTCGAAATTCTTTTCGCCCCTAACATTTCCCGTAAAACTAACTTCCTTCGGCATAGCCGTAAAGCTATCTGTGTTCGACACTATTTCAGAATCTTCTATCGTTAATCTCGTATTCTGCGAATTTTTTAATTGTGAAAAATTTTGAACTGGTTCCGGACTACTTTCCCGGCTTATTAAATTGTTTTCTACTTCATTATTCATCATACTGATCTCCTGTGTTGGCGAGTTCGCCATATTAACAATTTCGTTATTCTAACTATCCATCATTTTTGCCTTTTTCGTCGACCTCGTAATCATTTACAAAACTCGTCACTATACGAAAATTACACACAATATAACACTTATTAAAATGAAAATGCAATAATTTTAGTAGCTGTGTGTCTGGTTACAAAGTCTCGTAACCGGTTGGCTCTGAGTAGAGTTAGACCGCAATCTGACTGCATAAAATAACAATAAAGAATGAAGGGCAATTTCCGTTAACACAATTGATTAATTAAGTCCCCAGAAACTATAAAAGCTACGAAACAACAAAGCACAAGGGTAACTGTTCTGTGTGTGGCAGTGTGACTCAACGTACATGTATCTGGCACGGTTCTTCCTCAATACGATAAGATATTTTTAACACCATTTACAATGAACTAATTACAAAAAACTAGAAATACTATAATTGCACACAGAAACCAAAATTACAAGTCTAATACATGAACACGAACCAGATGCTTTGTTGTCTGAACCTGTGACCAAGAGGCATTATTATTAAGGAGATTTGAAATTTAAAAAAATTTGTTACCTCCATATATATTGACGAAAAATACACTGTGATCATTGCAACATCTTCTATATATACATTACACCAACCGAACAGCATCTACTCTCTCGCCCAGCAGAACAATAACTGCACACGACATGCTCTCAACTAGTACCGCTCTCGACATCCTCTCAACAAGCACTGCCCACGGCAACCTCTGAACTACAACTGCGCCAGTGGAGGCGGCGGAATAATACTCTTTGGCGCAATCTCTGGCTCTGTGTATCAGTGTAGCCACCTTTCAACATTACACTCAGATTTGAAATCACTGAAATAAAATTCTCAGATTTCGTGTCCTCAAGAAATTTGGAGAATATAGTAACGAACATAAAAAAAATGGTTGACAATTATGGAAATAACTGGATGACTATGAGATGGTTACTTCAGAAATAGAATCTCCATCTACCCTGACGTTTAAGCAGAGTACGAACCCTTATGTGCAATTTGGGAAACTTGACTTCAGGAGCCTGGCCATCCCATCGCATACTTTTGTAGCTTCTATCTGTGTCCTCTTTATAGCAAACGTTGATCAGGATGTAAAGGACATGGAGGGCTTACTCCTATACATTCCACGTATAGAGCACCATTTTTTCAAGAATCTACTGCTTGCCGGTGTCACAGGAGCTCTTAACAACTTCGCAAGAAGAATTAGACGAAAGTGAATACATTTTTCTGTTAATATGAACTGAACAACTTCTTGTTTGGAAATATTTGCTATAAGCAGATGGTTCAAATGTCTCTAAGCACAATGGGATTTAACATCTGAGGTCATCAGTCCCCTAGACTTAGAACTACGTAAACCTAACTAACCTAACGACATCCATGTCCGAGGCAGGATTCGAACCTGCGACCGTAGCGGCCCCGTGGTTCTGGACTGAAGTGCTATAAGCAGACACAGGAAATAAAATTGTAAATACTTATTCAAGAAGTATATTTTCTTTACTGTTCGTTAATTAAACCCAAAGACCAGAATAACGAGGAAGATACAAATACAATACATTCAGTGCACAAAAGGATCAAGTCCAAAATTTTACTTTTCTCCTCAAGTTAGCGTGTAATAGCACTTACATTTACCTTTCTTCATTATGAAAATATACTATATAAAATATCTTCTCTCATTCAAACATTTTAAAATGCTGTGAAGTTCTACCCGTAATTAATTATCCAGCAAAATCTAGGCTTCTGTTTTATTATTGTGACTCGATGCCCCTTGTGAAGTAAAGGCACCATTTATCTCCTCACACATGCAATTTGTGCATATACAGGGTGAATCACCTAAAAACGTGCACTGCAAATATTGCGGAAATTGAAAGTGCTATTGATGTGCGGTTTTCACAGCATGCATTGGTAGCGAGCGGCTAGTATTGTTAGCCAATCAATAGTGGTAATAATACTCAGAAAGCGTATTTTTGTGCAAACATACACTTTTTAAATGGAACAATGTTTACTGGCATTAACATGTAGGATAAATTATGATGTTAATGTTGTTTATTTACAGGATTCTCGTGCAAGTCATTCACGAGATACTGTACTTGAAAAATTTGCAAACCAAACCTTGTTCGTGCTATTCAACCTGCGTAGTTGCTAGGTACGATCTTCTTATGTTTGCTTACAGTGTGCTTGTGTGTTCCTTGAGTGTATTGAGACTTGATAGATTTGTGTGACAGTCCAAGGAGCAGGTCGTGAGTGAGCGATGGGATTTACCAATGCTGAGAATGCTCATGGTGTCTGGAGAATGTAGGAGGAATGCAGTTCGTTCCTTTAGGATGTATGGTATCCCCATAGACATCGACCATCTCGACAGTTATTTATCAACTCCTTCAACAAGTTACGTGAAAGTGGTAGTGTAACAACTAGACAACATATCAGAAGGAAACAAGTGAGAACAAAAGAGGGGGAAATTAATGTTCTTGCTGCTATTGCAGTTGATTCTCACCTTAGCTCCGTTGCAATCCCATACAATCGCACGAGGAAGTGACATAAGTCAGGGAAGTGTCCTACGCAATCACCATCGACATGGGCTCCAACTGTATCACATCTCTCTCCATCAACAGCTGCATGGGAACGATTATGAGACTCATGTTAACTTTTGTACATCGACATTAACACAGGATACTCCAGATGTATTACGTTTGTTGTGTAGTGATAAAGCCACATTTACCAGTCATAGACAGATCAACCGCGGGAACATGTACTGTTGGTCAGCTGGAACGTCAGCGTCCATGGAGTGTAAACGTATGCTGTGGGATAGTGAACCATCAGCTCATAGGCCCGTGTTTCATAAAGGGAACACTGAACGCACACAACTATCGCAGCCTCCTAACAGACAATCTTCTACGGATGCTAGAAGACGTTCCTCTGCAGACTAGGTGGAACCTGTGGTACCAACATGATGGCTGTCCATCGCATACTGCACGGCGTACTACACCATGCCTTCACGAACTGTTTTCAGATCGTTGGATTGTACGCAGAGGACCTGTATCTTGGCCGGCCTGTTCCGCGGATTTGACTCCTGTGGACGCAGTCTACATGGACGTACCAACTAGTGTGTAGCAGTCGTTCCATACCAGACCAGAAGCGTGTACTGCCGCTGTCGGTGCGGTGGTTATTTTGAACACATCGTGTGGTGCTCAGTTGGTCGTTACTTTTCGGAATGCACATACTTGTATTGTTCTTTAGTGTGTGCTGTCACAGGTATTCTGTAAGTGTCGGTGTGGCAAGTTTTCAGAATACGGTATCTCGTAAACGACTCGCACTAGAATCCTACAACAAGCACCACTGACATTCTAATTTACCCTACTTTTAGTTTATTAGTGTGAATAGGCACTGTTCCATTTAATAAGTGTATGTTTGCACAAAAAGTACACTTTCTAATTATTATTACCATCGGTTGATTGGCTAACAATGCGAGCTCCTGGCTATCAATTCATTCTGTGTTATCGGCACATGAATAGCACTTCCCATTGCCGCAATATTTGCGCTGCAAGGTTTAGGTGATTCACTTGTTTTGAGCACTGGAATCGCATGTTATCAGGAGTTCACTCCAGTTTAGAAGTTCCTAACCTGTAGATATGTGTCCTGGCCGTTGTCTCAGATTTTTGAAAGTAAAGCTGCTCCTTTTTAGGGCATTAGTCCTTCACTACACGAGGTTAGAAAATGGACACCAAACACTGTCGTTAAGACACGATTCTGACCAATACATACTATGTTCCTCAATTATGAATTGTTCCAAAATATGGTGCACACAACTTGAAATTCAATGTTTGATAAAATTCTGAGCGTATTATGAGCGTGAAGTATAAGAACTTATCAAAAGTATCATCCAATTCCACTAGTCTGTATCTTCTAGACGAATGTGGCTAGAAAACTGGGGTGTATTTTAACATAGGCATCGGAAAACAAAGTCTTCAGTTTCAAAAGGACTACCCGATTTCACAAAGGCATAATTTTAACAGTAACGCTCATCGAAACGTGGGATGCTATTTACAATAACGTTTACGACGGAAATTTTCATTTTCCTATCACAAACGTTCACTGCGCCCTCCACCGAAAGCATGGCAACTACGAAGAATAGTCAAACTCGTCTCACAATTTTGGGAACATGTCAGAACTTACTGCATATGCTGCAGTAGTGTAGCTATGTCGACCCCAGCTTACTTCTGCACACTGGCCGTTCCTTAGACTGTGTCAGATGGAGGCTCGAACTGTGGGAGGTGAAGACCACACCCCCTCTGACGTCACAAATTATATTGTAGTAAGCCACACCCCTCACATCAAATTCTAGTTTTAACGAGAAAAATACGCTCAGATTAAGCACTGACATGAAAGTTTATGCAAGTTTTTAACAAGCTTTTTAGTCTTTGCTGAGTTTTTTTTTTTTACGCTGTTGTCTGCAGAATAGACATTTACGCTCTTAATTCGGTCCTTTGAATTTCTTGTTGAAACCCATTTTATGATGAAACCCATGTACTGCCAGTCTTCTTGCATGCCTCTGGTTTCTACATTCTCCGACCCAGCTGTCATCCAACATGGACAGTGTGCAGTAATGCTGTAAGCACTCCTTCTTCAGGTCCATGGTCTTAATCAGTTCTCTTTATCGTCCTATGTAAGATATCCAGAGCTGTAATCTGATGCGCTCTGTGAAATAAGTCTATTTCGTGAAATCGTATGTAGGCTGTACGGCGCTGTTTTTCCCACTCCTAGTATCCGCAGCAAGGTATATAGGTATATGTGTACCACGTTTGATTGAACTCAGAGCAGTCGTTTAGGAGGAGATGTAGAACATACATATATATATACTCATACATACATCCACTTTTTAAAATATGTACGGATTCAGGTTAACACAGTGCAATGTATACTGCTGGAAGGACATATGCATACTTAGTCTGTTTTATGGTCTATGGTAACAACTGAGAAACTATATTCATATTATTTGACAAGAATATGAACATAAATTTTATTTATATTCTTATTTGTATCTCCTTTTTAACGTACCAGCTACAATTTAACTAGTCTACTTTATATTACCTGTTATTTGAAGTTGTATCGTATGTCTGTTGGAACAGCTACTTGTAAGATTTATGACGTTGGACTGGCAAACCTAAACGAGTTTGTACTTTTTCTGAAACTATAATATACTTGTACTTGCTTACATATCCCTTAACATGTAAAACATGTAAAATAGTATGAAGATATGGGATTTGCAGTATATTAGTTGTTTGTAGACGCAACATATCAGGAGAGCACTGTCTTTACTGGACCAACTTTGACAGTTAGACTGATACATGCTCTTGTTTTTGTATGTTGTGACTGTTCAAACTTGAGATATAAAGTACACTGGTGATACACATCCTGGCATTCCTTTAATTTCTTGTTTTGTTTGCATTAGTGCACGCCTTTTTATGTACAACATGTGTAAATCTACTCAGATTCTTGGGTTGTTACCCGAAGGCCTGCAATATAAGCAACATTATGTTGCGGAGCCTGTGTAGAATCGAAAGATGTAAGACAGACACTCTGTCTACAAATCAACGGAAACAGTTATTCGCCGGCCGCGGTGGCCGAGCGGTTCTAGGCGCTTCAGTCCGGAAGCGCGCGACTGCTACCGTCGCAGGTTCGAATCCTGCCTCGGGCATGGTTGTGTGTGATGTCCTTAGGTTAGTAAGGTTTAAGTAGTTCTAAGTTCTAGGGGACTGATGACCTCAGATGTTAAGTCCCATAGTGCTCTGAGCCATTTGAACCATTTTTGAAACAGTTATTCCTTACGACTACGGCTTCCGCTAAATTCTTATACTTAGGCTAAGTCAACAGAGGTGGAGAATATGTTGTGACTACTTACAGTTGTGGATTACTCATAGCTTTTCAGGGATAGGTTAGTGGCTGTACAGCGAAAGCTGTAGTAGAGCGCAATAGGATTAACAATGAAATCCGCTGCGCGACGCCGCCATAGCGAGGTACATGCTGTGGGCGTTCGGTTGAGCTGTGGGAATGCGCCGAGAAGCCGCTCTGAAATTCCACGACTGATAGAGAAGCTATTAATCGGGACGAATTAATTTGTGGGGCGCCGGGCTAATTAAATGGCCGTGGGGATGCGGGCCTGCGATGCGGTGCGATGCGGTGCCCTCCCACCCAACACAGCAGAGCACGCTGCAGGGTTATGAGTGGGACCACCGCGCGTCCGCCAGAAGCGGCGGCTCTGTGTTCCCTGCTTATAAACAGGAAAGAAGCGCAGTTCCTGCGTGTGGCATGTTGATGCCATCCAGTCAAGTTACACTTCTGACATAAATGCTGCTACTGGACCCTTATTTTCTAAAATTACAGATACATAGATCAGTCAGGCAGTGAAACTGGCGATTTGGCATCCCTGGTAGTAGCACATACGTTAGGAATCACAAAATGGAAGTTGTGCCGCCTGGACAACAAGCCTTTGTCATTGACACTGATATCGATGTTCATTCGAGATGGCGCCGTGGACTGGTGAACAACGTAATGTTACCGTGAAGGCATTTTACAAAAACAACAACAGCTACGTGGTCGCGCAGCGTGTATTTCGTGCTCATTACTGTCTCGCAAGTCATGGCCCGGTCCCGTCGGCATATGCTATCGAAGTGTCGGCACAGAACTCTGAGAAAACGTGTGATACGGTGCGAAAGAGAGATGGAAGTGCACACCAGAGAATGTTGCAAGAGTGGAAGAAACCTTGTCCCCAGGCGTTCTGTACTCAAGCACGCACTGTAACTTGACACAAGGAACAAGTATACCACTCACAGAACGTTCAAATAGTGCAAAAACTGAGTGCAGACGATCTCCTATAGAGACTACGCTTTGCAGGGAGTTGTTGGAACTTAAGAACGAAAACCCACGCCTGTGCGACAATCTGATCATGAGTGATGACGTCAGTATATCTCATCCTTTGTTAATAAGCTAACTTTAGATACTGGTCACGTGGAAATCCTGAAATGCTCCATTAAGTGCCACTTCACATTAAGAGTGTGGTAGTGTGCTACAGCATATTATCGCTTGGGATAAAAGGGCCTTAATTTTTTGAAGAAGATCATGGCCATGCTGTTTATTGGATGCAGAACGTTATGTTCACAGGCTGAACAATTTCCTATTGCGACAACTTGCTTATCTTACTGTAACTGCAAACACCTTCTTCCAACAAGACGGGGCACATACCATACCTCGCGGCATTCCATTAAGGCGCTACAGCCCATCTTTCCTTGTTATCTCATCTCCAAGAGTGGGGATATTTCCTAGCCTGTAAGCTCTCCTGACCATTCAGTGTGTAATTTCTTCCTTTGAGGTTATTTAAAATCTCAGATATTCCTGTGTGGCCCACCACACACCATCTGGGAACTGAAGGATCCAATTCTGGAGGAAGTTAATCGAGTTCAACTGCCAGTTCTGCAAGATGTGATGTCTAACTCTATGAAAGACTTTAAATGCGTGTGAGGGAATATGACGACTACTTATGTGATGTCATTTTCAACTGGTTGCAAGCACTGAAAAATCATGTATTTCATTCTGAATTAATTTGTATCACTGTTGGAGGTTTCAAAATCGCTCGTTTCACTGCCGCACCTGTTACATTACTAATCCGCTATCCCGAACCCTGTGCCAGTTGCAGATTGCCTATCTAAAGTCTTCCAGTGGCAACAAAAATTTGATTTTTAGTATTTCACGTTATTAATAATCAAAATTAAAATGCTGTCAAAATCTACTCATTAAGAGACATAATCTTATTTATAAAGTTTAACACAACCATTACAGTTAGAAACTGTGCGTCTGTCTCGAGGCAGCGTAACTGATGTCGCCCAAATACCCGGACTTTCTTCATCCAGTATTACAGAATGAGAGCATTTAGCGACTTCCAACAAAATTTACTCATAACGTCAAACTTTTCCTTAGCATTTCCTTACTTCCACGCTTTTAAAGTCAAATGTTCAACGTATTAAGTAATTTGTAAAGTAGTCACAGGCTTCAAGCTGTTTTATAGGTAGGTGTTCCACTCTTTAAAGGCTGTCGGGTATACAGAACAGGTGGGAGATGCGCACTTCTCGGAATATATCATCAGGCAGCGTCCTACAGGTTTCCAGCGTGGACAGACCGAACAAACAATGGAAATAGTGATACTGAGTAAATCGAGGCTTTAATTCACAAGTAAGATGAAGTGCTAATCACTGAAATATATAATCATGATAATTGGGAATTGGGAGTGTAGTGATAATTATTATTATGAAAGGGTGGACATGTTAAGAAAGATTTGTCAAGAAGACAAATTTGCATAACCTACCTTACTAAAACATATTCTCTGGTAGTGACAGACGACAACTGTCCACATTGGCTAACTGGTTCTTTTCTCTTGCTGCAATATTTGGATTACCAATATAGTCGTTGAAATACGATGCAAAGCACTCGAATCCTCGTTGAGGGTAACCAATCGTAAATAGTTCTTCTAATAAACACTCTTCTAAAGTATGTGGAACATAAAAACTTGAGGAACTCTTCTGCGTAGTAAATACGAACCACTGGCCCACAAAATAATTAAGTACACCAGATGCGTTTACGTAACTTCTAGTCAATAATCCTAAGGCCAATGGTAAGTATGTCATTCTTTGGAACTAAGTGTTTTGAGTAAAGCATTTTATGGAAGGTAATAATAGGCAGTAGTCCAACATATCAAGATGAAACCAGGAGCACTTCAAATATGGTTTTATAGGAACAGAAATAGTCATTTGTGGAGAATTTCGACACCAAAAGGAGTACAAGAGGCAGAAATGTTTATACCACAAGTTATGTATATGAAATTACACACACGATTATCGTCTACAGGAATTCAGTTTCAACGAGAAGCGCCCAAGTGCCGCAAACACAGCTTCTAAGAGTAGTGCTATGACCTGAAATTGGGCATGTGTACGTTCCTGGGAATCTCATCCCACTCTTTTTTGTACGCATTACCAGGATGCTGGAGGATCATAGCGACCAACTATATTTCAGATGCGTTCGGTAGCCTGTACATTATGTTATCCCAAGCACAAAGGAAAACAGTGACATCTGTAATTTTTCGTAGAAGGTTTTCACGTAAGCATGGTAATTTGGGTGGTAATGTGAATTCTGGAGTGGCCGTGATGTCGGTAGTGTCGTGTATGTGGATGAAGGTAGTGATGTGGAACTCTTGTGCCACTGCATATACTTTATAGATGTGAGAGGCCTGCGATACCTCTTTTTCTATTCTTTAAACTCAATTAATTACAATTACAGTCATGTTTCTACCTATATTGGTTGCAAAACTACAGTAATGATGTCAGTGATAGTAAAGGTCAGGTCATCTTTTCTTATATATTACCCTTCTCTCTTGTGATTGGGAACTTTCGCATGCAGAACAGTAAATGTCACTTGTAAACCTTGGTGTGGGGAGTCAGTGGTACGTCACATCCGTTGCTGCGGGTTCAGACCCCTGCAGATACATTCCGTAGGAATGAGAATCTTGCCAACAGGAGGCGAGGTTAAATCGCCTGGTCAGCCGGGGCGCAGGTACTCCGCCGACCAGTGTTGCTCTGCTGGGCGCCGTGCCGGTGGATCCACAAAATATTTTCCACGAGGTGTAGAACGACAGAGCACGCTGCATCGCCCCGGCAAAAAACGTGAGGGTAACGTGCAGTGGAGACAATCGCCGGTAGCAAGTGAAAGGCCATTATTCACCCAGGGCACGTTTGGCAGTGTCGTCGTATTGAAACAAATGACTTCTTTGAAGCCAGGTGGAAAACAGTTAGAACAGATTTCTATCCCCTGCTACCTCGAAGCAAGTGCCATTATTCAGGTATGGTTACTATGTTGTTTGTCTTCCGGAGAAAGTAAGTTGCATCAACTTGACGCCATCCGCAGTGGTGTCAGAATTTCTTCCACCAATAGGCAGGAGATGTTCTTATTAAGATATTTCTGGAAATTTTATAAGTGAAAGAGCAAGTGATTGGCAAATTAAAAGGAAATCCAAGACGCCTGATAGCAACACAACGAAGATGACAAACGCGAAATTTAACCGACAGGAAGAAGATGCTGTGATATGCAAATGATTAGCTTTTCAGAACATTCACACATGGTTGGCGCCGGTGGCGACACCTACAACGTGCTGACATGAGGAAAGTTTCCAACCGATTTCTCATACACAAACAGCAGTTGACGAGCGTTGCCTGGTGAAACGTTGTTGTGATGCCTCGTGTAAGGAGGAGAATTGCGAGCCATCACGTTTCCGACTTTGATAAAGGCTCGCGTTTGTCGAGATCCAATCACTGTTAGCAGGATATGGAATCAGTGGGTTCAGGAAGGTAATACGGAACGCCGTGCTGGATTCCAACGGCCTCGTATCACTAGCAGTCGAGATGACAGGCATCTTATCCGCTTGGCTATAACGGATCGTGCAGCCACGTCTCGATCCCTGAGTCAACAAATGGGGACGTTAGCAAGACAACAACTATCTGCACGAACAATTCGACGACGTTTGCAGCAGCAGGGACTATCAGCTCGAGGACCATGGCTGCGGTTATCCTTGACGCTGCATCAGAGATAGGAGCGCCTGTGATGGTGTACTCGAGGACGAACCTGGGTGCACGAATGGCAAAACGTAATTTTTTCGGATGAATCCAGGTTCTTTTTACAGCATCATGATGGTCGCATCCGTGTTTGGCGACATGGCGGTGAACGCACATTGGAAGCGTGTATTCGTCATCGCCATACTGGTGTATCACCAGGCATGATGGTATGGGGCGCCATTGGTTACACGTCTCGGTCTCCTCTTGTTCGCATTGACGGCACTTTGAACAGTGGACGTTACATTTCAGATTTGTAACGATCCGTGGCTCTACCCTTTATTCGATCCCTGCGAAACCCTACATTTCAGCAGGATAATGCACGACCGCATGTTGCAGGTCCTGTACGGGCCTTTCTGGATACAGAAAATGTTCGACTGCTGCCGTGGCCAGCACATTCTCGAGATCTTTCACCAATTGAAAACGTCTGGTCAATGGTGGGCGAGCAACTGGCTCGTCACAATACGCCAGTCACTACTCTTGATGAACTATGGTGTCGTGTTGAAGCTGCATGGGCAGCTGTACCTGTACACTCCATCCAAGCTCTGTTAGACTCAATGCCCAGGCGTATCAAGGCCGTTATTACGGCCAGAGGTGGTTGTTCTGGGTACAGATTTCTCAGGATCTATGCACCCAAATTCCGTGAAAATGTAATCACATGTCAGTTCTAGTATAATATATTTGTCCAATGAATACCCGTTTATCATCCGCATTTCTTCTTGGTGTAGCAATTTTAATGGCCAGTAGTGTAGATAGAACGCTCTAGGAATGGCATCGGCGGGAAGCTGGTCGGCTTTAGAAGATTTTACAACGGTTCTTTGGTCGGAGAATAAACAACGCTTTAACAGTTACCTCTTTGGCTAGAATTTTCCGACCTCTTTTTTGAATGGAGGATTGTGTTTTCGGTGCAGTCTCTGCTCAGAGCAGGGGCAGAAAAGCTCTGGAGACTTACTTAGGGCTAGGACTTTGAGAAGAAACTTAATGCTAAGGTTTTCAACAGTACGGTCTGTCAAAGACTGGGAACTCGTGTGCTTCAGCAGTGATGAGAACTTCACTGAGAGGCAGCCGGTGTACTGTCTGACAAGCGGCAGTGGCAGCTGTCGGGACCGTACATAGCTTGCGTCTCTATACATCGACTATCCTGAGTTTATCTGGCACCATCGGCTGATTAGGAAGGAGTGAAGTAGGCGTGATTTGACATTCAATTAAATTCATTTGGGCTCATCCATAGCAAGGCGAGCAGGAGTAGTTGCATGTTTGTTTTAAATTCGCCATTTGGCACATTCTTACTGTGTAACCACAAGAGACCGTGTTTCCGGTAGTTAAGATGTTAGGATATTAATTTTTTTCTGAAATCCTCGATTCCTTAACCGAGATGTTTGCTAAGTTTACTAGTTAGTGATGAAAGAGGAATACCGACGTCAGCCCCCTTAGAGCATTGAAATACTTTAATGAGGTTAGGTAGAACCCAGATTTCCAACTATATGCGAGCGGATGCCTTAACTGCTTTGGATATCAGTGCGTCCTTACTATCCAACCCAAATTCCTATCTTGTAGGGCACTACTTCCGTAGCGCCACCCTGTCCAGCATCCTCATTGCTAGCAGCACATAGCATAATTCCTACAAGAGGTCGGACTTAAGGTGCATCCACACTGAATATATCGTGAAACGCCATAAAGACGTATATATTACTATTATATCTGTCGTGTCTGTTCTTTCGGAGATGTCTCAAAGACCAGACACTACATATGTAATAGCGACATATATGCCTGGTTATTGCTTGTTCTGTCTTTTGTCTGTCCTGATTAACTGTTGCCTTTGTCGTTCGTTTAATTAAGATTCATTTTAATGTTACGTTTGAACATGCATGAATGATTGTAATAATCTTAAATTCGCTTGAGCCAAGATTCTAATTCAATAGTTAGTGAATTCCTTTTTCCCAGTAGTATAACTTTAATGACTTTTGTCAAGACCAACACCCAGGACACATTTACCAGAGCCACTCCTCAGCTATCGTCAAATATGAAATGATAATTAAATGGACACCCTAGCTGCAAACAGGCGTTGATGTACTTCATTGGGGACATGTTGAAAATGTGTGCCCCGACTGGGACTCGAACCCGGGATCTCGGGGCACACATTTTCAACATGTCCCCAATGAAGTACATCAACGTCTGTTTGCAGCTAGGGTGTCCATTTACTTATCATTTCATTTCTAGCAAAGCTGCATGGTCATCCACGGTAACTGTTCTTTCGGGAACAGATACTACCGTCACATATCGCCAAATATGTTGTGCACAGTTTTTAGTTCAGCTTGTGAGTTCTTTTGTGAGCGATTCGCCTCTCGGTAGTCCACCTGACGCAGATCCCTGTAGCACTCAGAAGGCTCTCGTTCACAGCTTGGTCGGCTCTTGTCAAACCACTGTGATTACTGCATTCTTTGTTTATAGGGACGACATCTTACAACTCTATATACAGTGACGAGCCAAAACATTATGATCACGTGCCTAATGGCGCATGTTGGTTCACATTTAGAATGCAGTACAGCAGTTACTACCTGTGGCATGTATCCGACAAGTCTGTGGAAGTTTTCCCGTAAATTATGGACCCGTGGTTTGTCGCTGCAGAGCTGGTGCCTGATAGTGACCCAGATGCATTCCGTCATGCTCATATCAGGCGAATTTGGTGGAAAAGACATCGACCTGAGTTCAATGTCGTTTTCTCAAGTTACAGTAGCACAATTATGGCCTTGTGACACGCACTGTGTGGTGTAGCCGCCTTACTGGCGATAACAGTCGTAAGAAAAGATCAAAGTAACACTCTTTACAAATATTAATCTTGAGATAGCTGAAATAAAAGGTCGTTAAAAAGAATGGCATGAACTTGACTTCTTTTCGTTGCTCCAATGCTGTTGATTCTTCCTGTATATTTGGTATTTGACGATGGGCAAGAGAACACCATGGTTCTCTAATAACGTGGAAGGTCAAAAAATTAATACATGAAATAGCATGGAAGATCAAATAATATCTGTCGTTTTATCTACATAATGTCCTAGTAGACAAATATATTCCCGAAATGTCATTAGCTATTTTTTGGTGTTTCGATTTTCTTTCCCGTCAGAGTATGTACACCAGGATGTCAGATACCCTAAAGCTGTCAGCTATGTGTGGTTGGAGCTTATGGGCGCTCAATGGGGAGAGCGGTCAGTTGACTCCCGAGATATATCCCATTGACCACCCAGGGTATGCTCTAAGCCGACAATTGCAGCCCCAGTAGCGGCATGACCAACAGTTGCTGACTTCTAGATGGAGCCCCTCCAACAAATGGAGGCGTTCCTAATAAATATCCTGGACAGCCTGAACCACTGCATCAGAGCACTGGGTGCCGTATTGACGCGATAGGGGATCACCTCCAATGTTGACGCTCTGGGCGCCACCAATGGAGGGCCACAACACCTGTAGTTTGCTCATAGAAAGACAAAAACAAGGCACGCCATTGCTGCAATCCAAGTAACGTGTAGCTACTAAGATGAACGAACAGCTTATCGCCGGAAATACAGAAAAGAACGAACGTTAAAGCTGCAGTTAGCAGTGAATAAGCCAGAGTTGTTTTAAGTAAGAAAACACACAAACAAAGATTCATTTTAAAGTCCTGTTTCAGATCCAGAAGTGAAGTAATAAAGGTATTTACGTACTGAGGCTTCAACAACAAGATACAAACTCGTCAACGGCCAGTCCCATGTGAGATGTTTAACTCGTTATCTGGAGTTTCCGTCACTCACTGAGTCGGTTTACATACCGCTGAGATGTCAAGATATTAGACGAAGCCTCCACCTTTTCATCCTTATCATTTAGTCATTTATGATTATTATGACAAGCCTCCTGAAATTCCTATAATAGCACGATTTACCATGTGCAGTATAGCCCTAATACTCATGTCCAGTAGCTAAGCGTCCTCGAGATTCACTGGAGAAACCTTGTGTCTATTCGACGCTTGGTGGACCAAAATCTAACGGGATGGTACAGTAATCAGAGTCGGATGGCATAGTGTGCGGTCAGATCCTTGGCACATTATGATGTCAGCCATAGCCAGGGGAGGAACTGCCGGGGTCAGAACACTACCCACAAAGTCATTTCATGACAACGGGCAAGGTTCCAATACAGAGCAAACTCTGAACATGAGCGCAGGAAAGATCACCAACATGACTCATCTCAGAACATTAATTGGTGTCTTGAATGACAAAAGCCACCCAACCAGGATAGCATCTACTCTGACTAATGTGTGAATAGCCTCTGTGTGTTCCCCTTCTTTCTACCACATTTGATGTCAGCTCTTCTCCAATGGCATGCCGGCCGGAGTGGCGGAGTGGCAGAGCGGTTCTAGGCGTTACAGACTTTAACCGCGCGACCGCTACGGTCGCAGGTTCCGAAATCTGCCTCGGGCATGGGTGTGTGTGATGTCGTTAGGTTAGATAGGTTTAAGTAGTTTTAAGTTATAGGGGCTTATGACCTCAGAAGTTGAGTCCCGTAGTGCTCAGAGCCATTTGAACAATATTTTTTCTTCTCTAATGTACGACGTTCGGCTACGACGTGTATTATTCCTTCCTCTGATGTTAATTTTAAAACATACAATTTTCCATCGACAATCTGTTTCCAATTTCTATGCGTGCAACTCTCCTTCAGTTTGATTATTTTACTCGTGGATTCCACTCAATCAAATTTTTTTTTTGACTGATCCACATTGCTGCATGCACATTTCCGTATGTAATACGGAAAAGCAAAACATATACTTCGAAAAGCCTTACAGACACGGCAAGATGCCCCTGGAGCTAATCTTTATAAACAAAATAAACTGGATTGGATATTAATCTAACCACATTGAGTCACATATCATAACCTAGAACTAAGAACATTCTGGTGAATAAAGGGTGAATAAAGGACATGGAACATAGACAAATTAATGAGGAATGAGAGGAATTTTAAATTATCCTCACCAGTGATCAATGGGCTACGTTTGGATGTGGAGTGCAATTTAATGATACTGTGTTTTGAAAACTTGTCAGTGTCCTGCATTCACTCCTGTAGCATAGTTTCGAGTGTAAATGTGGCGCTTCATGGAAGGCGTAAAAGAGAGTATTCGCCCCGCACATCAGTGCGCAAATAGAAAGTTTCAAGCCGCTGTTGAGAACTCATAACACCACTTCAGTACTGTTTTTAGCTGAGAGAGCGACGTAACTTTGCACATACGTGCGAGCGTTTTGCTTACGGCACGGACACTGTCAGGTCATCTATTTCCATGAAAAATACCTGATAGAATGCCGTATAATTTAATTTGATGCTGATGGAGTGGTTCAGCGGATAGGCGCTACTTGCTTGCCAGGATTTTAAATACAGATGGTGATCCTAGAAGGAGTTACAGGAATTACCCAGGGAGCAGGTCCCAGTGTTACACTTAATATCTAATGAGCAATCACTCGTTCCCATCTAGTATACGCATTCTTCTTGTCTTGTCGATTAAAAGTAGACAAAATACAGTGTAAAGCGCTTTTTGCGTGGCTGCGACGAGCTCGAAACCAGAGCATACTGTGTTTTGGGGACGTGTTATAAGCACCAGTACACATCCGAGGGCGGATCGGCGTTGATCTTGAGACAAAGCCAGTTTAAAAGATCGTCGGTCATGCGGGAGCTACAGACCACTTTTCTACAGGATGACACTGTATCAACAAACAGGCGCTGACATACATCTTAGTTTACTTTAAAATTTTTAAAAATTTTGGTGTGCAATCGCTCTCTACCGTATTACGACAAATGTTGTCATATTTCCCTCACACTAAAAACTGTAAGAAACTGAACGATACCGATGGTAGCCAGTGAGATGATGATAAGGTAATTTAGCAAATTTTATGACGCATGGCGTGTGAGCCCAAGAATGCAAATGACACCGAATCTGTATTCATAAACCAGAGAGGAAAAGCTTGTGATTGCTGCCAAATAGTAGTCTGCAAAATCAGCACCAAGAACTCATATTAATCTGCATCAAAGGCCACAGTGGCATTCGCGGCAGTGAATAAGCTGATCAACTCTCTAAACAAGGCAAACCTTGAGATACATCATGCTTACCAGAAGGTGCTGCACTCTAATGTCCAACAACGTCTTAAAATAATGATGTGATTGAGGTGGAACGAAAGATGGAACAATGTAATTGACAACAGAGGAAAACGTTATCGAGAAATATATCGTGATAACGATACCTCAATGGTGTATCAAAACAGTAGTTTCAAATGAAATTTGTACAACCGCACAACATGGTACAACAAGCGTATATGCTTGCTAGCTCCACATACGATGAGACTGAAACCATGTATGATGAGGTAAAAGAAATTATTCCGTTGGGGAAGAGAACCGAAGATTTAATTGTGATGAGACACTGGAATCCGATAGCTGGAAGAGAAACTGTAGGAAAAATAGGACAAATGGACTAGCGGAAAAGAATAAAAGAGAAAGCTGCCTGGTAGAATTTTGAAGAGAGCATAGCTTAATCATAGCTAATTAATGTTTTAGGAATATTCAAAGAAAGTTGTATACGTCGAAGAAATATGGAGACAGAGGAAGGTTTCAGATAGACTATATAATAGCAAGACAATGATTTCTACACCACATTAACAACTGTAAAACATGAGGGTAAGTCAATTATTATCCGCAAAGTAATTGTAAAATTTTTTTGTAATCAAATAGGAAACTCACAAGAACATCATGTTCCGACATAGTCTCCTTGCGTTTCAACACACTTGGTCCATCGTTGTAAAAGCTTCCTGATGCCCTCATAAAAGAAGGTTCTCGGTTGAGCTGCGAGCTAGCAATGCACTGCTTCTTTCACTCCTTCGTCCGAGGCAAACCGACGGCCCCTTAAAACCTGTTTGAGTGGACCAAACAAGTGATACTCAGAAGGGGCAAGATCGGAACTATATGGAGGATGATCCACTACTTCAAATTTGAGTTTCTGGAGCGTTTCAGCAGTGTGGGTAGCAGTATGCGGACGGGCATTGTCGTGCAACAACACAACACTTTTTGAGAGCAATCCTCGACGTTTGCGTCGAATTGCAGGCTTTAGCCAGACAGTAATCATCTGTTTATTGTTGTGCCCCTTTCCCCATTATGTTTCAGTACTTGACCTTGTGCGTCAGTTTTTCTGCGGACTGTAGGGTCTTGAACTTTTTCTTGCACGGCGAATTTGGATGTTTCCATTCCACACTCTGCCGTTTACTCTCCGGCTCGTAATGGTGGATCCATGTTTCGTCATCAGTAATGATCCTGTCTAAGAAGTAGTCCACTTTGTTACCATAGTGATCCAATTGTTTTTTGCAGATGTCCAAGCGCGTTTGTTTATGCAACTGTGTGACTTGTTTTGGGACCCATCTTGCATAAACTTTATGAAACCCAAGTCTGTTGTAGATGATTTTGTAGGCAGAACCGTGGTTAATTTGCAGACGATGTGCCACTTCGTCAGTAGTTAATGGTCTGTGTAAGAGAATCATTTCACGTGAACGCTCAATGGTTTGTTCACTTGTGGCGGTAAACGGTCGTTCGGCTCCTTCATCGTGCGTAACACTTGTGCGACCATTTCGGAATTTTTCAATCCATTCGTAATCACTCCGTCGTGGCAAAACACTGTTCCCGTGCTGTACCGAAAGTCTTCGACGAATTTCGGCCCATAATACGCCTTCCTACGGCAAAAACGGATCACTGAACGTTGCTCTTCTTTGGTGCAAATAGACAGCGGAACAGCCATGATTAACAGCACGCCAGCAATAACGAAACTAAACTAGCAGCTTTAAAATTGCAAATATATAACAACAAATAAACAAAGCATTCTTTAGTAACGTAAAACGACAGTACTACCAAAATAAATAAAAATATAACTAAATTGCAGATAATAATTGACTTACCCTCGTATTTCCGTGGGTACACGTAGACTAACGTAACGAAGTGTGACACCACTCTGTAGCGTGCTGCTCACGAGTAAGTGTCGCTGACAGGCCATGGGGCCCAGGGCAAACACTATTAGCAATTACAAAGAACTTTTTTGATATTGGTATATAGCGTAGTGAAGCAGGGTCGCGTCGCAAACGCTATTAGCAATTACAAAGTTTTGATATTGGTATATAGCGTAGTGAAGCAGGGTCGCGTCTTCTGGCTGACCCTGGCTGGAGCCGACGACCAGGCGGCGGCTTCCGCCTGGTGTTGCTGGGCTGGCACCTCGAGCCACTGAGGAAATGGAAATGCCGTGTGGCTAGGGCCTCCCGTTGGGTAGACCGTTCGCCTGGTGCAAGTCTTTCGAGTTGACGCCACTTCGGCGACTTGCGTGTCGATGGGGATGAAATGAAGATGAAAGACACACAACACCCAGTCATCACGAGGCAGAGAAAATCCCTGGCGCCGCCGGGAATCGAACCCGGGACCCCGTGCGCGGGAAGCGAGAACGCTACCGCAAGACCACGAGATGCGGACGAGCCACTGAGGGTGGCAACCTATGGAGGCTATGGGCACTGACGTCAGCGGCGCTTCATGGTGTGCTGCGAGGGCACCCCACTCGGGAGACGGCTCTTCGGCTCCGCACGCGGCCGCAGGGGCAGCGTCTGTAGTCTGCTGTGTGCTGCTTCCGTCGACATCGTGAAGGCCTAGTGGCCCATCGCCCTGCTCTCGTCACGGCGGCGACGAAACGTGAAGACGGCTCTGCGTGGGGCACTACTTGCTGTCCTGGGACAGTAACTGGCTGCCAGCTGGCGTTGGCGCCAAGTCCTGCTAGGAAAGCGACAACAGAGTTACCAGGCTTGGACAGCAGATTGGCAGGGCTGAGACACCAAGTACCGTGAGGGATTTGGAGCAGACGGGAGACACAGCCCGGCCTCGAACTCATAGCTGCAGCCAATTCGTCTGTGTCGGTCGTTGCTCTGATGTCTCGGTGGCGCTGCTGGCTTCCATCGATGAGAACTGATCCCTGGCTTGAAATCCAGACTCATTTATGTGCCTGCAGTGTCCATTTCTTTCTCTAAAACCTGGCGTCTGATCATTTTGCCAAAACGAGAGACTTGCCCTGGTGTGGTGACACCGCTCCCTTGCAAGACAATTATGGCTGTGCAGCGCCATTTACCATTGAGCTCGGCTATACTTGCTGCGCAATCCACTGGCATGTCGGTTATTGATCCACATGTCGCCACACTTCACTCTACCGACACGCGGCTGTTAAAGCAAGGCTCTGTGGCCTTTCAATGCTGCTTTTCCTTACTTTTGTTAAAGACTAATAATTTTACGACCAAAGACTGGGTCGTGGACCTACAATAATATATTGTTCATGAACTGCAGATTAAAACTGAATATCTTGCGGAAAGACAGAAAATTAAGAGGGGGGGTCCTTGATGCATTACAAGAACCGGAGGTTATTGAGCATTTCAGAGGGAGAGGGGAACAGAAATACGAGAGAGGAAAATGGGTAGCCTTGAGAGATGAAATTTGGAAGGAATTAGAAGATATCGTAGATAAAAAGGCAAGGCCTCCTACTAATCGTTGGTTAATATAGGAGATATTCTATTTAACTGGCGAAGGAAAAAAATAACAGTATAGCAAATGAAATAGCCATAAGGGAGCACAGAAGTCTAAAAAGTGAGACTGACAGAAATTACAAAACGTATAAGCAAGATTGGTGAGATGTTCTGCATTATGCAAGACACTGTTTGTTTGTTTCACTTTTCCCAACATGTTGAACTGGGCGTAGGTAACCTAAAACAGCTAAATACGCTGTTAAGCGATACGACTGGGCCAGGAGGCAAGAAAGCAGCAGTAACAGTTGAAAATATGCATAATCTTTTATTTAAATAAAAGTCAACAACTTATGACGTCAGTAAAATAGCTTTTAAAAACAAGTAAGAAATTAAACACCTTGTCGAATATTAACGAGGAAATGAGATCAACAACTGAGATAAGCAGACGAGCTTTAAAAAAATGAAGAAACTATGCAATTTGTCAAACATTAACAGGTATTTGAAGTTAGCCAAGCTGCATATTTATAATCAAAACCTTAATATTTACAAAAAAATTTCAATTGACTTTTAAATATGATATCTGAAGTGATCGTAGCAGATTTGCTAACAGTAGTAACATGAGGAATGCGTCACGTCCATTGGAGACAAAAGTTCAGAACTAAGAGAAGTTCTACAGATACAATTCAGCCCCGCAACAGGCGGGATAGCCCGACGGACAGGGTGGGCGGTGTGAACCCGCCACTCATGGATGTGGTGGTGGATACAAAATACATAAATCAGGAAGCGAATGAGAACTCCAGCGTACACCACCGAAGAACTGGAAAAACAGCGTTTAAAATGGTATGGACATATGACGAGATCAGAGGATGAACGATGGCCTAAAAAAGAACTGTCGGCAACCTACTTATAACAGGAAAAGAGAATGGAGAAATAAAGTGGAGGACATTGTACAATGAAGAAAGTTCGGGAGGCTTCGGTACGAGGATGCGACAAAGGGCCGGAAGAGCTGTCAACAAATCGTAAACAAAAAGAAAAAAGTGTTGTGAATTGTTGTAGACAATAATTTTTTTTGAGTCATCATCTTCTCACTGGTTTTTATGCGTCCCACCACGAATCCCTCTCCTAAGCCAACCTCCTCAGCAAAGACTAACACCTCAGAGTACCAGTTGCAATCTACGTCCTTAATTATTTGCTGGATGTGTTTCAATTTCTTTCCTCTACAGTTTTTACCCTTTACAGTCCCCTCTTGAACCACGGCTTTTCCATGTTGTCTTAACAGATGTCCTACCATTCTGTCCATTCTTCTTGTCAGTGTTTTCCATGTATTCCTTTCCTTGCCGATTCACCGGAGAACCTCCTAATTCCTTACCTTATCAGTTCACATAATTTCCAACAGCCTTCTGTAAAATCACGTCTCAAATAGTTCTACGAGATTTTCCGGTTTTCCCACCGTCCATATTTCACTACCATGCAATGCTGTGCTCTAAATTAAGATTCTCAGAAATTTTTTCCTCAAATTAAGATCTATCATTGAAACTAGTAGACTTTTCCTTGCCAGGAATGCCCTTTTTGGCAGTGCTATTCTTCTTTTTATGTCCTCCTTGTTTTGTCCGTCATTGATTATTTTGGTCCAAGCTAGCAGAATGCCTTAACTTCATCTACTTCGTGATCAACAATTATGATGTTAATTTTCTCGCTGTTCTCATTTCTACTACTTCTCATTACTTTCGTTTTCCTTCGATTTACTGTCAATCCACATTCTGTACTCATTTGACTGTTCACTCATTTCAGCTAATCCTACAATTCTTTTTTATTTTTTCTGAGGATAACAATGTCAGCAGCGAATCTTATCATTTATATCCTGTCACTTTGAATTTTAATTGCCGGCCGCGGTGGTCTAGCGGTTCTGGGCGCTCAGTCAGGAACCGCGCGACTGCTACGGTCGCAGGTTCGAATCTTGCCTCGGGCATGGATGTGTGTGATGTCCTTAGGTTAGTTAGGTTTAAGTAGTTCTAAGTTCTAGGGGACTTATGACCACAGATGTTGAGTCCCATAGTGCTCAGAGCCATTTGAACCATTTTTTGAGTTTTAATTCCGCTCTTGGACCTTTCTTTTATTTCTGTCATTGCTTCTGCGATGTATTAATTGAACAAGATAGGTGAAAGACTACATAACTGTCTTCTACTCATTTTTAATCCGAGCGCTTCATTCTTGGTCTTCCATTCTTATCATTTCCTCCTGGCTCTTGTGCACTTTGTATATTACCCTTCTTTCCCTAATGCTTACACTTGTTTTACCCAGAATTTCGAACGTATTTCACCATTTGACATTGTCGAACGCTTTTCCCAGATCGACAAGTCGTATGAACGTGTCTTCATTTTTCTTTAGTCTTGCTTTCACAACGTCAGAATTGCCTCTTTGGTGCCTTAACCTTTCCTAAAGCCAAACTGATCGTCAGCTAACACAGTCTCAATTTTATTTTCCAGGCTTCTGTATGTTATTCTTGTCCGAAACTGGGATGCATGAGCTGTTAAGCTGATCTTGCGATAATTTTCGTTATTATCAGCTTTTCCAGTCTTCGGAATTGTGTGGAAGATATTTATCCGAAAGTCAGACTGTATACCATCAGAGTCATATATTCCGCACACCAACATGAGCAGTTGTTTTGTTGTCAATTCCCACGACGATTTCAGAAATTCTGATGGATGTTATCTATCCCTTCTGCCTTAATTGATTTTAAGTCTTCTACAGCTAAATTCTGGTTCTAATAGTGGATCCCGGATCTCTTCCCTATCGACTCCGTTTTCTTCTTTTATTAGGTCATCAGATAAGTCCTTCCCTTCACAGAAGCCTTCAATGTACTCTTTCCACCTTTCTGCTCTCTCCTCTGCCTTTAACAATGAAACTCCCATTACACTCTTGTTGTCACACCCTTCCTTTAACTTCACCAAAGGTTGTTTTGACTTTTCTATATCCTTCCCACAGTCATGTCTCTTTAGCTTTCTTCACATTTTCCGTGCAGCCATTTCGCCTTAGCTTCCCGGCACTTCCGGTTTATTTTATTCTTAAGTGACTTGTGTTTCTGTATTCCTGAATTTCTTGAACACTTTTGTACTTCCTTCTTTCATCGACCAAATGAAATATTTCTTCTGTTACCCTTGGCTTCTTCGCAGTTACCTTTTTTGTACGTATATTTTTCTTTCCAACTTCTGAGATCGCCTTTTTAGATGTGTGTGTTCCTCTTCTCCTGAGCTATTGCAGTATCTATAGCCTGAGACAACTTCAAGCGTATCTCTTCATTTCTTATTACTTCCGTACCCAACTTCTTTGTGCATTGATTCTTCCTGACTACGCTCCTAAAGTTTACCCCACTTTTAATTACTACTAAATTGTGATTTGAGACTATATCTGCCCCTGTTATGCCTTACAATCGAATATCTGATTCCGGAATCTCTGTCTGACCCTGATATAAAGTAACTGAAATCTCCCCGTATCTCCCAACCTTTCCAAGTGTACGTCCTCCTCTTCTGATTCCTGACCAGAGTATTCGCTATTAATAGCTGAAATTTATTGCAGTACTCAATTAGTCTTTCTCCTCCTCTATCAGTTTTAGTACAAAGCCCATATTCTCCCGTAACCCGTTCTTCCATTCCTGCCCCCACAAATGCATTCTAGTACCCCGCAACTATTAGATTTTCATCTCCCTTTACGTGCTGTACTACGCTTTCAATATCCTCCTATACTTTCTCTATCTCTTCATCTTCGGTCTGCGACGTCGCTATGTGTACTATTGTTGTCGGTGTTCGTTTGCTGCCGATTCTGAGGAGAACAACACTATCACTGAACTGTTCACAGTAACTCACTCTCTTCTCTACTTTCCTATTCATAACGAATCGCACTCCCGTTATTCATTTTCAGCTGCTGTTGATATTATCCTATACTCATGTGACTAGGAATCCTTGCCTTCTTTCCATTTCACTTCACTGACGGCACTGTATCTAGATTGAGCGTCAGCAGGCAAATATGTGTGTGTGTGTGTAGAATGTTGAACAGTATCAGGTGCCATTTATCAGAAGTACTGCAATGAACAGACACTGGGGTGTCGAAATCAACTCAGACTCAGAATCAGCCAAACTGTCGAATGGTAGCTACAAGCTGCTGCAAAAGAGTACAGTTTCAGCGTTTAGATGGTATCACACAATGACCTGGGGCTACGACGAAAGACATTAGTTGACACCAGAGAAAATGTAAGTCGTTCCCCTCCTCCTCAGGAAGCATCACAACAATACCGTGTAACGTCACCTCTAGTCTTCATAATGGCCTCAATTCGGTTAGAAGTGAGTCCACAACTTTCTTCTGGTATGCCATATCCACATGAAACCTTTCATTGACGATCACATCCCTTAGAGCTACCAAAATGGGGGCTGTTAATCGCTGCGTTGCTCTCGCTGTCACAAACAGTCCCAGTCAGTTTCAATAGGACTACGATTGTGTGATATAGCGGACCAGTTGAGTAGCGATAGGATGCTTGACTGTTTGTGGAAGCGGTACGTATATGTGCTGCCCTGCCAATGCAGCTGTTGTCTCGGATGAAGGGGGTATCCACAACATACTCATCCTGAAGATGCAGAAGAAACGCAACCCTAGGTCATCGAGAAGGTTGAAATAAACATCCTGAATCATGTTCATGGTGAGCTGTGTGAATGATCCCAAGTGCTGATATGGGAAGGTCTTCAAAACATCACAAGACCACCTGTGTCCTGAACTACACTCTCTACGCACAGCGGGTTAAACACTTCGTTGAGCCGTTGGTGCACTCGAAGCTTTCTCACACTTCAAAGGATGCACAATTATGACTTGTGAGGCCACACAACGTCCGTCTTCGTAGCTAAGAGGTCAGCATAGAAGGCTGTCATGTAGAAGACCCAGGTTCAATTCAATGTGGTGCAATCAGCCACGTGATGCCGATTGAGGAGCTACTTGACCGAGTATTACTGGCTCCACGTTCTGGGAAGTCTGCAAAACAAACGGGAGAGCGGTGGGCAGACCACAAACCCCCCTTACTGCATCCACGTTATTTCTCAAGACAGAAGATGACACGGCAGTCGATAGACATCCCTTGAGCCTTAAAAACCTGTCGACGAGCTTGTTTTAGGACCACACTATTCGCCTCCAATCAGGTACCGTCCTGTTTCTGTGTTGTTTGGCCGACTGAAGACGTGCAGTTTTGTATGTCCTGGCCTACTGCTATGTGCCCGTTTCCAAATATTCATTTCATGCAGTTCCCTTGGCATTGTCCCCTCGGAAGAAGCTTGAAGTGGGCCTGCGTTAACAGACAGTAGCATATCCTCCGGTTCTGAAGTCTGATCATTAACGAGGCGTGATAATCGTTCCCACACTGTCGGTTAAGGTCTTTTTACGACCACTGTTCTTGTAGCATAGTTCCCAGTGGCACATCACTCCCTATAGACACGTTGGACCGTCTGTCCTCATTCACCAACAAATCAAGTAACTTCCTTCACGGTGTGGTCAAGGTCACGCCCAAACATGATAGGTGCTTCCATTGAGTTTGTCACATCTCTACGTCGACCCGCCTTACTACGCTGATTCCACACAACCGACTGGCACATGCACTCCCCTTCATTCCCACGACTTGCGTCATCGGTGGAGTGCGACATGACAGCCTGGTACCAGACTTACATCCACTACAGCACTTCATAGTGACCAGTGTGCTCATTTAAGGGCTGACCAGTATTTTGACCGATGAGTTATCTTATGTTATGCATTTCGAGTATCCATTCTACAGGGTGTTTCCATAAGAGCGTGGAAAAATGTAATAGGACATAGAGAAGGCTCCATTGACCAATTTGAGGTAGGGAATCTGGGGAGATATGGAAGTAAACTTGCCTACCGCTTTGTCTAGCGTTACTGTTTTCCAGCTTATTTACAACTAACATCCCTACAAATTTACACGTACTGTGCTGTTTATTTACATGTACATTCTTTAATTCCTGCAAGGAAACCATGAGGACGAGCCTGATTACTATAAATCATGATGCACGTTTTGTTTACTTTACTGGATTGGAAGGGGAGGTCCTATTACATGGCCTGCGAGGTCACCTCACCTGAATCCCCTTTATTATTTCCTGTGGGGATACCTAAAGACACTTGTGTATGAGATCACAGTGGATACGGAGATGGAATTAGTTGTCAGAATTGTAGCTGGCTGTGAGATG
Source organism: Schistocerca nitens (assembly GCF_023898315.1). Taxonomy (NCBI): domain Eukaryota; kingdom Metazoa; phylum Arthropoda; class Insecta; order Orthoptera; family Acrididae; genus Schistocerca; species Schistocerca nitens. The sequence goes on along the minus strand of NC_064615.1, from coordinate 556,480,062 downwards.
ATTCGAAACACACCAGGGATATTTGTCAGGGTGTGTCAGAATATTGTTTGCCCAGGTCATGCTTGCATTGAGGTTGACAGCCGCCATTTCAGTAGATTTTGTAAGATATAGTACAAACGGTACGTTCATTGTGTCACTGACGGTATTTGCAGTTAACTAATGTAAATAAAAAAGTACACAGTAATGTGATTTTATTCCTATTATCTCTTAAAGCTGGCTTCTCCGAGCCCAGGTTCCCCACCTCAAGTTGTCCAGTGGAGCATCATCTGTGTCCTGTTAAATTTTAGCCGGCCGAAGTGGCCGTGCGGTTAAAGGCGCTGCAGTCTGGAACCGCAAGACCGCTACGGTCGCAGGTTCGAATCCTGCCTCGGGCATGGATGTTTGTGATGTCCTTAGGTTAGTTAGGTTTAACTAGTTCTAAGTTCTAGGGGACTAATAACCTCAGCAGTTGAGTCCCATAGTGCTCAGAGCCATTTTTTGTTAAATTTTAGCACACTACATGAAAACATCCTGTATAACTGCAGCTACTGTAAGAGTAACACCATAGATTACTGCTGGGGCCGTTCAATAAATAAGGCAACACAGTTTTTTCTGAAAGCAGGTTTTTTTCAGGATTCCAATACACCACATTATTCACCATTCTTTTGGCTACAAAACCCTATTTTCTAATATAATCTCCGTTCTGTGTGACGGCTTGTATTGTATTGTACTGCATGCAACTGGGGACCTGGAAACAACGGAGAGGCTTCGTCTCCGACGTAGCCTGCAGTGGTACACAACCCCACTGCAGGCCACAATAGTTCACTCGCCCCACCGCCACCCAACACCAAACCCAGGGTTATTGTGCGGTTCGGCCCCCCGTGAACCCCTCCCCCCACCCCCTCCCCCGCGGCAACGTCTCACACCAGACGACAGAAGAGTGTAACCCCAATGTTTGCGTGGTGGTAGAGTAATTACGGTGTATGTGTACCTGGAGAATGTGTTTGCGCAGCAATCGCCGACATAGTGTAACTGCGGTGGAATAAAGGTAATCAGACCGCATTCGTCGAGGCAGTTGGAAAACCGCCTTAAAAACCACCCACAGACTGGCCGGCGCACCGGACCTCAACATTAATCCGCTGGGCGGATTCGTGCCGGGGACCGGCAAACCTTCCCGCCCGAAAAGCAGTGCGTTACACCGCACGGCTAACTTTTTTTTTCTTTTCTTTGACGCCACTTTTTTTCCGGTATTCTATTTGGATACAAAATGAGGCAGTTCACAAACACTAAATGAAATGCATCCTCTGCAAAAAAATAAAAGAAAAATAAAAAATATAACTGTAACGTCTCTTTCTCTACAAATAACAGTTTAAAAAGAAATCTTGTACAGTCAGTAGAGATTGCCAGGGATTGGTTTTCTAATTCAGGTATTTACAAACTAACCTGTAATAACTGCGCCTCATATTACATTGGTCAAACAGGCAGAGCTGTGAAAACACGATATAAAGAGCATCTATTAGGTAAAAAAGGAATGAATATTCACCACTCTACTTTTGCTGAACACCTCTTGATAGCCGGCCATACGCCTAAACAGTTAGAAGACACGGTTATCCTACACAGACAAGTCAAAGGACGGAGACTAGATCTGTGGGAAGAGTTATTTATTTTTAAACATCTTGAGCTCAAAGACGGCAATATACTGAATGATCAGCTGAACCTTGCCTGTAGACAATTTTTCGAAGGCTTTAAACCCGTACTGTTTAATATATAACATAAATGCTAGTAAACTCAGTACTCTATTTCCTCAGGAAGCTATAATGCACTTTCTTATCTTTTAGCTCACTGCCTGTTATATAATATATTTTTCTCACGATGTATGGCTGCCACTATACGGGCCTTCATGTAATAATTTTTTCTCATTCTAACATATGTATTAACTGGATTGTAGCCCAGGTTTCGTAATTATAACTTTAGAACCATTACGATTTTCTTAAATTTTTACTTATATACATTCTATGTGCTTCACTATTATGGTAATATAACCTTTATATTCTGGCTGTATATGCCACTACATATTACTCACGGCGAAAGCGCCACCTGCCTTTTTTGATGAATGTTCTACGTATTGCTCCTATAACTCCCAGAATGTCACAACGGGAGTGGTAAATGATTTTATTTATTTTTGTAACTCTATCTAAGGATGCATTTAATATTGATACTTCACATGTTACTTCAGTACGCCAATCGGCAAATAGTTTGCGACCTGAGCGCCACCTGCCCTGGCCGCAGTGCTACTACGCTGGCCGATTTTACTCAGTCGCCCATGCGCTCTTCAACTACTATGTTCTTAATTTCTATATGTCTGACAAACCCTGTTCTCAGGGCTATGTTTTATTTAGATTAACTGAGTTATGTAAATGTTTGCAAAAACGACTAGGATACTTCACTCCATGTTAATGTAATACTGTAAGTATCAGCAATCCTTCTCACATGTTGTAATACAAGATTCTCCTAATATATGTTATACTTTATTCTTGACTCATGTATCTTACCTTGAATATAAATTATGATGTTCATTGTCCCCAGGCCGTCTTCTGAAGAAGATAGATTTATATCTATTGAAACCTAGGTAAAGATTACTTTATCCTTTGCAACTGGTCGGCTGTTTTTTAATCTTTTGATAAAAAATAAAATATAAAAAAATAAAAATAAAAAATCATTGTAAAACAAATCACAAGTTTAAAGGAACAGGGATTTTGTTTTTATTTATTTATTTATTTTCCATAAAGATCACTATGTTAAAAGGAACATGTAGATCATTTCATAGTATAGTATGTGCATTACATGTTGAGCGGTGAGAGAAGCGTGAGGTTCATTATCAGCTGTCAAATGTGCACACCGACTGCACCCGGCACATCCCAACTGCGTGGGGGGTCGAGGAAGACTGCCTGAAGATAGTTGGCGTTTCCCGATAGTGTGACCATCTATGAACCTCATTGTGGGCTTGCTGCAAGAAATACCAAAAGTCAAGTCGCGACTTGGCAGCATCCCCATAGAGGTACGCGATCGTCCAACCTTTGACCCAGATGATCGACTGTGATTTAGTCGCCGGAAAGTAGTCACTCTCCGTATGTAAGAAGGAAGCAGGTGTAATATGTCGCGGGGTCACACGGAGGTAGCAAGCCACCATCTTTCTTCCTAGGAGCCATACGTCCTCCACCGCGATACAAGTTAAGCGGTGATGGTCGTCATCCACTTGACGACATTTCGGGCATAGTGGAGTGTCCACTAGTCCAATTGCATGGAGTCGTTGGTTGGTGTTGAACTTTTCACAGGCGACAGAGAACCACAGTGCCCGAATGAAGGTAGGAAGGAATTTTTGGTGCACATGTCTCCAAATCTTCGGCCAATGCAACTTGGGGTGTTTGAGTTCAATGACATTTCGACTTACCCCTCGTAGTAGCCAAACATAAAAATCCTTCGCGCATGGCGGTCTCGTGCGCGGAAGCTCGTCTCTGATATAACTAAGTTCCACGATAAATTTTGATTCATGCGCAAAATGTGGCGTAATGTTTCCCACCGCCACCGGAGGTGTGAGGGACGCTGGAACTAGGAGATCCAGTGGGCGGGATGTAAGGGAATCACGCCCGCTACGCCATTGCTTGTAGATCGTGGCTAGAAGGAGCGCCGTCGCTCGGCAGTGAACATTCGTAAGTCCGAGTCCCCCCTTTTCCGTAGGGAGCTTGAGCGTTGCGTATCGCACCTTGAGGGGCGACCCAATCATCACAAAATAACCTAGTGCTGATGGAAGTCGATGTCCGTGCGTGAGTGGTAGGGGCAGGATCTGCGAAATATGCACCATTCGAGAAACCACATAAGTGTTCAGATATTCGACTCTCTGCAAAGGATCAAGGCGCCATAGGAGATGTTGTCGGACCATGGTACGTGTTGTCCGTAAAATACGTCGGTAGTTAACTGCCGCAGTATGTTTTACAGATGAGGTATAGTCTATGCCGAGATAGCGGAACCGTTGCACATAAGGAAACGGACTGATTTCTTCCGGCGTAAGGCCCCTTCCAACCGGCATTGCTGCCGATTTGTTCATGTTCACTGCACTACCCGCCGTCACACTGTAGTCCAACAACAGTTCAAGGACCGTCTTCACCTCTTCCTCAGAACGAAGGAGCAGCAGGAGGTCGTCCGCATAGGCACGACATTTGAAGGTGTAGCCCCGCAGTTCCATCCCAGAAAGAGAAGTTGTTAGCCTCCCAATTAATGGTTCCAACGCTATCGCGAACAGCAGAATCGAAAGAGGGCAGCCCTGGCGAATGGATCGTCGAATTTGAATGGGCCCTGCTAAACGCCCATTAACCTGTACCAAGGATTGTTCGCCCCCATAAATCCTTCTAATGACACCAGTAAAACGGTCTGGAAATCCCATTTGTTCCAGTACAGCGTACAGATAGCTGTAGCGCACCTTATCAAAAGCACTGTCAAAATCAACCGCCACCATCGCCGCTTTAAGCCGGCACTCCTCCGCCAGCGCTATCACATCACGGCATTCGCCAGTAGCTGTTTGCACATTCACCGATCCACCCGGTGTCGTCTGTTCTGGAGAGAGAACGCTACGAATTAACATACGATATCGGGACGCTAGCAACCGTGCAAAGATCTTATAGTCGGCATTAAGCAGGGTGATGGGGCGATAATGTGTGACCGTAATTCCTGGCTTCGGTTTATGTACTGGCACCAAGAGGCCTTCCATAAAAGCCGGTGGAATAGGCGCATCGGAATTTAACATCTCGTTGTACATTTCCGTCCATCGCGGTGCCATTTCGTTGCGAAATTCTCGATAAAACTCAGCAGGAAGTCCATCAATGCCTGGGGACCGATTCAACGCACCCTTTGCGATCGCATCATGTACTTACTCACAGGTAATGGCTTCTAGTAAGGTTCCCGCGGCTTCCACCGTCAGTGTACGGGAGACGTACGTGGCTATACGTTCGAGGTCATCGATAGGGGCTGCTTCTTCCCGATAGATGTACTGGTAATGGTCGACGAATGCAGAGACAATGTACGCTTGATGCGTCACTCTTCGGTCTTCGCGGGTAATTAATTCCCGTACCAAAACGCGTCGTCGGTGCTTTCGTTCATTCACGACGTGGCGCATGGAAGGAATCTCGTGCATTATCGTATCGTGACATCTGGCGCGCACCATGGTTCCCTGAAGATGTTTCCGAGCTAAAGCCACTAGTTTAGCTTTTATCCTTTTGCGTTCGATCCAGATGTCCTGTCCCGGCGGACCATCATCCAGGTCGCGCAGCGCTGCAAAATAAAAGTCGGTCGTACGGCGGCGCCATTCTGCCATCTCCCTGCTATATGAGATGAACGTACGGCGAAGCGCCGGTTTAGCACAAGTCAGCCACCAATCAAGCTTCGTCGCATACCTTCCAACCCTTCGCTCGCACATCGTCCATGTCTCAAGGATCCGTTGACGGCATTCAGGATCATGTAGATGTTGAATGTTTAATTTCCACGGGGCCTTACTGTTCCACACCTCTCAACGGGGTAGAAGCACCGTACAGATGTAAGCGCTGTGATCGGAAAATGCCAATGGCCAGCGTTCCGCGTCCTGGACATCATTTGCATGAGCCCGTGAGATATAAATGCGATCCAACCTGCTCGCCGAATGACTTGTCACATAGGTGTATCCCGGTGCATCTCCATGTCGTAATTCCCACGTGTCACTAAGTACAAGGTCGTTGACTACGATTCGCAACTCCTGGCTGATGTTTGCTTGCAGCCATTGGTCTTTCTGGCTGAGAAAACAGTTGAAATCTCCACCAATTATTACACATTCATAACGTCCATGGAATAGTGGGGCAATGTCTTCTGCATAAAATCGCGCCCTTTCCCGCCGCCGATTGTTTCCCGACGGTGCATAAAGATTGATGATGCGTGTCCCAAACGTCGTGAAAGCCATTCCCCTGGCCGACGGAAGATAACACACGTTTTCCACTGGGAAGCCATCTCGCACGTAAACTGCAACCCCACTCCCATTGTGATCTCCATGTGACCAACAGGATTGGTAACCTGCGATGTATGGGAGTGCAGCTATGTGGACTTCCTGCAGCAAAGCAATATCCACATCAGATGCCTAAATCGTTTCCTTCAGTAGGTGTATTTTGGCCGGTGAACGCACGTCATATATATTTAATGTCGCAATACGGTTCGCATGGCGTCGAATCCCATTCTATCGAGGCGCAACAACATCTCCCTGCATCGGCGCTGGGGGCTGAGTTAGAAGACGTTCTCTCGCCCCTCTCCCTTTGCCTTCAGCAATTATTAGACCGTCTTCGTGAGTGCCGGCTGCCTCTGTATGACGTCCGGCGCCTACTCAATATCCTCATACCACATCTTCGCAGGCAGTGATACATTCGTGTCCATAGCCACAGCATCTGCGTCTGGAGAGCCAAATGGTTGTGATTCCTCTTCAGCATCACCACGTCACGGTACCGTCAATGTGACAGACCGCTGCGGGTCTGATCGAACAGTTTCCATTGCCGCATCCTGTTTCGTAGAGGTTGTTGTGTCGTCTTGGTCCACAGGCACATCGTCGTCGGGGCAAGGAGAATCATCCCTATTAGATGTCGTGCGACGACGCCGTTTCCTTCTTTTCGGGGAACGTTGTTTGCGTGATCTTCCTTCCGTGTCCTCAGATTGTAGGGAATCACGGCTGCCCAACAAAAAATCATCCGTAGGAACTGGAAGGGTTTCGAGTCCCATCGTTGTACTTGGCGGGAGTTCGGTCGAAACCGATGTTGTCGTCACAGAGTGCGTTCCAGACGGAACAGCATCCGTAGTGGCTGGAACTGCTTCGTGTACTATCGGTGTGCTTGGTGGGAGTTCGGTCTCATCTGATGTTGTCGCCGTAGATTGTATGCTCGATGGAGCAGCATCCTCTGTCATCCCGACGTCTGCTACAAGGTTTCGGAGAGTGCCATCTTGATCTTCCATCGGGGCTGTGTCCTTTCGGTCATCAGCGGACGCAGTGAGGGCTTTGGCATAGGTGATCTGTAGTACTGTCATCGCCGGCGACGGCTCCCGCACATCTGAAGGCAATTGCGTAATCTGCCGTTGCGTACAGTTCGACCTGAGGTGTCCCTCCTGGCCACATCCAGAACATGTACGTGGTTGACCATCGTAAATCACCACCGCCCGACAACCACCAATTGTCAGATAGGACGGTACATGCTTCTGAAGATCAATAGTGATCTGCCGCACTCCGGTAAGAACGGGGTATGTGGCGAATTGTGTCCAGCGTTCTGCTGTGTGACCATGTACCGTGCCGTATGGCTTAAAAGCCTCGATAACTTCGTCAGCCGGGAGCTCAAATGGCAGCTCAAAAACACGTATTGTCCGTACACCCAGACCAGCATGTTCTACAGTTACCGTGCCGACATTCCCGTCACTATGGCAAAATCGGAGACCTGCTTTTGTCGCCTGTAGAATTCTCTCACACGCCGCGTCATTTACCATCTTAACATACACCGTGGGACTAACGATGGATAGGTGAATTCCGATAATATCGTTTGGCGGTATCTTGACGTCCTCTCGAATGAATCGTTCCACTGCTAAAGCCTTTGGTCGTTCGTAGTCTTTGCAGAAATTGAATCGTAATGTAGTTTTCCTGTACTTGTTCGCCATGATCGTTGTTACTAGCCCGCGTGCAGACTGAGTCCACAAGTAAACAAACACTCGCACACGCCGCACAGGCGGAAGTATCGGACCTCAGCTTCGCACGGCCGCTGGCGCCGAACTGGAGGTAACCAGCCCGCATTCGCCGAGGCAGTTGGAAAACCGCCTTAAAAACCATCCACAGACTGGCCGGCGCACCGGACCTCAACATTAATGCGCTGGGCGGATTCGTGCCGGGCACCGGCAAACCTTCCCGCCCGAAAAGCAGTGCGTTACACCGCACGCCTAACTGGGCGGGCATGTGACGGCTTACCCCAGCTTACTGAGAGGGCCTGTATGCCTGTATGATACCATTCTACCGATCGACGTCGGAATCAACGTATTGCTGCCTCAATAACCTCCCCATCATCCACGTATTACTTCCTGCAAAGTGCATCCTTCATTGGGCCACACTGACAGAAGTCGGAAGGTGCGGAAGGTGCTGTAGGGTATATGAGGAAGAACAGTCCAATTAAGTCTTGTGAGCTCCTCTCAAAATGTTCAAATGTGTGTGAATTCCTAAGGGACTAAACTGATGAGCTCATTGGTCCCAAGACGTACACACTATAGTGACATGGCGCCTCCAACCACGCGGCCACTCGGCGTTTGCAGTTTCAAAGTGATTTGTTGCACTGTGAGGGAGGAAATCAAACAGAATAGCCCCTTCAGAGTTCCAGAAGCCCGTCGCCATGATTTTACCGGCTGAGGGTGCGGCTGTAAACGTTTCCTTCGGAGGAGAGATGGTGTGTCGCCGCTCTATCGATTATTTAAAAAAATAATTACTTACGATTTGCTGATCTTCGTTTCCTCTCATCTGGTCTGGAGGTCGCACTACCACTTTATTACTGACACATAAGCACAACTTTGCGTTCTGACCTTCTTCAGAGGATGAGAGGAAACGAAGATGAGAAAATCGTAAGTAATTACTTTTTTACATAAAAAATCGCGACGCGAACTGCTTAATAATCTAAAACCAACCATACTGTATCCAGAATGAGATTTTAACTCTGCAGCGGAGTGTGCGCTGATATGAAACTTCCTGCCAGATTAAAACTGTGTGCCGGACCGAGACCTGAACCTGCCCGCGAAAGGCATAGGTCCCGATTTCGAGTCTCGGTCCGGCACACAGTTTTAATCTGCCAGGAAGTTTCATAACCGTACTGTGTCGTCATAGATTCCACTGATGATGCCTTAGAACAAGAAAAACGAGAAAAGCGTCTGGGATAAATAAAGTGGCTTTAGGAAAAGGCGGTTTTATTGACAAAACAAGCCTACGAATATGTACGATGGTCTCATTTTCCACCGAAAGAAGCGCATGGATACCTCTCTGCTTGGAATGCACATCCGTTACAGACACCATGTTGAAGGCTATGTATAGAGCCGCTATCCATCGGAACTTCATGAAACTATATGGGGCTGAAGCGAGAATATGCCACGATGTTGCACAACAATTCTGCATTTTTTCAGTCGAAACTGGCCGAGAAAAAATGTCTTACATTACTTATTGAATGCCGCTCGTACGTGGACGTGGGGTGTGAGCGCTAAGCGCAGCGACCATTCTCGAAAGTACCTCTTGACGCTCATCACAGGCGGGGGGTTTGCTGTGACCTAACGTGCCGACAGACTGAACTGCAGATCAGCGTCGCAGATGAGTTTCACTTTAGCTTGAAGACTGACAACAGATGTCTTTCAATTTGGCGAGAAGCCAGAATCCGCTGTCACGCTGCGGACATCTGTGGAATTAATGTCTCTTGGAACGCTGTGTCAAAAGTTTGGGCGTGCTTGCTCCCCAGCAATTATGTGGCTAAATTATGATTCCAGAACTTTGATACCATTTAAACAGGATGGCGCTTACCTCCTTCGGAAATATGTGTTGAGTAAATCATTGACGTTACTGGATTGTATCTATTTGCACATACACACCCCTATGCCCGTTTTAGAATCGAAATACAGGTATATGCAGCCCCCACTTGAGACCATGATTTTCTTGAGGTTTCTCTTGATTTCAAGGTAAATACTGGATTTTGTAATACGATTTGCCTCAAATCGACTTTTCCAACAACTTCCTTTGTAATAAAAGCACAAAATGTTTGATAAATATAAGCTATTTATTTTTCACGGATTTGTATAGAATAGTAATAGATCTGCAGTCTGTGCCCGCGGATGCTAACAGTAATTTCCAATTGATTCCCACAAAACAGCGGACACAGTGGAATGTACAACGTCATTCAACGGCTGATGTAGCTGGTGTCTCACAGTTCGTCGCCTTTAAGCTCTCAGTCGAGTATCTAAGATAGACACCGACATGTACTGCCATTGTGAAGTTACATACAATCTTGGAGCAAGCACGGTGCGACCTGCTTAACATATATTGTTTATTAGCTATTTTTCCGGGGCACAATCAATGTAAAATGTATAGATCGACGGGCTGTCGCAATACTGTACTTATCTCTTACTACTTCGTCTCGTTAGGTGAGCTTCAATTGATATTTCAAGATTTGTTTCTCATTTTGTATATCAAATAGCATAATAAATATTATCTAATGCTTCTTTATTCCAGTTTAAAATATACGCTAACATTGTCGGAAAATTCAACATAGCCGAAGTCAGTGGTGCCAAAATAAAAACTGCCTAGGGAACAGACTGACATTTATACAAACAAGTGTGGCATATTTTTTTGTTCCTATCTGTAATACCCACGTACTGTCCACCTTCACCGGAGACAACGTCATTTGACCTTTGGATTCTGACGTCACTGTTTGAGCGTCATGCAAGCTGTACGTCACAGAGAAGACTTGATTTTATGAGGTGACGTTTCATGTTGAGCGGAACAGAATGGGCGTAACCGGTTGTAAGCTGGCGGTCAATGATGTGTGCGTCCTAGTTTCGATAGGCAGGGAGGAGAAAAAAGCCCGAGAGCGAAGAGGGATATAGTCGATCCATATCGGTAAAACCAATGTTACGCGTCCATCGGTAAGGGAGAGCACAGAAAAAGCGATCCGTAATGAATAATTGAGCACTGTGAATGGCGGAATATTGATAGTATCCAGATTTTGTACGGATAATCTCTAGCAGTACCAGCTGAGATATCATAAAGCCAAATATGTAGTCGGAAGAAAATTTCAAGTAGAAATTTCCGTTGGAAATTAGTAATTCAACCGACGAAAACTATATGAGTTCTTCTTATTCTAAGATCCAAGACTACATAATTAAAAAAAATGTATAAATTGGCTGTTCCGCCTGTCCTTGGTAGAATATTTTCTATTTTATGAATAAAAAAACACACGACATTTGTGTAATATTCTATAGAATTACTCCATCATTCATACTTATGTTTCTACTTAATGATGACGTTATGGAGCAAAACTGTTTTGTAAAATAATAAATATTGTAGAACACTTCAAAAGTGTTGCACGTTTTTTCATCCATAATGTAGAATATTTAATTTGGCAAACAAAAATTGATACAGTGGTAAGTAAAGTTTCAGTGGATAATAAATATCTTGAATTCATTAACTTATTTTGCTATTGAGAACGCTAAATCGTTCATTAAGTTTGATCATTAATTCACACGTATTTGGAAAAAGAGACAGTAATGCCACAACAGCACACCGTCAGTTTAATATATAATAATAATAATAACAAAATTCTGATGCTTTTCATACAGTTACTCACTTCAGAAACTCTGTATCTCTAATTATCTTAATTGCGGACAGATGGCGTGATGTAACTAAATCCTGGGAAATGCGATGGAAAATTCTTGCAGAATGCCGTACTGTTTAGTATTAACAGGTGTATTTTAAATATTGGTTTTAATAATTAAAACGGCTTTTCCTCACCGATATACACTAAACTTAATTCCAAAACGGACTTCGGCTGCTATTTAAGGGCCTTGAACATAAAAATGCGTCTTTAAATGAAATGTTATATAGCAGGAAATAGAAGGCGTTTCAAATGATGAAACTAGCATATTTTTAAGCGAGCTGCGGAAAATGGCATCAATAAACGATTACGATTCTTGAAATCAAAAATAAACTATGTGTGAACTCATGAATTTAATAGAGCTTCTGGTATGAAATGTCTATGACATTTGTAACATTTTGACTAGTATATTATCGCGTTCATTTTGGTACTCTATATTTAATATAGGCTGTACACTTTAAATTTTGTAGAATAAATTGCTAATTGGTGTACTATGAGGGTAAAACATCTCGATTTTTGTTGGGGATATGTCGAATACTGCAAGCAATTGGAGTACGTTACAGTTCCCAACCATAAGAGTTTGCAGCGATACAGGTTATCGTGTATAGTCTTTCAATTATTTTTGGCTGCTCACTCTGAGATTTCAACATTTTTCTATGGCGTCTGGACTTGGAATGCGGATGGGCTAAAGATGCTTTGGACTACATACGCTGAAGTTAGTTAAAATGTGCTCGTATTAAACATTAACTCTTCTCAGTTACTGTGCCGAGTTTCAGAACAATACTAATGCGCTTCTACGCAACAGTACTTTTATTATTCACTGCGTCCAAAGTTTTAAGCGCTAACACGTGATAGTTTACTGTACAATTTTATAGAAACAAACTGTCTTATTTTACACTAATTCATCCAGTGTGGCCTTAAGCCAATTTAGCAGCGTTCCTGCAGGTCTTTAATGTAACTACAACAGGTATAAATATCCACAAATATATTACACCTGATTGTGATCCGCCCCTAGACACTCAGCGAACCACAGCCAGTCATTGTGCCCAAACACAGTCCTACCAACTTCTTGACAAGTTTCAAAACAACTGAGTTTTACTACAGTATATATACCACAGGTGATTACGTATCTTTTTCGAGCACTGTAACTTGTAATTAAGGCCTAAGGCCAATTCATAATCCAATTCATAATCTAAAATCACATAGCGCCAGTTCTGTAGGCATGAAATCAAGTTCATGATATACTGATTGAACGAGACTGTGTTGAGGAAGTTAGTTTTAGGAAAAATTACCTCATTATTACCAAAATAAAAATGGAACGGAATGTTATTGTTTTGTATATTACAGTATAGCATTAGTTCGGGGACTATCAGTCTGGAATAATACCTGAGCTGTACAACGTGATATGTGTTTAATATCAATGTTTTAACAACACTGAAGAGCTAAAGAAACTAGTACACCTGCGTAATATCGTGTAGGGCCCCCGTGAGCACGCAGAAGTGCTGCGGCACGATGTGGCATGGACTCGACTAATGGCTGAAGTAGTGCTGGAGGGAACTGACATCATAAATTCGTAAGAGTACGAGAAGTTGGAGATCTCTTCTGGACAGCAGGTTGCAAGGCATCCCAGATATGCACAATAAGTTCATGTTTAGGGAGTTTGTGGCCAACGGAAGTGTTTAAACTCAGAAGAGTGTTCCTGGAGCCACTCTGTAACAATTCTGCCGGCCGGGGTGGCCGAGTGGTTCTAGGCACTACAGTCTGGAACCGAGCGACCGCTATGGTCGCAGGTTCGAATCCTGCCTCGGGCATGGATGTGTATGCTGTCCTTGGGTTAGTTAGGTTTAAGTAGTTCTAAGTTCTAGGGGACTGATGACCTCAGAAGTTAAGTCTCATAGTGCTCAGAGCCATTTGAACCATTCTGTAGCAATTGTGGACGTGTGGAGTGTCGCATTGCCTTGTTTGAGTAGCCCAAGTCCGTTGGAATGCACAACGGACATGAATGCATGCAGGTGATTAGAGAGGATGCTTACGTACGTGTCACCGGTCAGGGTCGTATCTAGACGTCTCAGGGGTCCCATATCAGTCCAGCTGCACAGGCCCTACACCGTTACAGAACCCCCACCAGCTTGAAAAGTCCCCTGCTGAGATGCAGTGTCCATAGATTCATGAGGTTAACTCCATAACCGTACTCGATACGATTTGAAACGAGCCACGTGCCACCAGGCAACATGTTTCCAGTCGTCGACAGTCCAACGTCGGTGCTGACGGGCATAGGCGAGGCGTAAGGCTTTGTGTCGTGCAGTCATCAAGGGTTCACGAGTGGGATTTCAACTCCGAAAGCCCACATCGATGATGGTTCGTTGAATGGTTCGCAAGCTGACTCTTTTGATGGCCGAGCACTGAAATCTACAACATTTGGTTGAAGGGTTGCACTTCTGTCACGTTGAACAATTCTCTTAAGTGGTCTCCTTCTCTCAGGATCTTTTTCGGGCCACAGTGATGTCGGTGATTTGATGTTTTACCGGATTCCTGATATTCACGGTACACTCGTGAAACGGTCGTACGGAAAAATCCCCACTTCATCGCTACCTCGGAGATGCTGTGTCCCATTGCTCGTACGCGAACTATAACACCACGTTCAAACTCACTTAAATTTTGATAACCTGCCATTAAAGCAGCAGTAACCTATCTAACAACTGCGCCAGACACTTGTTGTCTTACATAGGCGTTGCCGACCGTAGCGGCGTGTTCTGCATGTTTACATATTTCTGTATTTGAATACACATGTCTATACCAGTTCCTTGGGCCCTACAGTGTAATTCACATTAACTGAAATACAGATTTGTGTTAGTTACTAGGCGTCATATTCAAGCTATGTTGATCTCCTCGTTCGTTGAGAGAGTTGAAATACTTCAATAAGCTGTTTCTAAAAAGTGTCTAGTCCCAAGTTGTGTAGTTCTTTTAGTTACTTTTGGCGAGATTAGCTCCGAGAAGTGCTCTCCTTCAAATCTACTATCCCAGGATGAAAAATGGTTCAAATGGCTCTGATCGGTATTGGACTTAATATCTGAGGTCATCAGTCCCCTAGAACTTAGAACTAATTAAACATAACTGACCTAAGGACATCACACACGTCCAAGCCCGAGGCAGGATTCGAACCTGCGACCGTAGCGGTACCCCACAGTGAACCAAGGGATTCTGACAGTCTAAAAATGTCAGCAATTTTAGACAAAATTCCTTGAAAGTAAACCAAAAGTTGTAACTTAATTCAATGAGTGAACTTGAATCACTGGATAAATATGTGTACAGTAATTGGAATGAAAAGAAACAGAAAATTTTAAGCAGGTTACGTTAAAGTTGAAACTGAATTAACTGTGAATGTGGGGTAGGGAACGAAACAGCTTTAGCCAGACGTCATAGATCAGGCACTGATCGAGTTTTTGCTATCGATATCGATATCTTGTCAAAATCATGAAACTTAGAGGTTGCTTCGACGTTTTATGCCATTGTACCCTCTCATTAAATAATTTCAGTGATAGCTCTCCTTTGTGTTATGTAAAGGAAAGTAAGATTTCGTAACTGTGCACACAACATAACGTAATTATTCAAAATTGTTGAAAATTACAATTCCTACATTTTATACTGTGCGGCTAATGAGCGATTCACGGCCAGGCGTTTTCCTACCTCACTTGGCTGTTGGCGCTCTGGCAGCGCACACCTACTTTCTTGCAGCACCACGGCGAGGCACAGAGCCGTAGGCTCTCACAGTGAGAAGCATTCTGGTGTACGGGAGTGAAGCGACAGCATCAACTTCTAGCCAGCACCAGGCGTCGTGTACTCGTACAGAAGCAGCGGACGAGACTCTGTGTGCAACGCCGTCCAATGGAAGTACTGTCCCCACTCTTGTTTGCATCCCAGAGTGGCCAGGTCAGCACGTAGGGCAGGTAGCAGCAGCACGATGGAGTATGGGATGGTCGTTGCAGTGTTGACTGGAAGCTAAATATGACAGGAGTTGCTGCTGAGAGAGGAAAGCGGCATCAGCTTGTGCCTTGGCACCTAGCACTGGGCCGCTAATGGCATGCCAGCCGAGGTCGTTTACGTCTAGGCATGGCTGGCCCAGGCCCTCGACAGTGAGGAGGAGGAGGAGATTAGTGTTTAACGTCCCGTCGACAACGAGGTCATTAGAGACGGCTCGACAGTGATCCCATGTAGAAGAACGACAAAGAGAGCGCTGTCATCTGACAAAGAAACTCTCGCTGTTCGAACAGGAATTCGGTGTTCCAATTGTATTCAGAAGCTTTACGTACCACTGTGAGCAGAATGGTTAAAGCATTCGATTGTCTTACTCTTGGTTTGCCCGCTGTCGAACTTTAAAAATGTTCTTGAGGTTCCCAACAAAAAGCATGAAATAGTATGCAGAATCACAATAGGTACACTTTCCGAAAGCAAGATCTGGACACTCCTCAGAATTACATTTTTAGGCTACAAAGTGAAATGTCGCCTGAATCGCAATTTTGAATTCAGTAACATGTGCGGGAGTTGTATACAGCCCGTTTCCAGGAATATTCAACCACAGGCTGCTACAGTGGAGCAGACAGCTGGTTATGAACAACAGAATCCATTTACAATATGAAAATTCTATTTCCTAATTTTGTCTCGACGTCACTGCAGAGAATCCTTATAGCATCTGTTATCCTTCTGATATATATTTTATATTGCTGAAGAAAAATACGGAACCCTCATGCATCCACTGTTTTTAACTGCAAAATATCGTATATTATTGTTGTGTCCTTGTGAGCACTTCAAGAACCGGAAAGTAGTATGTACTTCTGGTTATTTGCGACACTATTGTTCAAATGGTTCAAATGGCTATGAGCACTACGGGACTTAACATCTGAGGTCACCAGTCCCCTAGAACTTAGAACTACTTAAACCTAACTAACCTAAGGACATCACACACATCCATGCCCGAGGCAGGATTCGAACCTGCGACCGTATCGGTCGCGCGGTTCCAGACTGAAGCGCTTAGAACCGCTCGGCCACCCCGGCCGGCGAGACACTATCATTAACAACATTCACGAAGAAGGATTTTCACTGGTCTTTTGAAATTTTTTCCACTTATGCTAGTCCCAAATGCGTGTTTAGTAGAAGATTGTTTTCAATAGCCTTTTTAACTTTAGAGCAGAAAATTTTTTCTCAAAGACAAATATACAGTTTTTTTTTAGTAGATATTCACTCATTGAACATCTAACATATGTTGTATAGCTGTGAGTTGTATAGCTGCAGACTGGATTAAGGCAACAGTTAATTTTTCACCTTTTTAGATAGTGTCGCATCAGAAGTTAGTTCATAGCTAAACCCTCTTTGATCAGTGTTCCAAATGCATTGTGGCTGTATCTGGAAACTTGCAGTTTTCTGGTTTACTTCTTCGATAAAATGGGCCCCAGCTGGGCAAATGTCTTGATCTTCCTGTACCTCTCTGACTGTAATGAAAGCAGCGATATGTATACGGCACATTTGTATTCTTTCTTGAGAAGTGCTGCAGAACATTTGAATTTTGTATGCTCAACTTCTCTTGCTTTTTGCATTGTCCGAAATTTCAGATGCCAGTAATGAACGCATTTTCCTTCATTCCTTGCTGTGTCAAATTGGGGTACAATGTGTTACCTTATCTCAAGTGTTACCTTTGATTGCCTTGTTTCCTCAAAATTAATGTTCATTACGTCTGCTTTCCTCCACATAATCAAATATTACTCTAATGTTCTATGTGATTTTTGTAGATTGATGTCTCTCCAGCAACTAGCTGGAGGTCGCAACATTACATGCAGGTGTGTGATGATCATTACAAATATGTTCAAGACGTTCTTCTGAGAATTTTTTTAAAATACTAACAGTACTGCATATCTTTTCTGGTGAAGGTTCATAGCTGCCAGAACTTTAGGCGTCTCCTTGCGGAGCACTGTCTCCGCCTCTGTCACTAGTACTACAGTAGTGACATTCTTAATAGCGTTATCGTCTATAAAGTCGTTTTCTCCATCCTCTGTCCTACCCACTTGAGTAAGCAAATGGCTATTCATGTTTTTGGATAGTCATATCCACCAAAAACATTGCGAAAGTGTCATCATCCTGTCCTACAACGTCTACTGTTGGACAACACCATCTGAACTTGGGCGCCACAATATTTGAAAGGTTTCAAACATTAATGCCCTAGCTCATTTTTGCTGTATATGTATGACAATGTTGACACGTGAATACTAAACACGTCGAATATTTGCTGAGGTAACTGACTGAATGGCGTGATAACCCTCCCCCCCTCCTTCCCCCCCCCCTCTTCTGTGACTGCTTTTGTTTGTAAATCAGTAGCAAGAGAATCACTCCCAATCGCAGACGTGGTAAGAAATGTGAGATGGGTCTGTGTAAAAATGGTCAGATATAAATTCGTGCTCTGGCCCAGAGACGTCCATTGTCAGAAAGCCACAGCGGAGCTGGTGGAGTATCGAGACAGCTAGCAAAAAGTCAAGACAGCTAGAAACCTAAGGCAGCAGCTGGTTAGGTGAGTCGGAACATGAAGTCGTGGGGCAGAGTAGTGAGGCAGCCTGGTGGACTCGCAGGCCGGGCTTGTGGTGACTTGCTGTCAACACGATTTCGGCGCAACAGCGGACGGTTCTTGGCTTTATGAATCCAGGGAATATGGCGCAGCCAGGATTCCAGTAGTTTTAAATGCGGTGTGTTCGTTTGGCTACAGCAGTTAAAGGTGACTGTACCATTTGAGATCAATGCAAATCTTGTAGAGCTGACAACTGTGTCTGTCTTTGCCAATTTAATTTATGCCAGAGATCACACTGCAATTACAACGAGGCTGTTGTGGGAGTCTAGCATATTAAAACTGAGAATCTGTACTTATTTATTTGCTGTATTCAATGAAACTTTGATATGTTCCTTCTGTTGGCTTTCACTGTCTTGGTGTTCTGAGTTATTGTAGCCAGCAGTGATAATGTGGTTTGATGACTTATACACTCCTGGAAATTGAAATAAGAACACCGTGAATTCATTGTCCCAGGAAGGGGAAACTTTATTGACGCATTCCTGGGGTCAGATACATCACATGATCACACTGACAGAACCACAGGCACATAGACACAGGCAACAGAGCATGCACAATGTCGGCACTAGTACAGTGTATATCCACCTTTCGCAGCAATGCAGGCTGCTATTCTCCCATGGAGACGATCGTAGAGATGCTGGATGTAGTCCTGTGGAACGGCTTGCCATGCCATTACCACCTGGCGCCTCAGTTGGACCAGCGTTCGTGCTGGACGTGCAGACCGCGTGAGACGACGCTACATCCAGTCCCAAACATGCTCAATGGGGGACAGATCCGGAGATCTTGCTGGCCAGGGTAGTTGACTTACACCTTCTAGAGCACGTTGGGTGGCACGGGATACATGCGGACGTGCATTGTCCTGTTGGAACAGCAAGTTCCCTTGCCGGTCTAGGAATGGTTCACGTCCACGCTGTCGCGGCATGCTACCAGTGTTAAAGACTGCGATGGAGCTCCGTATGCCACGGCAAACTGGCTGACACTGACGGCGGCGGTGCACAAATGCTGCGCAGCTAGCGCCATTCGACGGCCAACACCGCGGTTCCCGGTGTGTCCGCTGTGCCGTGCGTGTGATCATTGCTTCTACAGCCCTCGCGCAGTGTCCGGAGCAAGTATGGTGGGTCTGACACACCGGTGTCAATGTGTTCTTTTTTCCATTTCCAGGAGTGTATTATGTTGTCTTGTTAATAAATGTATGCTTAGTATTAGTTAAGATATTGGAATTTGGTTGGATCTATTTTAAGATTTTTTATTCTGGGATTAAACTGATTATTTTGTGTTTTCTTGTTCTCTTTTACTGATTTTTTGTTGTATGTATTACGTTATTTGGTACCCTTCCTCTGTATAATTGAATAAATCCAGAGGAGCAGTTAATTTTATTGTGTGCTCTGTTGTGTTGGATATTAGGTTTTTAGAGTTTGCTAACCTGAGTGCTGAGCACGTTTCCTTGTGGTATCTAGTACGTGCACTCGAAGTACTGAAACTGATTAATAATTGTATTTAAATACTGTTAAGGATTTACAATCATACAAACTCCAACTACTTTCCATCCCCATTATTTCCTGCCCCACAATATTCACAAACTTCAGATATTTTAAAATACTCTGATCAACAACAAAATTGGTAACGTAAAACATTTCGGCAGTCCACTTACACTGACCGTTCAAAAAGTTCCGAGACAGGTTTTATTCTTGGCGTGTAAGTGACGTAAGTGCAATAACTGTGGTGACAGCTTGAATTAAGAACTGTAAACAACAGATGTGTGTTCAACCAGTGAACTGTGAGCAGGAAGTGTTACATAGTGGATGTGCGACCATAGTGTGTCAACCTTGTTGTGACACAAATCACCATTAGTACCATCTCTAACGCAAGAGTTGACGACATTCTCCTGCACACCTTGGCTCCGAAACAAAAACGACCCATGGACGCCAGGAACGAGTTGACTGAAATGCAAAAATAAAGGCCAATTATTTTATGGATAAAGTCGTCACGGGCGAAGAGACTTGGTGTTATCGCCGGCCGGTGTGGCCATGCAGTTCTAGGCGCTTCAGTCTGGAACCGCGCAACCGCTACGGTCGCAGGTTCGAATCCTGCCTCGGGCATGAGTGTGTGTGATGTCCTTAGGTTAGTTAGGTTTAAGTAGTTCTAAGTTCTAGGGGACTGATGACCTCAGATGTTAATCCCATAGTGCTCACAGCCATATGAACCATTTGAACTTGGTGTTATCAATACGAATGTACCTTAAAACGACACAGTGCACAAATTCTCAAGAAGTTTCCACCCTTTGAGAACATAACCGACATTCAAGCCAATGTGACGCACGAGTCGAACACCAACCCAAAGAAGGACGTATTTGACAGTTCCATGTGGTTGTCTTATCGGTCTGTGCACCGTGCTCGTATGGGGAGCGACTAAGAGGAACACTGAAGTACTTTTTATTAATCCAGTCTCCAAAGTTTTTGGACTAACGGTATAGCAGTTAACCCATTGGGTGAGAATGTCAAACATCTTCTGTAGATTACACTATGACGTAAGTAATCATCCCTTTTTACAGACAACAGCTGTACCGAATTGAAGGACGACTTCTTCTATTGGTGTAAATAATAGAAATTCTCTTTAAATGTGAATAAGTGCAAGATAATGTTTATAGCGGAGAGACAGAAATAGATGGTATCCGAATTCAAAATTAATGGTAAATTTTTTAATGCCCCTTACGCAGTTTAAACATGTACAGATGAGCGACTTGGTGGGACAAACACGTGAAAACGGAAAATAGGAGACTAAGATTTATCGGTAGGTTGTAGGAAATTCAGCGACAGAATGTAGCACACATAGGGCTTCACTCGCTCTGTAAGTACTTTTAATATCTTTAAACCATCAGCTATATTATGTCTATAAGTTTTGAGGTTAATTCGCGCTGTTATCAACAGTGAATGTCACAACATAATTTATTCACCGCCTCACATGCTGGTGCACAAAATCACCAGTGCTTTTCACGAAAACCATCCACGTAGAATCCACCTCCCGCCTGATAATGACAATGGTTAGCCATCGAAACGCATAGTGGATCAAATAAAACTTTGTGACCGACGCAGAATTCTCTGTCTTTCCATCTGTACATAAGAAGGTAATAAAATCCCCAATGAGTTGCTTGTTATAAGTACCATGTCAACAATTAAGTCTTTGGGACAAAATTTACGATGTCTCTCCTTCCCCCCCCCCCCCCCCATCCACACACCCCTCTTTCTAGCCTTCTGCAGGGTGGTTATATATCGACGTGCTGCAGAGGGCGACCGTACTCTAATAAATAAGCACATCTCGAAAGTGATTTCTAAAGCCTAGAGTTTTCCATTTTGTTTTACAACTGGTCGTGTCACTCATTACAATTAATACTAAGAGCTAATCCAGGTAATGTGTTGGTGAAAATCTTTGCATGGACGACCGGTGGAACCAGACAGTTTAAAATGCCGACTCAAAAACAATAAAGAATTGCGTACCTGTTTATATCGAGGACACGACATCGAAATCCACGAAACTAAGCACGGCGAAATAAACATGCATTGAAAGATGGCCTTATGACATCGTGATAAACCGGTAAACGTACAAGTTACGCCGAAAAACGAAGTATGACTTAGGGGTTCGATTAACTTTGTGTCGTGTCAGTCCGTCGGGGTGTGCAGAATATGTCACTGCGGGAACTGACGCTCTGGCATACTAATATAAGATGCTCAACAGCTCTCATACTGTGGTGGGTGGACTGCGGCAACTCCCCCCACCGTCCCAACTGACGGACTTATGCTCCCTAGATGTCAGCACTGGGCAGTGGTGGCCGTGCTTGGGCTGCAACCCTCAGCTTAGAGCATACCATCTATGTCCAGACTGATTTACGTTCAGGATGCGAATTGGAAACTAGACAGCGGTATCCGTGGGCTGTGATTACTCGTCCACCAGACTAGCGTTGTATGGTCGGTTAGCGACCATGCTCACCATAAGATGCACATAAAAATGCAGGATGTTACTGCAATAGCTAACAGACCTGTCAGTACCTATAGAAAGCACATATAATGTGGTTTTTGTTCCTGACATGACGCTTTTATAGGTGAAAACACTAGCGCCGACTTGCTGGTACATTTTTGCAACAGCCTCAGAGGCGAAAATTGTTCAGGGGCGTGCCAGGTTGGTCAAAACATTACTTTGGCAGATCCACATAGTGCAGTAGTGTGACAGCGGTGTAGCTGGAGGATCGCCAGGTATACGGAGCAACCACTTCAGACTGGCTTTGGTCAGACTGATGAAAGGTGTGTCTCCTAGAAGTTGTTGTGAAATCTCTAGTCATGCGAAGTGCTGTGCTCACTCGGTATCTTCCGGCACGTAAGGCAAGGTAACAATACCGGTGCTGGATTGCAGCCCACGGCAATCTTACATGCAGCGCTATTGAACATGTCCTCTCCCCTAGTGTCCACCTCACAGCTGTGAAACGGATCTGTGGGTGACACTGAACTCCCAGTCACACAGCACTACATCTACATCTACATCTACATTTATACTCCGCAAGCCACCCAACGGTGTGTGGCGGAGGGCACTTTACGTGCCACTGTCATTACCTCCCTTTCCTGTTCCAGTCGCGTATGGTTCGCGGGAAGAATGACTGTCTGAAAGCCTCCGTGCGCGCTCTAATCTCTCTAATTTTACATTCGTGATCTCCTCGGGAGGTATAAGTAGGGGGAAGCAATATATTCGATACCTCATCCAGAAACCCACCCTCTCGAAACCTGGCGAGCAAGCTACACCGCGATGCAGAGCGCCTCTCTTGCAGAGTCTGCCACTTGAGTTTATTAAACATCTCCGTAACGCTATCACGGTTACCAAATAACCCTGTGATGAAACGCGCCGCTCTTCTTTGGATCTTCTCTATCTCCTCCGTCAACCCGATCTGGTACGGATCCCACACTGATGAGCAATACTCAAGTATAGGTCGAACGAGTGTTTTGTAAGCCACCTCCTTTGTTGATGGACTACATTTTCTAAGCACTCTCCCAATGAATCTCAACCTGGTACCCGCCTTACCAACAATTAATTTTATATGATCATTCCACTTCAAATCGTTCCGCACGCATACTCCCAGATATTTTACAGAAGTAACTGCTACCAGTGTTTGTTCCGCTATCATATAACCATACAATAAAGGATCCTTCTTTCTATGTATTCACAATACATTACATTTGTCTATGTTAAGGGACAGTTGCCACTCCCTGCACCAAGTGCCTATCCGCTGCAGATCTTCCTGCATTTCGCTACAATTTTCTAATGCTGCAACTTCTCTGTATACTACAGCATCATCCGCGAAAAGCCGCATGGAACTTCCGACACTATCTACTAGGTCATTTATATATATTGTGAAAAGCAATGGTCCCATAACACTCCCCTGTGGCACGTCAGAGGTTACTTTAACGTCTGTAGACGTCTCTCCATTGATAACAACATGCTGTGTTCTGTTTGCTAAAAACTCTTCAATCCAGCCACACAGCTGGTCTGATATTCCGTAGGCTCTTACTTTGTTTATCAGGCGACAGTGCGGAACTGTATCGAACGCCTTCCGGAAGTCAAGAAAAATAGCATCTACCTGGGAGCCTGTATCTAATATTTTCTGGGTCTCATGAACAAATAACGCGATTTGGGTCTCACACGATCGCTGTTTCCGGAATCCATGTTGATTCCTACATAGCAGATTCTGGGTTTCCAAAAACTACATGATACTCGAGCAAAAAACATGTTCTAAAATTCTACAACAGATCGACGTCAGAGATATAGGTCTATAGTTTTGCGCATCTGCTCGACGACCCTTCTTGAAAACTGGGACTACCTGTGCTCTTTTCCAATCATTTGGAACCCTCCGTTCCTCTAGAGACTTGCGGTACACGGCTGTTAGAAGGGGGGCAAGTTCTTTCGCGTACTCTGTGTAGAATCGAATTGGTATCCCGTCAGGTCCAGTGGACTTTCCTCTGTTGAGTGATTCCAGTTGCTTTTCTATTCCTTGGACACTTATTTCGATGTCAGCCATTTTTTCGTTTGTGCGAGGATTTAGAGAAGGAACTGCAGTGCGGTCTTCCTCTGTGAAACAGCTTTGGAAAAAGGTGTTTAGTATTTCAGCTTTCCGCGTGTAATCCTCTGTTTCAATGCCATCATCATCCCGGAGTGTCTGGATATGCTGTTTCGAGCCACTTACTGATTTAACGTAAGACCAGAACTTCCTAGGATTTTCTGTTAAGTCGGTACATAGAATTTTACTTTCGAATTCACTGAACGCTTCTCGCATAGCCCTCCTTACGCTAACTTTGACATCGCTTAGCTTCTGTTTGTCTGAGAGGTTTTGGCTGCGTTTAAACTTGGAGTGAAGCTCTCTTTGCTTTCGCAGTAGTTTCCTAACTTCGTTGTTGTACCACGGTGGGTTTTTCCCGTCCCTCACAGTTTTACTCGGCACGTGCCTGTCTAAAACGCATTTTACGATTGCCTTGAACTTTTTCCATAAACACTCAACATTGTCAGTGTCTGAACAGAAATTTTCGTTTTGATCTGTTAGGTAGTCTGAAATCTGCCTTCTATTACTCTTGCTAAACAGATAAACCTTCCTCCCTTTTTTTATATTCCTATTAACTTCCATATTCAGGGATGCTGCAACGGCCTTATGATCACTGATTCCCTGTTCTGCACTTACAGAGTCGAAAAGTTCGGGTCTGTTTGTTATCAGTAGGTCCAAGATGTTATCTCCACGAGTCGGTTCTCTGTTTAATTGCTCGAGGTAATTTTCGGATAGTGCACTCAGTATAATGTCACTCGATGCTCTGTCCCTACCACCCGTCCTAAACATCTGAGTGTCCCAGTCTATATCTGGTAAATTGAAATCTCCACCTAAGACTATAATATGCTGAGGAAATTTATGTGAAATGTATTCCAAATTTTCTCTGCCTATGACTGGCTTGTGATCTGTCAAATATCTCACCTTTCAAATGTATTCACTGTGCAATCCAGGTTCCCTACGATTCGAATACAGTGTGCGAAATACGAGGGTTGTCCAGAAAGTAAGTTCCGATCGGTCGATAAATGGAAACCACTGGAAAATCAGAAACATTTAATCTGCAAGAATTAGCTACACTTTCCAGATACTTCTCTACATAGACGCCGCTCCGGCTTAGACGTTTGTCGGACCGTTAAACCAAATTTCCAACACCATCGTCATAGAAGGCAGCTGCATGTGCTTTCCGATAATTCTCTACGCTGGTCTATAGCGCGCAGCCTGCGCCCAAGTGTTGTCTTCGTATCCAGCGTTTCACGTGAACAGAGATGATACTCAGGACCAGATAATTAGGGCTTTGTTGTGGGTGATCGAACACTTCCCATAGAAAAGGCTTCAGGAGCGTCTTCACTGCCCCTGCAGAGTGCGGCTGAGAATTGCCATGAAGAAGGAAGTGCGTTGCAGTTGTGTTAGGTGGGCTGCATTCATTAAGGCGAAGCCTCTCATCGGGCCCTCCTACTTGGCGCGAGACATCGTTGTTCTAGACACCTTTACTCGCTCACATTGCGCCCACACCTGAAAAGAGCGTCTTGATGCGATAGACGGTCATACTAGAGACACCACCCAACGCACCTGTGCAAAGCTTCGTCGGGTTTTCACTGTTGTGTCCATTTAGCGACCGATCGGAACTTACTTTCTGGACAACCCTCGTTCACAACATAGATTCACAGTAACCATGACTTACCATACAGACAGTTGCATGCACACCAAGTGTTCCGTTAAAGTTGATCCATATGTATCACATGTTTCTGTATTCTCCCTCCATGTGTGAGGTCACATAACGTCATCATGGCAGGGTATGTATCCATAGATCTCGAAGGTGCCTCAATGATATCTTTCTTACTGCGTGCTAAGCCTAACAATAATGCAAATACTGTAATTGTGAACAGGATTGGGAATGTAACTAAAATGAAAAGGTGTCCTCTAGCCGAAGGCTTATTAGACATGATATTATTAAAGGTAGTTTGCTTTTGCATTCCTCCTACTATGAACTGACAATTCAGTTACTGAAGGACCTACTGCTTAAGGTGGACTCCGGCCAAACGTGCCTAAGGAACTGAAATTCAGTGTATTCTCACAACAAATCAAAAGGCTAGGAATTTTTTATATTGCGAATAATATCAGGTTTTGTGACAAAAGCATTAGCTGTTTACGGAAGAATATTGTAATGTTCGAATGTGAGTACTGTGTTATTCAACTGCTTCATTACGTTACAGTCTGCGCCGGCTGCTAATAGAAACGCTCTTGACGTTTGGGGTACTGCTTGACATTTACCCACCTAACACAACTGCCACGCACTTCCTTCGTCATGGCAATTCTCAGCCGCACTCTGCAGGGGCGGTGAAGACGCTCCTGCAGCCTTTTCTATGGGAAGTGTTCGATCACCCACAACAAAGCCCTTATTGGCTCGTCCTGAGTATCATCTCTGTTCACATGAAACGCTGGATACGAAGACAACACTTGGGCGCAGGCTGCGCTATAGACCAGCGTAGAGAATTATCGGAAAGCACAGGCGGCTGCCTTCTATGACGAGGGTGTTGGAAATTTGGTATAACGCTCCGACAAATGTCTAAGTCGGAGCGGCGACTACGTAGAGAAGTATCTGGAAAGTGTAGCTAATTCTTGCAGATTAAATGTTTCTGATTTTCCAGTGGTTTCCTTTTATCGACCGATCGGAACTTACTTTATGGACAACCCTCGTATTTCACACACTGTATTTGAATCGTAGGGAACCTGGATTGCACAGTGAATACATTTGAAAGGTGAGATATTTGACAGATCACAAGCCAGTCATAGGCAGTGCTGTGTGACTGGGAGTTCAGTCACACCCACAGATCCGTTTCACAGCTGTGAGGTGGACACTAGGGGAGAGGACACCTTCAGTAGCGCTGCATGCAAGACTGCCGTGGGCTGCAATCCAGCACCGGTATTGTCACCTTGCCTTACGTGCCGGAAGATACTGAGTGAGCACAGCACTTCCCATGACTAGAGATTTCACAACAACTTCTAGGAGACACACCTTTCATCGACCTGACCAAAGTCCGTCTGAAGTGGTTGTTGCTCCGTTGATGAACACTGTCTGCCTTAAAAGATAATCAGTAATTAATGAAATATGAAAGAGTGTACCAGAGGAGCACGGTGATGCAGTAGAGTCACTTCATCGCGAGATGCTGACAGAGAGGAAATTCTCGGCTGTTGCTCCCTGTCCTGCCTTGTTAAACGTGAGACCTTGTTAGGCCGCCACCTTGTTAGGCTCATCCACCCGCCATCCATCGATACGACCTCGCTCCGCACTAAAGGAGAAAAATAGAACACGATACGCACAGCGACAAGGAATAAGACAGACCGATTTATTTATTGACAATGCTATACATTTTACTGTGAATCCATTCTGAGTCTTTCGTTATGCAAGAGATTACAGCGAACAATTTATGACACTATTCTTCCCAAAAAAGGGACATGCCAACTATAACATAGCAACCATCTTCTTACAAAGTAAATTTTAGTAATCAGACCTCAAAGTGTGTATTATACCATGTGATTATGTGTCTATCGGCACTTATGACTGACTTGTACAGCAAATAGCGTAGAGCATTGATTTGAAAATAAAAAATGGAAATGAAGTCCCATGCTTCTTTACAGAGCGTAGGGAAACAATGCGGGAGACCCACACGGCTTTACTTGGCAAGGTCCTAGTGGAGGTGGCCATTGCTTACCTCCGACCGTGATGGGGATGAATGATGATGACGACACAACAACACCCAGTGATCTCGAAGCAGGAAAAATCCCTGACCCCGCCGGGAATCAAACCAGGGACCCCGTGCTCGGGAAGCGAGAACGCTACCGCGAGACCACGAGCAGCGGATTAGAGCAGAGATTTGCAGTACCTGAAAATAGTCCACTCCAGGATCATATTCATGAAGCATATTAACGTTGTTGGTGTGGTACAACCGCAAGTCAGACTGTGGTTTTTTGACAGTTTCCCAGATCCAGCTGAGAGAGTCTCGACTAGCAACAATATCCACCTCGGAAACCTCTCACTCATAAAAGTATATGAAAGCAGAAGGAAAATTTTTACATTTTTCCGAGATGAAGAAGACGCCTCCCTTCCCATTTTATGTTAAGGAGACAGGCCCCCAATAAAATAATACTAAACCGAGGATAAGCGGGAATACAGCACACACGAAGTGGGAAAATTGTGAAGGAAAAAGGATAAATAAATATTGGTAAACTGTTCTGCCTTTGTGAAAAATAAAGATAAATACTTGAATGAGAATCCTTATTCCAATTTTGTAGACAGGGTTCAAAATTGTGCATGTTACGCTCGGGTAGAGGTACAACTGACTACATTTTATGTTTCTTGATCAGACGTTTTCCATTGTAGGTACAACTTTAGTTCATTTTGTCTTTCTAGTCGATTTTTTTACGATTAAAGAACATAAACTGTATTTTTATGTGATGTAACTGGGAACTGCAAAATATGCTAAACAGGTACATGTTTTAAAAAAAAGTATTATCATTACTTACTTAAGTACAGAAGTAATTCTTACTTTTCAACAAGCGCAGAAACTGTTTATAGAATGAACCTAAAATGTTTTTTGTAATGTTATGTTATTCGAAACGTCAACAAGTAAAGAAAAATTATAGAAAGAAACAACAGCCAATTACAGCTAGGGCCTATTTATTACAGACACGACATGGTAAAGAGCTTATCAATTTAGCAGTTGAATTGCTGAATACGAATAATACGCCACTATGAAATCTTCTGAATTATAATTCAAGATCTAGGGAAATTAAGATCATTACCACATTCATATACGAACAAGAACCTTACGAAAGTAATCTGTATTTCTCCTACTAGTGAGAATAAATATACGAGGGACGTTCAAATGGTTCAAATGGCTCTGAGCACTATGGGACTTAACTTCTAAGGTCATCAGTCCCCTATAACTTAGATCTACTTAAACCTAACTAACCTAAGGACATCACACGCATCCATGCCCGAGGCAGGATTCGAGCTTCCGACCGTAGCGGTCGCGCGGTTCCAGACTGTAGCGCCTAGAACCGCTCGACCACCCCGGCCGGCGAGAGACGTTCAATAAGTATTGCCACGCATTCTTTTTTTCGCATAAATTTGGTTAAGAAATATTCTAATTTTACTTGTGACGTCTTTAAACATTCCCGCATCATCTCATATATTTCCGGTACTCCTAGTAGATACTAACGGTGTTACCATTTTTCAGAATAATGTCTAACTGAGGTGCGCTCCAAGCAAAAAGCAGTTATGAATTTATTTTGGCGAAAAACCAGTCCATACAATTATTCACAGACGTGTAGAGGATATCTAGGACACCGGGTAGTGTACAAAGTACTGTCAGTCGCTGGACAAAGCGTCTGTCGTCAACAGAGCAAGGAGAACGAAATCTGCATAATTTCCCAGGCAAAAGCCGCCCGCACAAAGCGGCGACACCTGCAATGTTGCAGTCTGTGGACACGCTTGTTCCAAGTAATCGACGAGTAACAATAAAGCACCTCAGTGTTCAACTTGGTATCTTTATTGGCAGTGCTGACACACTAGTCCACCAGTTAGCGTAATCAAAGATTTGTGGCCGTTCCTTGAAGACTCACTGAAGAGCATAAACAGGGAATATAGAACATGTGCATAGAATTGCTTGAGCGGTAAGAAGCTGATGGTGAAGATTTCTTGTCAAACTTTGTCACAGGTAACGAAATATGGAATTAACATTTCGAGCCTGAAACAAAACGGAAGTCAATGGAGTGGCACCACACAATGTCTTCTCCGAAGAAGAGGTTCGAAACAGTTCCCTCAGTTGGTAAAGTCATTGCTATAGTATTTTGGGATCCTGAAAGTGTTATTTGTTCTATGTCCTCCCTCATGGTCAAACGATCAGCTTAGAAGTCTACTGAGAGACTCTTATGAAACTGAAGAAACTATTACAGCGTATTCGTGGCCACAAAAGTGTGAACGCACTTTTCTTTGGCTGCTATAACGCAAGGCCACACACAAGTCTGGTTATCCGAAAGGAGATCAAAAAACTTCGGTGGACTGTACTTCCTCATCTGTCTTATAGTCGAGATCTCACACTTTCTGGCTTATATCTCTTTGGCCACTGAAGGGGAAGGACTACGGCAATGATGGAGAAGTTATTGATGCAACAAGAACTTGGATGAGACGCAGATAGTAGAGTGGTACCTTCACTTCATAGAGGCCTTTACATTAAGATGGTGTAAGACCAAAGAAATGAAGGGGAGAGTACGTTGAAAAATAGGGTTTTGTAGCCAAAGGATTGGGGAAAAGCATGGTATATTGAAATCACGAATAAAGCTATTTCATTATTTAGGAAAGACCCTCGTGCTAGCACTCATG
The DNA here is from genome assembly GCF_023898315.1 of Schistocerca nitens. Lineage (NCBI taxonomy): Eukaryota > Metazoa > Arthropoda > Insecta > Orthoptera > Acrididae > Schistocerca > Schistocerca nitens. The sequence continues at coordinate 556,449,580 of NC_064615.1, read as the reverse complement.
TCACCAACTGAAATATTCCCACATAATACTCTTCCTGTCTAAGACAGACGAAGTAGAACAGCCGTCCGGTGTGGCCGCGCGGTTCTAGGCGCTTCAGTCTGGAACCGTGTGACCGCTACGGTCGCAGGTTCGCATCCTGTCTCGGGCGTGGATGTGTATGATGTCCTTAGGTTAGTTAGGTTTAAGCAGTTCTAAGTTCTAGGGGACTGATGACCTCAGCAGATGTTAAGTGAACACTGGATCACTGAGAGTAGACCTTGGATTAATGGAAAATTTTCGTATGGTCGGGTGAATCACGTTTCTTGTTATACGAGAGACGTTCAGTAACTCATCCATACATTTTTGTCGGCCAGATTCAGCTGAAAAAATGCTGAATTTGTGGTGGGAGGTCGTGGGATATTCCCACTTCAGCCCCCATAGTTTCATGAAATTCTGACAGATGGTGGCGCTATACGTACGCTTCAAAATGGCTTCAGTAACGGAAGCGCTTTCCAAGCAGAAAGCTGTCATTAAATTTCTTTTGGTGGAAAACCAGAACATCACAGGTATTCATAGGTGCTTGAAGAACATCTAAGGAGACCTGACAGTGAACAAAAGCACTGAGTCGTTGGGCGAGACGTCTCTCATCATCGCGACAATGTCGCTCAAACTTGTCCGAAGTTGGGCTTGTCGGCCGGCCACACACAGTTGTGACTCCTGCAATGTTGGAACGTGCGGACACTCTCAAAATGGAAACGATCTTCTCCTTATCCATGACAACGCAAGGCCTCACACAAGTCTGCTCCCCAAGAGACGCACACAAAACTTCATTGTACTGTTCTTCCTCAGGCATCCTACAACCCAGATCTCGAACCTTCGGGCTTCCATTTGCTTGGTACAATGAAGGATGCACTCCGTGGGAAGCAGTACGTCAATAACGTGGAGGTTACTAATGCAGCAAGATATTGGCTCCGATGTCCGCCAGTAGATTGGTACCATGCGACCAACAGGCCCTCCCAGTTAGGTGACCTAAGGCTGTCGCGTTCAACGGAGATTACGTTGAAAAAATAGGGTTTTGCAGCAAAAAGGGTAGTGAAAAATACGGTGTATTGGAATCCACAATAAAACCAATTTACTTGAAAAAAAAGTATTGCATTACTTAGTGAACATCACTCGTACCAGATCGGTGGTCGTTTGTAATATACCGTCATCGATGCTAATGGTTGCTCAGAACATACACCGAGCCACAGTCGCAGACTGGTGGTGGCAGTAGTTTCCTGTGGGACGCATTCACCTGGGCTTCGATATCTGCCTTAGTAATATAAGGCAACATAATAACTGTCGAGTAGGTGAACATTACTATGAACCATTTGCATCCCTTAGTGATTGTTATTTTCGCCGAGGGTGGTGGCATCTACCAGCAGGATAACAGTCTGTGACACAAAGACAAAATACACTACACCAAAAAGAAATGCAGATGATGATTGGGTATTCATTGGACAAATATACTAGAACTGACATGTGATTACATTTTCACGCAATTTGGGTGCATAGAACCTGAGAAATCTGTACCCAGAACAACCACTTCTGGCCGTAATAACGGCCTTGATACGCCTGGGCATTGAATCAAACAGAGCTTGGATGGCGTGTACAGGTACAGCTGCCCATGCAGCTTCAACACGATACCACAGTTCATCAAGAGTAGTAGTGACTGGCGTATTGTGACGAGCCAGTTGCTCGGCCACCATTGACCAGACGTTTTCAATTGGTGAGAGATCTGGAGAATGTGCTGGCCAGGGCAGCTGGCGAACATTTTCTGTATCCAGAAAGGCCCGTACAGGACCTGCAACATGCGTTCGTGCATTATCCTGCTGAAATGTAGGGTTTCGCAGGGATCGAATGAAGTGTAGAGCCACGGGTCGTAACACACCTGAAATGTAACGTCCACTGTTCAAAGTGCCGTCAACGCGAACTAGAGGTGACCGAGACGTGTAACCAATGGCACCCCATACCATCACGCCGGGTGATACGCCAGTATGGCGATGACGAATACACGCTTCCAATGTGCGTTCACCGCGATGTCGCCAAACGCGGATGTGACCATCATGATTTTATAAACAGAACCTGGATTCATCCGAAAAAATGACGTTTTGCCATTCGTGCACCGAGGTTCGTCGTTGAGTACACCATTACAGGCGCTCCTGTCTGTGATGCAGCGTCAAGGGTAACCGCAGCCATGGTGTCCGAGCTGATAGTCCATAAAGGTCCAAACGTCGTCGAACTGTTGGTGCAGATTGTTGTTGTCTTGCAAACGTCCCCATCTGTTGACTCATGGATCGAGACGTGGCTGCACGATACGTTAAGATGCAAGTCATCTCGACTGCTAGAGATACGAGGCCGTTGGGATCCAGCACGGCGTACCGTGTTGCCCTCCTGATCCCACCGATTCCATATTCTACCAGCAGTCATTGGATCTCGACCAACACGAGCAGCAATGTCGCGCTACGATCAACCGCAATCGCAACTGGCTACAATCCGACCTTTATCAAAGTCGGAAACGTGATGGTACGCATTTCTCCTCCTTACACGAGGCATCGCAACAACGTTTCACCAGGCAACGCCGGTCAACTGCTGTTTGTGTATGAGAAATCGGTTGGAAACTTTCCTCATGGCAGCACGTTTTAGGTGTCGCCACCGACGCCAACCTTGTGTGAATGCTCTGAAAAGCTAATCATTTGCATATCACAGCATATTTTACTGTCAGTTAAATTTCGCGTCTGTAGCACGTCATCTTCGTGGTGTAGCAATATTAATGGCGAGTAGTGTATTATATCGTGGAGCAGGTGTAGCTAGCGTCCGTGGTGATAGTGTTGGTGAAAATGACGAAAATTTAGTTATTGGTAAACAAACGTTTATGAAACCAAAACCTGTTGTATTATAGGGTATTTGAAGTGCACTCCACTTGATATCCATAGGAAATGAGTTCCCATAATGTACATTATCAGGCAGTACACACAAATGTTCACTGTATTCAGCTGCACTTGGTACCCCGCTTATTCGTATACGACGAGCACTGGATGTTTTTGCAAAGAATATGAACATTTTAGTTATCACACTTTGATACTGTCGTAGCCGGTCCACTCGTCTAATATAGGGTGCATAGGAAGCTGTTTTTTTTTGGATAGCTAGACAACAATCAAGCAAATCTTATTAATGGAGTTTATTACGGTAAATTAAATTGACAATACTTATCTTCGCGTATTTACAAATATGGCGACATGCAAATAATCAATGTCCTTTGATATATAAAATTTCCATGCAAGCAAATAATACGGTCCACAAGTCACTGCTAGAGCGTTTATATCAGGGCTCGTCTTCTAGTGCGGTCTCAGCTAGGCGGAGCGGCGCTTATATTCTCTTTGTATAGAGATCGCTCATGTCGTGGTGTGTGGTGTCGTCCTAGTCAGCGTCTGTGGGCTGACGTCGTCTCACAGTCACAGCCCTCTTTGCTGTAACGTTCCAGGCCGATGTGCCGGCACTTGATGTTATGTCTGAACATTCCTCCTCCCCCAAAGCAACGGACCGTCGTCATGTAGGGAGCGCGACAACGGCGGGGGAGGACGGCGAATGGACTCTGCGCTGGACCGGAAGCTGTGGCTCGAAGGGACATCAAGCTTCCTGTCTTCGCTCCGGATTTCGCTCCGGCGGAAACGTCCTCCGGAAAACGACCAGAAGGGAACGTGTCCACCTCCGGAGGCCAATAACCAGATATGGAAGGCGGCTGCTGCGGTGTGTGCGGATCCAGCTCATTCGGAAGGACGGGAGGAGGCGGAGGAGGCGAAGGCTCCATGGGGTCGTCTCTCGGTATCGTGATGAAACCCTCCGGCGGCGGCTATGGCCGCGCTGTCCTCGGGTTCCGTGAATCTGGGTGAAGAGACACATGACAGTGACAAACTTGATTGTGATGTCGGCGCTGCACGCCGTCTGGATCTGAAAGGAGATACATGCAAGCGCCAAGTCGACGGACGATCTCGCCTCGCGCCCACTGTCCGCTGCCACTAAAAACCCTGTAAAAGACAATATCGTGCGGTGCGAAGCGATACTTGCGGCCGTCCTTCGGTGCCGGATGCTGAGGAGGGTGGAGCAGGTGGAGCAGTGTCTGATGGCGGCGGCCGTGAAGGAACTTCGCCTGCGATGGTCCATCTCGTGGGTGAGATCGATAGGAGGCGAGAAACAGATGCAGTCCCTGGTGTGGGCGGAGCGAAGTTCGGCCATCTGCTGCTTGAAGATTGTGACAAAACGTTCCGCTTCGCCGTTCAACAGTGGATGGAACGGTGTACTAGTTAGACACTGTATGCCATTACGTTCACAGAATGTTTCAAATTAATTTGACGTGAACTGAGGGCCGTTGTCTGGCACTGTGACATCAGGTAAACCTTCGAGACAAAAAGTAGAGGACAACACCTGAATTGTGCTACGTGACGTTGTCGAGTTCATTGGCACAGCAATGGGAAACTTTCTATATGAGTCAACCACCATCAACCGACAAGTGTTCCAAATAGGTCCCGCGAAGTCTATGTGCACACGTTGGCATGGTGATTGCGATTTAGGCCAAGCAGAGAATTTTTGTGGTGGAACGGACTAATTTTCCGCACATGCGTGACACTACGACCTCATCTGTTCTATTTGGGTTTCCATACCCTGCCAAGCACAGTGTCGACGCGCTAACTGTTTCGTACGAACAATCCCCCCAGTGTCCTTGGTCAAGCAACTGCAACTTTTCGTTTTGCAAAACTTTAGGGATCGACACCCGTGTCTGTCCACTGTCATTTTGAACAAGAATCATACCTTGCTGCATAGCGAGGCTATACCGACGTGCAGAGTATAAGCGCACAACAGAGTTCTTTATACTGTGCAAGGAACGAGGCCAAGATGTGTGAATCTATATTAGCAAAATGTTCAAATCTGGATCAGCTTCCGTGGTCTGTGCAGCTTCTCTATAGTTCAGAGGAAACGATTGAAGCAGTTCAGAATCATGAACATCGATGTGACAACAAGATGCAGCAGAAGCGTCAAAGTCTGTATCAGGGCCAATCGGAATACGTGAAAGCGCGTCCGCATTACGGTGTTGAACCGTCGGACGATACACAATCTCGTACTGGTATTGAGACTACAACAAAGCTCATCTTTGCAATTTTTGGGCAGTTCGTACAGGAACCGGTTTCGTCGTTTCGTCGGATGAAACAATGACTGCAAAGGCTTGTGATCCAATACCAAGCAGAATTTTCTGCCATACAAATAGTGGTGGAACTTCGTGACACCATACACAAAAGCCATAGCCTCTTTCTCAATTTGAGCTTCGGACAACACTTTTGATGCGAAAGCTCTAGGCCTGTCTTTATCACTAATTCTGTGCGAAAGCACTGCACCGGTTCCGTAAGAGGAAGCGTCAACTTGCATTACAACTGGTTTGTCAGGATCGGAGTGAACTAAGCATCGATCACTGAGCAATGCATCTTTAACTTTCTGAAAAGCTACTTGGAACTCATCTGTCCAAACAAAAGGAACATTCTTGCAACGCAAGCGAAGCAATGGAGCTGCGATTTGTGCAGCATTCGGAATGAGCCCAATATAATAGTTCATTTTCCCTAAAATTGACTGCAATTCTGTGACATTGCGAGGAACTGACAGATCTCGTATGGCTAACAAATGCGACTAAAGAGGATGTACATCTTGACTGTTTATGACATGACCAAGATACTGCAACTCAGATTTTAAAAAATCACACTTGTCCAGTCTACACCTTAGTGCTGCATCAGATAACACATGAAACAACGCACGCGAATTTGAAATATGATCTCCAGGTGTACGACCTGCTACGAGAATATCGTCCTAATAGTTTGAACAGTTTGGCACTTGCGCAGTCAGCTGTTGCAAATACCGCTGGAAAATGGCGGGTGAAGAAGCACAGTCAAAAGGCAAACGCAAATATTTAAACAAGCCCAAATGTGTATTTACTACACAGACTTTTGAGAGTCTTCATTGGGCATTATTTGAAGATACGTGTCACGCAAATCAATTTTTGAAAAGTAGCGACCAGTGTCTAATCTGTCCATGAAATCCTCTGGGCATGGTAATAGATAAGTATCAATTCCGGTTTGTGGGTTGACTGTACACTTAAAGGCAGCACAGAGGGAAATGCGACCTGAAGGTTTGGGGAACAAAACCAGTGGACTTACCCACTGACTAGCTTGTATGGGTGCAATAGCTGGCCGGCCGAAGTGGCCGTGCGGTTAAAGGCGCTGCAGTCTGGAACCGCAAGACCGCTACGGTCGCAGGTTCGAATCCTGCCTCGGGCATGGATGTTTGTGATGTCCTTAGGTTAGTTAGGTTTAACTAGTTCTAAGTTCTAGGGGACTAATGACCTCGGCAGTTGAGTCCCATAGTGCTCAGAGCCATTTGAACCATTTTTTTTGCAATAGCTGCGCTATCTTTCAATTCTTTAAGTTCAGCTGTGACTTTGTCCCGTAATGTAATGCGAACAATTCTGGCCCGGCATAACTTTGGCTGAGCATTGTCCTTCAGAGTAATATGTGCAAAAAAATTGTTAGCCTTGCCTAAGCCTTCAGGAAAGAGTTCCAGGAATTATTTTAGCAAGGTAGCTACACTGTCTTTTGCATGCAATGCAGACACTGACAACACTTTGTCCTGAATGCGAAAGCGAAACAAATGAAATGAACCAAGACCAAATATGTTCTCACAGTCACGTGATTGTGGCACCAAACAAGTCACTGTTCACAAATGTGAGCGATGCATTGCAGGCAAAGTACATTTTCCAAGAAGAGGAATGTCTTGTCCATTATAAGCCATCAGTTGCATGCTAGTTTTAGACAAGCGTGGGGACCCTAAGAGTTCATATGTGTGATGATTTAGCAATGTGACAGAGGCACCTGTGTCCAACTGAAATTTCATATAATCCCACAAAGAAGCAAATGAACAAAAAGTTTGATGGACTGGGGTCTCACTGAAGAAACTGTTTCTGTGTCAGTTTTGCAAATGTATTTTGCAGACTTTGAATATACTGCATTAATGACATGGGCCTTGTGACAAGATTTTTGTGAGTGGGATGAATTCTTATGGTTGTTTCATTGCAAACATACAGACTGTACATTTCCTTTCTTGCCACAAGCGTAACAGTGAGCTTCTTGGGAGGGGCAATCTTGGCGTTTGTGCCGTGAATAACACTGAGGACAAGACCTGATTCTGTTCACCCGTGTAGCCACCGGCTTACATGGTGTGGAGCACTGTTTATTCAGTGTGACGAGCGCGAGCTGCTGCTGCCAAATGGGCCAGTCGCAAACAAGGGACTCAATCCAACAAATTGCTGGCTGCTCAAATTTATCAAGCGACAGGGCACCTGAATCGTACTGAACTAGTATTTGCACTACCTGTTGAAATGATGATTTGGACTGTTACAAAATATATTCTCTGAGTTTGGCATCAGGTATATTGTACACAGTCGCAGCACACAACATTAACATACGAATATACAGCACCACAAGCACATTTGAATTTCCGTTTCCTCGCCATACCCTGCAAATCTGTTACCCACTCGCGATAAGTTTTGTCTGGCCGCTTTTTACAGTTGTAGAACTGATACCTAGCTGCTACCACATTCACTTGTTGGTCATAAGAGTTAGTTAGCGAATCTACAATCTGATCATACGAAAATTCATTCGAAGTGGCGGTAGGGAATAACTTCTGGGTTAGTCTGAACACTGCACTTCCTACCCTGGGCAAGATGTGGTGTCACCGCCAGACACCAAACTTGCTAGATGGTAGCCTTTAAATCGGCCGCGGTCCGTCTCACGTCCGTCGGCCGTCGTAATTTAATATAGTGTTATTGTTATTATTATTTTTTGATTGTTGCCGACTTACGTGGTGGGCCTTAAAAAATGATATTTCATTTAATTTTGATTCTACGATTAAATGCTTTCCTGAAGTACTCCTTTTTAACAATATTAATCTTAAATTATTTGTTACGTTAATGAATGTTAGACTCGCTGAATCTTAAAACATGAGCATATAAGTTGTACAATGTAATAAACTTTTCATATTAATTTCCTCGGCTAGTCAGTTCACTTTAAAGCAAGAAATCTTTAGTTATTAATTAAAATTGCGGCCCACACACGCGCGAGAGTATTTTTCTTACCTCCGTTAACCATTGTATTGTAGTCAGAGTCCTGGCTCTGGGTCTCGGCTATGGTACTGAAAATAAGAATCTTAAAGCTAAGTATTTTCACAACGTCGGGCGGCTGTGGAGAAAAATTAATATTATGTTAATAGCGGGCAAGTTTTCCGCTTCCGCTAATTTTTCATAAGTTAATATCGCCACGTAATGGCGTCGTTGGCTGCATCGGCCGCTGCGATTGTTGAACTGTAAATTACTTGAATGCAGGTTAATTCAAGGAAGGCGGACATGAAATCGGGATCACCTCTTACAAATTAAAAGTGCACAATAATATTAAATCAGTATATTATATGCTTAACTCATACAAATATGCTTACATTTGCCAGCACTCGCAAGATGTCCGTCTATACACATAATAAGACAAGAGAGGAAGAAGAAGTCGACTAAAAAAAATTAACAAAGGAGCGTATCTTGTCGTCTCTTTAGATCATTTTGTCATAAATTCTTTGCATTGCATTTCTTTGCATTTCTCGACAGAGAAATTATTGTTTTACGGCTACATGATAAAAATATATTATTCAATTTTTGAATGTCTCTTCTTTATAAATATTGTTTTTTAAGTCTTTTCGTAATATAGCACTGGGGACGCTATATCCGTTAGTATACGTCGGACCCGCGTGTCGCCACTATCAGTGATTGCAATCCGAGCGCCGCCACACGGCAGGTCTAGTCTAGAGAGACTCCCTAGCACTCGCCCCAGTTGTACAGCCGACTTTGCTAGCGATGGTTCACTGTCTACAGACGCTCTCAATTGCAGAGACGACAGTTTAGCATAGCCTTTAGCTACGTCATTCGCTACGACCTAGCAAGGCGCCATATTCAGTTACTATAAGTACTATCTTCAAGAATGTCTTCTGAACAGATAATATTGTGACTCATGTACCGTGAAGAGCGACGTTCATCATTAGTGGATTAAAGTTAAGTATCAAACTAATTATGTCCGCTTTCTGAATTCTCATTCCTAGTCATGTTCCAGACCTCACGTCAGTATAGTTCTTCCCTCTTCACGCCAGCATGCGTGAGCTAAAACGCGTGCATTTCGGCCTCCATTCGTAACACGGTGTTGGCTCTTCTACTAACACAAAACGAGAGATAGGGAAGTTTCACAGTACTTGGTACATTGTGAGCAATTATGTGGGCTTCAAACTGTTGCAACTGTGTGTGAGTCTTCGTTGTCAAAATGTCGTATCCGGCCCACTCGTCTAATGTAGGGTGCCCAGGAAGCTGTTTTCTCGGATAACAGGCTTCATTTCTTTCCAGATCTTTGCTGGGGGTCTGAAGACTGCGCCTATTTAATGTATTTTCAGGAACCGGCTAATCTTCCCTGTTCTTGAGCCACGAAACGGTAAAAACTTAATATTATTCGTGTCTTTTTCGGAGGCCTAGTGCCTTCGTGGCTTGGAAGAAACTGCATGCGAAATTTGTCTGTTGTTGTAACATTTCCCTTGAAAATTTTACACAACTAACTGTTCCCTCGGCCGGTTTTCGGCTTTTGAGACGGTTTCAGCTCGATGTACCAAGGTCCTTAGAACGGTTTCTGTGCTGGGTGGTGGTAGCTGGTGGCGTGCAGATGCCCGTCTGTGGATGGGCTTGCAGTAGTCGTTGTGACCGAGACACCCATTGGGTTTATGGCGGACAAGGACGTCAGGAACGGTAAGGAACCGGCCTTCTCTACTCCCATCATAAACTTTTAACGGTCGTGGATGTTGCTGATGTCTTCCAGGAACTCTTATAGCTGACAATGACAGAGGAGATCTATGCCGAAAGCTCGTGGGCGTTTAACCACTTGACGTGGCTTGAAACCCGAAAATATGTTTTCTTTTTGCCAATATACATGTAACACAGATTAAAAACTATACAAAAGGTAAAAAAAGAGTGAAATATTTACATTGTAATTAAAGAACGAATGAGTTACAGAATGCTTAGGTTGTTTTATGATCAGGAGAATATAATTTATGCAGGAGGAAAAATATGTATTAGTATTGTCAGTCTTTGTGTTTTGATGTCAGGACGTCTTGGAAATTCTGGAAAAAAATTCTGCATTGATTCAGTTTTTTCGTTTTGGGTTTTCTGATGTGATATTAGCTAATGAATGTAAGTCTCTAATTGTTCAAGGAAATCCATCTGTAACTCTTTCTCGACAATATGCAGCACACGAAGGTTGTCAATGATATCACAGATGAATTGTCATGATGAGCAATATGTAATGCTAAAATTGACTTACTGGATTTTTTGAGTCAGAGGGCACCCATATGATTTTTTTTTCAGGGTTCCAAAATTTCTCCCTGTTTGACCTATGTAGAAGCAATAACAGGAGCTTGTGAGTTTGTATATACCGAAATTTTGGTTCCATTTTCCAGTGGCTTTATTATTGTGACCAATTTTATTTCGTCGTTTATTGTCAATACGGAAAGATATTTTTGCTGTGTGGGTTCTGAAAAGATTTGCAAGTTTATTCTTCACTTTTCTATGAAACAAATCTCTTCCACAGCAAGCTCTTTGCCTTCCATATTTTGGGAGGGGATAGTACGAAAAAAAATCTAGTAAACGTGGGCTCCAAGACAAATAAAAAACCGCTCTAACAAGGGGACCTCCCCATCGCACCCCCCTCAGATTTAGTTATAAGTTGGCACAGTGGATAGGCCTTGAAAAACCGAACACAGATCAATCGAGGAAACAGAAGGAAGTTGTGTGGAACTATGAAAAAAATTACCAAAATATTCAAACTGACTAGTCCATGCGTAAGATAGGCAATATCAAGGTAGTGTGAGCTGAGGAGCGCAGTGGTCCCGTGGTTAGCGTGAGCAGATGCGGAATGAGAGGTCCTCAGTTCAAGACTTCTCTCGAGTGAAAAGTTTACTTTCTTAATTTTCGCAAAGTTATGATCTGTCAGTTCGTTCTTTGACGTCTCTCTTCACTGTAAAAAGTTTAGCGTCTGTGTTTTGCGACCGCACCGCAAAACCGTGAGATTAGTAGACGAAAGGACGTGCTTGTCCATTGGGAACCGAAAACATTTGATCGCAAGGTCATAGGTAAACCGATTCCTTCAGAGGAAAACACGTCTGATTTTTTCTATACGACACTGGTGACGGCATCTCCGTCACATGACAGGAATATGTTGTCGACCCATCTAACTTGTACACTTGGCGAATGGGTAAAAAGATTCTTCTACCTTGCCCGATTTGGGTTTTCTTGTGGATGTCATAATCACTCCCAAAAAGTGATGAAAACAAGAGTTTGTCACATAAACTGCAACAAATGAATGCAACAGTTTGCCGGCACGGTAGCTCAGCGTGTTCGGTCAGAGGGCTGCGTGCTCTCTGTAATAAAAAAAACTGAGTCAAGGCATCAACGATCAACTTGAACGGATGTCCTGTGACGTCCGCCCAGACCAAAAGCAACGAACTACATCGAACAAAAAAAAACAAAAAAAAACAAAAAATCTGAACATGTCCTGGAATTTTTGAGAACGAAGTTGATTATGTGTGAGTGCCTGAACTTTGATAAATGTCTGAAAATAAAAAATTAAACTTTCCACTCAGGGTTACACTTGAACCAAGGACCTCTCGTTCCGCAGCTGCTCACGCTAACCACGGGACCACGGCGCTGCTGAGCTGACACTATCCTTGATGTTGCCTATCTTGCCCATGGACTTCTCAGTTTGTATATTTTGCTTATTTTTTCGTAGTTCCACACAACTTCTTCCTGTTTTCTCGATTGATCTGTATTCAGAATGAGATTTTCACTCTGCAGCGGAGTGTGCGCTGATATGAAACTTCCTGGCAGATTAAAACTGTGTGCCCGACCGAGACTCGAACTCGGGACCTTTGCCTTTCGCGGGCAAGTGCTCTACCATCTGAGCTACCGAAGCACGACTCACGCCCAGTACTCACAGCTTTACTTCTGCCAGTATCTCGTTTCCTATCTTCCAAACTTTACAGAAGCTCTGATAATACTGGCAGAAGTAAAGCTGTGAGTACCGGGCGTGAGTCGTGCTTCGGTAGCTCAGATGGTAGAGCACTTGCCCGCGAAAGACAAAGGTCCCGAGTTCGAGTCTCGGTCGGGCACACAGATCTGTATTCAGTTTTTTAAAGGCCTATCCACTGTGCCAACTTATAACTAAATCTGAGAGGGGTGCGATGGGGCGGTTCCCTTGTAAGCACTATGGGACTGAACGTCTGAGGTGATCAGTCCCCTCGACTTAAAACTACTTAAACCTAACTAACCTAAGGAAATCACACACATCCATACCAAAGGTAGGATTCGAACCTGACACCGTAGCAGCAGCGCGGTTCCAGACTGAAGCGCCTAGAACCGCTCGGTCACCTCGGCCGGCTAAGACAAATACCGAAAGAGTAATGAGCCATTGTTCTGATGGAGAGATGAGTTTCATTGTAGCAAAGATGAATAAGTTCTCATAATTTTTAACGATAGCATTTTAGAGGTCACGTTCACTAAACGTTTTGCTTCGAATGACCGTTCCTGTCGTATCCCAGAATATTGACCATCCCTCCTTCTTCGATATCTTGTGTACTATACTTCTTTACTTATTTGTCTTGAAAAAGTGAGAAACTACTACTATGGCAAAATTAGTTGAAGCAAAATGTTTTAGTAAGCCTCCTATACATTTCTCGAGATTAAGATTTCATCACCATGAACACCCAGGAACTGATAACTTTGTTTCTTAACTGATTGCTACGTTACATTAATCAGGGGTCGAACATTTTTTGCAGTGCTAAACTAGAACAATTGCGTTTATTTCAAAATTCCAAACTTTTCTATTGTTACTAAACCAGTTGCCAAATTTACCGAAAACATCATTTATTAGTATATGGGAATGATAGCTCATTCGTCGAATTGCACTCAAGTATGCATGTGGGAAAATAAGACGAGTACAGCTTTTTTTCGAATCAACGTTTAAATTTTTTTTTACTTGTCACCTTCTGCCTAAGTCTTCGGCAGAACATGACAACTAAGAAACTTGTAGAAACATAACACTGAAACCCAAGATATAGTCGGGTGATTTTTCGAGAAGATTCATCTAACATTTACTGTTTTCCCTGGTGACGCTTTTCTGCACATGACTTCACACGAAAACGGCCCTCCTCCCCAACCCGCGCGCGCGCGCGCGCGCGCGCGCACACACACACACACACACACACAGAGAGAGAGAGAGAGAGAGAGAGAGAGAGAGAGAGAGAGAGAGAGAGAGGCTTCAGTGATGCTGCATATGTGATCATCTGAAGGAAGTAGAGCATGCGTTGCATGGAATAATGATATGAAACTGGAGGCCAGAAACGGCGAGGACCTAACAGTACTGCAAGGGAAAGCGCAAACAAAGAAAAGTCTCTAAAGGGAAACGAGGAAAGAAAAGTGCTGCAAATCCCACGTTCCGAAGGGAAAACTGGAATGCAGCCGATCCACTTCTTTGCCCTTTGTGTGAGCTGCCTTGCAGGTATTTGTAAATGAGGGCGCGGAGTGTGCCCTTAATCCCGCCGACAAAACGCACATTCGGGGTGGAGTTGGACTGCCATTACCACCGTACCTGGGGGACCCCACAAAGGGCCGCAATCAATAAACATACATGTCTCGCAATGACCTCCTTTTGAACTTCATAGGATGAACCCTACATGGCGGTCATTAATTCTCTGATGTGTGCTACATTTTTCATCATGTCCACTGTTCGGGATTTCTTGGGATAATTTTCTCTATTCGTTTCTTCCTTTGTTTTACGGTGATGTTTATGTAACAATTTTCTTCATGTACATTTATTCTTATTTCTTCAACCATTAAATCTCATCTCTGGCCTGTTACGTACATTACTACGGCTGCCACGCTCTGGTATCGAAGATATGTGGTGAATTGGTTGCACTGAAGTGTAAATAACAGGAAACGATTAGTTGGAAAAGTGGGTCCTCAGTAACACACTGTGTCGTTTTCGGTCTGGCGGTTTCTACACTGACTTTTTGACTGATTCTTCAAGTAGAAGGAAAGTTACTGGATGTGGCTGAATCATACAAATTAATAAATGCAATGTACTTTCCACTGAGAGAAGAGGAAACCAGTGGCACGGACATAGATAATGGCATTCATACAATGTTTTCTAGTTGCAGGATACATTGTTAGGAAAATGAGTAATGCGTGTTAGATCATGTCGCATAAATGTTAACACTGGCAGAAGTCAAGGCAGAGCTACAACTCAAGATGGTAAACAAACTACTTAGGGATATGGCAAAGGTGTAAAACACTTGCATGCAGGTATTTCAAGACAGTTACAACATGCAGCTGCAGGAAGCGGACAGAGACCTGACTGGAGCTATTATTAAATCTCTGCAGAATAACAACTAAAATGCGTACGATAAGATGTTAAACAGGCTCACCTTACATTAGTGTAATACTGAGTCGACATGTAACGTGTCTTTTATGTGCGGTCAGTTTTCAAACAGGTTAAAATACTCTTTACTGTAAACAACTTTATAAAGAAGGAGAAAAGAATAATCCAGACAATTACCAGTCGAAGTCTTCGAGAAGGTCATGTACAAAAGAATAGTAACATAAGTCAGTACATGCAATTTGTCAGAAAAGCAATTTGACTTCAGGAAAGGTCCGCTAACAGAAAATACCTTTTGTGTTTTTTGAGCACAGGCTCATTCAGTCTAAATTATTAGCTGAGGACGGTAGATGTCACCTTCAATTGGACCGCGTACATCGTGCTATATCTTAAGCTTTAAAGGGGAAGGTTCACTAACAGTTTCTTTCGCTTTCTGCCGGACAGGAAGAAAAATGTTGTCCTCGGGTGTCAGCAAAACGAGAGTGTATTTCAACATCACAGAGGAGCTGTAAAGTAGAACGGGTCACAGGTTTGACTTTTCGGTCCACTGTCTTCCTAGATATAGGGCTTACATGAGTTATCAGGTAGATAGAAATGTTCACTGTGCATCGGAGTGTGCGCTGATATGAAACTTCCTGGCACATTAAAACTACGTGCCGGACCAAGACCTGGACTCGGGATCTCTGCTTTCGTGGACAAATGCTCTACCAACTGAGCTACTCAAGCGGGCCTCACGACCTTTCTCACAGCTTCACTTCTTCAGGACCCCGTCTTCTACTTTCCAGAATTCACAGAAACTCCCCAGCGAAAAAACTTATGTGGAGTCTGAAAGGTGGGAGACGAAGAACTGGCGGAAATACAGCTTTGAGGAGGGGTGGTCAGTCGTGGTTGGGTAGCTGAGTTGCTAGAGCAGTTGCCCGCGAAAGGGAAGGTCACGAGTTTGAGTTTCGGTCCGGCGTGTGGTTTTAATCAGCCATGAAATTTTATCTGGCAGATACCCAACCTCCCAAACTGTATTTATGAAATATCACAAGTGTCATTGTAAAACACATGAAATGTAACATTATATAAAATGGGTTATCAGTTAAATATTCGCTTTTGTCTGATTGTTTTATAAACACTCCTCTTTATAACAAATAACAGCTTAGTTTGTTTTGCACAATGTTGCCACACGTGATACTTTTACTCCAAAATATCTCATTCGATAGAGGTTGCTGTGGTTGATTAGCATTACTAAGAAGCGCAGCTACTGCCTACCTGTGCCTAACAATCCTTGCAATGTTAATAAAACATTAGTCGTTAATCACCTGTGATTTAAAAGCGGAGTTGCGATAATAAGTACATTTATTGCTGAAAGAATGAGGCATACAACACAATAAGTGTGGATAACTGTGCGTGAAAAGTAGCCTGTCTTACGTGACTGAGAATGGGGCCCTTTTTAGCTAACAATCAACAGACTCCAGTGAAGCAGTGGGCACCAAGAAAGATACTGAAAGCTGACCAAAAATTTGTAGAGTTTCAAAAATGACTACAGGCAAATGTGTCACGTAATTGAATTTTTACTGAAAACTCTCATTTTTTAAGCGCATTACTAAAAAGAGTACCAGGTGTGGGTAAGAACGTACTTCACTTCAGGAAGAGCGGTGAATGCCAGAAACGTTCCAGATAGGACGAAACACTGCAAGCGGTTCCTTCTGCAGACTGAGACTGCAGCAGCGGCAGCAGCAGGGTGGGGGCGTGCGTCAGGCAGCGGGTGGCCGCGGTAGCCCATGCGTGGGCGTGGCCGCCTCGACGGGCGATAATTGCCGCGTCACGCCGTTCAGCGGACGCGCGTGCCTTTTCCGGCTGACCTGGCACCCTGCGCTCCGCAGCACACGCTGCCCTTTCCCTCCCGATTGGCGAGTAAACGACGTCAGCTATATCCACGTAATATTTCTCAGTTGTATAACATCTGTAATAGTTGAAACGTGCACAGAGCGTGGGAAAGGAGAAGCGGAGAGCTGGGTGTTTACGACTGAGTATGTTAAGGGCTCACAAATTTTTGTTGTAAGATTCATCTACGAGGGCCGTTCAGAAAGTAACCTCCGGTTGATTTAAAAAAATACACCAAGTTAAATAAAAATATTTTAATATATACATCTTACAACTACATCTTTGCACTATTTTTCTACATAGTCTCCATAGCGATTGAGGCACTTATCGTATCTCTTCACAAGCTTTGAAATTCCTTCTGCATAAAAATCACCCGCTTGTGCCTGGAGCCAGCCTGTGACCGCATCTTTGAGCTCTTCGTCGTCATCAAACGGCTGTGACCCGAGCCATTTCTTCAAATGCATGAAGAGGTGATAATCACTTGGCGCCAGGTCTGGGCTGTAAGGTGGATGGTTGATAACGTCCCACTTGAAGGACTCAAGAAGGGCCGTTGTTCTGCGAGCAGAGTGAGGACGGGCGTTATCGTGCAAAAAAAAACGATACCGGAAGTCAGCATACCACGGCGTTTGTTCTGTATAGCCCGTCGTAACTTTTTTATTGTTTCACAGTACACGTCTTGATTAATGGTCGTACCACGTTCCATGAATTCAACCAACAACACCCCTTTGGCATCCCAAAACACCGTTGCCATCAGTTTTCTGGCAGAAAAATCTTGCGAGGCTTTTCTTGGTTTGGTAGGCGAATTTGAATGTGCCCACATCTTTGATTGTTCTTTTGTCTCAGGGTTCACGTACTTAATCCAGGTTTCGTCACCGGTCACGATTCTGTTTAACAATGGTTCTCCTTCGTCCTCATAACGTGACAGAAAGTCTAATGCAGAGGCCATTCTTTGAGTTTTGTGGTGGTCGGTAAGAATTTTGGGCACCCATCGTGCACAGAACTTACGGTAACCCAATCTTGCTGTCACTATCTCGTACAAGAGAGTCTTAGAAATCTGTGGAAAACCAGTAGACAACTCCGACATTGAGAAACGTCGATTTTCACGAACTTTTGCATCAACTGTCTGAACGAGTTCGTCAGTCACCAATGATGGTCTACCACTCCTCTCTTCATCATGAACGTTTTCTCGGCCACTTTTAAATAAACGTACCCATTCACGGACAACTCCTTCACTCATAACTCTTGGTCCGTACACGGCACAAAGCTCACGATGAATAGCTGCTGCAGAATATCCTTTGGCTGTAAAAAACCTTATGACAGCACGCACTTCACATTTGGCGGGGTTTTCTATTGCAGCACACATTTCAAACTGCCACAAAAACTAAACTAGCGCAGGTACGACGTTCACTCGACCACGGCTTGATGCCGACTGACCTGTTGAGTGCGTGAACGCACAGATGGCGCCGCTACTCCCCCCACAACCCGCACTGTGACCAATCGGAGGTTACTTTCTGAACCGCCCTCGTACATCTACATCTACATGGTTACTCTGAAATTCACACTTAAGTACCTGGCAGAGGGTTTATCGAAGCATTTTCATCCTACTTGTCTACCATTCCACTGTCGAATGGCGCGTGGGAAAAAGGAACACCTAATTCTTTCCGTTCGAGCTCTGATTTCTCTTATTTTATTATGATGATCATTTCCCCCTACGTAGGTGAGTATCAACAAAATATTTACGCATTCTGAGGAGAAAATTGGTGATTTAAATTTCGTAAATAGATCTCGCCGCAAAGAAAACCGACTTTGTTTCACTGACTGACACACTAACTCGCGTATCATATCAGTGACACTCTCACCCCTGTTGCACGATAACACGAAACGAGCTTCCCTTCTTTGCACTTTTTCGATGTCCCCCATCAATCATACCTGGTAAGGATTCCATACCGTACAGCAGTATTCCAGCAGAGGACGAACTAGTGTAATGTAGGCTGTGTCTTTAGTGTGTTTGTCGCGTCTTCTAAGTGTTCTGCCAACAAAGCGCAGTCTTTGTTTCGCCTTCCCCACAATATTATCTATGTGGTCGTTCCAATTTAAGTTGCTCGTAATCGTAATTCCTAGGTACTTAGTCGAATTGACAGCCCTTAGATTTGTGCGATTTATCGTATAACCAAAATTTATCGGATTTCTTTTAGTACCCATGTTGATGACCTCGCACATTTCTTTGTTTAGTGCTAATTGCCACTTTTCTCACCATACAGAAATTCTCTTTTGATCATTTTGTTATTGGAATTGATCGTCTGATGATTTTACTAGACGGTAAATTACAGCGTCATCCGCAAACAATCTAAGGGGGCTGCTCAGATTATCACCTAGATCATTTATATAAGTCAGCAACAGCAGAGGGCCTATGAAACTACCTTGCGGAACGCCATATATCACTTCTGTTCCACTCGATGATTTACCGTCTGTCACTACCAACTGTGACCTCTCTGAGAGGAAATCACGAATCCACTCGCACAAGTGCGACGATACTCCATATGCACGCAATTTGATTAATAGTTGCTTGTGAGGAACGGTATCAAAAGCCTTCTGGAAATCTAGGAATATGGAATCGATCTGAGATCCCTTGTCGACAGCACTCATTACTTCATGGGAAACGAGAACGATATTTTCTGAATCCGTGTTGGTTATGTATCAATGAGTCATTTTCTGCAAGGTGATTCATAATGTTCGAGTACAGTATATGCTTCAAAATCCTACTGCAAATTGAGGTCAGTGATATGGGTCTGTAATTCAGTGAGTTACTCCTATTTCCCTTCTTGAATAGTGGTGTGACCTGTGCTACTTTCCATTCTTTAGATTTATTTTCCTTATTTTTCATTTGTTCTTTTTTTCTAAAGGTCATCACCAGCTGGCTGTATGCAACACCCTTCCAGGTCCCCAATGTCCTTTTCATTGACCCAGGAGCTGGACGCAAAGACTCGTACCGCCGATACCGATGCGGCACGGGTGGCAAGGATGTTACGCACCCCGTCGGCTGCTGAAGCACCAACACGCAGAGAAAGCGGAACCATCTTGCTCTGTAACAGAACTGAACAAGTGAGTAGGTCACATTGATGCACAACACCACTGTTAGAAGACAAAATAAAAGAAACAAATAAAACAGAAAGAGCAAAACGTCTTTTAAGAATTGGCAAAAAACATAACCGGGAAACTTGAACAAGTTCTGACTTCATATTTATTGCTGAGCATTGTTTTATGCATTGCCATTACCGTAAACCGAAAATGCTTTTGTCGAACAGTAATATAGCTAACACATTTCAGCATGGCCAGTTAGTAGAGTTAGTAATCCAGAGTAGGACACATAACAAACAAACAACGGCTGCTCTAAGACACACCCAAGTTTAATCACAATTAGTGCCTTAATTACCTCGGCGCCACTTACGACTATGTCTGCTCTTATAGATACCAGCCTCTTCTTAAGCTAGGCTTCAGTTCAAGGTAGGGGAACTAACGCCTTTAAAACTAAACAGCCACTACCCATAACTTAAAATCACATGTACTGTAATAGTAAAGTGTTTCTTAGGCTACTAAAGCACCACCAAGCTAGTTTGATTCCTTGTGTAGGGCTTCAAAAAAGAAACGAAAGGACCCCCGCTCAGAAGTGGAGGACAGCGACAACAGAAACACGTGGGTCAGGGGCGGGCAAACGTTGCACGCGGCTCATGAGCGCACAGCCCTGCACGTGTGCTGCTCGCGTGCAGGCGTCGACCGGGGCTGTGGCGACAGCCGGCAGGTTGCGGCAGTGTGGTGCCAGGGTAAGCTGCGGACGTTGATGCGAAGCGAGCACTATGTAGTGAACATTGTATTTCAAGAAATGGAGAAGTGGAGATTTGCTATCTTTTAAAAAGTAATGGGAGAATCATTTTTTCTTTGTGCAAAAACGTGAAAATTCGAAATGTTTAATATGTGGCAGTATTCTCGCTGGTCAACGGAAGTTTAGTATTGAAGGCCATTATAATAAATTTCACAAGGACGAGTACAATTTATTGTCGGATTCTGAGCGGATGGGGAATTGACTGAGCTTAAGAAGACCGATCTGACGATACCAGATGAATCTGTTGTACTTGGCCGGCCGGAGGGGCCGAGCGGTTCTAGGCACTACAGTCTGGAACCGCGCGACCGCTATGGTCGCAGGTTCGAATCCTGCCTCGGGCATGGATGTGTGTGATGTCCTTAGGTTAGTTAGGTTTAAGTGGTTCTAAGTTCTAGGGGACTGATGACCACAGCAGTTAAGTCCCATAGTGCTCAGAGCCATTTGAATTTGTCGTAGTTGCTGTTGTCACGAGAGATCTGCGACTTTCTCTTGTCATGTCTCTCATCCAACTGATCTAACATTTTATGGAGCACTGTTTTCAAGTTTTCAGGACGACAACAATAATAGCCCAGCGGTATGTGCAAGTTATAAGACTGCGCTTAATATAGCGAGAGCTGGAAAACCATTTGCTGAATTAATAAGTCTCGGTTAAGAGCAAACATCAGTGATGAAAATTTACGTAACTGTTTGTGTTTGTCTGTATGTAGAAATTTTGTTCCAGATATTAAACGTATTGTAAACTCCACCTGTGATAATTAAATAAAACGTATCGTAGGTAATAGGTACTCTTTCAAACCATGATTTCTTTCAAGCACTCCTACTAGCCTTATTGATTCACTCAATAAAGCAAGCTAGGAGACAAAACGCATTACAGGGGAAGGAGCGGACAGAAGGTATGGTGGGGATGGGAGATAAGCGGGTGGCCAGCTTTCCCTGTGTGCACGCGGAACACCTGTCAACTGCACGCGTGCAAGTGCATCGCACATGTGCAGGATTCCTGCCCGCCCCTGACGTGGGTTGTTCCTTAGTACAGCACCAAACCAACTAAATAACTGGAGATGCCCATAACAAACAACATGGACAACCATAAAACATGTTCATACAACGAGCCACATGGCCCCCCGCGTTCTTAAAAATCAGTGAAAATGTATAGCAACAATTCTGAGACCACACGGCAATCAGAGACGAGTCATCACCAATTTTCAACGGAAACACGTGAAACCAGTACTAAGAAACAAGACTGTGACACCCTTAAACACGCCGACGTACTAATAAGTAGAACAACGAGATCATAGCAAACTAAAACGTAACCGGAAAAATGCACTCCTGTGTCAGGCACAGCTCTCAGAAACAACAAGACTTCAGGTCACGTCACTATGTGGACATCTAACGAACAGCGATACCTCCAGTTTTAATTTAGTAACAGGTATTGCGTTTAGTACACTCACGCGATACTTTCCGGTCACCCTCTCGGGAACGAGCAAATTATTTCCTCGTCAGTAAACACTGCTCGTGTCTTATCACTAAGCTGCGGGGGATTAGCCGAGCGGTCTAGGGCGCTGCAGTCATGGACTGTGCGGCTGGTCCCGGCGGAGGTTCGAGTCCTCCCTCGGGCATGGGTGTGTGTGCTTGTCCTTAGGATAATTTAGGTTACGTAGTGTGTAAGCTTAGGGACTGATGACCTTAGCAGTTAAGTCCCATAAGATTCCACACACATTTGAACATTTTTTTTTCTTATCACTAAGACACTGAATGAACCAGATTTCAAACAGTAGCTACACGATCTTAACACAAGCTGATGCAACACAACAGACAGCCACATTATACGGCGTTATCTTTCACGTGGTTGAACTAGTAACTCATATGACACATGTGTGCCTCATTACTGATTACAAGTCACAGTGGAACCACTCACAGTGGAAGTGTAACCGATTCCTGAGCTTTCAATCCCAACAAACGAACGCAAACATGACAGTTATACTACAATCCGGCTCTGAAAACAGCTTGTGGGTGCCAACCGTAGGAACAATTGACTACCAACGCACACCCGGAATGTACAGCTAATCCCAGCTCGCACGTAGCAGAGGAACCACTCCCCATGGAGCTATAATCGATTTCGGAACGCACGACACAAACTAGAGCAGGAACACATAAACCTTTTACTAAAACTACAAAATCACACCGACAGCTGCGCATAGATTGTCAGCTACCGGCAACAACTGTAATTTGGTGATGGTAGAAGCCTACCAAGACTACACACTACTTACACATTCCAAAAATCAGTCAACAAACAATGTGATAGCAGATAGGAAAACTCAAAATCACTTCCACTTTTAGCAGCATACTGTACCGCCAATGCATAGCTTCATTGACTACACAACTCTTAGGACTGCGGCCACAAGCAGATAATAAAAGCCCAGCCAAACTCTTCAAACACCGGAATGTGGAAAGCACGAATGGAGAACTTGAAACTAGCTCTTTAATTATTTTTGTATTAAAAACTGACCTACAGAATTTTAACTGACAAAGACAACTCAGTCTTAACCTATTCACTTCTTACCCACAATATACAAGCCCAACGCAATATGATTGTTGTATATTGACAACATGACTTCCAATAACTAACACAAAAGAATGGCCCTGAATTGCAAGAAATCCTAACAATAATACAAATCCAAAAAAATATGAAATTAAAGAAATATGAAAGTACCTCCAACTCTGTTAATTGCTTAAACTAATTTCAGTCACGTATCCCGATAGTGGAAACCCCATTCTTTTTCACAAGTCACTTACTTCACAGAAAATCTTCATTACACGAACTACAGCAATTACAGCAAGTAGCAACAATGGCCAGCTAAATAAAAAAATTCTAACTAATATAGTCTCTAACTACTGGGAGGCATATGGTTAGCAACAAGAAAGATTTTGTTGAAGAGCAAACAATGTATTTAGAAAGTTTTACCTTGTGTTGTATTGTATTGTATGGAACTTGGGACCTAGAAACGACAGAGAGGCTTCGTCCCCTCCGTAGCCCTCAGTGGTTCACAACGCCACAACAGGCTGGAGCGGTCCACTCACCACACCGCCGCCCCACACCGAACATCCAGGGTTATTGTGCAGTTCGGCCCCCAGTGGACCCACCCTCCCCCGGGAACGTCTCATACCAGACGAGTATAACCCAAATGTTTGCGTAGTAGAATAATTATGGCGTACGGGTACGTGGAGAAAGTGTTTGCGCATCATTCACGGACATAGTGTAACTGAGGCGGAATAAGGGAAACCAGCCCGCATTCGCCGAGGCAGATGGAAAACAGCCTTGAAAACCATCCACAGACTGGCCGGCAAACCGGACCTCGACACTAATCAGCTGGCGGAATCGTGCCAGAGACTGGCACGTCTCCCCGCCCGGAAAGCAGTGAAACAATTTTACCTTACTCCTGTTCCAAAAATTAAATACTTTTCATTAATTTCACTGCCCAAACATTATCGACAACCTACATCATCATACTTTTCCTTGCATGTTTTCTTATAAACACGTCATTTCATGTCACTTGTAATGTATGTCATACCAACACAGAGTCTCCACTAAGAATATCATGTCCATACACCTCCCTACCCACTCGCTAACCGCTAGTCCGTAACGACAGAATCTCTTGCCGAAAGCGCAGAGCGCTGTCAGCGATATTAACACAGTCTATAGAGCTGCCAAGATGCAAACAAGCTACTTACAAACTGAACAAACACTTAACATATCGTAGCTAGGAAGCAAAATACAGACACAAGTCCATTACATTGCCCATAGCGTCGTGATATCATGTCAGACTCCGGCCGGAGTGGCCGTGCGGTTCTAGGCGCTACAGTCTGGAGCCGAGCGACCGCTACGGTCACAGGTTCGAATCCTGCCTCGGGCATGGATGTGTGTGATGTCCTTAGGTTAGTTAGGTTTAATTAGTTCTAAGTTCTAGGCGACTGATGACCTAAGAAGTTAAGTCGCATAGTCCTCAGAGCCATTTGAACTATCATGCCAGACACATGAATATCAAAATACAGCACTACTGCCTCGACAACGCAACGAGGAAAACATGATCGCGGCAGGTGAAATGGAGCATTAGTAACTTTACGAATGTCCGAATGGTGAAGAATTTCAAAAGAAATTATGTTTGGGTCGTGATCGGCATTCTTCAGTTTATGCAAAAAAGAAAAAGGAAAAAAACGGAGCAGGTCCCTAAGCAACAAAATCTGAGAAAACCATTTTCATAAGTAACCTGCAGCTTTATTCATATGAAATGAATGCGGATGCTGTTAGCTAAACCGACATTTCTATTGAAATTTTGTGTGACTCTGCTAGTGCTGTAACAATTTGGAAAAATAATTATATTTGTCACGGATTGGTCTCCCTTATTACAGTAGTGTTTTTCTTCCCAGGATACGGCAGAACCACAACGCGCCTGGCCTACAGCACAGCCACCGCAATTCCACCTTACGGCCATCCGTGGCTGTTTGTCTCCATTACAACGACTGATTCCAATCTCAACAGCGCGCTCCCACGCATTGGATCTCCTTCTCTGTGAAGACGCAAAGCAATTTATTGCCTAAGAAAACAAGTGCGACAGCCGTGTAGCGCCAAATCTATTTGAAGAGGCTACACATTAGCCCATTAGTTCGAGGTATCCTGTGAAACGTCCCTTAAGAAAATTATAT
Organism: Schistocerca nitens; assembly: GCF_023898315.1. Lineage (NCBI taxonomy): Eukaryota > Metazoa > Arthropoda > Insecta > Orthoptera > Acrididae > Schistocerca > Schistocerca nitens. Next base: position 556,424,566 of record NC_064615.1, on the reverse strand, counting down.
AAATGACAATGCTGGAAAACCTCTACGTTATTTGATTTTCAAACAGCTGAGCAAAACTGAATGTACTCAGACATTTCTCTCTTTACTTATTCTGATCAACACTAAACTGACGCCGGCCGGAGTGGCCGAGCGGTTCTAGGTGCTACAGTCTGGAACCGCGTGACCGCTACGGTCGCAGGTTCGAATGCTGCCTCAGGCATGGATGTGTGTGATATCGCTAGGTTTAAGTAGTTCTAAGTTCTAGGGGACTGATGACCTCAGAAGTTAAGTCCCATAGTACTCAGAGCCATTTGGACCATTTTGAACTAAACTGACACACAATATTCTTAGCGCAACGCAATCTGACTTTCAATAATCCCTACAAAAGAATGGCCCTGAATGACAATAACCTATACCTTTCATGAATCATTTACTTCAGAAAAATCTTCGTTACTCGAACTATTGCAATACAGAGAGTGCCAATACTGCCAGCTAAATGAAAGATTCTAACTACTGAAGGCACTAACTACTGATCGGCATAGTTAGCAAATGAAAGATTTTGACAGAGAACAAATAATGTATTTACCTTAATAGTGTTCAAAAGTCATTATATATATATCAGTTCATGACATCCAGTCTTACAAATTTCCTTTTTATGATGGAAACACGTCCAGATCGTCCTCTCTCAAACTTCTTCCATCTCTCTCCCCACATCCACCACTGCTGGCGGCTCACCTCCAACTGCGCAACGTTACGTGCTGGCTGTTCGCATCCAACTGCCCAACACTACAATAGCGAATATTCCAGCAATGCCAACCAGCCACAGACTGCACACAGCACAGTCAGTGATTTTCATACAGAGCGCTACGTGGCGTTACCAACATAGAAACCTAAACAGCCTACTTACGCATGAAGACGCATCTAGTGAGGGTGGAAGATCGAAAGCGACGATGTCTCAAATTGAGAATAGAGCTTGTAGTTTCGTTGTTTGCTCCTATGCAGAAGAAATCTCCATAGGTGGATTGAAAACCCAAGGAATAGGTGATAAGGTTCGCAGAGAACACAGCTCTAGAGACCGATAAAAAAGAGATTTCAAACGGTTGAATGAAAGTGACTATTTGAGCTGTATGCTTGGGTCAAGAATAAATGCAGCAGAGGTAAAAGTGAAGAACAGCAATAAAACGGGAGAACAGAAACTTGCTGTACATAAAAAGATGGGGTACATTCTACATCTACGTCTGCACATGTACTCCTCAAGCCACCTTCTGGTGCATGGCAGAGGGTACCCCGTACCACTACCAGTCATTTGCTTACCTGTTTCACTCGAAATAGAACGAGAGAAAAACGTCTATCTATATGCCTCCGTTCGAGCCCTAAACTTTCTAATCTTATCTTCGAAGTCTTTACTCGAAATATACATCGGCGGCAGTAGACTCGTTCTGCAGTCAGCCTCAAATGCTGGTTCTCTAAATTTTCTAAATAGTGCTCCTCGAAAAGAACGTCGCCCTCGGTCCAGGAATTCCCATTTGAGTTCCAGAAGCATCTTACATGTTCCATGGTGTTCGAACCTACTGGTAACAAGTCTAGCGGCTCGCCTCTGAAATGCTTCAACGTCTTCCTATATTACGACTTGCTGCGTATCCATAACACTCAAACAGTATTCAATAATTGATCTCCTAAAGCCCTATAAGCGGTCTTCATTACAGATGAACCACACATTTCTCAAATTCTCCCAATAAACCGAAGTCTACCGTTCGCCTTCTCTACTACAGTCCGTGCATGCTCATTCCATTGCATACTGCTACGCAACGTTACACTAGACTTTTAATCGACGTGACTGTGTCAAGTAACACACTACTAAAGCTGTATTCGAACGTTATGGATTTGTTTATTTGTTTTTCCTACTCACCTCCATTTACTTACATTTTTCTTCATTTAGAGCTAGCTGCTGTGTATCACACTAACTAGGAACTTTGTCTAAATCATCTTTTATCCTCCTACCGCCTCTCAACGATGACACCTTCCCATACGTCATAGCATGCCTCCTAGATATAGGTGGTACCGAGGAAATGAAATACTCGGGGCGGACCAAAACTACTAGTAGCGTCTGTTCCCACAGTGGGCGGCTACAAAAGGCGTCTGCTCCACATGTCAGTGGCGGCCTCAACCAACCTCCTGATCTGGAAAGTCAGGTTGTACTCGGCAGCATGGCATATATCTAACTACTAAACATCATGATGGTACAATGAGAAAAATCTCACTACCCGGGTCCCAGTCAATAGACTAGGATCGTCGTGAGCATCGGATTCCGGAGGCTCACGGACATCATAAGAATCGGAGCTTCTGTACCTCCCTCAAGACCAAACACAAACACTACATCGGCGCACTCACCGTGAACACACTGATGAAGACAGGAAAGATGATACAATTAACAGACACTCTCAAAAAATTTCAAATCAAAATATGTGCACTGCAAGAAACACGATTCACAGACGAAGACCATTTCAACACGTAGAATTTCAGACTATACAAAGGAAAACCATCGAGACAACTGAAAAAGTAAGGCTTTTTGGCACAGGATTTGCAGTACACAGGTCCATCACGGACACCATAATCGACTTTTCGTCACCAAACGAAAGAATCAGCACCATCACAGTGAAATCAGCCAACAAATCCTACACAATAATCAACGCACGTGCACCGACTAATGACTACAACAGGAAAAACCCGGACGAAATTGATGACTTCTGGACGAGAATGAAAGAAACTATCAGAAAAATTCCTGCACATAGAGTCAAAATAATACTGGGAGACTTCAACGCTAAACTCGCAAGAGAAATGATACACAGACATGCCACAGGAAAACATACTCCACACAAGGACACAAACAAAAACGGAAAACACCTGATAGACTTTTGCAAAAGCCACGACCTCGCCATTATGCCAACAAAATTCAAGAAACCAGCACGGAAACTTACCACATGGCAATTCCCCAGCGGAAAGCAAGAACTACAAATCGACCACGTAATAGTCCAGAAAGACTCACAAAAAGAAATTTGGAACATAGACACACGCAAAGGCTACTTCGACTCAGACCACCACCTACTACAGATCAGGATTCGTCTTTTGCCCAAGAAAAATCTCCAGAAGAACAAAATTGTTAGACCAGACCCAGAATACCTTACTTTAAACCAGACACAAATATTAGACAAAATTAAAATGGAGAAAACGACAGACTGCACACAACTTTCAGGAAGAATCCGAGAGGCCATGAAACTAGCACAAGCACCACGCACAAGGAAACACACATGTGGAACCACACATGTGACCAAGCTATTGACCAACGAATCAGTGCATGGAAAAAATTTAGTAGCCATAAATCCCAAGAGAATTGGGTGAACTTCCTGAAAACACAGAAGCAATCAAGCAAAATCATTCGCAGTGAAAAACGACAGTATTATAAAAGGCGACTGACGGAGATCGAATCGGACTTCATGAAGAACAATACAAGAAGCTTCTACAGAACGTTCAGAGAAAATATAACTGGATATCAACCATACAACTTGTGCTTCAGAAGACCGGATGGAACCCTAGAAACCAATACCAAAAACAATTGTGACATTCTGGCAAAGTACTTTGAAAAACTGCTCAACACGGACCCTCTATGGAAGAAATGATGACAGAAACGAGCACGTACAATCCAGATAGTGAACCTCCAACTCTAGAAGAAGTTAAATAAATAATCAAGTCACTCAAGAATCGTAGAGCACCAGGAGAAGACGACATCATCGCGGAAATCTGGAAGTTACAAGACCCAGAACTCACCAAAGACATCCACAGGATCTTCGAAGATATCTGGAAGACCATGAAAATTCCTGACGGCTGGGAAACTGCCTGATACACACACTACACAAAAAAGGTGACAAGACTGACCCGAACTACTACAGAGGAATATCCCTACTACCGGGCACACACAAGATCCTCTCTAAAGCTTTACTCAACACACTAGAATACCAGACCGACCACTTGATTGGGGAATACCAAGCAGGCTTCCGTAAAGGGCGGTCTTGTGCGGAACAAATTTGGAACCTGAAAATGATTTTACAACACAAACAGAACCTGATCATTACCTTTGTCGACTTCAAAAACGCCTACGACTCTATCGACCGGAAAACTCTCTTCAAAATTCTAGCACAATACAAAGTAGACAACAAAACACGGGCTATCATAGACGAAACTTTAACCAACCCGACCTCCAAAGTAAAGATCTGTGGGGAACTATCAGAGCCCTTTGAAATTCGCACAGGTGTCCGACAAGGCGATGGCCTCTCACCTCTCCTTTTCAATCTGGTGTTAGATAAGGTAATAAAAGAATGGGAAACATTACAAAAAGAGATAACCTTAGGAAACCTACAGATTAAATGCCTGGCGTTTGCAGACGATTTGGCGATTGTCACGAAAGGTATAAAAGAAACAAAAGACGCAATTGAAAAACTACACGAAATCGGTTCCAAAGCTGGACTACAGATCTCTTACGAAAAGACGCAGTTTATGAGCACAAAGAAACTCTCATCTCTGAACAGAAAGTATGGCACGATTTACAAAACGGCAAACTTCAAATACCTCGGTGAAACACTACAAATGAGTGGACATAACAGAGACTCAAACGAAGAAAGAAAAACTAAACTGGACAAGGCATGCAAAGTAGTGTGGAATCATTACAACAAGAAGACTATCTCACAAAAAGCGAAATTACGCCACTACGACACGGTGGTGCTCCCCGAGACACTATATGCACCAGAGACCACACTAATCCTAGGGCATACACGTATCAGACAACTAGAAAAAGTAGAACGGAAAATACTTAGCAAAATATTTGGCGTAACTAACAACAATGGAATATGGATCAAGAAACCTACAGAGGGACTATACAATCATACGGAGACAATCACAGAAAATATTAGGAAACGCAGACTACAATTCTATGGACACCTATACAGAATGCCATCATACAGACTGACCAAACAGATCTTTGACTGGGTTACCTCTAGAAACAACAAATGGGTGGCAGAGGTAAAAAACGACCTGAACCAACTCAACATCAGCACAGTAAACGACAGGTTAAATTTCAGAAACACCATTAAGAAAAGTAAACTACATGAGATACAATGTGACAAACGAACAGGCGTAAAATGGACCGAAGAACGCAAGCTAGATCACAGCCGGAAGATGAAAGAAATATGGGCAACCAAAAAGGCAATCAAGATGAAACCGAAGACACGAAGCCGACAAGAAGCATGGACAGAGGACCGGAAACAGAAACACAGAGAGCGAATGAGGGAAGTTTGGGCAGCAAGGAAGGCAGCAAAAGGAACTGGCCATGTAGTTTAGTCCAAATGCGCTCTTTAAGGGCAAAACACCAATAATATATATATATATATATATATATATATATATATATATATATATATATATAATAAAATGCTGATTCATGTTGAATCAACGCTCTGGTGGGCAGTATGCGGGTTTAAATCACCGCGGGATATGACCATGCGGTGCATTTGACCTGCGATCGTCGCACGGTGGCGCTGGCCACAGTCCACATACGCAGAGGTGTGTTGGTGCATGTCAGGGTATGGTGCAGCGAGTAAGTGTGCAGACGTTTACAGACTTGTTAATGATGACTGTGTGGTGAAAATGGCTCAAAGAACACATATTGATGACGTTCTGTGGGGTAGAATACTAGGGCGACTGGAGGCTGGTCAAACACAGTAGGTCGTAGCACGGGCCCTCCGTGTGCCACAAAGTGTGACCTCACGATTATGGCAAAGATTCCAGCAGACAGAAAACGTGTCCAGGCGCTACAGTACGGGGCGTCGACAGTGTACAACACCACAAGAAGACCGATATCTCAGCATCAGTGCCCACAGACGGACACGGAGTACTGCAGGTAGCCTTGCTCGCCACCTTCCCGCAGCCACTGGAACAGTTGTCTCCAGACACATAGTCTACTGACGACTGAACAGACATGGTTTATTCGCCCGGAGACTACAAGGTGCATTCCACTGACCCCTGGTCACAGGAGAGCCCGTAAAGCCTGGTGTCAAGAACACAGTACATGGTTACTGGAACAGTGGTCCCAGGTTATGTTCACACACAGTACATGGTCATTGGAACAGTGGTCCCAGGTTATGTTCACGGACGAGTCCAGGTATAGACTGAACAGTGATTGTCCCCGAGTTTTCATCTGGCGTGAACCAGGAACCAGAAACAAAAAATGGTTCAAATGGCTCTGAGCACTATGGGACTTAACATCTATGGTCATCAGTCCCCTAGAACTTAGAACTACTTAAACCTAACTAACCTAAGGACATCACACAACACCCAGTCATCACGAGGCAGAGAAAATCCCTGACCCCGCCGGGAATCGAACCCGGGAACCCGGGGAACCAGATACCAACCCTTTAATGACGTTGAAAGGGACCTGTGTGGAGTTCGTGCTGTGATGGTGTGGGGTGGGACAATGATTGGTGCACGAACACCCCTGCATGTCTCTGACAGAGGAACTGTAACAGGTCAGGTGTATCGTAACATCAGTTTTCTCGGTCGACGTATCGCTGCACGTCTTCAAACCCCTACGACACTTTAGGAGCTCCGACAGGCACTGGTGCAAGAATGGGAGGCTATACCCCAGCAGCTGCTCGACAACCTGATCCAGAGTATGCTAACTCGCTGTCGGCCTGTGTACATGTGCATGGTGATCATATCCCATACTGATGTCGGGGTACATGCGCAGGAAACAGTGGCGTTTTGTAACACATGTGTTCCGGGACGGTTTTCTCAACTTATCACCAATACCGTTGACTTACAGATTTGTGTCTGCGTGTTTCCTATGTGCCTATGCTATTAGCGCGTTTTTGTGTAATGCCACGTCGTGTGGCACCACATTCTGCAGCTATCCTTAATTTACAGTTGTCTTATCACACTTCCCTGGGGTATTTCTGACGATATTCTTATCTCTGATGAACACTCACCGTTGAGGACAACGTACCGCCTTCTGTCACTTAAGAAGCCTTTGAGCCACTCACATATTTGGGAACCTACTCCGTATGCTTGTACCTAGTTAACAGTAGGCAGTGTCTCACCGTGTCAAATGCTCCATGAAAACGTAGGAATATGCAATCCTCCCGTTGCCTTTCATTCATAGTTAGCAGTATATCATGTGAGAAAAGGGCATGCTGAGTTTCGCACGAGCGATGTTTTCTAAAACCGTGCTGATTTGTGGACAGAAGCTTTTCCCTCTCAACGAAATTTGAGGTATTCAAACTGAGAATATTGTCGAAGATTCTGCAGCAGACCTATGTTAAGGACATTGGTCTATAAGTTTGCAGGTCCTTTCTTTTACCCTTCTTATATTCAGGAGTCACCTGCGCTGCTTTTCAGTCGTTTGGGAATGTACGCTGGGCGAGAGATTCGCGATGAATGCAAGCTAAGTAAGGGATAAATGCTGTAGAGAACTCTGTTTAAAATTGAATTGGGATTCCACTAGGATCTGGAGAATTACTTGGTTTCAACTCTTTCAATTGTTCCTATACGCCAGGGATGCTTATTACTATATCTTCCATATGGGAGTCTGTGCGATAGTCAAACTACGGTATGAAACTTCCTGGCAGATTAAAACTGTGTGCCGGACCGAGACTCGAACTCGGGACCTTTGCCTTTCGTGGGCAATTGCTCTACTATCTTTTTTTTTTTCGTTGCGTTTGGTCTGGGCGGACGTCACAAGACATCCTTTCTCCTTTCAAGTTGATCGTTGATTCCTTTACTCAGATTTTTATTACAGAGGGCGAGCAGCCCCCTGACCGAACACCCTAAGCTACCGTGCCGGCGACCATCTGAGCTACCCGAGCACGACTCGCGCCACGTCCTCACAGCTTTACTTCCGCCAGTACCTCTTCTCCTACCTTCCAAACTTCACAGAAGCTGTCCTGCGATGCTACAGAGCTATCACTCCTGGAAGAAGGGAGTTAGAGTCTCGGTCCGGCACATAGTTTTAATCTGCCAGGAAGTTTCATATCAGCGCACACTCCGCTGCTGAGTGAATAGTTCATTTTGGAAACATACCCCACGCTGTGGCGACTCATGTCTCCGCAATATTCTTTCTTCCATGAGTGCTGGTTCTGCATGGTTCGCAGGTGAACTTCTGCGAAGTTTGGAAGGTAGGAGTCGACGTACTGGTGGAAGTAAAGCTGTGAGGATGGGCCGTCAGTCGTGCTTGGGTAGCTCAGATAGTTCCGTTTCAGCTGCGCTGCACTTCCGTGTTTACATCGCTGTACTTGTGCTTCGCCGTCTGTTAATCTCCGTGTTCGTTCATATTTCTTGTGATCTGATCGCTCCTTTGGTCGTGCTGCTGTTAACTGGAATTTCAGTTGTTTTAGCTCAGATAGTTCCGTTTCAGCTGCGCTGCACTTCCGTGTTTACATCGCTGTACTTGTGCTTCGTCGTCTGTTAATCTCCGTGTTCGTTCATATTTCTTGTGATCTGATCGCTCCTTTGGTCGTGCTGCTGTTAACTGGAATTTCAGTTGTTTAACCGAAATATCGTCGATGGATTAACCATGGCTATAGCCTCAGGAAGATTACTCTGGTTTTTGCTTTTGACAAGGAATCCCGGCCTGTTCAGCCGATATCCCTGGAAGCAGATGATTGGATTACACAGATAAATGGTCTCAATTCTGAAACTGTCCATACCTGGCAACTGGATCAGGAAAAATACTGTGTTTTTGTCACGTTATTCATTGTTGCGACTGTTGATAAAGTGTAATAGATTTTCTGCATAGAAATGGTTATAATAATAAGGTTTCCATCTATAGAGCTGACTTTGGTTACAAAACCGTTCGTGTCTTGAACCATCCCATTGAAATTGAAAATGATAAGATTAAGGAAACTCTTTCAATCTACGGGAACGTTAAATCAATTGCAAATGGAAGATGGTCGCCTCGCTTTACACAGCAATGTTTCGACGGGGTCCGCTGCGTAGAGATGGACTTAAAGACAAATTATTCCGTTTCACATAACTGTTTGTTCAAAAATGGTTCAAATGGCTCTGAGCACTATGGGACTCAACTTCTGAGGTCATTAGTCCCCTAGAACTTAGAACTAGTTAATCCTAACTAACCTAAGGACATCACATACATCCACGCCCGAGGCAGGATTCGAACCTGCGACCGTAGCGGTCTCGCGGTTCCAGACTGCAGCGCCTAGAACCGCACGGCCACTTCGGCCGGCACATAACTGTTTGTGGGTTTGTGGGAATAAGGCACAAATTGTTTACACAGGTCAGGAAGCTACATGGCATATATGTAACGAAACCGGCCACTTCAGACAGAAATGTCCGCAGCGAACTGTTGTTCTTGAAAGTAATTTGATAAAGCGGCAGAAACTTATCTTAAATGATCTGTTACCAAAGAATAGCCCGGATCAACAGGTTGAGGATGTTAACGCAGCCGGCCAAGCTGATGTTCCCCTTCACGATAACTGTCAATTTCCCCCGTTAACAACAACGGGAAACCCTGTTACCACTATTCGTGAAACTGAAATGCAACCGAAAAACGACCTCTGGTTGTTCAGAGGAAGAGCTGTCCAGTACTACTCCCTCAGTTCGCAAGCAAAACCAGTGTGATGAGGAGGCAGAGGAACCGAAAGGCACAATGCAAATGAAAACTGATGAATAGAAACATAATAAACATATGGTACCAGAAAATGAAGGGGGTGTAGTCAGTGTTAATTTGTAAGAAACAACAGGTGAAGTAGCTGATTGCAAAGCTCAGTAGCTATCTGTTAGTGAAAAAATTCAGGGAGAGGTTGCAAAACTGCCGTCTCCATTCGTTTCCCTCGATCAGGAAGTAAGTGATATTAATAAAGAACGAGAAAATGCTGGCCAAAATGAAATCACGGTCAACACCGCAGGGCAGGCGCCAGCAACAGAAATTGCGAAAGCTTCTGCTGCTGCTCCAGATGAGCTGCGAAGTAAAATAAAAACGCAGTCAAATGTAAATGTCGCTCGTAACCAAGGAAAGGGAAAATCCGGGAAGAGCGACCCAACCCCAAAGAATGTTCCGTACGAAACGGTCCTACACGAATCACTGGAGGAAAAATCAGAAAGTTTACAAAGAAATCAGTCTGCTAGCGGTATAAGAGAAAACCTTAGAAGTAGAAACAAATGGGACAGTTGCTAATAAACTAATTGAAGTATTATTCCATGTTCAGCCTTCCGAGAAAACTTCTAATAGTGTAACTGAATCGTGAACCACAGGAAACTAAATTTGTTCATCAAAATAACTACATAGGAACAGCCCAAATACGCAATCTTATTCTCTCACCACTATAAACATAAACAAAATTTCATCCGGTTTGAAATTATCGGGACTTAAGGAATCTTTGTACGAATCGCCGACTGATATTGCCTGTTACAAGAAGTTCTCATGTCGGATTTAATAATTCCCGGTTGTGTCAGTTACATAAATGTGTCTCACGAAACAAGTGTTGGAACAGATGTTTTGGTGAGGGAAGAGATTCCAGTAAGTGAGGTGGAACGACTGAAATCTGGAAGGGGAATAGGACTAAATATCTATGATGTGACTGTCATCAACTTGTATGCCCCTTTAGGAAGTTCTCACCTAGCTGAGAGGGCAAGTTTCTTCAAAGATGAACTGATATACTTGTTAAGGAAAAATCCAAGACAATTATTACTTGGAGGTGATTTTAATTGTGTTTTAAATCGAAAAGCTCAGTTACCTAATTTTAATTTCTCAAGTGAACTAAAACAACTAGTTACTGGTTTAGAATTAAAGGATATATGGGAAATCAAATACCCCTCCATTGTTGAGTTCACTTACGTTACGGCAACATCTAGTAGCAGGATTGATAAATTATATATTTATAAAAATCTTGAAACTTCCGTGACAAAAGTAGAAACCATTACTACGTTCTTTTCAGATCATTCAAGTGTCTTAACTCGCATAAATATAACACGACAGCCATTTCACCGATTCAAGAATAAGTGGAATTTGAACATTTTCTTGTTAGTAAATCATGATTTAGAAGACATGATTAAAGAAGCATGGGCAACATGATTACATGCTCGTAGTAGGTATGCCACTGCTATCGAATGGTGAGTTAAAATGGCGAAGCCAAAGTTGGGGAATGTTCTTATTCAATACAGTGCCCAAAGTGCAAGAGAAATGAAATGCACTATAGAATCTTACTATTCCGCTTTAAGAGATCTATATGATCAGGTCTCAGTAGGTTCCTCACTTCGGATAGCAGACATAAAAAAAGTCAAAGACAAGTTACTTACTATAGAGAGAAATCAAATGGAAGGGTTGAAAATAATATAGAAGGCAAATTCGGTGCCAGAAGAAAAAAACTACTTTCCTGTGTCATTTAGTGAAGCATAAGAAAAACGAAAGAAGGACTTTTATTAATTCGAACGAAAAACGGTACGATTCTCAGAACCCAGCAGGATATCATGGCCTAGATTTATCACTATTACTGCGAGCTATATTCTGTAAATCAAAGCAGTGATGCATCCTTGGAAGAATTCCTTGACTTCCAAGCCCCACAGCTGACAGAGAAAGACAACGAAAATTTTCTCGAGGTAGCCAGTGAAGTCAGTGAAGAGGACTCACCACCAAAAAAATGCCCAGGACCGGATGGGTTGCCAGCAGAGTTTTACATCCGTTACTGGCCAATGGTGGGTGAGAAAATCACGGACATTGTAAATGAGATTATTCAGGGTAAAATGATTCCGGCTGAGTTTAAGGAGCATAAAATTGTTCTTGTGCCAAAAAATAATGGAAACAAAGATTTAAATAGTTTTTGTCCAATTTCACTGCTGAATTCTAATTATAAATTAATAGCTAGAATAGTGAACAAGAGAATTTCGTGCCTTACAGATCAGATTATTAGTGAACATCAGAACTACTCGCAAGGCAGAACCATTTTTCAAAATGTAGCAGAATTCAGGGATATCATTGCAATAACTTCTGTTCTTTTAGATTTTTATAAAGCCTTCGATGTAGTAAATCATGAATATCTTCTACAGACGTTGAAGAAAATAAGTTTCAACGACAGGGTCATACATTTGATAAAGAACATGGCAACTGGAATAAATGAAAAAAACTGCGAATTGTCAACAATCCAGGACGATACAAATTAAAACGAGGTGTTCCTCAAGGAAGTCCTCTGGCCATGTCACTCTTCGCCATTTCAGTGGAATCTTTCCTCCGACATGTGTATGCTATATTACAAGGCTTAACGTTATCAGGAAATATAACAGTTATAAGAGCCTATGTTGACGGTATAGGGGTCATTATAAGGAATAATGAAGAGATAAACAAGCCAGCAACAGTGACTGATACGTACCGTAGAGCATTTAGAGCCAGTGCAAACGAAAAAATAGGAAGATGTTAAATCTCAGTGGTTTTGATAATGTCAACGTCGAGTGGGAAAAATTAGTCCGGCAACATAAAACACATGGGATCACCCTGACTGCATGACCCATGAAAATGACAGCTTTAAATGGAAAGTTGCAGCAGATAAAGTGACAGGAGCCATTATAGAGAATTTAACTCGTTATATGAACGAAGTTCTAAGAACAGAGTATATCAACTCATGCATCCTTGCTAAATCTTATTATACTGCCCAGCTGTTTCCAATACCGAGAATGACAGCGAGGAGAATAATGTCCAAAATCATAAACTTTTTGTGGAAAGGTGAAGTGTTCTGAGTACCTGCCACAGTGGCCACTTTAGATCCCAAAAATGGTGGACTAGGATTAACTGATATAACTGATAAAGCCTCTGCACTTATTATCGAAAGGCAAGTTAATTTTAGAAGAGACTCGCGAGAAAGCATAACCAGCCAACTTTTAGAGATCATTAAGCCTCGAAGCCTGCTTCCCCCGATTGACGTGCAGAATACCAACAGTCGTTTACAGCATGTGAGGGTTTTCTATGTTGAGTTCAGATAGGTAAGTGCCGAAATCAGTCACGACACTTAACATCAAGAGCCATAATGCGGGAACGAAAGAAAAGCGAAGAGAGGAACAAAATAGAACGACAGTTTCCACACATTGACTGGACTGAGATTTGGAAAAACATTAGTTCTAATGTGCTCACGTCTAATATAAAAACGTCATGGTACAAAACAGGTAACAACAAAGTTAGCACCAATGAAAGACTGTACGCAGTCGGACTCTGTGAAGCAAATTTATGTCAACAATGCCATCTAGTTGACACAATCATTCATAGATACACTTGCAGCGGCCACATGAATAGTTGGAAGTGGATCCGAGAGCAAATAGCTCTGATTACAAGGATATCCTCTGAGAGTATATGGCTGTCGTTGACACACAGGCCACAAGCACGCTGTTTCCCAGAGGCATAAAATAACGCTGTGTACTGGTTGCTGGGAAATTTGGTTAATTACGGCATTAACAAACTAGGACCCGACAGCACCATAGAGTTCAAGGTACACATGCTGTCTCAATACCACAAAATAAGAAGGTACTCGAACCACAAGAAAAAGTTCGGTAATATGTTAAAATTATATTTAAAGGAATGGGCACTGGTTAACATAAAAAAAGAAGATGTGTTGACAGTGATGTATTGTAATTACCTTAAGGATATTATTTAAATATTTACTGTAAATTTTTGGTGTGTGCTTTTTCTACTTCATAAAGTAGTTTTTGAAATTTTATAAGCTAATACACAGAACTTACTTAACAGTCAGATTGTGTGTCTAATAGTGTCAAAAAACAAAACATTAAAGCTGCATTATTGGTTTACAGTATAAATATGGAAGTTGACAGATTTTATGGAAATGTCTTTATCGATTGGTTAAAACCATAAGATTGTATCTGATATAATGCAATATTCAATGGTTGGCAAATTGAACTGTTCATTTTTGCACTGCGATATGTAAGTCAGTTTTCCAGTGAAAGATCTATTATATAGGTCTGATCACTTCAGATAATTAACATTCCATTAATGTCCAGAAAGTCTTATTGGAAGGCTAGTCAACTTTATAAAATCTCTTTTCCGCCATTCTCAAGTATTTAAGAGATTGTCTACTACGGTATTAAATTGTTTTTATGTGCGATGGGCATAAGTTTGCCATATTATGTATGTTTTGGTGACTACCATACAATTGTGTGAAATGCTTATAGCTAGTCTGACTGAGCTGAGAAGGTTAAAGATCGATTTCTTCCCTTAATCTGTCTCTCATGGAGACGATTTCGTTGTGTACATGAATATATTAAAAATAATCCCAAAAATTTTCTGATATCCTTCATAAAGTGCTATTTATGCTTATGTAAAGATTGGAGCACACGTAATTCAAAGTTCAGATTTTTATTTATTCATGTTTGAAGAAGTCTGAATGTCTTCAAAAAACTTTTCTTGATGTTCAAATTAATTCTTTCCGGTAATTTAGTCAGTAACACAATATTCTGTTGTATTTACTTAACACCAGCATAATTGCAATGGTCAGATCGTTTTTGTTTAAATCATTTTTTGTATAACGTTTGTGCATGCTTAGTACATGTACTTCGTATGTATTTGGAATGTGTAACATTGTTCCATAAATATTTTTTTTTTAAGAAAGATGGTAGAACACTTGCCCTCGAAAGGCAAAGGTCGTGAGTTCGAGTTTCGGTCCGACACACAGTTTTAATGTGCCAGGAAGTTTCATATCAGCGGGCACTCTGCTGCAGACTAAAAATTTCATTCTGGACACGATTTTCTTGCGATTTTCTTGCGTGAACGATTTATTAAATGTGAAATTTAAAACATCGGTTTTACTTTTGTCATCTTTTACTGCCACACCAGACTGATCAATGAATAACTGGATAGAACCCTTAGATCCACTTAGCGATTTTACATAATAAGAATTTTCTCGGGTTCTCGGCAAGACGTTTTGCTAGGGTTATGAGGGTGGTAGTTGTAAACTTCACGCATCGATCTTTTCACGGACACGAATTTTTATCAAATTTTGCCTGTCGTCATTTGGGCGCTCTCCTTTGAATAGAGAGTGCAACAGCCTTTGCTTCCTCAGCATTTGTCGAATATCGTTGTTAAACCACAGTAGGTCTTTTTCATCATTTATCCACTCCATTTTATGGTTTACAATCCGTTTAAGCGTTACCCAGGGTTCCTCTACGTCCAAAGCAGTTTAACTAAATGATGTTAATTCATTGTCTAGGTAGGGTGCTAACAACCGTCTACCTGTTATTTGTAGCAGAAATACTCTCCCAGCCTTCTTGATTCATTTATTAATTTCAGTAACCAAAGTCGCTATGAAGACATCATTGTCACTAATCCCTGTCTCTACACTGACGCCTTCGATTAGGTCAGGACTGTTTGTAGATACAAGGTCTAAAATATTTCCATACACATGCATTATACACATGCTAAGAGATTTCCTTCCAGCATGTGTACAACATATGAAGACATGCAGATCGAAGAGGTTGACAGTCTTAAATTTGTGAGATTACAACTCGATAATAAGTTCAGTTCGGAAGGGCATACCACAGAATTGCTTAAGCGCCTAAATAAGTCTGTATTTGCAGTGAGAATGACGTCAGATGCAGGAGATGTAAATATAAAAAACTTCGAACTTTGCTCACTTTCATTTTGCTACGTAATAAACCGAGCAAAAGTTTTTAGTATTTGTGGTATAAATTCAAGATCATCATGTAGAAACCCGTTCAAGGAACTTTGTATTCTAACCACTGCTTCTCAATATATTTATTTCTTAATGAAATTTGTTCCAAGTAATATATCTCTATATCCAATCACTATCAATACTATATCTATATCTAGTATCAGTACTAGAAATAAGAACAACCTACATAAAGACCTAAAATCACTTACCTTGGTCCAAAAAGAGGTCCAATACTCAGGAACACACATTTTCAACAAATTGCCAGCAACCATTAAAAACTTGGTTTCAGATAAAGCACGGTTTAAACAGAGTTTGAAAGACTTTTTGATAGGTAACTCCTTCTTCTCTATAGATGAATATCTTAGCAGGGACTGTTAAGCCAGCTTAAGCAAAAATGTCTATTAGATTTCAATTTTGACAGAACTTGGTCACAACAGTCAAGATTAGGCATTTTGTGTACGATAAATCTATTAATAGGGCACAACAACGTTTCATTCTGACAGCGTGTTAATTCTGTAAATACTAGCTGTACCAGTTTAACGCATTGTATTCCCTTTTTTCGACAATCTTCTGACAGATGATCAGGGTAGCAAGAATTTTATTCAAATTTTTTATGTTATACTTTCTGACATATTCCACACCCACGAGAATCACCTCATTTCTTATTTTTTTGGTCTATGGAACGAAAACTGAATGTAATCTAATCTCTCCATTGCGGGTGGACTGTCGAACTGGATGCGCAAGACAGTATTCAAAAAACGTGTTCAAAATAATTCTGCATACCTGTCTGTCTGCACTCCCGGCAGTGAAGCCATAGACGTCCCAGTCTATGCACGGTAGGTTACAGTCGCCTCCACATAATAGGGCCTATTGCATGATCTGCGCATTTCCGCACAGCTGACCATGACTTACAAATGAGTATAAAACCATTGCAACGGAATCGGTGGTCGGTAAAATCATTCAACAAATAACTTGATTTCACCTAGACCTGTTACACGCGATCAGACCCTATACGACGAGTAAAGGTAAGAATGCAGCTACCTATGAGGCCCGATTACATAAAATAGCAGAAAAATGGAAGTAATGTGGTCACAAAATTGCTAGCGTGACTCTATTGATTTTCTTATGAATAACAGTGGAAGTAAAATAGTAGTCTTGTAATTAATCTTTTAGCTCGATGAAGGTGAAAGGGATCTATACAACCAGAGAAATAACTAGTATTTTGTGGATCTGAATGCACGTTTTCCCATTCTTCTTCTTTTGCGAATGTAGTCAACGTAGTTGGGATACTCTCTGAGCTATTTTGCACATTCAGTCGCTGGGCACAGAAGTTCCCGTGAGTAATTCAGCCGAGGTTACCGGTAACCGCTACTGCGGAAGCACTATGGGCTGCAATGGGAGAGGCAAAGTAAGTGGTTATGAGTGTTCATGACGTGACTACTCGTTCACTGAGTTACACAGGGTCAGCATGCACGCCGCGCAACTCGTTAGTATAAATCATGTGAAGATCCATTAGAAGCTGGGATGTCTTCTGTCAATGTCTCAGGTGCAGCCTAAATACTTAATGGCATTTTCTTTTCTCTCACTTGAGGAAGAACGTTCTTTGCTAATATTCCGAAGTATATTACTGACTTAATTGTCCACTTTTGTTATACTTTCGTTGTGGGGTGAACTGTGTGGGTTTTAAGTCATTTAGATGCGCCACAGGACAAGTAGGTGTTTTCATAACCCCTCCATTCCTCTTTAAAATGCTATAAAAATGTTTTGCTTACTATTTTAATGTAGGTTGCTGATTTAACTGTGAAATTTTCTGATATTTTCTTTGTGTGCTGGACTACGTGGTTCTAAGTTCAGTTAGATGTGCCATATGTGGAAATATGTTTTCATAGGGTTCCCTTTAGCTTTTAAAATGCTGGTAGAAAGGTTTGCTTGTCCTTTTGATGTAGATTTCTAAATTAAATGTTCAATTTTTTTGGGATGATGAACCACGTGCGTGTATGACCCAATTAGTAGTTACTCGAATTGAACGACTGTTCCATTAATGCCCCCTTTCTTCTCTCTCTGTGCCACAAAATGCATTTCGCCTGTCATTCTAGCACAAAATATGGTTTAACTGATAAATTAAAGGCTTCTTGCTTTGTCTGAAAGTCCACGTGAATTGTACCACGTAAAATCCAGGGATGTTTCTCAGGTCTGAAATAACTTTAAATTCGAATTGAGCTGTTGGCTCGTATGGAATAAGCGCAACTATTGTTTGCGTAATATCTTTATCGTACGTTTTGCTTCCTTTACCGTTTCTTCTATCAGAATCACATAATGAAGAATCTCACCAAACTCTTGTACCTCAATCTTTCTCTTCGTGTCTGGAACGAGTGTTCATGTTTACCACAGATATAATGTTTTCCCCTATCGGATAAGTATTGTAAGCTATGACTCTTTAGATGTATATTTTGTTATTTGAAAGATTCATTAATTACTTACTCTGGTTGTGTTTCAGATTTCTGCTTGTTATTGTTTTAGTGGCTAATATGATGACAGAGGATTTACTTGCATTGATTTGGTCATTAATTACTTTTTTTTTCATGGCAAGGGTTCTTCGTATGCTAAAAGTTTCTTGTAATGCCAGGAGTTTTTGCTGTGGTAGTTCAGTCTGATGATCTTCATGCCTCTTCCATCTGGATGGTTCACGTACATGTTTTACATGGTGTTCAGAAAAGGTAGGATGGCTAGTTTCATACTTCCAATTTTTATATGTATTTATATCTAGTTTTGAAATTCCTGCCTCTCATTCCCAGATATACTGAATCGCATTCTTGACATTCTAAATGGTATTTACCTGGTTTGTCTGGTATTGTTTGTAAAGATGACAGGAGTGTGTTTCTTACTGTCTAAGCAATGAGTAATCCCTGTTTCTTTAATATATCTGCTATCCTGTGTGTTAAGTTGGTTAGTATGTTGAAGTGTACCATTTCTTTCTTTTAATCATGTCATGAGTGTTACTGGTTTGTGTTTCCGTGTGTGCTGTAGTATCTATGGGATTCTTTGGTACTTGCTTTCTCTGTTTGTTTTCCTTTTTATTTAGTTGTGTTTTGATTTTTTTGTTTGAGTCTTCGTACCATATGGTGTTGTAGCCATTGTTCAGGGCTATGACTTGTATTGTTTGTATTTTTCACAGTTTTCTTTGTTGAGTGGGATTTAGTCTGTGTAACATGTGTCGCAGGGCCGCTAATTTTTGATTTTGGGGGTGGTGGATGAAATATGTATTATTGTATCTGTGGCTGCTGGTTTTTCTGAAGATGTGAAATGTATGTTTATTGCTGTCTCTATTTACTGGTATATCCAAGAAATTTATTTACTTTTGTATTTCTTTTTCCATGGGGAATTGAATGTTTTTGTGTATATTCTTTATGTCTGTATGGCGTTTATCTATTTTCTCTATTGGTTCATCTGCCATAGAGATTATGTGATCCCTTGCGAATGTACCCGATACTGGGATTCCCATTGGAAGCACATCTTTTTGTAAGTAAAATTCCTTTTCAAATTGAAGTAATTATGGGATGCGATTGTTTTTGAAGGTTTTTGTTATTTTGTTGATGTTGCCAGCAAGTAGTTTGTTGTATGTCACTTAAATTTTCTTCAATTAGTTTTATTGTGTCTGCATTGGGTATCGAGGTGCGCATGTTCTCCATGTTGAAAGATATGAGTGGTGCTGTTTATGAAATGTGTAAGTCTTTTATTTGTGTTATGAAGTCATCTGTGTTTTTCACTGTCATGCTGTTCTTCATTTCATAATGTTGCTTCCCGATTTTGTTCATGTGTTTTGCCACATGGTGTGATGGTGCGTCCATGAAATCAATAACAGGCTTCAACCGAATGAGAGGTCTGTAAATCTTGTGTTGGCTGTTTGCGGGTTCTTCTGTGTGATGTGTTGTTTTTGTTTATCTGTGACTATATGTGTGATGTCTTTGAGGTTGTTTTTCTTTATTGATCAGGACCATACATATGGACTAACAATACTGGAAATCATAAGTAACATCAAACGACAATTCAATCTCACGAAATTTGTACTACAAAACTTGTTTCTAATCTGAAAAACAAGAGAAAAACGTGACAAAATATAACATAGTAACATATTGCAGCTACTACCCTTCTGTAATATGTATAAAAAGAAAAGTATTATAGAACACCGAAGGTGTTTCAAAAATAAAAGACGTGAAACACGTACGACGAAAAACAAACTATCATTCATTTAGTTGCATAGACGGAACGTACCTCCATGAAAATGGACTTTACTGTTTTCAACAACAAGTACCATGAGTGAATGGAACAAGCGTTTTCAGACAAGACACACAATGCGTACTGTGAAAATTTGCAGTGTTACGCATATATTGTCAGAGCATTACAGCTACAAAAATAAATTTCTCTTTAAAGTGCTACTGAAGACCACGGCTTCCTTACACCAAAATAATGAGTAAATATTCGTGTACAGCCTTCGAAATTTTGTCTGTGGAGTTGTGGTTGATCCTACATATGTGCTGTTAGCTCCATATATCATTATTTTAATTCGCAATTTGCGTAACATTCTTTCACTTCTATTTCTTGTGCCTTTACCCTGCACCGGTGAAGGGTCAGCATTGTTTTTAACGATTTGGCGTAGTTAATTCAAGGGATGGTCGCAGGCTCTTCCTGTGAAGTCCAACTACTTACGTGTAGTGTTATTCATGCGACAGTTGATGGAAGTTTTCTAAATGTTGGCGAATCGTGAATCGTGTAAATGAAGTTGGATGCGGGAAACCACCCAAAAACATCCAGACGGGTCACCATACCGACTGTCGTTAATGTGCAGGGAGGATTCAATCTGAGCCGGCACACGTCCCCGCCCCAGATGCAGCGCTTGAACACGCACGGCCATGCGGCACGGGTTCACCATTTGTGTAATGATTCCATTTTTCAAGTTTTTCATTTAAGTGAATTGGTAAATCGACCGTGCCTTTTCAATGGAATGATCTTGCCATTCACCATAAGCGACTAGGTAATTCAAGCAAAACTTAATCCGGATGGCCGGACGGTGACTTGAATCACCGTCCTCCTTGAAGGTTTTTTTGGGAATGATTGTGTGTAGTGTCATGTTATACATACTAGCACTGTCACTTCTGGTGGCAACTGAACTTCAAATCTCCACCTACAAAGAGCAGTACAAAGAAGTTAGTCAAGTTATCAGTCACGTCATTCACCTGTGGGTGCGAGATGTTTCAGTGAATTTGTACTTGGCCATATTTTAAAAATACATTGTAATGCGCAGCAATTACCGTGGTACAGTAAGATCCATGTTAAAGCCTGAAAAATCAGTTACGTGAAAACATACACCACCGCTGGAAACTGCAGAAACTGAAGAAGAAGAAGTACACCGAGCAACAAGCAAAAACATCAAAAGTGTATAGAAGTATGTGACTTTTCTTTAACAACATAGCACCATCATATACTGACACTGTATAGAGCAAAACACTGAAAAAAAGTGAAAATTGCACCGTAAGAAAACAAGACAAAGATAAACTTGTAGAATTTAGACTGTGAGCAGCAGGATAATACTAAAAATTTGGTGGATAGATAACGTAGGAAAGTAAATGCACTTTTGGGAAGTATAAATCTCTGTTTTCGGACAAAGTACGAGAGTTTGGTAAGACCATAATCATGACCAACGGAAAAATGCTGCTATCGGAGAAGAACAAAATAAAAATAAAAAAAACGCGAATATGTTCCTGATTATTTAAAAGATTCTGACTGAGAAGTGGGGTACCAAGTGCCTCATTCTCCCTTCCTCTCCACCTTTAAAATTTTTCCCCAAAAGTTTGGCATGCGAACCCATTATCGCTTTTTTAGACATGCAGCTCACCTCAGATGCCCACAACCTCCCCTAAATGTAACTCACTTATACCCATACCCATTAGTCCATCACTGCAAGTCGCTCGTACCCGTCCACTACCAGTTGCCCTTTCTCACTCACTCAGTCAGCGCAATTCATTGTCATATCCCTTTCCGTTTCTCTGTCACTGTCTCCCGTGTGATAGCCACGGTCCTATTCGGTCTGTCCTGCTACTGTAGTCTCCTCTCAGTGTCTCTGTCACCCTGTTACTCTCTCTTATTACTAATATATCATTCCTTCCTTCATACTGCTGAGTTCTCTTCTCACTGTCGCTGTCTGTCTCTTCCTCATTGTCAGTGTCATATACGCTGTCCCTCACTGTCACTGGCTCTCACCCACTTCCAACTTTCGTTTCTCTTTATTCCTTCCCCCTGGCATTGTCTCCGTCAATCTTTTCCTAGCAATGTTTTGTCACTGCCAATTATGTTCCATTGCCAGTGTGTCCATCTTTTTCTCTCACACTGCCATTGACTCCTTCGCTCTTTCAATAAAACAACTTTTGTCTACTGTTGTCCAGTATTTATTATTTTTCCGTCGCTTTACCGCTACCACATCTTCTTCTTCCTCTGCATAAAAATGCGCGAATATTTTTGCATGATAAAATTTTTGGGAAAATTTTTAAACCTGCTGAAGAAAACAGAATGAGACATCTAGTATTCCACTTTACATTTAGAGTCTTTTAAATAAACAGGAACCCATTCATATTTTTTGCGCTCCAACACAAGCACTTTTCCTCTGGTTCCCTTATTTTCTCTGCTGCAGCACGGCATGTAACTCATTTGAAAAGAAATGTATTGATCAGTAAAATTTAGATGGTTTACTTATTTGAAACTGCAATAACGCAAAACTTGTGGTATCGATAGTAACGATGCCACATAGTTTCAAGGGTTGGCACTAGCACGAAACACCGACGGCAGCGCACTCTAGCTGGTGCTGTGCAGCTCAACGAGCTCCGCTACAGATTCGGCCCATTTCATCAGGTGCAGCCAGCCAGGACACTTCGCTTCAACTTCACACCACCTTGCGGTTATGTAATCTGTTTTCATATGTTTATACACTAGTAAAGGTGATTTAAACTGATACTGAAGTACCGACGTATATTACCTTTTCCCGTTCCTACCCACGCGCCGCCTCCCAGGCGGGATACAAAAAAACTAATGTTACACCTCACGCTGGATTTTAGTGCAAACAAATTTTGCTTGTGTTTGACTACTACAACATGAGATTTCCAGATGATAGCGAAAACACTTCAAAACATATCTCTACGTGCTACTTCACTTTATAAACAACGTCTCCGTATCAACCAAAAGTCTATATCTTGGAAACGGAAAAAGATATAAAGAAAATTTTCAAGGCTGTTCGAAATTGGGATATTAGGAATATATTGTCAAAATTACAGCCATATGTTATGCATAGCGTTCTTGGAATCAGTGGCTGAGTTTTGGTACTCAGAAACGATGTTTTTGAGGTGTTTCTCGATAACGAATAAAGATTTATGAAAACGAGGAGACGTATCTCCTAGGTAGATGCCTTGAGAAAATAACGTTAAAATTTGTGCAATTTGTTGCGGTTACTAATTATTCAGATTTCACCTCACACCGGATTTTACGTGTGTATGTTACGTGTACAAGTAGGATAACTTTGAACCATAAAGTCCATCGTAGACTACATCAAATACAAAAAGAACCAACCGATTTGCTCCATTTCCCTAAGCAAGAGGAAGTGAGTGATAGTCATATTTTGACCCTGCATTGTAGAGTAGTGATTTTAAGACAATGCTTCTCTTGGGTATATAAAGGTCTCCAGCCCAAAGGACATCAAAAACACTTGACCAAAACCCTTTTTATCACCAATAGAACACGAGGTATGACCGCCGGAATATCCCTATCTTATGCACGGTGTTGTAGGGCAATGTAGGCACACACGCTGCTGCGCGCAAATCGACAAATCTTCCAGCTAAATACGACAAGCTGCTTACTCTCATCACTTTCTTGTTTGCTGCTTATTCCAGTTCTACTAAGATGTAATTACTCCATAGAGGAAGAGATTCTCTTTATTCACCCTCATTCATTAGCTCTTCTTCATCCATAGTCACTCAAATCTACTTCACAACATCATTACCACAACTTTTTGCCTGCTACCGTCATACAAGCAACCACACGAGAAGTACACGTCTAACCACGTAGCGTAATATTATACAGGGTGTCTCAAACCTTTTGGGTAAAATTAAAACACGTGATATACCGAGCGAGGTGGCGCAGTGGTTAGACACTGGACTCACATTCGGGAGGACGACGGTTCAATCCCGCGTCCGGCCATCCTGATTTAGGTTTTCCGTGATTTCCCTAAATCGCTCCAGGCAAATGCCGGGATGGTTCCTTTCCAAGGGGACGGCCGACTTCCTTCCCCGTCCTTCCCTAATTCGATGAGACCGATGACCTCGCTGTCTGGTCTCCTTCCCCAAAACAACCAACCAACCAAAACACGTGATATTGGGTTTGCAACCGATTGTATTGAGACAGGGAACGAATGGTCGTAAATGCATGTTTATTGTGTTTTGGGCATAGAAAGCGTACACCGCATAACAATAAGGTAGCTCATAGTAACAGCCCAAAGTGACGACCACCAGTCGCAATACATACGAGGCAATGGTGCATGATGTTCTACGGCACCATAAATTAAATGCATATCTGTCAACTCTCGTGACGAGTAACGTTCCGTCTTTGACTATGCGTCACAGATTATACACAGTAACACTCTTCACCATGGACCCACCAAAAACTGTTTGATGCAATGGACAACAGACATCAGGGATAGTGGTGTGCGTGCAGCATGGGTTAAGGCCTCCGTGCGATCAGTGCGGAAGTCACATGACACATATGCTATGAGCCAAGTTGGGTGCAGTAGGCCTGTTTGGTGATTAGGCATGTACGCTGTTTGTGACCCACTTCTCGTTCCAGTGACAACAGATGCCCGGAATGCCGCACGGAGCAGCCGCGCGGTTAGAGGCGCCATGTCACTCATTCTGCGGCCGCTCCCGCCGGAAGTTCGAGTCCTCCCTCGGGCAAGGTTGTGCGTGTTGTTCCTAGATTAAGTTAGTTTAAGTAGTGGGTAAGTCTAGGGACCGATGATCTCAGCAGTTTGTTCTCTGAGCAACTCACACACGTTTGACCATCTGATAACCGGAATTTGGCGAGAGTGCGTCAAAACTGTATGCCCTGTTTCAATACGTGCAATGAGTCTAACGGTCGTCGCTTTGAGTAGTTACTATGAGATACGTTGTTGTTATGCGGTGCAGACTGTGTATATTCATAACACAATAAATATGCATTTCCGATCATTGGTCCCTATCTCAATATAATAGGTACTGGATCAAATATCACCTGTTTCAATTTGAATTAAAAGGTTTGAGACACCCTTTATACTGCAAACGACTTGCGCTATCTGTATGTCAGTCGGTACTACGTGACGGAATGTGCCGGACTGTCTGTGACACAACGACAGGTGGAAAAAATAACAAAAAAAATATATGGAGTCAAAGCGTAAACTAGAAGTGCCGACCAAGGCCTGACGCTGGAGATGAAAGCATAATCTAGGTGGTCGGAACTTCGTTCTCCCCACCGCGAGCTCAGTTGTCTAATGAATTCGGTACTTCGCTCAGTATCAGTAACAAGCTCAAATTAGAAGAGTGAGAATACGTAAAACCGAATACGAATATTGTGGGGTTAGGGGGTTAGCCTGTTTAGTGGAAAGCAAGATGAGCACAAGTTGGGTAACATCAAACCTATCGAAATACCGATGAATATACAAAAAGAGAACAAGCCCTACACATTCCGGTAGAAGAGTATTAGTGGTTGACACAAACACTTTATTTCAGTTATTTTTAAATCAGGTGTTACCGTTTTTAAAGCCTGTCGCAGAGAAACGAGAAGCAACTTGTTAGTCTTTCCAGAGCGGCGTGTAGCAGTGTTTAAGGCAACGGCTGCGTTCCAGATATAGCCTTTCCGTGACTTCGTCAAATCATTCCGTGCAAACCTCGCGCCTGTTTGTTCATCAAGGCCACGGCCGGATCCATCCCCGTGGCTCGCTGGCCCCCTGACCAGGTATGCAATTTGGCGAGTGCCGCGTCGCGCTACGGAAGGCTCGTTAATCCAGCAACTGCTGCTCGTGACTCATAGGTCTCTGACACGAACTGAGCGACTCTCGCGAGACAAATTCTTGATCAGCCACATTGTACATAATAGTGCTTTTGTTTACAGTATTCACAGAAATCGCATATAATATGCCAGAAGTTTCTGTATCGAATGCAGATACCAGTTCACTTATTGCTGTTGTAGATTCTTGTACAGTTTTCACAATGATGTGATAGGTCACTCTTTATAGTATACCTGAATGCTCTCTTTCGCATGTTTTAATATGAGTCTCCATACTCTGTTCTCCTTAGAAGTCGGCAACAACTTGGTCTGCTCACCCTGAGTCATCTGTATTTTTTGTTTTATAACGGTGTTAACTGATATAATATTGACATTATGTGATTGGTACTACTTACACCCATATCCAAATCTGACTGTTATTTTTCTCGCTTTATATTACACCCACATTCACAGAACTGACTACATGACACCAAATTTATGTGACAAATTTTAATGTAATTTTCAAGTGATTTACCCCATAAACCACTCACTATATATCTGTTGTACAGCGTTTGTAATGTTTTACATTTAACTCTCACCACGCGTATTCATTACATATAGATTCAAACTATCATAATTTCTGACGATGCTTGACAGTTTTCCCTACAACATTCTTAGGAATTCTGTCCTCTATAAACTCTTACTTGAGATCCGTGCTCTGCATAATAAGGGCTTGTTTGATAGAACGTCACTGGCATACCCAGGAACAGGTGCTATTCTTAGCTGTTCATACACAGAAACAAGCTATGATTGTACAGATCATCTGTATGTATTCATACTGACTGGCGTATCTTGTACCATTTTCTAATCATATGAACAGCTTTAATAATTGCAACAGCTCTCCAATAATCACTTTGCTGTTCTCATTTTATCTATTAAATAATGTCAATCTTTGACAGCACATTTTGGATTGAAACACATTGGATTTTCGCGATTATATCCTATGATTAGACGTGTCAGGTCCACCACTTTCATCCCGTTACTTGGTGCAGTGTCTTTTCCTTATTTCCGAGCCGGCCGATGTGGCCGAGCAGTTCTAGGCGCTTCAGTCTGGAACCACGCGACCGCTGCGGTCGTAGGTTCAAATCCTGCCTCGGGCATGGATGTGTGTGATGTCCTTAGCTTAGTTAGGTTTAAATAGTTCTAAGTTCTAGGGGACTGATGACTTCAGATGCTGAGTCCCCTAGTGCTCAGATCCATTTGAACCTTATTCCTATGAAAATCCAATTAATTTCCATTCTCCATCCGTCTGATATAATATTTTATTTGTTTATCATGCATCAAATTACGATGCGGATATTTCACAACTTCCCTCCACACGCACAAAAATATATGGTTTCTCATTTTTATCTCTTCGCGAGGTTTAAAAAGCTTATCTTAACCTGCAGATATTGTCAAACTCGTATACATCTTATCATAAA
The DNA here is from genome assembly GCF_023898315.1 of Schistocerca nitens. Lineage (NCBI taxonomy): Eukaryota > Metazoa > Arthropoda > Insecta > Orthoptera > Acrididae > Schistocerca > Schistocerca nitens. The sequence goes on along the minus strand of NC_064615.1, from coordinate 556,397,325 downwards.
TTTTCACTTTTCTAAGTTGGTTATAACCGTGTCTGATAGATAAGCGGTATACATGCCACAGCATCCTTACCAGTATGTTCCAAAACCCCGCATATAAAAACGGGATTATCCGAGGCTCATACCTCGGGCTCTTCTTGGTGATGAAAATATAGGACCAAGTGTTTTGGATAGCCCTTGTGCTAAAGACGAGTAGAACATCCAACTGAGGGATCCTCTTTGTATCATATCCTATAGTACGGGGTCAACGGGTGAATATCACTCACTTTCTCCTGCTTAGGTAAATTGAGCGAATCGGTTGGTTCATTTTTCATTTGATGTGGCCTACGGTGAGCTTGATGGGACTTATAGAGGCACCGTTTTTTCATGGGTGGTTCCTCGGAAAATCCAAAACTAGGGTTTTTCTCACTACACTTTTGCCGCGACGGCAATGCACAACAAATGGCTGAACTATTTACGGTATAGTTCTAAAACCACCATCTCGAACATCCTTGAAACTTTTCTTAATATCTTTATCCCTTTCCCACATACAGTGGTTCAAAGTTACCCTGCTCGTACTCGTGAAATATGCACGTAAGAATTAAATAAATTTATTGATGCTGGCTATACCCATCATAAACTATTGATTTAATTAGACTGACGGGTGTACCCGTGAATGAATGAATGAAGGACGCATTTGTGTAAATTCATGAGAGGTTTCTGAGAACCCCCCCCCCCCCCCCCACCCAAAAAAAAAAACGTTTTTCAGAATTTATTGCTTTCAGCAGCGGACCAAACCACTGTCGTGGATTTCAAGAGTACTGTACACAGCAAATGACTACAATTTTTATCATACATTCATAAGATTCCAATCTGGAAAAACCTTGAAGAGAAAAAATGATGTAAAGTGTCTCCGTTATCATCAGAAGGGTTCTGGGAAATCCACGTTGTAGTAGTGAAGCATATGCAATATTTTTGTGCACAAAAAAAATCCATCTGAGGAGTAAGATTAGTATTGCGTTATTTCAATTTCACGTAAGTAAACTATCAAAATTTTACTGACCGATCAAGTTCTTTTCACATGGGTGACATGTCCTGCTGCGGCAGGGAGAGGAAGAGAACCAACGAAAAAATGCTCCTGTCGAAGCACAAAAAAGGCGAATATATTCCTCTACACTAAAAGATTCTGACTGTAAAGTGGGGTACCGGCTGCTGCACTCTGTCTTCCTTAGCACCTATAAAATTTTTTGCAGAAATATTGGCGTGCGAATCTATTGCGCTTTTTAATGCTGAGTGAGGAGACAGTAGTAGTGGGAACGAGATGGAGAAATAATAAATACTGGAAGGTAGGAGACAGTGGTTGTGGTATAGAAAGTGCGAAGGAGACAATGACAGTGTGTGAGACAGAGAGGTACACAGTAGACAGTGAAAGAACGGTGCTAGGTGAAGAGCGAAGAAGACAGTGCCAATAGGAGAGGGATAAAGAGAAGGAGAAAGTGGAAGCTGACGAGAGTCAGTTATAATGAGAGGCAGAGTCTATGACAACGATGACGAGGAAGAGAGAGATAGTGACTGTGAGAAGAGAAAGCAGCAGTGAGAAGGAATATGTGGGATAGTAAGAGAGAGCAAGAGGGAGACAGTGACAGCGAAAGGAGACATTGGTAGTTGGACAGAATGAAGGAGGCTGTGCTGTGAGACAGGAGATATGTGAGTTGCATGTTAAAAAAGAGAGCGAATAAGTTCACATGCCAATTTTTGAGAAAATTTGTGAAGGTGCTGTGGAAGGTAGAATGAGGCATCTGTTGCCCCACTTTTCAGTCTAAGTCTTTCAATTAAGAGTAACATGTACAGATTTTTTGAGCTCCGATAGTATCATTTTTCTGCTTGTTTTTCTTATGTCTGTCCATTATAGTTGGATATTTCCTGGAAATATGTTCTTGATAGTTCCTTTTTCTTCACGTTCTTAATGTGTATGTTGACACTGTCAAGTGTTAAGCTATTTGTTAAGTTCTGTTGCAGGTCATGAGCTTTCTAGTGAACTTGGCTAGGCAATGTGTCCCTTTATACATCGTGAAATGTGCTAAATCGCCTGACGAGCGTGAGCATGACTTAATACATTTTCTCCACAAATGTGAACTGTTGTAGTATCATGCCATCGTGGTCTATATCGGTAAAATAGATGAGGGATCCTTATCTTCTCCGGCAGCAGAATGGCTGTCACTCGGCGGGAATCCACACAATGTTTATTAACGGCCTTGCATAATATTAGGGCTCAGTTCACAAGAAAGTATCACGATGAAGATGTTACTACTGCTGCCTAATTGCACTTACCTGCGGTATATGGCGTCGATTAAACCACAAATACTGTTCTTAACTGAAATATTAACAGGCAAGGTTCACTTTTGCACTACCAACATTAATGATCTCCCAGACCTCAGGACTCATACACGATCCCGTCAACACCAGAACTCCAGAGATATTGGCGCGGACGTTGCTGAGAATTAGTAGACTATAAGCCAGTTGTAAATTTAAGGAGCCAAGTCTTTGAAATGGTTTGGCTGCTATCGGAAAACAAACCTTAGCCACCCTATGGATTGTGCGTAGGAACTGATGCTGGTATGATAGTCACTTGGTACTCTATACCAAGAACAAACTAGCAGTTTTCGATTTGGACAATCTGTGTTATTTTACTTTTTTCTTGGGTAAAATTGCACAAGATACAGTTATTACTCTTGCAATATCATGGATTACGTTGAATTACAGTAGTCGTATGGCATGGATCTGCTGAAGACCGTGCAGACGAAACAATGAAACAGCTTAAAATTGCGAAAGAGGATTATATTACAGTGCTAATGTTAATCATAAAACAACGTAAGAAATTAATTTTAAGAGTTTTTATGAAGATACTCTTGTATGGAGCCCCGAGTTACCAAACATCAAGTTAACCAATGTGCACTATTCTCCCAAATAACAAAAGAAAGCACACACAGTGAGTTTGAAATGGTAGTCTATTCTGTTCGCTTACCTCTTATAATGTGTACCAATCAAGGCGCCTGAAACATGTTGTGAAGTGTAAAGAACTAGCTTACATTAATGCTGTTAATAAGTTATATCATTTGTCGCCCTTCTACAAATGGGCAACATAAAAAAAGACTCGTTTCACATCGTTGCATTATGGCTCTCAAATAATCTGGGGGTTACGTAACTGAACAGCTAACTAATTGACTAGGTATAAGCCAAAGTATATAAGAGTAAGGAGCATTGAATAATTGTCATTAAGTTTTCAATTAATAGTTACATTGCATGGTATATAAGTGTTGTCTTTAGCTGAAGTATGGTAGCTTTCTGCGTGAAAAGTTTCAGCGTAATAGGAAAGATAATATCCTCTTGTATGAGACGGGGATAAATCGGTAGCGTGAAGTCACAGATCCCTATCACTGACGTATATAAGCAGTAGAGTACACCGTAGATTCCAATATAACGAATTTTCTAGCCACAGAACAGCGGCGTCATAAATATCAAGTATGGTTCAGATAACATTGCAGAAGTGACTGATGTGCATGAAGGACTGCCGAAGTTGAGGGAAATGGTGCAGTAGGAATGAAATGAAATTGGATATATTAATCATTTGGTTTGTTTATCATTTCGACTATTCACAATTGTGATAAAAGTACTTAATCAGCATTAATAAACTGACAGAGGAATCGGGGGAAAACTGAAAATAAATCACATAAGTACTAAGTGATCATCGTGAAATGGGTTAGTAAACGACAGAACTGCTGAAAACAACATGTAGAATTATGGAAGGTAGTACCTCGTACCAGTAGTGGAATTTCAAAGCAAACGTTTCAAGACTTGCAAGATAACTCAGAGTGAAGCTCAAAGATGTTAAAGTTGTAAACTGATTTGACGTTCCCTACATATCATCCAGAAGCGGCTCGGTCTCACCATGCTGCAGCTGCTAGTGGGGAAAATACAAAGACCTCAGTTTGCGGCAGCACCAGCACCTTCCCTTGGCGGGATAAGTTGAAGATCTATGATGGAGATCTAAGTAAAAGTCCTGCGGTGAAGCTCTGTGAAGTGACATGGAGGAGAGAAGAGGAATATTGTTATTTTACTGTACGACGGCATCTGTCAAGGGAGCCTCAATTTACTGCGTTTTTCGTTATAAGTTAGACCTCATTGGTTGGATGCTATTTATTGCGATCTCTGGCCACTGAAAATGCGTCTGTAAGAGCGCAGCGCCCCTTACCTGAGCTATGTGGAACTTGGTTAGCTAATGAAGTTCTTCCTAACAGTTCAAAATGGTTCAAATGGCTCTGAGCACTATGGGACTTAACAGCTGAGGTCATCAGTCCCCTAGAACTTAGAACTACTTAAACCTAACTAACCTAAGGACATCACCCACATCCATGCCCGAGGCAGGACACGAACCTGCGACCGTAGCGGTCGCGCGGTTCCAGACTGAAGCGCCTAGAACCACTCGGCCACATCGTCCGGCTTTCCTAACAGTGTCCTCGGTAAAATTTGTCCCTCACTCTTTTCGTTTCTTGAATTTTCTGTCTCTTTCTTAAGCCAAAAAATGAACTTCGTTTCGGCATTGCCGTGTTCTCAGTCACTCTGGCAAAAGTTCCAGATTAACCAACGTTTGTATTTTTTATGTTCTTAAGCAAGGTTTTTTTTTTTTTTTTGTAATAGACTTGCATTTATTGACATCCCAGAGTTTTCACTTGGCAACAGCCTTGCCCCTTGCCGCAGTGGATGCACCGGTTCCCGTCAGATCAGAAGTTAAGGGCTGTCGGGCATGGCCAGCACTTGGGTGGGTGACCATCCGGGCCGCCACCCGCTGTTGCCATTTTTCGGGGTGCACTCAGCCTCGTGATGCCAATTGAGGAGCTACTCGACCGAATAGTAGCGGCTACGGTCATAGAAAATCATCATAACGACCGGGAGAGCGGTGTGCTGACCACACGCCCCTCCTATCCGCATCCTCAGCCACTTGTGGCCTGAAGACAAAGTGTTAGTTTTCACTTGCGCAATAGCGATCTCCGGTGTCCGTCCCAAAAGTCGTGTCTTCTTTCGGCAGACACTAGCGCTTTCTACAAAGATTCCTCCTCACTCCATCTCGTAAAACGTTCTCGCAGCTGGTCGCTACAGCGAGCTCTCGATATTGGCGAATTTGCACGGTGGCACCACAGGATGTCAGAGAAAGCTTTGCCAGCCCTCGGCCACTGTGTGACCGCCACCCCTGACGGTCCCTTCTAAGGAGTATAGCTAGTGCCTGGCCATGCTGGTGTTTGGTTCATAGGCTGTGTCCTCCAGCTTGCTTCTAAACGATTTCCTCACTTCTCAATAGCATGTAGGTCCGTTTTCGTATTACTGCAAACAACGATCATTCGTTCATTTAACATCAATTAATTACGCAAGTTGAGAGTGAGTCTCTAATTTGAATCTTGTGAATTTACAAATGTTAGGACTCGGAAAAACGGTCCCACAATACCATCCATACTGATTTAGGCTTTCCGTTGTTTTCCTTAATCTGTTGAGGTAAATGCCAGGATAGTTCTCTTGAAAACGACACGGAGGATGTCCTTCCAGATCCCATCCAAGTCTGTGCTCTGTCTCTAACGATCTAGTCGCCGACAGAAAGCTAAACGCTAATCCTTTTTCTTTTCATCTGGACAATTATTCAGAGCCTCTGATATGACGTGGTCATAATGTACTTGAAAGCAACATACTGGTATTCGTATGATGTGATTTAGGAAACACTGGACAGTGTCATGACCTGTACTCTTCTCAAGTGCAATGTCTTACTTAACCAGTATGCGCTTTCACTCGGTTTCAGGCATGAAGTTGTGTGAAACTCAGTGGTATGAGTGGTGTCACCGCCAGACACCACACTTGCTAGGTGGTAGCCTTTAAATCGGCCGCGGTCCGGTAGTATACGTCGGACCCGCGTGTCGCCACTATCAGTGATTGCAGACCGAGCGCCGCCACACGGCAGGTCTAGAGAGACTTCCTAGCACTCGCCCCAGTTGTACAACCGACTTTGCTAGCGATGGTTCACTGACAAAATACGCTCTCATTTGCGGAGACGATAGTTTAGCATAGCCTTCAGCTACGTCATTTGCTACGACCTAGCAAGGCGCCATTATCAGTTACTATTGAAACTGTGAATCCTGTACCGTCCAGAGCGACGTTCACCATTAATGGATTAAAGATAAGTATTCCACCAGCTACGTCCGTTTTTCTAAATTCTAATTTTCTTGTCCTGTTCCAGACCTCACGCCAGCCTGCGTGGGCTAAAACGCGTGCCTTTCGGCTTCCTCTGGTAACACGGTGTTGGCTCTCCTGCCAAACAAAACAGTATGTATAAGTCTCCAGGAGAAAAACATTTTTGCACCATTTGTAGGTCATGTTAAGAGAATTTTGATCTATTTAATCTTAGTAATGATGTGACCCGCCAGGTTAGCCGAGAACGCTAATGCGCTGCTCCCTGGACTCGGGTAGACGCGCCGGCCCCGGATCGAATCCGCCCAGCGGATTAACGACGACGGCCGGTGTACCGGCCAGCCTGGATGTGATTTTTAGGCGGTTTTCTACATTCCCCTGGGTGAATACCGGGCTGGTCCCCACATCCCGCATCAGTTACACCGCTCGCAGACATTTGAACATTTTCGTACTATTCCATGGGGTGAACTAATTCCGTCCCGGAGGGTGTGGGGTGGCGGAAGGAAGGACATCCGGCCACCCCTTCCACTAACATTACCAAATCCGATTAACCATGCCGACCCTGCCTAACTACAGCAAAAAGGCAAACGCGAAAGAAAGAAAGAATCTTAGTAATGATGTATTAAAACGCAACATTCGTATCCAATATAAAACTGGTGTTTTACAAAGCACAGATGGTAGGAGAACGTGGACATTCCTTTGAATGATATTTGTATTTTTGTGTGGGGAATAGTGGCTGATGTCAAATGTTAATCGTGGAAGGTGAGCAGAATAGGGATTCGGAGCGGTATTCGGAGTAATTACGATCAGATACGCACCTCTTTTCCGACGTAAATCAGTCAAATATTCACGGATGATGATGGAGATCGATGGAAAACGGAATCGAGACAGAGTGCATGCAGCACTCTCATTAGAGTGCACGCCACGTAACTTGGCGGGTGGCCGGGGATTTTGCGCAGTTAGTGGTGGTGGGGGAGGCAGCTGTTCCATTGTAACCGCACTGTGCGTTAGCTGCGCTCCATTATGCAGTCGCCTACTGGCTGCCGACCAGTAACGTTCAGTTTGCACACAAGAAAGGTGACAAGCGCAATAATTTACGCCTTTGTGAGGGAGGCCACATCATCAAACTGCCTGCCTTTAAAATACGAGGTTGTATAAAATGTGTAACGTAGAAAAATAATAACGCATGTCAATAGGATGAACTGTAACAACAATAATAGTTTGCCATTGTTAGTCGATCGGTACAAGAAAATGCCGCCGTCAGTAATTTGGAAAAACTGCGGCACATTTATTTATCCCTCCCGCAGAAAATACGTCTTGCAAAATAAAAATTAAAAAGAAGAACAAAAGAAGCGTAGAAAAATGTATATTTATTGACACATCCTGGACCAGCAATGTCATTTAACCAGCCTCAAACAATGTTTATTATAGTCATAAAATGTTTTGCAATATGTGTGATTAATGGCAAAAACTGCAGCATATTTACAAGCATTTCTCTGGTGGTGGTTAGTGTTTAACGTCCCGTCGACAACGAGGTCATTAGAGACGGAGCGCAAGCTCGGGTTAGGGAAGGATTGGGAAGGAAATCGGCCGTACCCTTTCAAAGGAACCATCCCGGCATTTGCCTGAAACGATTTAGGGAAATCACGGAAAACCTAAATCAGGATGGCCGAAGACGAAGCATTTCTCTCTCCCCAAAGATTACGTTCACATTGTGATGTCTTACAAACTGCAGTCCCAATTATTTATTTGGAGTTGCAGAGTAAACACCTCAACATATGAATTTTATACCTGTTATTTTTAAGTGACTTAAGCAAACGTCTCAGTGATCTGCGTGTGCGGTATCTCTTCGGCGCGGAGCTTAAAGAATCTTTTTCAGAAAACATAAAAAGGTCTGTCATACATTAATAATCATTATTTACACTACTGGCCATTAAAATTGCTACACCACGAAGATGACGTGCTACAGACGCGAAATTTAACCGCCAGGAAGAAGATGCTGCGATATGCAAATGATTAGCTTTTCAGAGCATTCACACAAGGTTGGCGCCGGTGGCGACACCTACAACGTGCTGACATGAGGAAAGTTTCCAACCAATTTCTTATACACAAACAGCAGTTGACCGGCGTTGCCTGGTAAAACGTTGTTGTGATGCCTCGCGTAAGGAGGAGAAATGCGTACCATCACGTTTCCGACTTTGATAAAGGTCGGATTGTAGCCTATCACGATTGCGGTTTATCGTATCACGACATTGCTGCTCGCATTGGTCGAGATCCAATGACTGTTAGCAGAATATGGAATCGGTGGGTTCAGGAGGGTAATACGGAACGCCGTGCTGGATCCCAACGGCCTCGTATCACTAGCAGTCGAGATGACAGGCATCTTTTCCGCATGGCTGTAACGTATCGTGCAGCCACGTCTAGATCCCTGAGTCAACAGATGGGACGTTTGCAAGACAACAACCATCTGCATCAACAGTTCGACGACGTTTGCAGCAGCATGGGCTATCAGCTCGGAGACCACGGCTGCGGTTACCCTTGACGCTGCTCACAGACAGGAGCGCCTCCGATGGTGTACTCAACGACGAACCTGGATGCACGAATGGCGAAACGTCATTTTTTCGGATGAATCCAGGTTCTGTTTACAGCATCATGATGGTCGCATTCGTGTTTGGCGACATTGCGGTGAACGCACATTGGAAGCGTGTATTCGTCATCGCCATACTGGTGTATCACTCGGCGTGATGGTATGGAGTGCCATTGGTTACACGTCTCGGTCGCCTCTTGTTCGCACTGACGGCACTTTGAACAGTGGACGTTACATTTCAGATGTGTTACGACCCATGGCTCTACCATTCATTCGATCCCTGCGAAACCCTACATTGCACCAGGATAATACACGACCGCATGTTGCAGGTCCTTTACGGGCCTTTCTGGATACAGAAAATGTTCGACTGCTGCCCTGGCCAGCACATTCTATCTCTCACCAAATGAAAACATCTGGTCAATGGGGGCCGAGCAACTGGCTCGTCACAATACGCCAGTCACTACTCTTGATGAACTGTGGTATCGTGTTGAATCTGCATGGGCAGCTGTACCTGTACACGCCATCCAAGCTCTGTTTGACTCATTGGCCAGGCGTGTCAAGGCCGTTATTACGGCCAGAGGTGGTTGTTGTGGGTACTGATTCCTCAGGATCTATGCACCCAAATTGCGTAAAAATGTAATCACATGTAAGTTCTGCTATAATATATTTGTGCAATGAATACCCGTTTATCATCTGCATTTCTTCTTGGTGTAGCAACTTTAATGGCCAGTAGTGTAAAAAAAGACAATGACGTTTTCTGTTCCTAGACTCGTCATTTATATCAAATAATTTATAACTGTCGTCGATGTTGTTTCTGTTGTATACAGTTATTATCAAACATAATACAAAATAATTTTTTGGAGCTAATCTCGGGAAAGGCAGGGACGGATTTCGATAATCCTTCCAAACAAATTTTCGAAGAAGATATTTGAATATTTGATAATTGACATACCATGTGCAATGAACGAATAATTACTGTTTCCGAAGTGAAGACAGCAATCCGACTAGCATAACTACAAAATAATTTTTACATATTTTTACGGCAAGTAGTCAAACTTTATTTAAAGTCCACGCCATAATTGGCGAGTTTTTGAAGACCGAGGACAAGCTTTGAACAAACTGTACACCGAAAGGGCTTAAGGAATAAAAATCTTTTTATGAGTCCGTTACCACCCAAGCAATCCTAGTCTCAAGATACATAAGTTGTACAATGTATTTTTATATTCGGTAATAAGCAGTACTAACATGGTTAGCCCAACACATTGTCTTCAACCTGGCTCTCTGATTCAGACGAATCAGAATCGTGAAGATTAAATACGAAAGGCTCCATCACCGAGTCTCTGTCGATGCCTTCTTCACGCAGTGTTTCTGAATACCTGACACGGAGTTTCCATGCAGAAACAGTTACGTTGTTCACTGCTTCATGAATGAGGTTTTCAACGTCAGCATTCCAGAAGGCGATTCAGAAAAAAATGAATGGTACATCGTCTGATTTCTAAATGCGTCTCTGGCGGCTGTAGTGAGCAGAAGGAAAATTCTCTGGTAGGTTGCTGCCACATCCTTAAGAGAATGTTTCTCAAGCTACGAAACATGTATTATAGACATGTGCAAATGTAGATTGGCATACCTCGTCAGTATGTGAAGCTTTTCTCATCCATGGAAACAACAGAAAATAAAGCTCCTCTTTCTTCATTTTATTGGCTCTCAGGCTGTACTCATTCAACCATCTCAATAGTAATGCCAATTATGATGGTATGAAAATAAAGTCCCTGAGAGGAAGAAAAAAAAAAAAAGCCAAGAATCGAATTCACACAATCCGCCTCGCTGACCGGGCAGCTACCGAGGCTAACTGGGAACTGTTGCTTTAGAACTATACATTAACACAGAAAACACTTCCGGCATCGTGTTTCCGCACTTCATTTGAAAAGAAAACCTGAAATTGCAGAAGCTCAATAAGCATTTACGTACTTTTGAGTGAACTGTGACTTCTTATCTTTTGACTTAGCATTGCACTCGGAGTGTGTTGTCAGCGATCACATAAACTGTGGTCTTAAGCCACCAAGCGGTAGGAGCATATCACAAAGGGATCCAGACATCACTCCCTTCCCTATAGCCCAGTGCTCCCACCAGTCTCACCAATCAGATCGTAAGCCATCCACTAGCTCACTGCTCCCCCACCACTATCAGAGATCGAATCACAAGATAGCTCACAACCTCACAGCTCTCCACCATTCTCAGAAATTGGAACATAAGATAGATCACTAGCTCACTTCTACCCTCTACTCTTAAGGATCGGATTGTAAAGTAGCTCGCTGCTCCCACCCACTCTCATGGTCGAGATCGCAATGACTTGAGGTGTCACTTTGTTCACTGCGCTCTTGGCACAGTTGTACAGCTTGTAACTCGCTTTCCTGACTGAAAAACTCTCCATTTGAGTTCAGTTTTTTATAAAAATAGCGGAATGTGTAACAGATAATTATTTCAACCTTCCCTGTCTGCTTGATATTGCTCGCGTAACATCTAATATATGAGATAAAATATTTTGCTACGAAAAGAGCCCTGAAATACTTTTTAGGGATGCTGTGCTGTGACTTCCTTTGGATCATTAATTTTCAACAAAACAAAATATATTATGTTCTTATTATTCTGGATCTAGCTTTCAATAAAGGGAACATTGTTTCGTTACTGTAACTCGCTATAAAGTTAAACATATCTTTCTTACTTTACAGTTATTGAAAAGGTTACTGAAAATTATTTCGTTATCATTTCTGATGTTACAGTACGCAATGTTTATTCAACATCAAAATTTTGCAGTGGATTTTTGTTAACAGTAAGACAATAAGTACCACGACTAACACGAGAACATAAGACTATTATCAGAGAAAAATTGTTTTTACTATAATATTTGCCAGACCAGAACTATGCGCAGCAAGGTTTCTTTTATGTCATGAAGGTAAATTATCTTTTTGCACTGTTAATAATATATCATCCGCAACCCGCGTCCGCCTGTAAAACACATAATAAAATCTGCTGCTCTGCTCTGCAATCCCGAAAGCTGAAAGAAATAATTTTAGTTCACTATTACCTGTCCGCTTCTTTCCGGTATGACTGGTTTCATTTAATGCAGTTTGAAGGCGCCGCGGTTGCGGCTCGTTCGTTCGTAGCGCATCTCTGCACCACGAATAATATTTAAATAGCTGAAACTGTCTTAAAAAGATGGGATAAAATACCAGGCAAGCTTATTACAAATCATAATGCAAGTTTTCACTAAGTAACTCTATTCAAAACATTTAGACAGATTAAATTCTTACACACCTTTACAAATCAATGCCTAATGGCGTCCTTCTCTCAATCTTGACAAAAGAATGCTACACAGGCATACAATATAGCGTTTCAGGCTCTTCCTACTCACGTAACTTCAAAAAGACGACAGAGAAATTAATGCTCGGTCGCTACTATTTATACTCGGTTTGATATATTTTCATCTTTGTTTGATATTTAATAAGTATCGTCTGTGGGGGTATCAGTACTCGCCGACACAGATATTATCTTTAAAAAAATAATCGGTACATAATTCTATACAAGTATAAAACATGACACATAATGGTTTCTCTTTATTACATAATGTTCACACAATCATTGTCCACGCAATTACAATCATCTGGTTCAATTATTCTTTTCTTTTTTTTTACCACATATGTGTTTTGCCAGGAGACGTTACACAACATATATAATAGTCCATGCACATATGTTGTCTCAGAAGGAATGGTCTATATTCAGGGATGTGATAGGAACTATCATTCGAATAAAAAAAAAAAAACTAAATAAGGACATATGCCCTATTCCAAAGCGTTTCTGGGATGGAACACATTTAAAGTTACTTTTGTACGTTTTTCTTGAATAACTCGAAATCCGCGACCTGTAGCGAAAACGTGTCACAGTACAAAATTAAACTACATTAAATTTCCTATAAAAAGGTCTTATTCATTTTTTCTCTAGGACTTATAGTTTGCGCGAAGAAAGCGAGAATATAATGAAAATCTCGTGCGATGTACATGTTCTGAGATGTAGGTAGATTTTGCAAGCCAATTTGAGATAGTTTCCCTACATGATAGCCCACGTGTCCTATATCAAACTATTCGTCTCGACGCAGTCTGTACTGCTGTGGTGTGTTGTAAACAATGAGAATGTACTTAATAATAGAGAAAATAAATAACAATGTACATTAAATATGTTCTATCTCGGAAACCATTCAGAATAATGCGCACGTCTACATGAAGTTTTTTGCTTCAAATGATCGTTCCTGTCATCCCTGAATACTGACCATTCGTCATGGAACAACTTGTATGTTATGTTTATTTCTTTAATTATTCATTTAACCTCGACAGATAAATCCCTTCAGGACCCCTCTTACATTGGACCAGAATTGTATATGTAATTACAAAACTTATTAAAATCACAGTTACTTTAAAAAGTCATAATTTTTTTAACATATTACCCCTTCTTCTTCTCTCTCCATGTATCAGTCGTTTGGCTGTTACGCCCTATTGGTGGAAATTGTTGATTTTCCTCGGTCTTTCTAAATATCTTTTGCCCATTGGATAGTAATATCATCAAAAATGTACCCAGCTACACTTCTTAGCAATCGGATCTCTAGTGCTTGTATTCTAATTGGAAGGGGTGTTTCTGCTTTGTTGTCAAGGCAAGAGTTTCAAGGTCTAGGAGGAGGAGATGGAGGAGAAGAATAATATTTAACGTCCCGTGGACATCGAGGTACTTTGAGCAGAAGCTCGGATTAAGGAAGGATGGGGAAGAAAATCGGCTGTGCCCTTCAAAGAAACCATCTGGCCATTTGCCTGAAGTGATTAAGGGAAATCAGGGAAAACCTAAATCAGGATGACCGGCCGTGGATTTGAACTATCGTCCTCCTGAATACGAGCCTAGTGTGCTAACCGCCTACTTTCGGAGGCCTTTCGAGGACGCAGATTAGGTAAATTTTGTTAAGGGATTTGATATTTACGAACGTATATTATACTTGCTTATCTTCATTACTAATGAATGTGAGTAGCACGGGCGGTAGTAAGTCAAAGCGTTTGTATGCCGCTACTCCACCTGCTCACCTGTCACTTCTGTGCTGTCTTAGCAGAATGGAGTCTATATTTACGGAGCTGGAGAGCATGCTTGGCTTGAGCCAGCTGTCCGCGTTCGTTAGAAGAAAGACATGGATGTCGATATTCTGAAATACATTGCGGAGTTAGTCGAAATGTGTTGAAAGTGATGGACAACAATGTCCTACAGTAACAATACAGACACACTCGCAGAACTAGTGGCTGCACGAGTAGACAAGTTCGTAGCTTCTAAAGCACGGGCTTAGAATTCATTTGCACTGCCTTTTTCCAGCCTTTATCCGCACCTTTATCGTGCCATCTCTTGTTCACACGCTATGTAGCCCAAATTTGGATATCACATTATTCAAAATTTATATCTTTCAACAGATAAATCCTCGCGTGTTGTCAGACGTTTTTTCGTGAGTTACTTAATCACTATAACTATTTCAGACCTTTCGTGTACGACACAAACTTTACGATTGTGGGTCAAGGTTTCGCAGATTATAACGTCCTACATCCTACTCTATAACTTCTGATTATAGAATGTGCCGCATGGATATTTGTTTTCACTTTAACATTTTACAGATTAACAGTAAATAGCTTTTTCAGCGTGCTGCACATCAGTTTGTCAAACACATTGCCTTCGTTTAGAACAATTACAAGCGATGTACGGTACCATTTTACCAAAATGGGAGAAAAAGGAAAATGCCGCTACTGTCAGCAGATAAATTCCATGGTTTCTGGCTCATCATAAAACCCGAAGGAACATCTAAAATCGAAGCATCCTACAGCACCTCTGGAAGGATTGGTCAGGAAGCCGATCAAGATCGCTATCAATCGACGCAGGAATTCGAGACATCATTTCTCATCAACCGTCCTCGTTGACGTCTGCTTCCACCTCAGATGAAGATATCATCGCAGAAAGGCAAACTGAGTCTCAAGCTGTATCGACCTCATCGATGTCGTCAGGTTCTGGACCAAGTACTTATCTATATACCTTTATGGTGCTTTCACCCTCCGACTGATTTCCATTTACTACAGCCAACAACCCCCCCCCCCCCCCCATGAACCATGGACCTATCCGTTGGTGGGGAGGCTTGCGTGCCTCAGCGATACAGATGGCCGTATCGTAGGTGCAACCACAACGGAGGGGTATCTGTTGAGAGGCCAGACAAACGTGTGGTTCCTGAAGAGGGGCAGCAGCCTTTTCAGTAGTTGCAGGGGCAACAGTCTGGATGATTGACTGATCTGGCCTTGTAACATTAACCAAAACGGCCTTGCTGTGCTGGTACAGCGAACGGCTGAAAGCAAGGGGAAACTACAGCCGTAATTTTTCCCGAGGGCATGCAGCTTTACTGTATGGTTAATGATGATGGCGTCATCTTGGGTAAAATATTCCGGAGGTAAAATAGTCCCCCATTCGGATCTCCGGGCGGGGACTACTCAAGAGGACGTCGTTATCAGGAGAAAGAAAACTGTCGTTCTATGGATCGGAGCGTGGAATGTCAGATCCCTTAGTCGGGCAGGTAGGTTAGAAAATTTAAAAAGGGAAATGGATAGATTAAAGTTAGATATAGTGGGAATTAGTGAAGTTCGGTGGCAGGAGGAACAAGCCTTTTTGTCAGGTGAATACAGGGTTATAAATACAAAATCAAATAGGGGTAATGCAGGAGTAGGTTTAATATTGAATAAAAAAATAGGAGTGCGGGTAAGCTACTACAAACAGCGCAGTGAACGTATTATTGTGGCCAATATATACACAAAGCCCATGCCTACTACAGTAGTACAAGATTATATGCCAACTAGCTCTGCAGATGATGAAGAAATTGATGAAATGTATGATGAGATAAAAGAAATTATTCAGGTAGTGAAGGGAGACGAAAATTTAATAGTCATGGGTGACTGGAATTCGAGAGTAGGAAAAGGGAGAGAAGGAAACATAGTAGGTGAATATGGATTGGGGGGGAAGAAATGAAAGAGGAAGCCGTCTGGTAGAATTTTGCACAGAGCAAACTTAATCATAGCTAACACTTGGTTCAAGAATCATAAAAGAGGGTTGTATACATGGAAGAATCCTGGAGATACTAAAAGGTATCAGATAGATTATATAATGGTAAGACAGAGATTTAGGAACCAGGTTTTAAATTGTAAGACATTTGCAGGGGCAGATGTGGACTCTGACCACAATCTATTGGTTATGAGCTGTAGATTAAAACTGAAGAAACAACAAAAAGGTGCTAATTTAAGGAGATGGGACCTGGATAAACTGACTAAACTAGAGGTTGTAGAGAGTTTCAGGGTGAGCATAAGGGAACAACTGACAGGAATGGGGGAAAGAAATACAGTAGAAGAAGAATGGGTAGCTCTGAGGGATGAAGTAGTGAAGGCAGCAGACGATCAAGTAGGTAAAAAGACGAGGGCTAATAGAAATCCTTGGGTAACAGAAGAAATATTGAATTTAATTGATGAAAGGAGAAAATATAAAAACGCATAAATGAAGCAGGCAAAAAGGAATACAAACGTCTCAAAAATGAGATCGACAGGAAGTGCAAAATGGCTAAGCAGGGATGGCTAGAGGACAAATGTAAGGATGTAGAGGCTTATCTCACTAGGGGTAAGATAGATACTGCCTACAGGAAAATTAAATAGACCTTTGGAGAGAAGAGAACCACTTGTATGAATATCAAGAGCTCAGATGGAAACCCAGTTCTAAGCAAAGAAGGGAAGGCAGAAAAATGGAAGGAGTATATAGAGGGTTTATACAAGGGCGATGTACTTCAGGACAATATTGTGGAAATGGAAGAGGATGTAGATGAAGACGAAATGGGAGATAGGATACTGCGTGAAGAGTTTGACAGAGCACTGAAAGACCTGAGTCGAAACAAGGCCCCGGGAGTAGACAACATTCCATTAGAACTACTGACGGCCTTGGGGGATCCAGTCATGACAAAACACTACCATCTGGTGAGCAATATGTATGAGACAGGTGAAATACCCTCAGACTTGAAGAATATAATAATTCCAATCCCAAAGAAAGCAGGTGTTGACAGATGTGAAAATTACCGAACTATCAGTTTAATAAGTCACAGCTGCAAAATACTAACGCGAATTCTTTACAGACGAATGGAAAAACTGGTAGAAGCGGACCTCGGGGAAGATCAGTTTGGATTCCGTAGAAATGTTGGAACACGTGAGGCAATACTAACCTTACGACTTATCTTAGAAGAAAGATTAAGAAAAGGCAAACCTACGTGTCTAGCATTTGTAGACTCAGAGAAAGCTTTTGACAATGTTAACTGGAATACTCTCTTTCAAATTCTGAAGATGGCAGGGCTAAAATACAGGGAGCGAAAGGCTGTTTACAATTTGTACAGAAACCAGATGGCAGTTATAAGACTCGAGGAGCATAAAAGGGAAGCAGCGGTTGGGAAGGGAGTGAGACAGGGTTGTAACCTGTCCCCAATGTTATTCAATCTGTATATTGAGCAAGCAGTAAAGGAAACAAAAGAAAAATTCGGAGTAAGTATTAAAATCCATGGAGAAGATATAAAAATGTTGAGGTTCGCCGATGACGTAATTCTGTCAGAGACTGCAAAGGACATGGAAGAGCAGTTGAATGGAATGGACAGTGTCTTGAAAGGAGGATATAAGATGAACATCAACAAAAGCAAAACGAGGATAATGGAATGTAGTCGAATTAAGTCGGGTGATGCTGAGGGAATTAGATTAGGAAATGAGACACTTAAAATAGTAAAGGAGTTTTGCTATTTGGGGAGCAAAATAACTGATGATGGTCGAAGTAGAGAGGATATAAAACGTAGACTGTCAATGGCAAGGAAAGCGTTTCTGAAGAAGAGAAATTTGTTAACATCGAGTATAGATTTAAGTGTCAGGAAGTCGTTTCTGAAAGTATTTGTATGGAGTGTAGCCATGTATGGAAGTGAAACATGGACGATAAATAGTTTGGACAAGAAGAGAATAGAAGCTTTAGAAATGTGATGCTACAGAAGAATACTGAAGACAAGAAGAAGGGCTCGGTTGGTTGGACATGTTTTGAGGCCTCAAGGGATCACAAATTTAGCATTGGAGGGCAGCGTGGAGGGTAAAAATCGTAGAGGGAGACCAAGAGATGAATACACTAAGCAGATTCAGAAGGATGTAGGTTGCAGTGAGTACTGGGAGATGAAGAAGCTTGCACAGGATAGAGTAGCATGGAGAGCTGCATCAAACCAGTATCAGGACTGAACACCACAAGAACAAGAAGAACACAGCCAACAAGTAAATGTTATTACCTCTCGTTAAATAAAAATATAGCATTAGATGCACAGCTTTTATAAATGATTTGCAGAGAATACCATCCCTTCTCTATACTTGAAGATATATATATATATATATATATATATATATATATATATATATATATATATATATATATGCTGTATCAAAATTTTACATTTCCAAGTAGAAAAAAATGTCAAAATCTATAATACGTAGTTTGTGCTATGCGTTATTCGAAAAAATTAAAAATGATTTGACCACAGCAAAGGCAGTCTGCCTTGCGTCTGATGCGTGGACGAGTGTAAATGACATTAGTTTCTATGCTCTAACTGTACATTTCATAGATGAGAAGAGTGAACTAAAGTTATACCTTTTGTAATGCCCATAATTTGAAGACCAACGCACTGCAGAAAATATCACAAACTGGGTAAAGTCTGTTAGTGCCAAATACAATATCGGTTTTAAAATCGCTTCCGTAAGAACAACCAATGCATCAAATATGAAATTAACCGCCAAGCATTTTAAACTTCGACATATCCCTTTCTCTGAACATTCTTTAAACCCCACTGTGCAACACGCAGTTGAGAAGTCAATACAGAAAACCGTTGACGAGGTCAAAAGAGTTAAGTGTTTTAAGGAGAGACCCATTGCTTTAAGCAAACTTGCTGAAGAGCGAGAAAATTTTAAAAATGACTGACTTAAACTGAAACAGGATGTCTGAACCATATAGAACTCTACTTACGAAATACTGCAAAGATTTACTTTAAATAAAGACCCCATAATATCTTGCTGTTGTAGGTGGAAAATCGATCACCATAAACTTAAAAGTTTCTGACTGGGACATAATGCAGTAGGCTTTAGAGATTTTGAAAGTTTTTGATGAGGTAACCAAAGAGGTCTCCTTAGAGAAAAGTCTCACATTCAAGAACGAAAATCTTGCGAAGATTAATCGCATGAGAACTGAAATCTTTTATAGATAAAAATATAGAATGTCCTCAACAATAGTCAGTGGTTTACAATTTTTTTGTTATCAGAGTGGTTTGGGGTTCTGCCAGGAATGAGCTGATTGGTCAGGCAACGTTACTGGAACCCGATACAAAAGGCAAGAATTTTCTGAAGACAAAACATTTCAGGATTGCTCTATGAAGGCTATTGCAGAAGTGAAAGCGTTGGTTGTTCAACAAGATAGAAACACAGCGCATTTCTCAACTAGTTACTACCGTAATGCAGGAGACTTCTTCAGCCTGGGAGGAGTCTAATGAAACTATTGGTGAGCTCCAAGCAAGTCACGACCTGGAAAGTGCGGCAACTGTCGGACAAATATGTAGCGGAGGGATATTTACCTAGAAACAGCAATGCCTTTGGCTGGTGGGAAACAAGAAAATTGCTGTGACCAACGCTGTATGTTTGGTTTTAAAAGTGTTATGTATCACAGCAACATCAGTGCCCTGTGAACGAATATTTTCAAAAGCAGGACAAATATGCGCTGAGAAGAGAAACAAAGTCACATCTTCTAAAATGGGTCCGATTTTATTCATAAGTGACAATGTTCATTAATTTTTCCTTTTTGGATACATATATGGTAATACTGACCGTACATGGCAACTGCAGATACACTTTAATTACTGTTTTGTTATAATCCTTATATTGTATTTTCTTCCAATAAAAATATCAAAATACAAGTATCAGTCTTCCTTCTTAAAATTTTTCCACTTGATAAAAAATATTTGGGATTTTGTTGTAATATTCATAATTTTTATTTCATACAATATTTAAATCTTTTATATCTCAAAATTGCTATGGACATAACACAAAACTACTACTCCTATTTATATGTTCTTCCAAAATAGGACCAAATAAGATAAAAAATTAGAAAGGCAATGTGCCTCCCTTTTGTTTACCTTGCAAGCGAGTGGCGAGTCATCAAAAGGGCTAGTCATTCCTATGAGTGACCAGTTCTGATTCGATCTCTGAAAAGAACAGTTCTTCCCACCTCTAAACTTAACTGTTCGGTGACCATGCTGTCTTGCAAGTTCATGTGTCTCGTAAGTGCGGTATGTCTGCTTTTATGCATTTACGAGCTCGTGTAACTCTGCCCTGGTCTGTGACTCAATGTGAGGAATTCCTTTAGATGACAACCATCAAATAACTTCATCCTTTCTGGTATTTGACGTAGAAGCCTTACTCACTTGCAAAGAGTGCACACTGGCATTGTGCGTGACAGTAACAGAATTCCCGCCAAATACAGAAGCAATTGGTGTACAAACCACTGCTTGAAGACTGCGTAAGTCATTTCAGAGTGGTAGTCATCTGAATGCTCTGACTTTGATGCTTTAAATATTAATTTACGTTCTGGTATGCAACCTGACTCTGCAGAACCAGCATGAAGCACAACAAGGCACCTCCCTTTGGTGACACGAACCTTCAGGTCTTTAATATCCTCACTTGTCTTCCAGCACATTGTCTCGAATGGTTCTCATTGATGCGCTTTTCATCATGGTAATAAATACGTGAGTTTCCGGGTTGTTGTATTTCGTACGTTGATCTCAAGAACATACTTCTTGCTGCTACAAAGTCACTTCTCTCCAAGAATAGCTTCCTTCCGTCATTGATCTTTATGTATCTGCCGTAGGATATTCACCTTTACTATACATGTCAAATGTTTTCTGTCGTAATACATTCTTGCTGAAATCGTCTAGCTCTCTTACGAATTTATTTCAATTTCGAGCTTACCAGGGGATTTAAAAATAGGCGACCCGTTCTCTTCAGCAGATGCGTTGGTTTCACTCGCGATCCGCTGAACAGTTCTCAAGCCGACACCGCACGGCTCGTTCGTGACACTTGGCAACATTGGAAGACGCTTTATGACCAGACAGACCCCCATCTAAAGAACTGATACAATCGAAACACTATTTCTCTCGCATGCTTGTTTAATAGGCATATTGGGTGAGATTTGCTTTTGCCACTCATATTGCTCAGACTGCCTTGAAATAACTTTCGAAAGAACGCCACGCAGTATGCTAAAACCAGTTCTGAACTCACTACGCACAGTATGAAAAGAAGCCGGCCGCGGTGGCCGAACGGTTCTAGGCGCTTCAGTCCGGAACCGCGCGACTGCTACGGTCGAAGGTTCGAATCCTGCCTCGGGCATGAATGTCTGTGACGTCCTTAGGTTAGTTAGGTTTAAGTAGTTCTAAGTCCTAGGGGACTGATGACCTCAGATATTAAGTCCCAAAGTGCTTAGAGCCATTTGATTTGAGTACGAAAAGAAATGCAGTACACGCTACGGCTGACCGTCTGTCAGTGGTTGGCGAGTCACGCAACGTGTCCATCCTTCTGCGTCCAGACCTAACCCACCAAGTTACGTGGTATGCACTCTAGCACTGAGTGAGGAATGCCATGGCGTAGCAATTTGCGTACTAGAATCGTGTTCGGCATTGATAGGATTAAAATGCAATCTCAGCCATCAAACGTAAGATTTTCTGTTTTTTCCCTAAAACACTCTAGATGAATATCTGTATGGTTCTGTAAACAAGGTCGTGAAATCATTTAGACTCCTTCTCTAGTTGAGCTTGTGCTTCATCTGTAATATTAGCGATGTCAGTGGGACACTGAGCCGAAAAGTTACAAGCAAAGCGATCTCTCTCGTCATTTGGTCCTGAAAATGACAGATGTTCACATATCCAAACATCGGCGGTTATCATTATGATTTCTAAGGTCTATCAAGACATACACACAAACACACACACATCTGCCATACATTATTAACCCGTCGGCGTTTACTGGACGAATTAGTAACACCTAATATTAAATATATATTATGTTCTGAAACAGACAGAACATAATATGGAGATCTATATGTCCGTCGTTTGTGTGTGTGTTCAAAAATGGCTCTAAGCACTATGGGACTTAACATCTGAGGTCATTAGTCCCCTAGACTTAGAACTACTTAAACCTAACTAACCTAAGGACATCACACACATCCATGCCCGAGGCAGGATTCGAACTTGCGACCGTAGCAGCCGCGTGGTTCCGGACTGAAGTGCCTAGAACAGCTCGAACACAGCGGCTGTGTGTGTGTGTGTGTGT
This sequence comes from Schistocerca nitens, assembly GCF_023898315.1. Taxonomy (NCBI): domain Eukaryota; kingdom Metazoa; phylum Arthropoda; class Insecta; order Orthoptera; family Acrididae; genus Schistocerca; species Schistocerca nitens. Next base: position 556,375,056 of record NC_064615.1, on the reverse strand, counting down.
ATGTGTGTGTGTGTGTGTGTGTGTGTGTGTGTGTGCGTGTTGAGAGAGATTGTGAAGTGAGACATGTTAAGCATGAGGTTGTCTTGAGAGATACGTGAACAGGGAGGTTATTGTATGTCTTGACGTTGATAAACTACTTTCACCAACATAAAGAAGTTGACTGCTGCCAATACCGAACCTGTGGAAACAAAGGATTTACGCCAATGAATCTGAGGTGACACAACCGAAAATTCTGAAATTACCACCAGAGTGACTCAGATCTGAAATTTTGGGGTGGTTAGGACTGATTTCTTGTACAACACCTAAAAAAAGCAGACTCAGTATGACAGATACTGGGACGACGTGGAATGAAATGAGATGGCATATGGTGGCCATAGTGATGTCTAATTGAGGTAGATAAGGTGGTAGCCAAGCTAAACATTAATCGCTTGGGTCAAAAATGTACAAATAGATTCGAAACGCACAACAAATGAAAAAGAAAAAAACAAAAAAAACAGAGACGCACAAAGACGACGAAGAATGTATAACGAGGTCGAAGTGCAGATAGGCTGTTAAGTTTTGAACAGTTGCGTTATAGGCAATGAGTACCTTTCTAATATTTGCAAAGTGTGAAAATGATTAAATTAAAAATAAAATTTCCTCTCTGGGTCTCAGCCCAGTTATGCGTGAGTAATGCGATTTGCAAATGCGACGTGATATTCTTGAGTAAAGCAAAGTACAATAATTGCAAAACATTACAAATGTAGCAAAAATTGTGAAATAACACCACCAATACGACTCTAACCTGCACCCTTTAGCGTGGAAACTCGTGCACGAGGTTCAAAAGTACCAACAGTACAGGTGTGGCGAAGGGGAGGGGGTTGTGGTGGCGCGGTGGGGGGGGGGGGGGGGGAGGGGCGTGGTGATCGCCTGGGTACGGTCCCATATAACAGTTTCACTGCCTCTTAACTTGGCGTACTTTTGTCAGTCTTTGCCCAAAAATCTGAACTTCCCGCCATTTTTAAGTATGTGTTGTGGGGAATGTATCATATCTTTGCTTATTACGAAGTAAAAGCGGGCTTGCATATTCCAGCTTGGAGTTTTCCTGCCATAAAATCTGACAACGATACGAGGGGGAAGGGTATATGTGTGTAAGGGGTGGGGTGGGGGGGGGGTGGGGGATATATGGCGAGGTTGTCCTTCTCGTAAAATTGGTCCTGAATATTATTTTGTAAAGCGCAGTACTTGATTACTCAAAGAACAACCACATTTTCCAGAGCTGTGTTTCATGTAATGATGATGCAAGATAGAAGAACATGTATAACCTCACTTCATCGTCTATTCGATGAGTAGTTCAAACGGAGCGCCTATCATTTGTTCCTAGGGCTACGCATTATGCGTTAACTGATGATTAATGGATTTGGATATAGACGAATGTTAGGAGGTGCCCCAACTCTCAAGAAATGATGGCGGAGGAGAGGCGTCAAAGAGTGCGTACCACGCCACGCGACAAGCTATATCCTATCCTCCCCCTCTCTTCACCCGCTATTATTTCATACAGATTACCTCAGTGACACGCTCCAAGTTCGGTAGTCTGCTGATCTTATCCGCTAGTTAGAGGTACATCGCAAAATGTCTTGCGTGACCAGACGTTTCTGCATTAAATCAGACTGTTTATTTTTACGTTCCATCAGTTTAGTTTGCCTGGCGGTGCCAGGAAGAACTTAGGGCAAAATATTGGGCCCATTAAGCACCGTTAACAGGAAGGAAAACAGATAAGATTCCAAATCGCCAGGTTGTTTTCGCCGCTGCTCCTTGCATAACGTGGCAAACATTTATAAAGTTTAGCTTTCTGTTGAGTAAAAGTGACGCTGTAGTCCTCACACTGTAATGGATAGCTGATATAAGTATTTTAACATCTTTAAAACATCAGCAGTTAGTTTACTAATAACAAAGTATCAGTGATCGTAAGGTCCGCATGTCAATTCAATCTTCTAAAAGCTGGGAAAGGAGCTACAGCTATCTACAGAACAGTAGAGTTAGAAAAACAGCCGTAAGATAAATAGGAACAAATGGAAATCAATGCTTTTCAGAAAGATACCAGGTTAGATCAGGATAACATGGTGGATGGTCGTCGATAGTAGAAAGCTACCAATCAAAGATTAAACACAATAAGATTAATACCAGAGTGTGTATAGGAAAAATGCAACAGTTTAAACTCAATTGATAACCGATCTGCTCGCCGTAACTTTTTCGAAACATCTAACTTATAATGAATGATACATGTTAAACTTGATCAACAGGACTGGGAAAACAATAATAGGGGTTTCAGGTGCAGTAATATCCGAATGTTGATTTATCGATTTTGGTCAGTGATGATCATCTTCAGATACGTAAAAGAGTCCACGCAATAAAAACAATTAAAATCAAATGCGGAATACATTCAGCATGTCCTGAATTAAAACTCATTAAATGACATCCAGCATGCTGAAATCTCTTGCGCAATCTGTCGACTGAAGTGTCTGTCCACATAATACTACCATGCAATCACGATTTTGCGCAGCATCCTGTTAAACGAAAGAGATGTGTGCACAGCCATTGTCCTGCTGGGGATGCTCGGTTTTGTACGAACGTAAACAAAATGGCCAAGATTAAGTGATGACTACATTGCTTATTGTTCTCTCAATAAACAGGAGAGGCCATCTGCACTTACGTATCTACTCCGCTACCCATCCTGTCTGACAAACAGTTTACATGCGATGAGAACATTAGATGACTTAGTACGCCACATTGCGGCATACCGGATGTTACTTTCCCTTCCGTAAAACATTCACTACATTATCTACAGTTTATTACGCGTAACAAAGTACACCGAAAATACAATTGCAGAAACTGAACAACAGAATTCATACACACGTAGACGGAAACAGAGGCGGTAACAAGGAAGTTCGTCGTATACAAATCACAGAACAGACCTAATAGGCAAACAGAACCTTCATGGAGCCCAGAGAGTGGACAGCGCGGCAGGCCTATGGTCATACTCACTCGGCCTGTAGTGGCGCTGGCGGCAAGCGAAGCAGGTGCTCTCGTGGCGGTGCTGCTTCCTCACTTCAGTGAGCCAGTGCCGCAGGCGTCGGTGAAAAACGGAGTGAGGACGACTGCCGGTGGAGACAGACTAGTGTGCTCGAGGGGACCTTGTGACCCCCCTCCTCAGGTGAATCCGAGGCAGCATTTTGACGGTTTTAGCTTCCGGCGGCTTGTCGGCGTACGATAAGGAATCGATGTCGCGGCACTGGGCAGTCAGCCATCACCAGACCTGCACCCCCAAGTTCAACGCGGCAATTTCTTGATGGTCACAGCAAAACACGTAACCACTGCCGACCGCTGCCCTTCATAAAAAAAAAAAAAACAAAAAAAAACTGTGTGATCCTTCTGGTCAGTGTCTTCTCTTCTTACACTAAACCAAAGGTCTCGTGTGTCCTTACACTGTGCAACGCGTAATTTCTACTCAACTGATAAGGTGCTCCAGGAGTGACTGTATACTTCAACCCGTCCGGTAAGAGAATGATACTCTTCCCGGACCACCATCCCCAGCACTGTCACTCTGCTGTCACATTACGTCTAATGTGACGTGCGATTCTGCCCAAGGTCCCACGTCCATAATATGACCTCACACAGTTACGGAAAAAATCACAATATCAAAAGGTAATTAATGTAGCCTTCAGCTAAGTTAATGGCTACGACCTAGCAAGGCGCCATTTGTACCATTGCATGTATCTCAAGATAGTCTCACTTGTATCATCAGGAATGCTGTATACCAGGTTCGTATAGGTAACATATTTAAGTCATTAACATTGCGAGATCACAGGTTAAAGTAAGCGCGAGATAAACCACTCAAAATGTGAAATGCTGGTACATTAACAACCGGTGTAACTGTGGTGTCACCGCCAGACACCACACTTGCTAGGTGGTAGCTTAAATCGGCCGCGGTCCATTAGTACATGTCGGGCCCGCGTGTCGCCACTGTCAGGATCGCAGACCGAGCGCCACCACAAGGCAGGTCTCGAGAGACGTACTAGCACTCGCCCCAGTTGTACGACGACGTTGCTAGCGACTACACTGACGAAGCCTTTCTCTCATTTGCCGAGAGACAGTTAGAATAGCCTTCAGCTAAGTTAATGGCTACGACCTAGCAAGGCGCCATTTGTACCATTGCATGTATCTCAAGATAGTCTCACTTGTATCATCAAGAATGCTGTATACCAAAGGACGATATAAAAGTTAAGTGTTCTAGTAGCTACGTTCTTTTCTTTATCACATTCATTACGAATCCTGTTCCAGACTTCGCGCCAGTCGGCGTGTGTGTACGTGTGCCCTCTCGGCTACCCGTCTCTGTGGACTGGCTGCCTTAACAGTCCACTACATTGGCGACGAGTCTAAAAAGGGACTTTCGCGTTCGTATTGCACTAATTTGCTTGTGTCATGGCTTCGCCACATTCTCCAGATGTACTGTCCGAATTTTATCGCTTGCAGAATCAGCAGACGCAGGCGTTATTGGATGCCCTTGGACAGCTCGTCCAGGGTCAACGTGCGCTGCAAAACGATGCGGCCGCCGCCGCTTCAGCGCTACCGCAGCCACACCACGCTGTTGCACCTCCATTTAGGCCCTACGAGGCGGCCAACGAGACATGGCCGGAATGGTCCCGACAATTTGGATTTCATCTCGCCGCCTACAGAATTCAAGGTAATGAGCGGCAGCCGTTTTTGCTTTCATGTGTAGGTGTGTCCACCTAGCGTGTGATAGTGAAATTGTTTCCCCGATGCGACGTAGCAACTCTGTCATACGAAGAAATTTTGTCTGCTTTAGATGCCTATTTCAAGGAAACAGTAAATGTCGTTGCAAAAAGGTATGCATTCTTTCGTACAAAACGTACGGCCGGTCAGACTAATAGGGAGTGGGTTGCAACTTTGCAAGGACTTACTAGGGATTGTGCATTTGAATGTGACTGTGGCCTCCCTTATTCAGATACTATGGTGCGTGATGCAATAGCACAGAACGTTTCTGAGCCGGCCGCGGTGGCCGTGCGGTTCTGGCGCTGCAGTCCGGAACCGCGCGACTGCTACGGTCGCAGGTTCGAATCCTGCCTCGGGCATGGGTGTGTGTGATGTCCTTAGGTTAGTTAGGTTTAAGTAGTTCTCAGTTCTAGGGGACTTATGACCTAAGGTGTTGAGTCCCGTAGTGCTCAGAGCCATTTGAACCATTTGAACGTTTCTGATGTTTGCATACGGGAACAGATTTTGAAACTAGTTAATCCCTCCCTTCAACAAGTGATAGACATATTGGATCGGCAAGACACACTTGACTTGGCTCAGGAATCATTTGCAACTTCGCCAGCCGTGTGTCACATTAACCGGCCCGCCGGGCCCGCTGCACGGAACGCTAACCTGCCCTCGCGCACGTCCGCGCAGCCACGTGTCCCGCACAAGCAAGCAAATGCAGTGAAATCATGCCCGCGGTGTGCAACTAGACATTCGCGTGACAATTGCCCGTCACGCCAAGCTATTTGCTTTTACTGTCATAAGAAAGGACATGTTCAAAGTGTTTGCCAGAGAAAGCTCAGATCAGACAATCGCAACCATTCCAGGCCCTTTGCTTTGCGCCGGAATCGAACCAAGGACGATCAGGCTCGTGGACCTTCGCCCATGGACATTCATGTAGTTCATTCCACCCCGTCCAGTGCCACTTTCTTTAACAGTGACAGTGTTCGTCCCACAAAAAGTGTGCGTCGACGTCGGCGGAAATCCCGTCACGTCGCACGTGATCCTGTTCCCGTGTATGTTCAAGTTGCACAAAACAGTCGCTCTTGTCATCAGCAGGACAATAAACTTTTTGTAGATTTGGACTTTGCCGGACAAGTGATACCGTTCCAGCTCGATACCGGAGCTGCAGTTTCATTGCTCAATCACGCCACGTACAGACAACTGGGCGCACCTCCGTTGCGTGCCGCAAATGTCCAGCTCACGAGTTATTCAGGACAGAATATCCCTGTATTAGGACAGTGCACTCTCCTTACCACATACAAGGGACAAACAAAACTTGTGTCTTTTTATGTCCTTCGTTCTTCTTCTGCAGTGAACTTGTTTGGTTTAGATTTATTTCAGTTGTTTAAATTGTCTATCGTCAATCAGGTCCTATCAGTGAATCAGACTGTGCCTTCAGCCAGTGTTTCTAGTCTATGTGAAGAATTTGCAGACATTTTTGCACCGGGCCTTGGTTGCGCTAAGAACTATGAAGCACATTTGGAACTGAAAGTCCACGCGCAACCGAAATTTTTCAGAGCGCACAATGTTCCCCACGCATTGCGTACTGAGGTCGCCAGAGCATTCGATTCTTCCAAACTTGCTTGCATGTTCATTGATTCGGAAACCGATGATGTGGTCGACTCGTTTCCGGTTGATTTTCGTCGTGTAGCTGCAGCCACAGCTGCTGACCCTGTCCTTGCTACTGTTTTGCGTTTTGTTGCTACGCAATGGCCCTTGTCGAAGTCACGGATCGAGGATCCGCTGGTTCGCCGATTTTTTGCTCACAAGGAGAGACTTTTTGTACGACATGGTGTTTTGTTGTTGCGTTCTGATAATGATCAGTCCAGAGTAGTGGTCCCCCGTTCGTTACAGTCCTGTCTTACGGCTTCTTCACCAAGGACATTGGGGTTTAGTGCGCACGAAACAACTTGCTCGTCAGCACTGTACTTGGTTCGGAATCGATGCTGCGATTACGAATATGTGCTCTTCTTGCATGGCGTGTGCCGAACAACAATCCGCGCCGCCACGACAATTCTTTGTTTGGCCGAAAGCCACTTCCCCTTGGCAACGCTTGCACATAGATTTTGTTGGTCCATTCTGGAATGCTCGATGGTTGGTTGTGGTCGATTCTTTCAGTAATTTTCCTTTTGTTGTCCGGATGTATTCCACGACGTCATCTGCCACCATACAAGCGTTATCTGCTATTTTTTGCATTGAAGGTCTTCCGCAGACTATTGTTTCCGACAATGGCCCACAATTCATGTCCGCAGAATTTCAGTCATTCTGCAAGGCCAATGGTGTTCAACATCTGACATCCGCGCCGTTTTCGCCTCAGTCGAACGGTGCCGCTGAACGATTGGTCCAGACTTTCAAGTCACAGATGTTGAAGTTGAAAGAGTCGCATTCTAGGGAGGACGCATTGTTGCTCTTTTTGTCTTCGTATCGCTCTCAGCCCCGCGATGGTCGCTCGCCGGCTGAGTTGCTCCACGGTCGTCCTCATCAAACCTTGATGTCTTTGATGCATCCGCCGCATCAGGTTCCTGTGCCGCGGCAGACTCCTGCTTTTGCTCCTGGCGACGTTGTCTTCAATCGCAACTATCGAGGTTCACGGCGTTGGCTCGCAGGGCGCATTCTTCGCTGCCTCGGCCGCGCGATGTATTTGGTTTTGGGGGCCTCTGGTGAGGTGCGTCGGCATCTCAAGCAGCTGCGCCTCTGTCGTCGCCTAGGTTCTGCCGCTCCCCGTCTGCTTTCAGCGACGGTGCCGTCTGGTCAGCGCCCTGGGGACCCATCTACTGGCTCGCCTCATCCCCAGGTGTTACCGACGCTGCCTTCCCTATTGCCTAGTGGCGACATGCCGCCGCCGCCGCCGCCTGTTCTCCCGCCGGTCCCGCCCGCAGTGGACGCTTCGCTGCAGCCGCCCAGCGCCTCCCTGGGTCGCGCGCCGCCGATCGCTTCCCGTGACCAGCTGTACTCCGCCATGGCACTCTTGCCCGCTCCCGACCAGATGTCGTCTTCGCCCGTCGGGTGCCCCGACCAAATGGAGGTCGACCCTTCGGCCCCTCCTGTCTCATTACGGGAGCATACACCGCATGTTGACGTGCACCCTGGACTAGGTTTGCAGGCGTTTCCTAGCTCCCCTCGGACCGAATGGCAGGGTGCGGGTGGCACGGCCTCGCCTGTTGTTAGGCTCCCCACCCCATCGCATACGTCAACATGGGGTCCTCCCCACGGCGGGCGGAAGCCTTATCACACGACCGTTCGCCGATTTGCGGGGGAGGAATGTGGTGTCACCGCCAGACACCACACTTGCTAGGTGGTAGCTTAAATCGGCCGCGGTCCATTAGTACATGTCGGACCCGCGTGTCGCCACTGTCAGGATCGCAGACCGAGCGCCACCACAAGGCAGGTCTCGAGAGACGTACTAGCACTCGCCCCAGTTGTACGACGACGTTGCTAGCGACTACACTGACGAAGCCTTTCTCTCATTTGCCGAGAGACAGTTAGAATAGCCTTCAGCTAAGTTAATGGCTACGACCTAGCAAGGCGCCATTTGTACCATTGCATGTATCTCAAGATAGTCTCACTTGTATCATCAAGAATGCTGTATACCAAAGGACGATATAAAAGTTAAGTGTTCTAGTAGCTACGTTCTTTTCTTTATCACATTCATTACGAATCCTGTTCCAGACTTCGCGCCAGTCGGCGTGTGTGTACGTGTGCCCTCTCGGCTACCCGTCTCTGTGGACTGGCTGCCTTAACAGTCCACTACAGTAACCATCAGAACGTTCAGTGCAAGCATGCAATCGTGCATTCGTTGTGTCGTACAGCTGTCGGATGTCAGTTTATGGGATGGAGTTCCATGCCTGTTGTACTTGGTCCATCAAGAAAGTGAAGGGAAGATCCAGAGTGTCTAGCAATCACACAGGCTGGTTGCAGGCACTTAGCTGGCCTGCTTGTAATAACACACGGCCATCATTGGCACCAAGTCAGAACCAGCTTTCATCAGAAAACATAACAGACTTCCACTCTGCCGCCCCATGAGCTTTCGCTTGACACCACTGAAGTTGCAAAAGGCTGTGGTATGGGGTCGTTGGGATGCACGCTGCAGGGAATTTGATTCGGATCTGTCCTTCAAGTAACCGATTTGTAACAGTAGTTTTGTAATTTGGTGCCAACTGCTGCTCAAATTGCTGCTGGAGATGCAGTACGGTGCGATACAGTCATTCGCTGATTACGATTGTCTTCCCTTTCAATACTGGCACTTGGCCACCCGGAGCCCGCTTTTTTCCGACCGTATATTCTTTTGCAAGCAGTCATGCACAGAGGCTACATTCCTGCAGATCTGTCTGCAGGATCGCAGAAGGTACATTCAGCTTCTCGTAGCGCTATTACACGACCTCGAGTCTGATTAAAGGCATTCTTGACTAACATCAACTCACTACGTCCAGTGTCAAAGGTATCTAACGCTGACGACCGTTACAAAATATGTTTAAACGTTCCTAATTTGATTCTTGAAATTATCCCGGCGTAAAGAGTACTCCATGAAATTTCCGAATTGCAGCCGGATAACCTCGACTTCTTGCCACGATACTACGGCTGAAAACCATTCAGCCATCTTAAGGTGGGTGTTTTGCACTGGAGATTGCTACTTCAAATCGCAGCCTTTATGCGAAAAACTGGCGCGAAGACACTGGCGCGAAGACGCTTGCGCAAAGACAACCCGCAACATGAGCGACCGTTTCCTTAATAACTGAATCCCAGAAGGACCTCGTCGAGGCCAAGATTTCCGTGGCAACGTAATCCATGGAATGTCCCGTGGAGATACAATGCTCGATTATGGCTGCGAAAGGCGAGTGTGGCGATCATGTTCAACACATCTTTCACGCACTATGGGGCATACCGTCTACCGTAAGCCCACTCATACATACCTGTATTTGCAGGTGTCTATCTGCCACCAGCCATCACAAACTATGGGCCTCCTTCAATTTTTGGTTCAATGGACATGTTGTGTCTGATGGTGACAGCCTTGAAAACGAGCTGAAAACCTACAATTAGTGTTCAGAGATAATGGATATTCTCCACATCATATCACCAAAGCTTTTAAGGAAGCAGAAATGTGACCATCCACGTTATCGAGAGGAGAAGGAGCGGTTCAAGTCTGGGGCGTTCCTTCCCTATGTCGACGATATTTATTCGAAATCATGCAGAATTTTAAGAAAACATCCAATCAAAGTAATCTTCCGACCACCTACCATGGTGAGTCAAATGAAAAACTTAAATTTGTAATAAGAAATCGAAATCTCGCTTCGATATCCTGTAAGTTGGTAAGCCTGCTACAAATAGCGTGCAGAATGGCCTGTAGCTGGCAGCATAGTGCAGATGCACACATGCCGTCGAAGTATCGATATAAAGATGGCCGCCCCACTTGCGACTTGCACCAGGGAAGAACAGCGTTCTGTTATTCGGTTTTTGCGTAGTGAAGGTGTGAAACCTATTGAAATTCATCGACGAATGAACGTTCAGTACGGTGATGCAATTTTGTCAAGTTCGCAAATGGTGTGACTTCAGTGGAAGATGCTCCTCGCCCAGGTCAGGCACAACGAGTTGTGACTCCACAGAACATAGCAGCAGTTGGAGCTATAGTGAAGGAAAACCGCCGAGTGACACTGAATGACATTGCAGCATGTTTACAGATTAGTCATGGGTCAACATACCACATTGTGCATGATGTGCTCCAGTTTCATAATGTGTCTGCAAGATGGGTACGACGGCAGCTGACTTCTGAAATGAGAGGACGAGGTTTGATGCCTGTGAAGAACTTCTTTGGCGCTTTCCTTGCAAGAATCGTTACTGGGGATGAAACCTGGGTTCCTTTCCACCAACCGGAAAGAAGAGAGCGAGCAAGAAATGGCGCCATTCCTCATCGCCAAAGTGATTTCCATATATTTGGACTACTCAAAGACGCAATGGGAGGAAAGAAGTTCCCTTCTGATGAAGAGTTACGCCACGCGGCGCATGAGTGGTTGCGCGGGCTACCAAAAGAATTTTGTTCTAAAGGAATTTATGCACTTTGTAAGCGCTGGAGGACTTGCATTGAGCACGGAGGAGATTACGTTGAAAAGTGATACAGCTTTGTACCATTTCTGCGCAATAAATAATATTTAAGAAATACATTTATTCATTTGACTCACCCTCGTACAAAGATGTGTTCTCTTCCGGCAAAGGACGATCTGGGATTGCGGAAGGCTGGAATCTGCAGAATACCTTGCCAGTGCTGCAGAGCGTTCATTGACCAAACAATGCACACAGTGCGTCGGAGATGTGTTGAACATGGTCGCCATACTCACCTTTTGCAACCCACAAAGTCAGCCATTGCTGTGCATTATATCTCCACTGGACATTACACGGATTACTCCGCCATGGAAATATTTTCCTCGAAGAGATCCTTTTAGAATTCGATTATTGAGGAATCGGTGGGAATACATTTAGCGCAAGATCTTATTAAAATGATGGCGGCTTTCTACAGGATAAGGCGTGGGACCCGGAGATATCTTTAAATTTTTCAGAAATAAGACGTTTGATGACCAATGACATGTTCAGCGATATTTAATTTCATTCATTTTGATTCCTGAATTTTAACTCCGCAAATGTACATTCCGACAGAGAATGCATGTAGTATCCCATTACGCATGCGCCTGCACGCCATCGATGCAGCACTATTCGAAAAGGGTGCGCAACTCGACAGAGGACGCTCATGTAGAGGTTGTGTTTGCGCATGTGTCTTCACGAAAATTTTTTTGTGTAATGGTAGCGATGTGAACGAGCAATCTCCATCTCGAGGACTGGATCCGTTCAAATTACAAATTGGAAGGTTCCGCCGCCTGGGCTACTCTCAAGGTGCAACCGACGTTTTTGGAAGAGCACCCCACCACCCACCACCCCGCTTCGCTGTCTGCCACTGCTGTCTGTCCGCAGGCCGCCGTCGCTGCTCGCCGCCAGCACCCAGTGCTCGCCGCCGCCACCACCTCTGCCTGGTGCTCCCTGTCACCACCTGGTGCTCACCGCCACCGGCCAGTACTCGCTGCCACCACCCGGTGCTCGCTGCCGCCTCCCCTCTCTCCCCGCCCGTATTTTCCCACTTCAGTGATCCTGTCGCCAGTTGACAACGCATTCCATCATGGACACCTCCACTACCACCATCATTTTCACCTCACCTTCCCCAGCACCCACCTTTATATCGCTTTATATCGTGGAGTGCCTTCTATAGGCTTAGCCCAACTACTCCAGTTCCCCTCCTCCTAGTCTCCTCCTCTTCTATCTCCTCCCATCCCTGTATCCACACCTGTATGTTTCCCCTGCTCCTGCACCTTACCCCCATCCCACCGCTATCACCTGCTGGGCAGAGTTCCCCTCCCCCATCACCACCCACTCTGTTAAAACCACTCCTGCTTCCACCCCACCAGAGTCAGTGCCCATTGCTCTATAGTCGCCACCACAGAGCGCCCCTCCTCCATTGACAGTGCTGCTGCCTCTCAAGAGGAGCCTGTCTCCCACCACCTCCCCATCCAAGTAGTCCTTCTCTCTTCCTCCCAGGCCACACCCGCAAAAGAACCTCCCAAGCACCCAAGTGGTGACCTCCTCCAAAAACCACTGCCTAGCCCTCTTCCTTTTGATCCCCCCATGGACACCCTCCCACATCCCCAGCCTCCACCCTGTATACCTTCAGCCTTGCCAACACCGATCCTAAATTCCTAGATGCCTGCACGATCACCCTTGAAATCCGTACGTACATCCCAGAGCCCCCAATACATGACTTATCTACTGCAGAGACTCTGTCCTCATGAAATCCCTTATCCTTACATCCTCCTCTCCTTGTCAGCCCCAACCCCCTCAAGCCTCAACGCCATGATCACGAAACTCAGCCCTGTGGTCACAGAGGTGGAGGTGTTGGCGGAAGTGAATGACAACCCTGCCCTGGAAATCCACTCGGCCCCCTATATTTGCAACAACTCCAGCCCTACCTTCCTCATGTGTGTCTTCACCAAGTCTTCCTCATCCACAGACCACCTCCTCACTCAGGGAGCCCTGATTTTCAACTGCTGCCACACTGTTGACCCATCCCATCCCCCTCTTCAATCCTACCACTGCCAACAGTGTCTCCTCTACAACGACCACCTCACCCAAAACTGCAAGAACCCCCCCCCCCCAACCTGCCGACATTGTAAAGCCTCCCACTTCCTTTAGCAGTGTCCTAACCTCGCCTCTCCTCCTTCCTGAAACACCTGCAATGAACCCCACCCCTCCTACTCCTCCAAATGCAACACCTCCCATCAACCCTGAAGTCACTGTCCCCATTTGCCCCATCGATCAGCCCATCCACCCCAACAATTCCCTCTGCTCTCCCCCTATGAGTGAAGATATCATCCAGTTCCTGACCATCATCCTGCATAATACCCACACCTTCCAGCTCCCACACACCCACCAGCAGATCTCCCTTGCCAACTGCTCCATCTTCCATTTGAATGTCTATGCTACCTACTCCTACAACCAAGCCCACTTTACCTTCACCCACCTAGACCCCTTCATTTAAGCCCCACTCTCCTCACCCTGCTTTCTTCCTCCCTCCCACCTCCTGGCAAATCAACAGTATCAGCTCCTATACCTAAAAATTTGCTCCCTCCCTGTCAACTAATACATGCATATCCTGTCCCAGTACAACGTTGACTCCTTCATCCCTAATGAAACCTTCTTCCTACCTCATTATATTATTTACACCTCTCTGTATCTCCGTCATCTCACTCACAAACCCTTCCCCTCGCACAAGGCAGGGTCGCTATTGGCCACGTGAAGCATCTCTCTGTCTGGCCACAACCCTTACTCAATGAACTGATCAAATACCATCTCGCCGTCTAGGGTGGCCGAGCCGTTCTAGGTGCTACTGTCTGGAACCGCGCGACCGCTACAGTTGCAGGTTCGAATCCTGCCTCGGGCATGGATGTGTGTGATGTCCTTAGGTTAGTTAGGTATAAGTAGTTCTATGTTCTAGGGGACTGATGACCTCAGGAGTTAAGTCCCATAGTGCTCAGAGCCATTTGAAACACCTTCTTGTCAGCACCTTTGTCCATCCCTCACCATCAGCTGTGCCACTATTTATATCTATCCTACAGCTCCTCTCCCCTATGACTTCCTTGCCCATGTTGACTGTACCTTCTCCACCTATGTGACTGCCACTGACCTCAACATCCATGGCTGTGGCGCTGCACCAGTTCCTTGCCACCTCCATGGTGACCTAGTTCCTCTCCCATAGCACAACCATCCTGAAAGTAACTTCACCCTGGATATCATCCTCACTTCCCCAAACATCCTTGGTTGTAATGCCACAGATGTCCTCGATCCCATTGGTAGTGACCACCTCCCCATCCTTCTCACCATCTCCTCCACCCAAGGGCCCCCTCCAGCCTCCTGTCCTGCTGCCCCTCCATAGTCTGTCCATGACTACTGCCACACAGACTGGGATGCCTATAGAGAATCCATTGTCTCACAGGTCGAAAGTCATCCCCTTACCTTTCACCATACAACTGGCATCTCCCATGCCTCTTCCTTTCTCCAGAATACCATCACTGATGTTGTGGGGCCCCAAATTCCTACTTATCCACCCTCATTACCCTATGCTTCCTCCACAGGCCATCCTTCTTCTCTCTCAATCCTGCAGTCTCTACCTGTGACTGGGATACACTCCTCCACCACTGGCAATTACAATGACATATCGGGAACCTCCTTCCATTAAAGAAACACCGGGACTGGCGCCAGATATGTACACGTCTCAACTACACCCTCCCTGTCAACTCCTCCAAGCCCTGGTAAGCCTTCCACTGCCTTACTGGTAGCCTTTCTGGTACCCTCTTCTGTACTACAGCCGGCCCTTCCCTGACAACCTCAGTAAGGCCAACCATTTTCCTTACCGCCTATTATTTATTTATTTATTTACACGTCAAGTTCTGTAGGACCAAATTGAGGAGCAAATCTCCAAGGTCATTGAATGTATCAGTACATGAAATTACAATATAAAAATAATAACAGATAAAAATGAATGTGTGAAGTCTTCTCCATTCCTGACGATCCCTATTTTGATTACTCTCTCTTCCATACCATCCTTGAATGCACTGATACCTCTGTTCCACCACTTGCCCACTTTGATCAGTTACCCCCTCAAACATATACATTCCCATTATTGCGCATGGCATCAATCTCGTCCTTCCACTCCAAACACAACATGTCCCTAGTCGCAATGGTGTCACCTATGCCCACCTCAAGGAATCCCCCAGTCCTTCCTGGCTGCCATTGCTACCCTGTATAACATACCCCCCTCCACCTGCTTTTACCCTGACCTCTGGAAGACTTCCCACGTCCTGTTGTTCCCTAAATCCAACAATCTTCCCTCTGACATCTCTTCCTATTCTCCCATCTGCCTCACCTTCGTTTGCAGTAAGGTCTTAGAGTCCATCCTCTCCCGCCATTTTCAGCACCACCTTAACTAGCACCACGTCCTTCCCCTTACCCAGTGTGGCTTGCAGCCCTCCTTCTCAGAAGACAACCAGCTCCTTAACCTTATCAATCTTCTTTCCCTCCCACTTAACTCCCATTGCTCCTCTATCTTTGTTTCTGTCGACCTCCAGAACACCTACGACAATGTTGGCGTCCCGGGCTCCTCTTCAAACTCCAGACCTATGCTCTCCCCATCAGTTTCGTCCTTCTCGTTGCTTCCTTCCTCTCCCATCGTCCTTTCTACGTCACTATCCACAAAACCCACTCCCATACTTTCTATCCCACTGCCAGCATGTCCCACGGCTCTGTCCTGTCCGTTCTATCTCCTGTATACTGCCGATATGCCCAAACTTCCCCCAGCTGTCCACCTCCTCCAGTTTGTTGATGACACCGCCTTCCTGGCGCTTTGTCCTACCCTTCAACGGTCCCAACATACTCTTGAAACCCAACTCGGCTAGTTCACTGCCCACCCACTCATTCTGGCTGCGTGATTTTTACCTCTCCATTTATGGTCATCCTATGCACCTCACTCCTAGCCAGAAATATTTCGGCCTCACCCTCGACTGATACCTCACCTGGACTCCCCATCTCCTTATGACCCAACACAAAGCCCACAATATACTCTTCCTCCTGAGACTTCTGTCTGGCTGGACATGGGGACTGCATCCTTCCATCATCCTTCACACCTACAGATCCTTCATTGCCCCATACTTCGCTATGCCAGCGTTGCTTGTATTTCCACCCCTACCAAATTCTATAAAGCCCTCCAAATCCTAGAATGTCTTGCACTCCACGTCGCCTTCCAAATCTGCCTTCCATTCCTCACATGACTCCTCTATGACCTCATCCCCTTCCCCCATCTTCTTCTTTTCCTCGAACACATCTGCATCCAGTACATCGTTTGCAGACTTGATGCCCCACACCCGCTGGCGTCTTCCCTATTCTCCAGTCCCAGCCCGTTGCCATGCCTTTACCATTGGGTCCCGCTCTTTCTCCACCTCCACACCCTCGATCGCCTTTCCCAACACAACTTCCAGTACCTACCCTACTGGATGATGAGCTTCGCCCTGATATCTACCCCTCCTACCAACTCTAACCCCACCTTCCCCTCCTACTCCTCAGGGCACTCTCTCCTCTGCCACTCCCCTCCCCAGAGCAGTTTTCTTCTCTTCTTTTCATTGTCATTAGCTGTAGCATCAGGAGAGGGAAAGTGATGGTAAAAGGGCGTTGGCGAATATCATTTTATTCTATTTTGCAACTCATGTCCCACACCTCGATATGCACAGTGTACCTTATCACTCATCAATTCTTACTAGTGCAGTTGACTCAGTTGTACCGTCTCTGGTTGCCAAAAATGAGCTACAAACGCATAGAAAAGGCACTCTGGAAGCAATATTAATTCAGTGAAGACAAACTACATGGTAAATACAGACAAACAACAAAGTTCATTCTATTACATACAATTAAAAATACTCAAAGAAATACATGATCGATAAAAAATTCATACATCTCTCAAAAAGAATTTTTTTTTACAATAAACATAGTCAACAGAACAATAAAATACAGGAAAAACTACTGTACTCATAATGTGGGTGTACTGTGTCAATGTGAATCTTTGGTGGCTTTACACTGACATTTCTTAACGTTTTATGGAAATGTATTTGTGCCAACACAATATGAAACAAATCTACATCGACAATTTACACATAAATAATGAATAACTATGACACCTATCCTCAATTAAAACAAAACATGAACAGGAAAAACATATTAATTAAATTAACCCTAGCTTCCAGTCGTCTAAATGATCATAGCAATTTGATGAGAAGGTCAGTTTAAATAACTTTGAGTGAATAAAAAATGTAGTAAAGTGAATAAATAGCGATGATAATACATTGTGAAAGACGGTTAAAACAGATGAATCTTATTTCTCTAAAGGTCAACATTTGTAAATCATAAGGGCTTGGAAGAAAATAAACTCCTAACTGTAATGTAAGCACGAGATTAGATATGTAAAAAAAAACATTGGTAAAAAATAAATAAAACATTCAATGAACATTTCGCTAGAGGTCAACAGCAAGCAGTCATATTAAATTAACAGTTCCTGTCTCATGAGTCTTATATTATACACAATAAAACCTACAAAGAATTTCTAACTGTATGTTCACAGAATCAAGCCATCCAACATTTTGCCCTCACCGCACACGAATTATTGTTTACGAGGACATCATCAAACAAGTTAAGCGAAGTTCAGAGTTGAGATCACAAGGACTTTCGGATTGTCGCTCAATACATTCCTTTAACTAAGGTTTGTGCAACATTTTTGGTATTTTTCGATATAATTTTTTTCTTTACTTTGAACCTGGTTTTCTTTGTTTTTGTGATTCCATATTCAACCATGTTCCTTCCCTATTTAAATTATTCATTGTTGCTTTCCGACTTACCCAGTGATTTCTGTATGTAAATTATGGAAATGAGATGTACTTTCTTTGGTACAAGTTATACATGCCATGATATTGCACTTCAAGTCGCTTTCCATACCATATAGAACACACACCGTTTCTTTGCTTGCTTACACTGTTTAACATACAAGTTTTAAAATTATTTCTAGAGATAGTTTCGGACATCATTTTAAAATTGATTGAAATTTCTTGTGTCAAACAGAAAACGTGGTAAGACATGGGCTTGTATGTCACACGACTCGTAAATACCGAGTCGTTGCATTCGATACTTCTCTTAAGTTGCAGGAATTGAGAGAGATCGGTCGCAATCAACAAGGGTTAGAAAGTGATGCGATATCGTGGTGTTCCTTTCGTGGTGCCACACAGCCATCCAAGTGGTACAGATGAGGGCTGCCACCCAACCGATTGCTAATAGTGTACTATTAAATACTCCTACATGTCACAATTCCTTCCCACCCTCTTCCTGCAGGATGATGATTACAGATACTTCTGCGTAAAGGATTGAATAATGAATAACTGATCTATACAACGAAGATTTCAACTTTTGTCATGTGTGATTCTTTGCCAGACACTTGAACGATTAGTAGAGGTAATGTGTTATGCCTGATGTTTCCTTCTGCAGCGAGTACGAATTTTGAAGCTTATAACATAACACATGAGATTGGAATCATCACTTGAATAAATTCTAAATCATGTAGATTTCCTTACTTTCATTAAATTATAAGTAGTAATCCTACTTTTCTTGATTTAATGAGTAAACTGAACGCATATAGATGTTGGTTTGTGGGATTGAAGGGGCCAGACCATATAGAGGCGAGCCTGTTATTCTGGTACGGTTGGGACTATAAACTGGAACAGATTGTCGTGAGTTTCATACTGGAATAGCGGGAAGCGTACTTGTTATTGCACAATCCAGTGAGTACCACGCAGGAAAGAAAAAGATAGAAAAGGTTCATTATCCTCTTGCATGTTAATTCTTCTTGCAGTGACATAGCTCTCACCCCATGTCCTACTACATTTCCCATTTCATAAAACTGTTTTCAAGTTCGTTTCCTTTGTACAGTTCTTCTGTAAATTCCTTCCACTTTTCAGTGTTTCCTACTTTGTTTAGCACTGGCTTGCCATCTGAGTTCTTGATATTCATAAAGTCACTTCTCTTTTCACTGAAGGGTTCTATAATTTCCTACAGCTGGCATATATTTCTACAATAGTTTTGCATCCCTCTACAACTTTGCTTTCTGCTCTAGCCATTCCTCATTTGCCATTTTGCTGCCAGCATCTATGTACGAAGGGGCCATAGTCATGGAGAGTTACGTCACGACCCGTGCTACACCAGCCCGTGACGATGGATTGTGTTTGCCCAGTAACGGCTTTCAGCGCTGCTACTTTCGTCAATAATGCATCACTCAACTTCTTCTTCTCCCAATAACCCGCCTGTCTGTCTCTTCAAGGCTTCAATCGTATCGTGCAAAGACGCTGCACAAGTTTCTGGCATTTACGTAACCTCCATCTGCTGTAGTTTGAAGAAACAATAAGGAAACTGAACCCATAATGCACAAATAAAAGACAAACTACGCTTACCCTTGCCCCATATCATATCTCAACGGCAGCTTGTGCGCCGCTGTACCGCGTGGCCAGACCTTCTACGTATGTTACATATGGTTGACACAGCCTAAATATACACTCCTGGAAATGGAAAAAAGAACACATTGACACCGGTGTGTCAGACCCACCATACTTGCTCCGGACACTGCGAGAGGGCTGTACAAGCTGATCACACGCACGGCACAGCGGACACACCAGGAACCGCGGTGTTGGCCGTCGAATGGCGCTAGCTGCGCGGCATTTGTGCACCGCCGCCGTCAGTGTCAGCCAGTTTGCCGTGGCATACGGAGCTCCATCGCAGTCTTTAACACTGGTAGCATGCCGCGACAGCGTGGACGTGAACCGTATGTGCAGTTGACGGACTTTGAGCGAGGGCGTATAGTGGGCATGTGGGAGGCCGGGTGGACGTACCGCCGAATTGCTCAACACGTGGGGCGTGAGGTCTCCACAGTACATCGATGTTGTCGCCAGTGGTCGGCGGAAGGTGCACGTGCCCGTCGACCTGGGACCGGACCGCAGCGACGCACGGATGCACGCCAAGACCGTAGGATCCTACGCAGTGCCGTAGGGGACCGCACCGCCACTTCCCAGCAAATTAGGGACACTGTTGCTCCTGGGGTATCAGCGAGGACCATTCGCAACCGTCTCCATGAAGCTGGGCTACGGTCCCGCACACCGTTAGGCCGTCTTCCGCTCACGCCCCAACATCGTGCAGCCCGCCTCCAGTGGTGTCGCGACAGGCGTGAATGGAGGGACAAATGGAGACGTGTCGTCTTCAGCGATGAGAGTCGCTTCTGCCTTGGTGCCAATGATGGTCGTATGCGTGTTTGGCGCCGTGCAGGTGAGCGCCACAATCAGGACTGCATACGACCGAGGCACACAGGGCCAACACCCGGAATCATGGTGTGGGGAGCGATCTCCTACACTGGCCGTACACCACTGGTGATCGTCGAGGAGACACTGAATAGTGCACGGTACATCCAAACCGTCATCGAACCCATCGTTCTACCATTCCTAGACCGGCAAGGGAACTTGCTGTTCCAACAGGACAATGCACGTCCGCATGTATCCCGTGCCACCCAACGTGCTCTAGAAGGTGTAAGTCAACTACCCTGGCCGGCAAGATCTCCGGATCTGTCCCCCATTGAGCATGTTTGGGACTGGATGAAGCGTCGTCTCACGCGGTCTGCACGTCCAGCACGAACGCTGGTCCAACTGAGGCGCCAGGTGGAAATGGCATGGCAAGCCGTTCCACAGGACTACATCCAGCATCTCTACGATCGTCTCCATGGGAGAATAGCAGCCTGCATTGCTGCGAAAGGTGGATGTACACTGTACTAGTGCCGACATTGTGCATGCTCTGTTCCCTGTGTCTATGTGCCTGTGGTTCTGTCAGTGCGATCATGTGATGTATCTGACCCCAGGAATGTGTCAATAAAGTTTCCCCTTCCTGGGACAATGAATTCACGGTGTTCTTATTTCAATTTCCAGGAGTGTACAATATCTCGTGTCCAGACAAATTACATGTGGGCACCTCACCGGCTGGAGGTAAATTTCCTTACAATTTCCTCATGACTGAGACAGGTCCTCAGGCTCCTGTAACTTAGCAAATGATAGTTTCAAGAACATGTGGCAATCATGACGCTCGACGATGGCCGTAAAAAAGACCAAGAAAAGACACTCACTGCACCACATAGTGGTGAAATGCACACTGTAGCAGTTGAACTTGAGTAGGAGCTGGACAGACAGTGTCAGCTACTGGTGCTATACACATGCGGGTGTGGGACCTGGAGTAGAAATCTCCACTACTGGCAGCCACTTACTCACACAAAATACAGAGGGCTGCACCTTGGCCTCTACACTCGTTATGATAGTGTCTTGTGCGACAGTAGGATCTGTCGAATGCCTGAAAAATGCCTGAAACAAGTACAGTGTCCTCTTCTCCAGATCATCGGCAGTGAGGCGAGCCAGAAGAGACTCGCCAGCTAGTCTTTGCTGCCTCAACTCACTTCTGACACCAGTGTAAAGATGCACAGGACTCCACTGCCTGTGATCGGATTCGAACATGGGTTCTCTGCCGGGCGTGAGGAAGTGGATGGTGACGGTGTGTCCATGGATGTCTCCTGAAGGCAGGATAACAACATTTACTGTTCAACAGCAATACATTAGTTGTTTCCCCTCTGGGCGAGGTTTATCTTCCGCTCGTAATATTGTCGGCAGAGACTCCTGGCTTTAGCTAACTTAATCGCTGCAATCATTCGACCCTCTACACAACTGTGTCATGCGTTGAATATGCTTAGTGAGTTACAAATGTTATGTAACATGCCTTTTACACTAACATCAAAAAAAGTTTTCCATCACCCCGCTTCCCAGAACGCCTGAAGATAGACGTTGACTGCGGATATTATATCACAGGCACAGTCCCTTTGACTGTTCATAGACGTCACTAAACCCGCCCAAAGATGTAAACAACCATTCACGAGCAGCGCCTATTAGACGAAGGGGGACCGACAGTCGATCAGTCCCAGTCATTCCAACAGGAAGGAGGTACACAGCTCGTGTTGTCTGTACTTCAACCATGCCTAGACGGTCAATACCGCTGTTCGATCGCGTTCGGATTGTTACGTGAACTTAGAACTACTTAAACCTAACTATCCTAAGGACATCACACACATCCATGCCCAAGGCAGGATTCGAACATGCGACCGGAGCGGTCGCGCGGTTCCGGCCGGCCAACAAGGGAAATGTCCAGGCGTCTCGGAGTGAACCAAAAAGGTGTTGTTCGAACATGGAGGAGATAGAGAGAGACACGAAATGTCGATAACATGCCTCACTGAGGCCGCCCAAGGGCTACCACTGCAGTGGATGACCGCTACCTACGGATTATGGCTCGGAGGAACTCTGACAGCAACGCCACCATCTTGAATAATGCTTTTCGTGCAGCCACAGGACGTCGTATTACGACTCAAACTGTGCGCAATAGGCTGCATTATGTGCAGCTTCACTCCCGACGTCCATAGCGAAGTCCATATTTGCACTCACGACACCAGGCAGCGCCGTGCAGATGGGCCAAACAACATGCCGAGTGGACCGCTCAGAACTGGCATCACGTTCTCTTCACCGATGAGTGTCGCACTTGCCTTCAACCAGACAATCGTCGGAGACGAATTTGGAGGCAACCCGGTCGGGCTGTAAGCCTTAGATGCACTTTCCAGCGAGTGCAGCAAGATGGAGGTTTCCTGCTGTTTTGGGGTGGCATTATGTGGGGCAGACGTACGCCGCTGGTGGTCACGGAAGGCGCCGTAACAGCTGTACGATACGTGAATGCCATACTCGAACCGATAGTGCAACCATACCGGCAGCATATTGGCGAGGAATTCGTCTTCATGGACGACAATTCTCGCCTTCTTCGTGCACATATTGTGAATGACTTCCTTCAGGATAACGACATATCTCGACGGGAGTGGCCAGCATGATTTCCAGACATGAACCCTATGCCTGGGATAGATTGAAAAGGGCTGTTTACGGACGACATGACTCACCAACCACTCTGAGGGATCTACGCCGAATCGCCGTTGAGGTATGGGACAATCTGGACCAACAGTACGTTTCTTGCCATTGCCAGTCTACATTTTAGATCCCCTCTACTTCAGTCATCATCAGTTATGTTGCTACCCAAATAGCAAAACTCATCTACTGCTTTAAGTGCCCCGGTTCCTAATCTAATTCCCACAGCATCACCAATTTAATTAATTCGACTCCATTCCTTTACCTATGTTTTGCTTTTGTTGATGTTCGTGTTATCTCCTCATTTCAAGATACTGTCCATTCCATTCAACTGCAGTTTCGATTTTTTTTTTGCTGCATCTGATAGAATTTTAATAAATGAAGAATTCCTTACTTCTTCTCCCTGGATTTTAACACCTATTCCAAATTTTGCTTTTGTTTCCTTTACTCCTTGTTCAATGTACAGATTGAATACCATCGAGGATAGGCTACAATCTTGCCTCACCCAATCTCAACAGCTGCTTACCTTTCATGTCCCTGGACTCCTATAACTGTCGTCAGTTTCTGTACAGGTTGAAATAGCCTTTCGCCCCCTATATTTTACCCCTGCTACCTTCATAATTTCAAAGAGAGTATTCGAGTCAGCATTGTCAAAAGCTTTTTCTAAGTCTACAAATGCTATAAACGCAGGTTTGCCTTTCCGTAACCTATCTCCTAAGAACAGTCGTAGTATCAGTATTGCCTCACTTGTTGCTACACTTCTCCGGTATCCAAACTGGTCTTCTCCGTGTTCGGTTTCTACTAGTTTTTCCATTTTTCTGTAAAGAATTACTCTTAGTATTTTGCAACCATGACTTGTTAAACTGTAGTTCAGTAATATTCACATCTGTTGGCACCTGCTTTCTCTGGAATCGGAATTATTTTAATAACTGTCCAGGTGGAAAACGTTGTCCTTTCTAAAATACTGCAGGACTGTGGACGCAAGTAAACAGAAGATAATTCCATTTTTCTGTAAAGAATTCCTGTTAGTATTTTGCAACCATGACTTGTTAAGCTGGTAGTTCAGTAATATTCACATCTGTCGGCACCTGCTTTCTCTGGAATTGGAATTATTTTAATAACTGTCCAGGTGGAAAATATTGTCCTTTATAAAGTACTGCAGGACTGTGGATGCAAGTAAACAGAAGATAATAAAGCTATGATAGACACAAATGACCCGTAGATTGTGGTCGCCGTCAGCAAGCGCTTACGCATTAATTTCTCGCAGATAGCTAAAAGTTTGTGAGACAGCAGAAACTGTCCACTTAACTAGCAGCAGACTCCAAATAATAATGAACACTTTTTTCCTCTGTGAAATCTGACGCCGAAACGCCTACGTCCGGGTCTCGTCGAGGGCGCGGACTTTTCCAAACGTGGGAGGGGGTGGCCTCTCTGAGCAGAGGCGGATCGCAACCCCCCCTCCCTGCCCTGTGCCCTGTCGCTGCAGACAATCCGCCATTAACGAGCGTCATTACTGGCGACTCCTCGTAATTTCCCAACGGGTGGGCGGAAAAGGCGCCGTTCCGCCTCTTCTACGTTACAAGAGTTGCGCATAATGGCAACCTTCACAGGACGGGCCGAATTAGGCAGGCTCTTCATCGCATCTACATGCTTAGCAGTGTGATATTATGGATCTATCGTGAAGGCGTCTTGATTTTATTCATATGAACGACTTGGGACGAGGGATACATTTAACACTGGCTAACAAAAAATGCTCATATTCCCAACGAGACATCCACCTTCAATTGGTGTCAGTGACTCACTCTTGTTGATGGTACGGTTTCTTTCAATAGGTAAGATGCTGGTTCCTACATGTCAGTAATGACTTAATAGGAATTTCAGTAGCTTAGCAATTAACACCTGTAATCGGTCACGCTCAATACGTCTGCTTCTATGTCTGTCTGTCTGTCTGCCTGTCTCTCTCTCTCACTGCGTGTGTTTGTGTGTGTGTGTGTGTGTGTGTGTGTGTTGCTGGTTGGCTCGGTTTTTTATGATCATTTTCAGCAGACAAAACATAAATATTCAAATCCCTTTTCGTTACTGCATTATAACATGTATTTACATTCCGCCCACGTTTCGCCTTTTATATAAAATGCTCATCAGCGAGTTTTTCTGCAATAATATAGTTTTGCTTGTACTTGCTATTCTTACAGATTGAAAAAACAATTCACACCACAAATTTTACGTGAATAAAATATTACAAACAGTAAGTCGCCTGTCCTGTCAAAATTTGCGTTTCCTGTCATCTCGTCGTAGGTCAGATAAGATGCTTCCGCTTCTCGTACGGTAATTCAGCTCATATTCACATAGGGATCTTCGGATTTTCTTGTTTTCACACTTCGTTTTTTTTGTTAGTTGTGTGATATGAAACACTAACTGCTTATCCGGCAAAATTGCTGTACGAGAACTGTGAAGATTTTTGTCGCAAAACGGTCCGTTCACTTGATTTCTTTGATCTTGTTTGTGTATATGTCACCAACCTGTGATTTTCTTGTCGGATTATAAAGTGTTTGTGCTGTTTATTGATTTGCCTCATACACTCTTTGTGTCGGTTGTCGAAAGTTCAGTCTCTTATCATATACACAAAACCAAGACAAAAAAGGAAACCATTTAAATGGCTAGTGACCTTTGCAGACAAGATTTCTTCGAAATAACCACTAAGCCAAAACTCCAGTCATCTAAACACCTAGACCACTCCCGATCCTTTACCCAATCCCTAACTGCTATTTTATGCACATTCACCATTCTGCAACCTTCACCCCCAACACCCACAACTCCACTCTCACAATGCCGTAACATTATGTTAGCATCTCTGTAATATACGTGTGTGCACGTGTGTTTTCTTTTAGAAAACAATATATGTATTACACACACTCGAACAACCATACACGCACACAGACAAGCACGCACTCACACACACACACACACACACACACACACACACACACACACACACACAAACGTGCGAATGCCTGTGAATATAGGTAAGGGAGAAACAGACATGTTAGTAACACTTATATGCACTATGTTATCAAAAGTATCCGGACACCTAATATTGGACATTAATATGGCTTGTGTCCACAATTCGCCTTAACAATGGATTTAACTCTGCTCAGGAGACTTTCAATGAGGTTGAAAGGTTACCCTGTGGGAACTACACTCCTGGAAATTGAAATAAGAACACCATGAATTCATTGTCCCAGGAAGGGGAAACTTTATTGACACATTCCTGGGGTCAGATACATCACATGATCACACTGACAGAACCACAGGCACATAGACACAGGCAACAGAGCATGCACAATGTCGGCACTAGTACAGTGTACATCCACCTTTCGCAGCAATGCAGGCTGCTATTCTCCCATGGAGACGATCGTAGAGATGCTGGATGTAGTCCTGTGGAACGGCTTGCCATGCCATTTCCACCTGGCGCCTCAGTTGGACCAGCGTTCGTGCTGGACGTGCAGACCGCGTGAGACGACGCTTCATCCAGTCCCAAACATGCTCAATGGGGGACAGATCCGGAGATCTTGCTGGCCAGGGTAGTTGACTTACACCTTCTAGAGCACGTTGGGTGGCACGGGATACATGCGGACGTGCATTGTCCTGTTGGAACAGCAAGTTCCCTTGCCGGTCTAGGAATGGTAGAACGATGGGTTCGATGACGGTTTGGATGTACCGTGCACTATTCAGTGTCCCCTCGACGATCACCAGTGGTGTACGGCCAGTGTAGGAGATCGCTCCCCACACCATGATGCCGGGTGTTGGCCCTGTGTGCCTCGGTCGTATGCAGTCCTGATTGTGGCGCTCACCTGCACGGCGCCAAACACGCATACGACCATCATTGGCACCAAGGCAGAAGCGACTCTCATCGCTGAAGACGACACGTCTCCATTTGTCCCTCCATTCACGCCTGTCGCGACACCACTGGAGGCGGGCTGCATGATGTTGGGGCGTGAGCGGAAGACGGCCTAACGGTGTGCGGGACCGTAGCCCAGCTTCATGGAGACGGTTGCGAATGGTCCTCGCCGATACCCCAGGAGCAACAGTGTCCCTAATTTGCTGGGAAGTGGCGGTGCGGTCCCTTACGGCACTGCGTAGGATCCTACGGTCTTGGCGTGCATCCGTGCGTCGCTGCGGTCCGGTCCCAGGTCGACGGGCACGTGCACCTTCCGCCGACCACTGGCGACAACATCGATGTACTGTGGAGACCTCACGCCCCACGTGTTGAGCAATTCGGCGGTACGTCCACCCGGCCTCCCGCATGCCCACTATACGCCCTCGCTCAAAGTCCGTCAACTGCACGTACGGTTCACGTCCACGCTGTCGCGGCATGCTACCAGTGTTAAAGACTGCGATGGAGCTCCGTATGCCACGGCAAACTGGCTGACACTGACGGCGGCGGTGCACAAATGCTGCGCAGCTAGCGCCATTCGACGGCCAACACCGCGGTTCCTGGTGTGTCCGCTGTGCCGTGCGTGTGATCATTGCTTGTACAGCCCTCTCGCAGTGCCTGGAGCAAGTATGGTGAGTCTGACACACCGGTGTCAATGTGTTCTTTTTTCCAAATCCAGGAGTGTATATGAAATGATTGAGAATGAATGCAAAATTTAGTTTACTAACAACATTCCTACATCTACATCTACATGAATACTCTGCAAATCACATTCAAGTGCCTGCAGAGAGTTCATCGAACCACCTTCACAATTCTCTATTATTCCAATCTCGGGTCGTTCGCGGATATATTTCCCTTATTTTATCATGGTGATCGCTCCTCCCTATGTAAGTCGGTCTCGACAAAATATGTTCGCATTCGGAGGAGAAAGTTGGTGATTGGAAATTGGTGAGGAGATTCCGTCGCAACGAGAATCACCTTTCTTTTAACGATTTCCAGCCCAAATCTTGTATCATTTCTGTGACACTCTCTCCCATATTTCGCGATAATACAAAACGTTCTGCCTTTCTTTGAACGTTTCCTATGTACTCAGTCAGTCCTATCTGGTAAGGACCTCACACCGCGCAGCAGTATTCTAAAAGAGGACGGCCAAGCGTAATGTAGGTAGTCTACTTAGTAGGTCTGTTACATTTTGTAAGTGTCCTGCCAATAAAACGCAGTTTTTGGTTAGCCTTCCCCACAACATTTTCTGTATGTTCCGTCCAATTTAAGTTGTTCGTAATTGTAATACCTAGGTATTTAGTTGAATTTACGGCTTTTAGATTAGACTGATTTATGGTGTAACCGAAGTTGAACGAGTCCCTTTTAGCACTCACGTGGATGACCTCACCCTTTTCGTTATTTAGGGTCAACTGCCACTTTTAGCACCATCCAGATATCTTTTCTAAATCGTTTTGTAGTTTGTTTTGATATTCTGATGACTTTATTAGTCGATAAATGACAGTGTCATCTGCAAACAACCAAAGACGGCTGCTCAGATTGTCTCCAAAATGGTTTATATAGATAAGGAACAGCAAAGGCGTATAACACTACCTTGGAGAACGCCAGAAGTCTGTTTTACTCGATGACTTTCCGTCAGTTACTACGAACTGTGACCTCTCTGACAGGAAATCACAAATCCAATCACATAACTGGGGCGATATTCCATAAGCACGCAATTTCACTACGTGCCGCTTGTGTGGTACAGTGTCAAAAGCCTTCTGGAAATCCAGAAATACGGAATCGATCTGAAATCCGTTGTCAATAGTACTCAACACTTCATGTGAATAAAGAGCTAGCTGTGTTTCACAGGAACGATGTTTTCTAAACCCATGTTGACTGTGTATCAATAGACCGTTTTCTTCGAGGTAATTCATAATGTTCGAACACAATACATGTTCTAAAATCCTGGTGCATATCGACGTTAACTATATGGGCCTGTAATTTATTGGATTACTTCTACCACATTTCTTGAATATTGGTGTGACTTGTGTTTTGTTTTCCCAAAACAAAGACAGACGTAAAGCATGCTAATCAAGTTATTGATTGAATACTGTAAACAAATAACAGATAGTTTAAGAGTACAATGGACAAGGGTCCTGGGTGGCAGAAGTGAGTCAAGTACTCTAGCACTATAAATGTGGATAACGCAATCTGAATTGATCTGGCGATGAGCAGACTTTGATTGATCAAATCTACTGTGGTTTCACTACATAAGTGCAGCTGAGACCAAGTGGCGATTGAGATCTGTACACCCTGACAATGCTGGAGCAGCAGTACGTTACCCTGTTTGCTTTGTGCGGCGATGTAACTTGCAGCTGGTGCGATGGCTGTGGCGGAGGTGAGACGTGAGGCGGCACCTGTGAATCGATCGCGACTATGAGAGAAATGCAAAAATCTCACGGTCTAGCGATCAGTTAGACGAATCGCAATTTACTCTCTTCCAGAGCCCTGATGTCACAGTAGATTTGAGTGTATGACACACCAGTTCACTGGTCGTACCAAGGACCAAATTCGTTCACTTATACGACAGAGGTCACAAGGACACCAAACGTTAAGACTACTAAACCAAAAGCGAAGAAGTGTGCCATCAGAAAATGACTAGTTCGAGACGCTTGAAGTCAGACTATCGGTACAGTAAGAAATTCACCACAAGCTCCTCAGTGTAAACTACTCGCAAGTGAGGTTAGTCTCAGGACAGGTCCCACGCACCAACCACACATGCCAGAGCTTCGACCAGAAGACTTCTTACCAGACCGAAGTCCAGCACCCGAGTGCCTCACACCTCTTCAGAAATAATTCCGTTTTCCCGCAAAGTACATGAAGGACACTGCCTTCACACCATCTTGAGCCAGTCATAGGGCTCTAGAGGCGCTAAATCTCCCCTCCCACATGACAGCACAAACTCATGTCGAAAGAGGGCGAGAGTTACGAAACCTGCATCTCTGGAAAAAAAGGAAACCGTCATTTACTGGCTTTTTTAAGTTTTCGTGGAGGGGGAAGATGATTTTCTCCAGAGCCATGTCGCTTCCCACAGCAACAAGCGAACAGATACAGTCTTAAAGATTTTCATGTAAATCTCCTGTGCCTTGAAGCTTGTTAGTCCTAGGTATGAGGTGTAATAAAGATTCTACCTTCAAACTTTTCTCAGACGCTGGAGTTTCTTATACAACCGAGGCTGCCGATAGAAGTGAGTCACAGGCGCATTTACAGTATTGGCAAACACGAAAACTTTTGAATTTTTCATTATGCTTGGGTATGAACACAATGCCCAGTTTATGACGCATTCCTTCAGTCCATTGCCCCAGCCCAGGCTTTGGCTGGGGCCAATACAGGTATCACAGCATTGTTCTGCTGGAGACCTGTCTTGATGAGGGGCTGCTCTGTCTGCCCTGTACCGCTGTGGGCCTGTCTGGCAAAATCTGCTGAGGAATGGGCTCGCCGCCAATTGCTTCCTACTCCCAACATGCCGTTCCTGTGAGCTAAGAACCATAAAAATACCTCAAGCCTTTAGCGCACTACCAGGCTCCATCAACAACTGCTCAGGCCTGCTAGAGTCTCGCTCAAGGTGCGTCAGGTTGTATTAAAATTTTTAATAGTTTTCCGTATATGAAAAATAGATGAGAGAGTAACTAGTCCTCTCTCAAGGTGTCTGAATGAAATTGGAGGATTGGCAGCACATTCTTTCTCGAGAGCACTACCCACAAAAGGTAGTGGTGCTGCACACTGCCGCTGGAAAGAAGTTAGCGTTCTAACTCATCCCAAAGGTGATCCAGTTGCTCCAGGTCAAGACTCCGGGCAGGCTACTTCATTTCAGTAACATTACTGTCCACAAACCTTTGCCTCACATATGTTACATTACAACAGGGTGCTCGGTCATGCAGATCAAACAGTCGTCGTCTTCAAACTGCAACTGTACTGTACGCAGCACACAAAGCTATAAAATGTGTTCGCATTCTGCCGTATTTAGCATATTCTTAAGCGCAAAAAGCTGACCACACCCTAATCATGAGAAGGACACCTGTACCGCAACAAAATGTTCAAATGTCTGTGAAATCTTATGGGACTTAACTGCTAAAGTCATCAGTGCCTAAGCTTACACACTTCTTAACCTACGAGGGTGAGTCAAATGAAAACCTTAAATATTTTTTTAAATATTATTTACAGTACAGAAGTGGTACAAAGCTGTATCACTTTTCAACATAATCTCCTCCACGCTCAATGCAAGTCCTCCAGTGCTTACAAAGCGCAAAAATTCGTTTAGAAAAAAATTATTTTGGTAGTCCGCACAAC
Organism: Schistocerca nitens; assembly: GCF_023898315.1. NCBI lineage: Eukaryota > Metazoa > Arthropoda > Insecta > Orthoptera > Acrididae > Schistocerca > Schistocerca nitens. Next base: position 556,343,889 of record NC_064615.1, on the reverse strand, counting down.
CACTCAATCACTGCGTGGCGTATCTCTTCATCAGAACGGAACTTCTTTCCTAACATTGCGTCTCTGAGTGGTCCAAATATATGGAAATCACTTGGTGATGAGAAATGGCGCCTTTCCATGCTCGCTCTCTTCGTTTCCGGTTGGTGGAAGTGAACCCAGGTTTCGTCCCCAATAACGATTCTTGCAAGAAAGCCATCACCTTCTCGTTCAAAGCGCCGAAGAAGTTCTTCAAAAGCATCAACACGTCATTCTCTCATTTCAGGAGTCAGCTGCCGTGGCACCCATCTTGCAGACACTTCGTGAAACTGGAGCACATCGTGAACAATGTGGTGTGCAGACCCGTGACTAATCTGTAAACATGCTGCAATGTCATTCAGTGTCACTAGAGGGTTTTCCTTCACTGTGGCTTCAACTGCTGCAATGTTCTGTGCAGTCACAACTCGTTGTGCCTCACCTGGACGAGGAGCATCTTCCACTGAAGTCACACCATTTGCGAACTTCCTACTCCGTTCGTAGACTGACTGCTGTGACAAACATGCATCACCGTACTGAACCTTCATTCGTCGATGAATTTCAATAGGTTTCACACCTTCACTACGCAAAAACCGAATAACAGAATGCTGTTCTTCCCTGGTGCAAGTCGCAAGTGGGGTGGCCATCTTTATACTGATACTGCGACAGTAAGTTTGTATCTGCACAATGCTGCCACCTACAGGCCATTCTGCACGCTGTTTGTAGCACGCTTACCAACTTACAGGATAACGAAGCGAGATTTCGATTTGTTATTACAAATTTAAGGTTTTCATTTGACTCACCCTCGTAAATTATCCTAAGGACAAACACACACACCCATGCCCGAGGGAGGACTCGAACCTCCGCCGGGACCAGCCGCACAGTCCATGACTGCAGCGCCCTAGACCGCTCGGCTAATCCCGTGTACCGCAACACCACGTCTCCCGTGATTCAGTGTTGGAACGACACATGATGGTAGGTAACGTTCTCCAGACATTTGCCAACCCAAAGCTCCCCATCTGATTACCACAGTGCATAGCCTGATACATCGCTCAAAAGCACTAGTTTCTAGTCATCCACTGTTCAATTCCGTCGCTCTTTACAGGAACTCAGATGTTGCTTACTGTTGACTACAGAAATATGTGGCTTAATGTGCTGTCCGACCATGCTACCTCTTCTTTTTAATTCCGTAAGCATGGTTTTATGCTGCGTGGATTGATGATAGCAATTTGGAACTAGGGAGTGTTCCTTCTGCGGATTTCATGAGGTTCCTAATAACCGCCCACCACATTGCTAGACGTTCCCCGTCAGTCACTTCATGAGGTCTCCCTGGTCTTGGAACAGCAGTTGTTCCTTCGCGTTTCCACTTCACAATGACATCGACAGTCGTCTTGGGCACTCCAGTGACTAATCCACATTCGAAGTCACTGGAATCTCCTGATCCACCCATACTGTTTCTACTGCTTCTTTACTCAATACTCCTCGCCTCGTTTTAGACTGGCGGATCCTCCTCTTGTGAGATCTGGTTGTCAATTCCGCATTGCACAGGGGTGTCCCGATACTTTTATTCACATTGTGTTTATGTTACACTCGTGAAGGATTCTATAACTGATGCTGTCCTCTTAGCAGCATCTGTGGTAAAATTGGACTATAGTTGTGATGGAATGGCGATTTTATTTCGTCATGCACTAAACGGCAAATCTTGATCATCAGGGTACATTTCAGCCTTGGTAATCTTTGGTTGGATCTTCTGGATGGCGATTCTCACGTTAGAAAGTCATGAAAGAGAGTGTGAGTAAGGACGGACGTACAGGCAACCACCTGGCTACCTCTACCTGAATTTGAACTACGAATAAACCTTCACTACCACTCAACTTCTAAGTGATACATCGATTCTTCCAGCTAATTAGGTATCTCAGATGTCTTTTCTAACTTGGTGAACTGCTATTCCACAGTCAAACAACCAATTGTCTACTGTGCACAGCTTATTCAAGTAGATTTGTAACGTTGTTGTCTTTCACATACTATTTTTATTCAGCACTAAAGTTACAAGAGCACAAAGCAATTTTGTTGTATATTTTTGGGTTTTTAAAAGTTGTTCATTTTGTAAAATTTAACAGCTTTTGGGAAACCAGTGAGTTTCGAGATAGCAGCAGCACCTATAGCGATGAAGTAGTTTGTACAAATAACCAGTGTCTCATACCCTCTAGGGCCAAAGAACTGTACTCGTTCTGGTATCTGCTTCTAGCGGAGCAGCTGACAGCAGGCTTCGCGCTGTCTCTGGTGTCTTCGGTGAAGTATTTAGCGGTGTACTAGGAGCATGACGCCGTGAAATGAAGGCGGTGCAGTGGTAAACTGTGGTGTACTCTGAAGCGCCAAAGAAACTGGTATAGACAGGCATATTCAAATACAGTGATATGTAAACAGGCAGAATACGGGGCTGCGGTTGGCAGCGCCTGTGTAAAATAACAAGTGTGTGACGCAGTAGTTAGAGCGGTTTCTGCTGCTACAATGGCAGGCTATCAAGATTTAAGTGAGTTTGAACTTGGTGTTATAGTTCGTACACGAGCGATGGGACACAGCATCTCCGAGGTAGCGATGGAGTGGGTATTTTTCCATACGACAATTTCACGAGTGTACCGTGAAAATCAGGAACCCGCTAAAACATCAAATCACCAACATCGCTGCCGCCGGACAAAGATCCTGCAAGAACGGGCCCAACGACGGCTGAAGACAATTGTTCAACATGAGAGAAGTGCAACCATTCGGCAGATGGTTGTAGATTTCAGTGCTGGGCCATCAACAAATCTCAGTGTGCGACCCATTCAACGACACATCATCGATAAGGGCTTTCGGAGCCGAAGGACCAGTCGTGAACCCTTGATGGCTGCACGACACAAAGCTTTAAACTTCGCCTGGACCCATCAGCACTGTCATTGGACTGTTAATGACTGGAAATATGGTGCCTGGTCGGATGAGTCTCTTTTCAAATTGTATCGAATGGATGGACGTGTTCGGGTATGGAGACAACCTCATGTATCCATGGACCCTGCATGTCAGCAGAGGCTGTTCAAGCTGATGGAGACTCTGTAATAGTGTGGGGCGTGTGTAGTTTGAGTGACATGAGACCCCCTGATACGTCTAGATACTACTTTGACACGCGACACGTACGTAAGCATCCTGTCTGATCACCTGCATCCATTCATGTCAATTGTGGATTCTGACGGATTTGGCAATTCCAACAGGACAATGCGACACCTCGCACGTCCAGAATTGCTACACAGTGGCTCCAGGAACACTCTTCTGAGTTTAAACACTTCCGCTGCCCACAAAACTCCCAGGAATGAGCATTATTGAGCATACCTGGGATGCCTTGCAACCTGCTGTTCATAAGAGGTTTCCACTCCCTCGTACTCTACCGTTTTTGTGGACAACCCCACAGCATTTATGGTGTCAGTTCCCTCCAGCACCACTTAAGACATTAGTCGAGTACATGCCATGTCGTGTTGTGGCAATTTTGCGTGCTCGCGGGGGCCCTACACGGTATTAGGCAGGTGTTCCAGTTACTTTGGCTCTTCAGTGTAGCATGTAGCGTTCCGAAGGAGGGGTACGGATTTGAAGAATATTTAAAACATGACGCAACAGATTGTAAGATACAATGCGTCAAGAAGAAAGTTTGCAGCTCTGATGGTCTACATGTCGACGGCAGAATATTATTTGGCAGCTTTGACCCATTATTTGCTACCAGTGTATGAAGGGCTTTGTGAACTGGGAGTCGTGCGATAAACACACGAAACAGTGATTTATATTGTGGTTGCGATCGAGAATGAGCGGTTTTGTTACAAGAAAAGCATCGACTGTAGACTGAACAGTTCAGAACCGCGACAAGAACGCATGTGGGTACTTAAGGGTTATGTCGGAATGTGAAGTCGATGACAGACGACAAAACGTCACGTAGGTATTTATGTTTACACCCAAAACTCTTAGTCGGAAGCAGAGACTCAACCAACTACGACAGCGGCGTGCGACTGGCAAAGAGATATCTCTCACAATATGTCTCACTGTTACAGGGTTATAAGGGAAGCGCGCGAGGCAACTTATAAAGACATACCGAGCTTTCGGAGTGCAAGATGGCTGGGGCAATTTGGAGTAATGAGGGTGGACTCACGTATTGCTGAGGGTATTTCGACTACACTGCACAAGATTTACTGGAAAACCCGATCTTTCTCCATGTGATTTCCATGTTTCTGGATCCTGAAGAAGGACGATAGTGGGCATCGATTTGCTAAGGACGAAGAGTTATATGCCTGGGTACAATCATAATTCCGTAGGCAACAGCAAACATTGCTCCATGGACGCATTAACCACCTTGTCTCACGATGGGATAAATGTATTAAAAGTTATGGTGATTACTTTTGAAATAGTAAGCGGTTTACATACTTTTCTCCATCTGTCACGTTTTCACTTGACTGTGCCTTATAGAACTGGAGTGTGACGCGCTTACGTGTCTTAAACTCTTTCCCAGAACTCATTTTTACCGACTTAACACGAAAAGCATCTAAACTCCTTTTCTTCACAATAGACATTCCGTTGTCTACATGTAAATCTGGCGTATCATCCACTGAACATGATTTTTTTTCTGTCGACGACTTGTCGTGACGATCATTTGGCAGCAAATACAAACTAACTTTGAACTTTATAGCAGCTGTCTCTAACTCTATTTCTCAAAGTCACTGTCAATTATTTTTTGTTTTATTTTGTTTTGGTTCTTAATTTAACGCCGTAGAGTGGAGAACTCTTGTAGAAACTTACTGCAGTTAGATTAAGTAATGGTATCCGAGAGATAATATATACTTTTTTTTCCCTCTAAATTTAACTGTCTCTTTGTTTCCCTATGGCTACATGTGGGCTGACGTACAGTCATTTATAATGATAATGTTGCAGTTTCACGTAAACCGTTGGGCTCAGTGACATTGTCTCTGTTTATGTTGTTTTAACACCAATTTGAAGCAAATATCAATGATATGGCAGCATTAAAACGAGATACAAGGAGACAACATTTCGTCTGCAAGTTCCCTCTTAGCGTCTTCATTAGGCGAACAGATAAAACGCTCGCTTCGGAATTAAATGCGAATATTAAAATTTATGTATCGTTCCGAGTGATATACTTCGATCTTGTTTTATCTCGATCACCTTTTTTCTATTCCCATCAGCTCTTCCAGAAGACGTGAGGTTATCTGCTGCAAAGCATCCTCCTAAAACTCTCACTTAATTTATCTTCTTATCATAACGCTGAGAAACCAGTGATCCCTCATTTTTCCTGATCCTCTGATGTAGAAATTAATTGTCTATATCGCATCCATTTTTTGGCAGAAGGATCAATTAGTTCTGTTTAAATTCTGAGAAGGTTGGTAAAACATTTTTGTCATAATACGAGGGTGAATCAAATGAAAACCTTAAATTTGTAATAACAAATCGAAATTTCAAGCCGTTATCCTGTAAGTTGGTAAGCGTGCTACAAAACGCGTGCAGAATGGCCTGTAGGTTGCAGCATAGTGCAGATGCACACATACCGTCGTAGTATCAGTATAAAGATGGCCACCCCACTTGCGACTTGCACCAGGGAAGAACAGCGTTCTGTTATTCGGTTTTTGCGTAGTGACGGTGTGAAACCTATTGAAATTCATCGACGAATGAAGGTTCAGTACGGTGATGCATGTTTATCACAGCAACAAGTCTACGAATGGAGTCGGAAGTTCGCAAATGGTGAGACTTCAGTGGAAGATGCTCCTCGTCCAGGTCAGGCACAACAAGTTGTGACTCCACAGAACAAGGCAGCAGTTGAAGCCATAATGAAGGAAAACCGCCGAGTGACACTGAATGACATTGCAGCATGTTTACAGGTTAGTCATGGGCCATTGTGCATGATGTGCTCTAATTTCACAAAGTGTCTGCAAGATGGGTGCCACGGCAGCTGACTCCTGAAATGAGAGAACGACGTGTTGATGATTGAGAAGAACTTCTTCGGCGCTTTGAACGAGAAGGTGATGGCTTCCTTGCAAGAATCGTTACTGGGGACGAAACCTGGGTTCACGTCCACCAATCGGAAACGACGAACAGAACCATCAACAGAGAGGGATATGCTGACTCTCTTTTGGGACGAAAAAGGCGTCCTTTTGGAGCATTACATGCCTAGAGAGACCACTGTCACCAGTGCATCATACACAAATCTCCTAAAAAAATCATCTGCGCCCTGCAATCAAATCAAAGCGGTTTGGATTGCTGTCAGCAGGTGTCCTTTTGCAACATGAGAATGCGAGGCCCCACACTGCCCGTACAACAGTTGCAACAATCACAGACCTGTATTTTGAGTGTCTTCCTCATCCACCACACTCTCCAGATCTTGCCCCAAGTGATTTCCATATGTGTGGACCACTCAAAGACGCAATAGGAGGAAAGAGGTTCGTTCTGATTAAGAGATTGTCCACGCAACCACTCATGCACCGCGTGGCGTACCTCTTAATCAGAACGAACCTCTTTCCTCCCATTGCGTCTTTGAGTGATCCACACATATGGAAATCATTTGGGGCAAAGTCTGGCGAGTGGTGCATGAGTGGTTGCATGAGTGGGTGCATTAGTGGTTGCGTGGACTGCCAATAGATTTTTTTCTAAGGAAATTTATACAATTTGTAAGCGCTGGAGGACTTGCATTGAGCGTGGGGGAGATTATATTGAAAAGCGATACAGCTTTGTACCACTTCTACACAATAAATAGTATTTTAAAAAATATTTAAGGTTTTCATTTGACTCACTCTTGTACTAAACAAATCATAGATTTCTCACTTAGCAGTGCCTATGCTCCCTCCCAGTTGCTGTATCATTGCGATTACGTAACTAAAAGGCGTTTCTCTAGTAACTCATTAGAAGACAGAAGTTATATATGACTCACGGAGTGCCTATTTATTTTATGTAAATAACAAGAGGTCTTATGCTTTTCTATCTCGTTTTCTATCTCGTTTCTTCTTACATTTAGACAGATTTTCATTTCAAATTTTATAAGAGTTTTTAAACTGAATTCCTACGGTTGAACTGCTTGTTACTGCTTTATCGTTACCATAAATAAGTCTAATGACTGTTATTCGAAAATGATATCTCTTTGAAGAGGAAGTAGTCTATGTCACTCTCTCACATACACTGACAGATATATGTACACTCATTAGATCCTCTTTATTTTGTGTGGAGCACTATTGTCCCAGCATGAAATTTGAAAGAGTCCTCGCTGTCGTCCTGGTCTGAGCTTACACATCCAGTTTTACGCTCTTAATCTAGAATTTACTTCAGTGACAATGTTTTATGTGTTTTCAAACCCAGATGGTGCATCGTTGTTAATTTGGAACAATGCTCTGATACTAGTTTTGCACAGAAAGTGTTCTCGAATTACTCTATGCTACAGACCTACTGGAAATAGTTCACAATGTCCAAAATGCAACGTAAGCCACGAAAGAGTTCATGAAATGATCGCATCAATCACTTATTTATTAGGCTGAGTAAATTCTGGGAACTCTACTTTTCTTTAAATGTAAAAATAAGAATGAGAATGGCAAGTTAAGTGTTTACTACTCAGTAAGCATATGACTACAGTATAATGTAGTATCGTACAGGTACCATGATGATACACACATATTTCTAAAATATCGATATCATTTTGAATCTATCTGTATCAGGTGCAGAGGCTAATAAACATGCTCGCCTGTATCCTTTATCCATTTATCTTAGGGAAATGGTTTTATTGCTACATCTTTGAACAGACATCGACCGAGAATTTCGTGAATTACAAATAACAAAGAACTGCAGTGAAGTGCACAAGGCATAGCACAAATGTTTCATGAGTTGGGTGTATCATAAATTTCTGTTACATTGCTTAGTGTTAATAAGATAGACATTTCTTCACTATCAATCATATTGTCATTACCATTATTGTAATTCTTATATTGCTTGTGTGTCATTCAAATTGTGACTTTTACCCACATGTCTTATTAGATGAGAGGTTGGACACGAAGTCCTTAATTTTGTCAGATGAAATACTGCATAAATATAAAAATATGTTTAACCATATTTCATGATGAAAGACAATCATTATTGCATATTGGCCAAATAACTGACAGATTCGTTGCCATGGACGTGTGTGTGTTTATTGAACTTCGTTGCAACGATAATTTTGTACCACAAAAATAATAACAATAACTTCATTCATGAACAGTGAGTCCTTTTTCTACTTTTACAGCTGAGCAACAGGAAATAGCGCCGGACAGAAGAGTAGTGTTATGTTTGTATTCCTACATGTACTGCTATGCCTAAAAATCAGGCAACACTAGCAAGCTTTCAGAAGACAATGAGAAAACTAGGGGAATTTCTGAGCTCCATGTCAAAAGAGGAGCAACACTTATTGTTTTGTGGCGATTTAAATGCAGATTCCTTAAGACTGTGACATTAGAAATGAATTTAAATCATTACTTGGCTGTTTAAATCTGATTTGATGATTTGATTGGTACATTTTCCAGCTCACAGACAACAAGTCAGCAGGACCCTGACTGATAACATTTGTACAGAACAATTAATGTGTACCCAGCTATTAATGGAGTATATGAGCATTTAATAGTCATTGGTGACTGGAATTCGAGAGTAGGAAAAGGGAGAGAAGGAAGCATAGTGGGTGAGTATGGATTGGGGGAGAGGAATGAAAGAGGAAGCCGTCTGGTAGAATTTTGCACACAGCATAACTTAATCATAGCTAACACTTGGTTCAAGAATCATAAAAGAAGGATGTATACATGGAAGAATCCTGGAGATACTAAAAGGTATCAGATAGATTATATAATGGTAAGACAGAGATTTAGGAACCAGGTTTTAAATTGTAAGACATTTGCAGGGGCAGATGTGGACTCTGACCACAATCTATTGGTTATGAACTGTATACTAAAACTGAAGAAACTGCAAAAAGATGGGAATTTAAGGAGATGGGACCTGGATAAACTGACTAAACCAGAGGTTGTACAGAGTTTCAAGGAGAGGATAAGGGAACAATTGACAGGAATGGGGGAAATAAATACAGTAGAAGAATGGGTAGCTCTGAGGGATGAAATAGTGAAGGCGGCAGAGGATCAAGTAGGTAAAAAGACAAGGACTACTAGAAATCCTTGGGTAACAGAAGAAATATTGAATTTAATTGATGAAAGGAGAAAATATAAAAATGCAGTAAATGAAGCAGGCAAAAAGGGTACAAACGTCTCAAAAATGAGATTGACAGGAAGTGCAAAATGGCTAAGCAGGGATGGCTAGAGGACAAATGTAAGGATGTAGAGGCTTATCTCACTAGGGGTAAAATAGATACTGCCTACAGGAAAATTAAAGAGACCTTTGGAGAAAAGAGAGCCACTTGTATGAATATCAAGAGCTCAGATGGAAACCCAGTTCTTTGCAAAGAAGGGAAAGCAGAACGGTGGAGGGAGTATATAGAGGGTCTATACAAGGGCGATGTACTTGAGGACCCAGTTCTAAGCAAAGAAGGGAAAGCAGAGAGGTGGAAGGAGTATATAGAGGGTCTATACAAGGGTGATGTACTTGAGGACCCAGTTCTAAGCAAAGAAGGGAAAGCAGAGAGATGGAAGGAGTATACACAGGGTCTATACAAGGGTGATGTACTTGAGGACAATATTATGGAAATTGAAGAGGATGTAGATGAAGATGAAATGGGAGATATGACACTGCGTGAAGAGTTTGACAGAGCACTGAAAGACCTGAGTCGAAACAAAGCCCCGGGAGTAGACAACATTCCATTGGAACTACTGACGGCCTAGGAAGAGCCAGTCCTGACAAAACTCTACCATCTGGTGAGCACGATGTATGAGACAGGCGAAATACCCTCAGACTTCAAGAAGAATAAAATAATTCCAATCCCAAAGAAAGCAGGTGTTGACAGATGTGAAAATTACAGAACTATCAGTTTAATAAGTCACGGCTGCAAAATGCTAACGCGAATTCTTTACAGACGAATGGAAAACTGGTAGAAGCCGACCTCCGGGAAGATCAGTTTGGATTCCGCAGAAATGTTGGAACACGCGAGGCAATACTGACCCTACGACTTATCTTAAAAAATAGATTTAGGAAAGGCAAACCTACGTTTCTAGCGTTTGTAGACTTAGAGAAAGCTTTCGACAACTTTGACTGGAATACTCTCTTTCAAATTCTAAAGATGGCAGGGGTAAAATACAGGGAGCAAAAGGCTATTTACAATTTTTACAGAAACCAGATGGCAGTTATAAGACTCGGGGAGCATGAAAGGGAAGCAGCGGTTGGGAAGGGAGTGAGACAGGGTTGTAGCCTGTCCCCGATGTTATTCAATCTGTATATTGAGCAAGCAGTAAAGGAAACAAAAGAAAAATTCGGAGTAAGTATTAAAATCCATGGAGAAGACATAAAAATGTTGAGGTTCGCCGATGACATTGTAATGCTGTCAGAGACTGCAAAGCACTTGGAAGAGCGGGTGAATGGAATGGACAGTGTCTTGAAATGAGGATATAAGATGAACATCAACAAAAGCAAAACGAGGATAATGGAATGTAGTCGAATTAAGTCGGGTGATGCTGAGGGAATTAGATTAGGAAATGAGACACTTAAAATAGTAAAGGAGTTTTGCTATTTGGGGACCAAAATAACTGATGATGATCGTAGTAGAGAGGATATAAAACGTAGACTGTCAATGGCAAGGAAAGCGTTTCTGACGAAGAGAAATTTGTTAAGATCGAGTATAGATTTAAGAGTCAGGAAGTCGTTTCTGAAAGTATTTGTGTGGAGTGTAGCCATGTATGGACGTGAAACATGGACGATAAATAGTTTGGACAAGAAGAGAATAGAAGCTTTTGAAATGTGGTGCTACAGAAGAATGCTGAAGGTTAGATGGGTATATCACGTAACTAATGAGGAGTTATTGAACAGAACTGGGAAGAAGAGGAGTTTGTGGCACAACTTGACAAGAAGAAGGGCTCGGTTGGTTGGACATGTTCTGATTTTTCTATAAACTTGTGTAATTGATGTTCTGATTTCATTTCTTTTTTTTTTGTTTCATGTCATTATGTTAAGAAAACTGTAAATAAGTTTCAATGTGAATATTAATGTTTATGTAAAATGTCAAGTAATATTGTGAAGAATTGAAATGTAACAAATGTTGAGACTGTTGTAAGATGTTTAAAATTGTAACTGTGCGTCTGGTCCATACGTAGGCAATGTGTTAGGATATGTAGAATGCAAAACCTAAAGTGAATACCCGGCCTGTCAGGGAGCGGTAAAAGGTGGATGGCAGGCGAGGGCGGGAAAATGCACGCGCGCATTGCACGGCACAACGGGCTCAGCAGCAGAAGTTAGTTGGAGTTTGGCACTGGTTTGAGCAACACCTTCTGGAACGAGGAGGCTCTCCTGGAAGACGTAGCTTCACTGAGCCTCGGGTATGCCGTTCCAACGCCCACACAGCATGGCAAAAGTCCATAGGCACTAAATGGAAAAGTATTGCGACGCTAAAAAGGATTAAAGTGCCGATACCTCAAGAGCCATAGCTGTGGTTGTATGTGTGCTCTGTGCCTCGCCACCGTGCCGCCCGCCAACTGCCGCATCGATACAAGCAGGTTAAAACTTTTAGTACTGTATTCGTATGGATCAGAGAGTGAACTGTGCAATAATAACCTAAATTTTACCAGAACTTTCCCATCATTTAATTATCCTCACAACTAACCTAGACAGGGTCCTTTCCAAATATTGTGCAGTCCGAGTGTCCCGAAATGAAAAATTAAATTTTGTGTTAATAATAATTATTTGCAGTCCTAGCTATGTTAGAATGGTGTTTAAAGAAGTGTTTTGTTAATGAACCAGAAAATGAATAACGAAGGTCTAACGAAGTTGAAACATAACTTTAATATTGATATAGTAATGAAGTTTAATTATTTAGAGACAGATATAAAGGTATTTAAATGAGCAGTAAATAAGATAAAAAGAGCAGTAACTCATAAACTGGAAATCTTGAACGCATAATAATTTCAGTAATCAATTTTTTTAATACAGTGATCATAACAGTTTCAGGCCCCCCCCCTTTTAATTCATTTGAATTCTGAAGTGTTCTTAATGGGTTTGACCAGCAAAAGTTAAAGGCAATATAAAAGTCAAAATTTATCAGTGTTTTATCTTTATCAAAATTGACATTTTGTGTGTGGCTCGAAAGTGCTATTTCTAGGGTAACCTATGCCCGATTTTAATCAGATTAATAGACAGTATAAAGTTTTGTATTACACATTATAGTGTAGTGTTATGTATTCATGGTTTTTTCCATATCAGTACAGACGGTGAAACTATCAGTTCAATAGATTTTCTGGTTCTAAAATTCTACTGTATTATGCAGTGTTACTACTTGTTGTTTTGCATGAATATATACCAACTTGTACAGGGAAGAAACTCAGTTAATGCCTAATTAGGCTGGCGACCGTATTATTATCAAATTGGTAGCATCTTCAGTGTTGCTTTTGGTCCATCCTGACGTTTAATTGCATTTCGAACTTGCTTGACGGATCATTGTTATTACAGAGTGGGTGTAAGTCTGATTTGCCACCATACAGGTACACGCGGTCGATATCTATACGAAAATCCTTTCTCATGAGGTGAACCCCGCTCACTTACCATAGTACAGGCTTTAACAAGTATTGTGTGCCCCACGCGCACATTACAAAGGGATCACAAATTTAGCATTGGAGGGCAGCGTGGAGGGTAAAAATCGTAGAAGGAGACCAAGAGATGAATGCACTAAGCAGATTGAGAAGGATGTAGGATGCAGTAAGTACTGGGAGATGAAGAAGCTTGCACAGGATAGAGTAGCATGGAGAGCTGCATCAAACCAGTCTCAGGACTGAAGACAACAACAACAACAACAATGTGAGCATGATACACAGTTAATGGAAATTATTAATGTAGCGTCTCACTGCTGTGAGGCATGTTGATACAAAGCAGTGAGACTCATTAATGAGAAATACAGTGGTTGAAGAGTAAGTTAAAGCAGATGGTATCAAATGGGGTGAACACAGAAAGATATGCTAATTGAAAGATAAGCTAATGAGAAATTCAATATATTTTATATTAAATCTATGTCAGTATTTGAAAGTAGCTTTCCCATAATAAATTAGCAATGTAGAAATAATGGGATGAAAATTTCGTGTAAGTGGAAAAGGAAATATTCAGAGAGGTCAGAAGAAGTAAACTGACATTCTTGCATTCTACAAAAAAAAAAAAAAATTAAAAAAAATTACTGAGGATCATTAAATGTTCGGATATATGCACATCTTGGCAGACATTAGTAATGCAGACAATAACATTAAAACTGTGTAGGTCGTGATAAAATGTTACACAGGACAATCAGTCAATATACAAGATACCACAAGGGTTAAACCAAATGACAACATTGTGACTAGTAATTCACAAGATGCAATCGTTTTTAACTCTCATTTTCTAAATGTAGCATGGAAAAAAGTATTAAATAATTCAGTAAAAGAAGGAACAGAATATATTAAAAATACAACCTGACAAAACCTTAAGCAATTAGAAGTAGCACCAACATTATTCACTGAAACAAACAGAAATCTAAAAATTTTAAACAACAAATGCTCATATGGTGTTGATTTAATTTCAAACAGAACTTTGGAAAGTTATTCTAACTCACTAAATAATGTCCTCAGCAATATATGTAATGCTTGATTAGCACATTGAGTTTTCCAGACAGACTAAAATATGCAATTGTTAAACTTTTTTATAAGAAAGGTGACTAGAAAGACTTAAATGTTTATTGCCCATTTCCTTACTGATATCTTTTTGCAAATTTTTAGAAAAAGTATGTACTCATATTAGTCTCACATTTGAGCAGAAGCAACATACTTTTGACATAGCAGAGCGAATTCCAGAAGTTTTGTTCGACTAAGAATGCTATTTATACATTCACTCAGCAAATGTTACAAACCTTGAGTGATAAAATAAAGTCAGTTGGTAGTTTTTGTGGCTGAGTTGGGCATTTTAACTGCACCATCATGACACTTATATTTGCTAATAAAATCATCATAAATGATGCATCATAATTTGAGAAGACAAATGATATCCACTAGTGGGAAAAATGTTCTTTATTACCTATTACTAATATTATCAGTGACTCAGGAAGCAACAACATATAATCATTTGCTCAATAGCGTAATATTTCTGACAGTCAGCAAAGCAGGTTTTAAACTTAACCTAAAATCAGATCTCCTGGACAACTCCTTGTATTCAACGGGGAATGTTTATTTAAAAACTGACAATAAGTAAAAAATGAAGGAAACGTAATTTTTAGTGCAGCTGCATCAGTAGACCTAAAAAATAATATTTTCATTAATGTTAAGACTAATCATGTATACACATCCTGTAAACTGACTTGTTCCACATCATTTCGACAAAAAAGTAGTTCAAATAATCTATGGACCATATAACTAACTAACTAATCAGCTAAGTTAGTGACAAGTGTAGTAAGTAGTGAATGCGAAACAGATATGCTGATGTGTCTCTCTGGATGGTTCGAAGATGTTGAAGCCATGTTAAGTGAAATGGATAAAATAACAGCAGCAGCATGTAACATAACAGTAGATGAATCTGAAATAGAACTGGAGTTTGGCGCAAAGTAGGCGCAGTCAAAATGTGGGTAGTTCCAAGTGGTAAATTAATTCAACAGCTTGGTTCGAAATGTATGATGAACAAAGAATGGCAAAAATCACCTGCAAGTTGTAGTGATACAGGAACACTGCAAATGTCGAACAAGTCGTTGACTTTGCTATGCATACACTCAAACAAGTACGCTTTCAATTTAAATTTTTGGATGGAACGTATTCTCCCATAATTTCATTAACAACTTTTGCTTGTCTCACTTGTGGCCAAGGTTTTCCTCATTGGTAAGCAAGTGTAGGAACTGAAAATTTACTCTCAAATTCTCCCTGCTCAAGCAGTTCTTTTGCTTACAGCAAAATAGAATCATAAACAAACCAGATCCATAGATATTATATTACAGGTCATGAACATCAAATAGATTTTACAATCTCTGTGTAGTGAGCTTTTAGAAAAATTGTTACTTATATAATAACTACGCGACTTCCTCTTCGATACCCTCTGGCGCAAAGAAAAAAAAAAAAAAAAAAAAAAAAAAGAAATAAAAACCAACCAAACTTCATTTAAGAAGATTATCGAAGCATCTGAAGAAAGTAACATTTTATTCGTTTCTAAGTTTTTGGTTTTGTATTTTATCTTCAGATTTCCGTACGAATACATGCGTGGATGGGCTACCTGCGGTATATATTTCTAACTACAGGGAAGACTATGTGAGTGTCACCACATACAGAACAGCGTGGCTTTTCTAAAGTGAAATTCAGATTTTCACATATTTGTTTCGCAAGCTCAGAGGAGTAAAGCTTCAATACAATATTGAATCATCCATGAATCAATGTTACTACATCTACCGTCAAGAGTATATCAAAACATTTGCGTTATGACATCAACGACGTCTGAACAAAGTTTGATTCTCTTGAGATCTACACTCCTGGAAATGGAAAAAAGAACACATTGACACCGGTGTGTCAGACCCACCATACTTGCTCCGGACGCTGCGAGAGGGCTGTACAAGCAATGATCACACGCACGGCACAGCGGACACACCAGGAACCGCGGTGTTGGCCGTCGAATGGCGCTAGCTGCGCAGCATTTGTGCACCGCCGCCGTCAGTGTCAGCCAGTTTGCCGTGGCATACGGAGCTCCATCGCAGTCTTTAACACTGGTAGCATGCCGCGACAGCGTGGACGTGAACCGTATGTGCAGTTGACGGACTTTGAGCGAGGGCGTATAGTGGGCATGCGGGAGGCCGGGTTGACGTACCGCCGAATTGCTCAACACGTGGGGCGTGAGGTCTCCACAGTACATCGATGTTGTCGCCAGTGGTCGGCGGAAGGTGCACGTGCCCGTCGACCTGGGACCGAACCGCAGCGACGCACGGATGCACGCCAAGACCGTAGGATCCTACGCAGTGCCGTAGGGGACCGCACCGCCACTTCCCAGCAAATTAGGGACACTGTTGCTCCTGGGGTATCGGCGAGGACCATTCGCAACCGTCTCCATGAAGCTGGGCTACGGTCCCGCACACCGTTAGGCCGTCTTCCGCTCACGCCCCAACATCGTGCAGCCCGCCTCCAGTGGTGTCGCGACAGGCGTGAATGGAGGGACAAATGGAGACGTGTCGTCTTCAGCGATGAGAGTCGCTTCTGCCTTGGTGCCAATGATGGTCGTATGCGTGTTTGGCGCCGTGCAGGTGAGCGCCACAATCAGGACTGCATACGACCGAGGCACATAGGGCCAACACCCGGCATCATGGTGTGGGGAGCGATCTCCTACACTGGCCGTACACCACTGGTGATCGTCGAGGGGACACTGAATAGTGCACGGTACATCGAAACCGTCATCGAACCCATCGTTCTACCATTCCTAGACCGGCAAGGGAACTTGCTGTTCCAACAGGACAATGCACGTCCGCATGTATCCCGTGCCACCCAACGTGCTCTAGAAGGTGTAAGTCAACTACCCTGGCCAGCAAGATCTCCGGATCTGTCCCCCATTGAGCATGTTTGGGACTGGATGAAGCGTCGTCTCACGCGGTCTGCACGTCCAGCACGAACGCTGGTCCAACTGAGGCGCCAGGTGGAAATGGCATGGCAAGCCGTTCCACAGGACTACATCCAGCATCTCTACGATCGTCTCCATGGGAGAATAGCAGCCTGCATTGCTGCGAAAGGTGGATATACACTGTACTAGTGCCGACATTGTGCATGCTCTGTTACCTGTGTCTATGTGCCTGTGGTTCTGTCAGTGTGATCATGTGATGTATCTGACCCCAGGAATGTGTCAATAAAGTTTCCCCTTCCTGTGACAATGAATTCACGGTGTTCTTATTTCAATTTCCAGGAGTGTATAACATTTCAAAAAGAATTCAGTCATTAAAATGTAGATTTATGAATTCTAGAGACTTCTTAAAAGCAAAGAAGAACTAAAACAGTGGATGGAGGTCATACCGCAAGTAAAGTCAATTAAACAGTCCAGTATCCATTGTCAAACTGACTGCTGATAATGACCACTTGTTATTGTTTTAGTGCCAAAATATGCTTTCGTCAAATCATAATACGCCATAAATTTGGAAGCTGATGGAGTAACTGAATTATACGTCACCAGCTACAGCGAGATAATGATCGTGGTTTAGTCTAACTTCAGCAGCAGTTTATCTCATGGAAGTGTTATAAAATCAATAATCCTTCGTATGTGCAGTATTTAGTGCCCAGAGAAATATATACCGGTAAGTTGAAAAGATTTGTCGCCATCGATGACAGTAAGTTCAGTGTGAAATCTTTGTTTAAAAATTTATCAGTAGAAAGAGTATGATGTTTATATCCTTACACCGTATAGCCTAGCAAAAGAGAGGTGTATTCACCGAGTACTGACTCTTCAAAGCATTCCATATGAGCTTTCGTCATTACAACATAATTTTTCCTCTACAAGAATATTTATTGAATATGTAGCTTTCGGAAAATATTTCAGGTTGCCACATTGAGTTAACAGGTTCTTTGTTTTCTATCATATTGTAGCATCATCATAGCTCTCTGTTATTTGCGAAAGCGATATGTTACGAATAGACGATGTTGTTGTACGTACGCACCTATGAAGCGCTCATTACTGGTCACAAAGAGGAAAGTTTGCATTGGAGACGCCCAGATGCACAACAGTCGAACACCGTTCCCTACGCAGTTCAGTCCCAATTTGGTTTTAAGAGTGACAGAAAGCTTATTTTGAACGGAGGAACGACCGGAATCCAACACTGTCCATCAAACACCTGTGAAAAGAACACCTTCGTACGAGGGAAGCCAGCGTCAGCTGCGGCGTGTCCGTCACCAGTTTCAATAACTTTCAACGTGAAATGTAGCAGCGCAGATCTATTGAGATGACATGCTATACTCAGTACAGCAAAAGCATAGCTCCGACAGTTGGCACAGCTGTTGCCATCTTTCAACTGCGAAGGTCAAAAGTCTGCAAAGGGTATCGAAGCTACGTGCCTGAAGACAACAGCCGTCCATAGATTTCCGACCATTCTGAGTCGTCGCCAGAAGAACATATTAAACGTTGCATTGTGTCATTCGTTGTTGTAGACGCTCGAAGAAGCAGCGCCAAACCCACTTTCGCTTTCAGGGCTTTTCTTTGTGGGACGGACCATAGCCGGTCAAACTTGTTACGCTTGTGGTGGAATCGTACTTGGGTAACTCAGTTGATTAGAGTTTTCACTGCCCTCTGTAATAAAAAAAATCAAAAATTAAAATAAACTTATTGAGGTATTCAACGATAAACAAAAGTTGTTTGGCCACGAAAGAGTCCAGAGTTCGAGTTTCGGTCAAGACAGGAAGTTTGAAGTAATGCTTAATCCTGTAAGATACCAATGCAAAGAATAACCTTGCAAATATTTTCAGTCTATTACTGCGTTTGGGATGGTCACAGGATGAATGTTGTTGATTGAGGTTGTTCTCATAACACCCTTGCACACAGAGATCAGCTTTCCATATATTCAAATATTTAATCTCTAACTGTGCTATAAGGTAGTATTCACACGCTACTTATGCTGTAAATGAAAGTGACCGTTACTTTATTCAACTGAAACGTATTTTCTCCTAAAATATACATTGTTTATCTGGGACCGTATTTTCTTGTTAGATTATGGTGTGCCAGTTGGGCTCTACAAAACGACTAAATTTCATGAAATTGACTTAAAGCATCTTTCTTATCATTAGTTTTTAGGATCTTTCATTCGTTTATTGAAGTTAGTATAATACTTTGCTGCGGCTACATTAATTTTAATTTTTCAATCGCATTATTCTAGTCATCGGTATTATGAGAAATGACTGGTTTTAATGTCAAACAGATGCATACCGTGCTAACCCTTTGACTGTCGCTATACCCCAGTTGTAAATGGCTTTACTTTCTTAGACAAGAGAGCTTGAGAGAAAACTTTTTTTCTCGAACTTCTCGATACGAAAACGTAGCATTCCCGTTTTTTCAGTACTGTCCGCCAAATAATTTACGTCTGTAAAGGCCTAGGTTACGGCTACAAGAAATAAGTTTCCGTCATTTATGAAGACAGAAAATGTGACCGATCTATTAGGTCGTTTTATTAGTTACGTTGTGCAACGTTTTAGTAAGTAACGCTAATTTTTGCCAGCGAATGTTTCAGGTCTAAGGATGAGAACTTCGAGCAGAAGCTACCTGGACTGTAAGAATGAAGACGTGCTGGGCGGGACACGCCCTGAAGCAGAGCGCCCGGCAGCCTGGTTGCCTGCCTGTTGAAGCCTCGCGTGGCGCGATTACTGGCTCCAAAATTACTGGCGCCAGGCACGGCACGCAACGGCCCACCAGAATCACGCTCTCCTGCACTGCATTACACGACACACCACTCTCTCTGCGTTTCCGCTGTCTGTTTACTGTGCTAACGACGAAATATTGTTAAGCTTTTAAAAAATGCGTGAAGGAAACGTGGTTAGCAATGAATGTGAAATAATAGTCCACACTACCTTCCTTTCTGAGCGAAGCCGAGTACCGCAGCTAGTAGATTAATTACAACAATAATACTTGTGCGAGCTATCTCACAACTTATTCGGCTACTAAAACAATTTCAGTTTCTCCCTCTTATAATCCTGCTCCTGTGCCACTCAAAATACAAGCCAATGTGTGCTAACTTGTACGAACGTGTGCGTGTGTGTACGCGCACGCCCGCTCGCTCGCATTATGTGTGTATGTGTCGAAAAGACAGAGAAAGAGAGAAGGAGAGAGAGAGAGAACATCACCGTCTTGAAATCTGTGGACTGACATTTCATTCCCCTTCCATAGTTTTTATTTTCTCAAAAGTTTGGGTTGTTGAAATACCACATAGTGTCATAAGTACTGCATAAGAAACGGGTCATGTTAATGATTCTAGGACTTTGCGTTTGATTTAGTTTTGCTGAGGATTACGCCCCATGTTCCACAACAGTAAGTTAAAATTAACAACTTTTCTTTTCATAACCTTTTGCAGGGTTTTATTCTCGAAAAAAATCCATCAATTAATCTGTTGTGCTTCTGTTTTCTTTCATTTTTACTAGCACAATACGCGATTTTACGGGTACAGAGGTTTCAATATAACGCCCTACATGGTTTTGTGATAATATTAACATCTACACTGATCGGAAAGTTGAAACACAATTCACTATCTCTAAGTTAATGAACAGCACGAAAAAATTCATTCGAAACTAACTGGAAATGTAGTATTTTCATTTTAAATCACGTACTGAACTCAAGAACTAACTCCGTTTCCATACCTTCGAGCAGTAGGTTCCCTGTGAGATTTGAATGAAATTCATAAATTTCACCGGACAGATATAATTTTTGCCCACTTAATACTGCACGTTCAATAAGACTCGTGGTCCTCCTGCACTGCTCGTGTGTGTGTGTATGCGTGTGTGTGTGAGCAGGGGGGGGGGGGGGGGTCCGGTGTAGAGTTTCGCTATTACACTGTCCTCAGAACTTGTGCGCTCTTGTTGTATACCACGAGGGCGTGCTGAAAAATAATGCCACCGAATTGTCTATTCAGTTCTCAATATCAGTACTCGGTCGACTTCCCTACTACGCTGACGCCAAGTTGCAACCCCATCCCGCTAGAAGTCTCCGAACTATTGTGTGTAACATGACGGTGTGTAGCGTAATTATGTCGTTGCGTGAGAAATAGCGTCCTCTAATTGAGTTTCTAATTGATGTCTGCAATTGAAATCACGCATGGAGCGTTCTCTCCTTCAGTATGACAATGCCAGACCAAACACGAGCGCTGCAACATCTACAACAGTCCGACTTCTTGGACTCATCGCCATCTATCATACAGTCATAAGAAGTCACCCTTATTCCGCCAACGGCCTTGTCAAAGAGGGCGATACTGGAAGATTTCAGTTAGATTACATCATGGTCAGACAGATATTCCGAAATCAGATTCTGGATTGTAAGGCGTACGCAGGAGCAGATACAGACTCAGATGACAATGTGGTAATGATAAAGAGCAGGCTAAAGTTTAAGAGATTGGTCAGGAAGAATCCATACGCTAAGAAGTGGAATATGAGAGTACTAACAGATGACGAGATACACTTGAAGTTCACTAAGGCTGTAAATAAAGAAATAAGGAATAACTCTGTATATAGCACAGTTGAAGAGGAATGTACATCTCCAAAAGCGGCAATCATGAAAGCTGGAAAGAAAAACATAG
The DNA here is from genome assembly GCF_023898315.1 of Schistocerca nitens. NCBI lineage: Eukaryota > Metazoa > Arthropoda > Insecta > Orthoptera > Acrididae > Schistocerca > Schistocerca nitens. The sequence goes on along the minus strand of NC_064615.1, from coordinate 556,322,465 downwards.
GTACAAAGAAGGTAAATGCAAAGAAACCATGGCTAACAGGAGACGTACTTCAGTTGATCGATGAAAGAAGGAAGTACAAAAATGTTCAGGGAAATTCAGGAATATATAATTATAAAAGTCGCTGAGGAATGAAATAAATAGGAAATGCAGGGAAGCTAAGATGAAATAGTTGCTTGAAGAATGTGAAGAAATAAAAAAGGAAATGACTGTCGGAAGGACTGACTCAGCTTATAATAAAGTGAAAAAAACTTCGGTGAAATTAAAAGCAAGAGCGGTAACATTAAGAGCACAAGGAGAATTCCGCTGTTAAATGCAGAGAAGATACTGGATGGGTGGAAAGAATACATTGAAGGCCTCTGTGAAGGGAAAGGTTTGTCTGATGTGATAGAAGAAGGAACGTGAGTCGATTTACAAGAGATAGGGGATCCAGTATTAGAATCAGAATTTAAGAGAGCTTTGGAGGACTTAAGATCAAATAAGGCAGAAGGAATAAATAACATTCCATCAGAATTTATAAAATCATTGGGAGAAGTGGCAATAAAACGACTATTCACCTTGGTGTATAGAATGTATGAGTCTGTCGACACGCCATCAGACTTTCTGAAAAACATCATCCACACAATTCCGAAGACTGCAACAGCTGACATGTACGAGAATTATCGCACAATTAGCTTAACAGCTCATGCATCCAAGTTTCTGACAAGCATAATATACAGAAGAATGGGAAAGAAGATTTAGGATATGTTAGACGACGACCAGTTTGGCTTTAGGAATGGTAAAGGCACCAGAGAGGAAATTCGGACGTTGCGGTTGATAATGGAAGCAAGACTAAAGAAAAATCAAGACATGTTTGTAGGATTTGTGGACCTGGAAAAAGCGTTCAACAATGTAAAATGGTGCAAGATATTCGAAATTCTGAAAAAATACGGATAAGCTGTAGGGAGAGACGAGTAATAGACAATATGTAAAAAAACCAAGAGGGAATAATAAGAGCGGACGACCAACAACGAAATGCTCGTATTAAGAAGGGTGTAAGACAGGGATGTAGTCTTTCGCCCCTACTCTTCAATCTGTACATCGAAGAAGCAATGATGGAAATAAAAGGAAGGTTCAGGAGTGGAATTAAAACTCAGGGTGAAAGGGTATCCATGATACCATTCGCTGATGACATTGCCATCCTGAGTGAAAGTGAAGGAGAATTACATGATCTGCTAAATGGAATGAACCGTCTAATCTAATGAGTACAGAATACGGACTGAGAGTAAGTCGAAGAAAGACGAAAGTAATGAAAAGTAGTAGGAATGAGAGCAGGAACAAACTTAACATCAGGACTGATGGTCACGAAGCAGATGACGTTAAGGAATTCTGCCACCTAGGCAACAAAATAACCAATGACGGACGAAGCGCGGAGGTCATTAAAATCAGACCAGCACTGGCAAAAAGGGCATTCCTGGTCAAGAGAATTCTACTAGCATCAAATATAGTTCTTAATTTGAGGGAGAAATTTCTGAGAATTTACGTTTGGAGCACAGCATTCTATGGTAGTGAAACATGGACTGTGGGAAAACCGGAACAGAGGAGAATCGAAGCATTTGAGATGTGGTGCTACAGAGGAATGTTGAAAATTAGGTGGACTGATACGGTAAGGAATGAGGAGGTTCTGCGCTGAAGCGGAGAGGAAAAGAAGATGTGGAAAACACTGACAGGGAGAAGGGACAGGATGACAGGACATCTGTTAAGACACCAGGGACTGACTTCCATGGTACTAGAGGGAGCTGTAGACGGCAAAATAGAGGAAGGTAGAGATTGGGATACAAACAGCAGATAATTGAGGACGTAGTTTGCAAGTGCTACTCTGAGATGAAGAGGTTGACACAGGAGAGAAATTCCTGGCGCGCCTTTTCAAACCAGTTGGAAGACTGAACGCTGAAAAACAAGAAAAAAACTCGTACAGTCCTGGTTGGTTGGTTGATTTGCGGGAGGGGACCAAGCAGCGAGGTCATCGGTCCCATCGAATTAGGGAAGGATGGGGAAGGAAGACGGCCGTGTCCTTTGAGAGGAACCATCCCGCCACTTGCCTGAAGCTATTTAGGGAAATAACGGAAAACCTAAATCAGAATGTCCGGACGCGGGTTTGAATGGTCGTCCTCCCGAATACGAGTCTGTCCAGTGCGCCAACCTCTGCGCCACCTCGCTCGGTCATACAGTCCTGACTTGACCCATCCGATTTTCGTTTGTTTCCAAAACTCAAAGAACGTTTTGAGGACTTCACTTTAATAGTGATGAAGCATTGTAAGCAGAGGTCAGGTTGCGGCTCCGTTAAAAAAGTTAAACTTTCTACAGTGACTAATCAACCAAGTGGTATCTCGGGAGAAAGGGAGGCGGGGATGTGTTCGTCGCTAGGATGATTATGTTGAGAAATAGATATGTAGATATGACTAGTAGTAGATTATTAATAACGCTTGTTTTAGTTAAAAAGCTTTTTGAGTTTGATTGTAAAAAACTAGGAGGCATTACTTCTCAGCACGTTCGCTTACATCACCACACACACACACACACACACACAGAGAGAGAGAGAGAGAGAGACACAGTATTTCTAGTCACTAACTACATAATTTACACAAAGCAAGACCCGTAACACTTGTATTAAGTGCACACATGATCAGCTGATTCAAAGACATACATAGTAATGTATGCCTATGTGTTGATGCGTTCTTTTTCTCAAGATTCAGGTAGTCCGTAAGATGTTATATAGTGTCCACAGAACAGTATACCGACATGTTTTGAGGGATTATGAAAGGTGTGTAGAGTTATAAATTGAGGGTAGAAATTAATGTCTCGAAAAATTCTCTAACAGTACTATAGATCGTGAATGATACAGTGTCAAACACCTGCTCTAGGCCGCTCATGCGGGCAGCAGACGTGTGTCTGTATGCTCTATACCTATAGAGTGGTTGTAGCGTAATTTATTGACGTTTCGAGACTTGAGTTTCCATGTCCAACTTATTCCTCAAGACACATTTTACAATCTATGTCGTAGTTGTTTGGTATATTCCGGTTGCACCCTGTAGACAGAAAAGCAAATGCATACTATTGGACAATATCTGCCTATGTCGTTCGCTGATCAGAAATCTTAGCAGACGTATCGTGGAACCAATGTCAGCCACGTAAAAGTACACCACTTTGGAACACCTTCGTCGCCTGCCTCTTGGCTATCAACATGCCAGGTAAATATGCCATATGTAAATTTGATAGTCTGCTGTCTGCATGAAAACGAATACCCAATCCAAGAATGTATCTGCACATCCAGTGATGGCATTCCTGAACCCATAATAGCTTTATATGCCATTTGTAGCGTGTGGTGAACAGAGGAACGCGTGTTGCTCCGTTTCTTCTTAGAAAAGCTGACGTGATTGCTATCCAGCATTGAATAGGCGAGTGGTTTGTTGAAACATGATTCAGTTCTTTCTTTCTACAATCCACGATAATCGACGGGCACACACGTTGTCATCACTTTGCTACTTAGGGAAGCTAACTCTGGCAGCTGGATTTGTGCCAGAATCATAGGTATGGTCGGCAAACACTTGACGTGTCTGTATGACCTCGGACATGGAATGATATACCACAAGCGTTCAGTAAGTAATGCTACACGTTTTTACTCGGCCTTTTCCGGCTGAAAAATACGGAGTTTCTTGTGGGCATCGTGGAATATTCCCACTTCATCCCCAATAGTTTCATGAAGTCCCGACGTGCGTCGGCGCTAAACGCAGGCTTCAAAATGGCGTCTGTAACGGAGATGCGTTCCAAGCAGAGAGCTGTCATTGAGTTTCTTTTGACGGAAAACCAGGTCATCGCAGATATTTATAGGCACTTGCAGAATGTCTTCGAAGACGTGGCGGTGAACAAAAATACGGTGAATCGTTGGGCGAGGCGTCTGTTATCATCGCGACAAGGTAGCGCAAACCTCCCGCGTGCGACTGGCCGCACACGGCTGTGACTCTTGCGATGTTGAAACATGCGGACACTCTCATTCGAGGTGATCGGCGGATAACAATCAAACATCTCTCTGTGCAACGGACGTCTCTAATGAAAGTTCTGACACACTCGCCCAGCAGTTGGGGTACTCAAAGGTGTGTGCCCTCTGGGTTCCTCGTCGCCTAAAAGAAGACGTAAAGAGCAGCGAAGGACTCTGTGCGGAAGCGCTTGCGCATTACGGTGCTGATGGTGACAATTTTCTGCCAAACACCGTCACAGGCGATGAAGCGTGGGTTCGTAATTTCGAGCCGGCCGTGGTGGCCGAGTGGTTCTAGGCGCTTCAGTTCGGAACCGCGCGACTGCTACGGTCTCAGGTTCGAATCCTGCTTCGGGCATGGATGTGTGTGATGTCCTTAGGTTAGTTAGGTTTAAATAGTTCTAAGTTCTAGGGGACTGGTGGCCTGCGACGTTAAGTCCCATAGTGCTCAGAGCCATTTGAACCATAATTTCGAAACAAAACGGCAGTCCATGCAGTGGCGCCACACCACCTCTCCTTCGAAGAAAAAGTTCGAAGCCGCACCCTCAGCCGGTAAAGTCATGGCGTAGGGCTTTTGGGACTCTGAAGCGATTATTCTTTGGTGTCCTCCATTATGGTGCGGCCATCAACTTCAGAGTTGTATTGTGCTACTCTCAAGAAGTCGAAGGAACGACTTCAACGTGTTCGTCTCCACAAAAATGCAAACGAACGTCTCCTCCTCCACGACAACGCAAGGCCTCGCAAAAGTCTGCACAGCCGAGTGGAGCTGACAAAACTTCACTGCGTTGTTCTTCATCCATCCTGTTGGACGGATCTCGCACTTCCCGTCTTCCATTTTTTTCGTCCAATGAATGAAGCATTACGCCCCCCCCCCCCCCCCCCCGCGAATCGAATCGAACGGAGATTATGTAGCTAGAAGGCTGGGGAATGACACGGTTTATTGGAATCCTGAATAAAACCAACTTGCTTTCAGAAAAAAAGTGTTGTATTTCTTAATGAAAACCTCTCGTGTGTTGAGCACCCTCTATGTATGCATGGCATCAAATGCACTGTAATGATATGCCACCCGTCAGATGTGGCTACATCCTAGTCACATGAAACGCCGAACTGCTCCATTTACCAATTTACCATTATGACAGGACCACTATTTCACCAACAAATCACCTGCTTCTAATTCATATTTCCATATGCAGGAGTTAGTCAAAAGGTTTTAATTGTCTCCTCGAAAAGTTGTAAGTTATGTAATTAATTTTGTGATTCTTTGTAGGTATACGTCTGCAGTTCTGATATACACTAACATACCGGGCCACAGTACTGTACCACACCTCTAGGGGCGCCACAGCGAAATGGCACAGCATCCTGGTAAAGTGGAGCGAAAACGTAGTGACCGTCCGCAGACCCTGGCACAACCAGGGGTACCTACACTGTCATAGTCATCCAGTCTCTCACTGGGTGCTGCATGGAGGGACATGGGGTCGGCACACCCCTCTCACGGCCGTTGTCAGTTTTCGTGGCGTAGAGCCGCAACTACTTTGTCGAGTAGCCCCTCAATTTGCATCACGAGGCTGGGTGTACCCCTTTGCCAAGTAGAAGGAATAGTCCTTGGAAGGACCAGGAATCGAAGCCGGGTCTTATGCATGGCAGTCAGCCGCACTAATCGCTCAGCAACGCTGGCGCACCGATAAAGTGGAGTATCATACTCAATGCGCTTTCTACATGTGTGGGGAAACAACATTGTAACAGTCCATGATCAGTTGGTTTAAGAGTATGACGACATATTATGTCACAGTGGTGCTTGAAAAACAGTGTATCTCAATCGAAAAGATAGCGGAGAAACGTAAGTCAGTCCTGGATTACTTTTCATTACAGGCTTCTTAACATGACGAAGGTTGCCGTCCGCTAGTTTTACCTCTGCTCACAGTCATTCAAAAGCTCACAGAACTGAGGTAGCAACGAAAATATCCCAGCCAATCCAGACAACATCTTTATCCGCATAACCACAATGGACGAGCGCTGTATCTATGGAAGACTTTCAATAGGAAATGCAACACATTTTTTCTGATACCACGATGGTTTTATTCATAACTCCCACATACCAAAGTATTTCCCATTCTTTTTGCTACAAAACGCTATTTTTCAATATAATTTCCGTTCAATGCGTCGGATTACGCCACCTTACTGGTAGAGTCTGCATGCTCCTCGACGACGGAGCCAATATATTGTTGCATCAACAATCTCCCTCGTAACGCGCAAGCGATTTCGCACAGATGGTCCTTCGGCACATTTTATGGTCTTCCGTTAGGCGGCGACAAACCCAGCGAGCACACACCATTGAGTTCCCCAAGTGCTGAACGAGTGTGTCACCACTATCAACAGAGAAGCTCAGTTGCATGGCGAGATGTTTGATTGTGATCCGCCGATCACCTCAAATTAGGTTGCACTTTTCAACATTGCAAGAGCCACAGCCGTGTGCGGCCGGCCGGGACGCGGGAGATTGATCAGGTTTGCGCGACCTTGTCGCGATGGTGACAGATGCCTTTTCCAACGACTCACCGTACTTTTGTTCACTGCCAGGACTCCGTAGACATTCTGCAAGCGGCTATGAATATCCGCGATGTTCTGGTTTACCGCCAAAAGAAATTCAATTACAGCTTTTTATTTTGAGCCCACCTCCGTTACGGAAGCCGTTTCGAAGGCTATATACAGCATCGCCACCTATCTAAACTTCATAAAACTATGTAGGCTGAAGCGGGAATACCTCACGATGTCCCAAAACAGATTACACATTTCTTTCAGCCGAAATGACCTTGAAGAAAAATGTGTTCAATTATTTGTTGAGCCGGCCGCAGTGGCCGAGCGGTTCTAGGCGCTTCAGTCTGGAACCACGCGACTGCTACGGTCGCAGGTTCGAATCCTGCCGCGGGCATGGATGTGTGTGATGTCCTTAGGGTAGTTAGGTTTAAGTAGTTCTAAGTTCTATGGGACTGATGACCTCAGATGTTAAGTCCCATAGTGCTCAGAGCCATTTGAACCATTTGATTATTTGTTGAAAGCCCCTCGTATCACTACGATCCTAAGAAAAAGGAAGCATAGCAAGCATTGCAAACAAGCGGATTGACAGCCTCCCCCCCCCCTCCCCCCCCCCCCCCCCCGACAATTCAAACAACATCGGATAAGATGATCTTCAGGGATTTTTGGAACTTCGACAGTGTTGTGCTAACAGAGTACGGTGGTAAGAATTTTAACGTTGCTCGATTATACTACCGAAATCTCTCGACGTAGTTACGGGAGTGTGTGAAGACGAAGCGTCGCGCAAGGCTTTCCATGGCGATGTTATTTCTCCACGTGCTGATTGTTTGGACTGTGAGATTAGGACTCATGCCCAGTATTCTCCCTTACCTTCTTTCATTGGATGATGAAACAATTGCATGGCAGTAATTTCCAGAATGATCAGAATGACAAGGACGTAATTTTCGAGACTGCATTTTCTGGACAGCCAATTTGCAGACCTGTAGAAGCAAGGTCCACCAAGTCATCTGTAGTTGAGAAAAACATATAGAGAAGAACCGTATCCATATTTGATTGTCGCAGTTTGAATTTTTTCTAGATGAAAAGTGAAGCTTCATGTCTAATCGTCGTATGTTTAAACGTCAATCTGAATTTCGGAGCAGACTGCATATGTACTGAAATAATTTGTGCCAAGTTTGTTTCCAGGTGACAATGGGAATTTAGCGTCGTGACTGCTGCTTGCTAGCCGACACGTGTTTATGAAAAAAATTTAACGACTGAAGATTTATTCAGACTCAACGGAATTACTACTTTCCTCTTGTTCAGTGTATGAATATCTAATCGAATCTGCTTATGCTGAAGTCGAGGTCTTCGTAAATAATTCATGAGACCGAAAATAAGAAAATTCGTACTGCGTGTGCTGTTCGTTCTCCGGTAATGTTGGAACCAAGGCGGCGCTTTTGTGGATACTAAAGCGCATTCATGAAGCCAGGAGGGGTAACGCAAAGCATTTGTTGCTTAAATGAGGAAACTTTCCTACGTATAGAGTAATACATACTGTACAAAGCTGATAATCTTGCCATATATATACTGTAACTGCCTTGTCATTTCTCTTTCGCCATACTGCGTCCATTACTGTTACGCGGATGGTAATTCTTAGCCATGAAACATATCGAACTCTCTCTCTCACACGCTTAGAATAGCAAAATTAAACCTGTTATGTCCATATACACAGTCCATTCACATTAATGTAGCCACCGCCTATGTCGACGTCAACGTAGAATAGTCGCTAATAATGGTTCAAATGGCTCTGAGCACTATGGGACTCAACTGCTGTGGTCATAAGTCCCCTAGAACTTAGAACTACTTAAACCTAACTAACGTAAGGACAGCACACAACACCCAGTCATCACGAGGCAGAGAAAATCCCTGACCCTGCCGGGAATCGAACCCGGGAACCCGGGCGTGAGTCGCTAATAGACGGGAGGTGGCAGCACTTGCAGTGGAAGGTACATAAAGCGTGTCGGGGGGACGCGGAAAACAATTCAGGCGCTGTCGTAACAGAACGATTCATTGCTATGCGAAAGGATTTAATTGTTGGCTTTCGGGTTAAGGGTGGACGCATTTACGAGATGGCTAAGTTTGTAAACTGTTCGCATGTCGTTGTGGCTAAAGAATACCGTGCATAGGAAAACGGTGTTGTCCAAAACCGGCGCTTAGGCAGGGGTGACGGCTGCGGAGATGTGTACGGGCACACAGACGTGCAACTGTTGAGCAACTGAGTGTTCAGATGAATCAAGGAGCTACCAAGAGTGTCTCCTCAATGCCTGCACAACAAACGTTGCTGCACATGGACCTCCGCCGCAGACGCCTGGTTCAGACAAACTGCTGTCATTCGGCGACAAAGGCTGGAATTTGCACTCCAGTACGCAAATAGACGTCCACTGAGTGGCGACAGGTGGCCTCTTAAGACGGATCACGTTTAGTGCTCCATCGGACTCATGGCTGTTGGTGTGCATGGAGTGAAACATCTGAAAGCAATCACCCTGCAACAGTTATGGTCTGGGGAATGTTTTCGTGGCGAGCTCATGGCTCAACAGAAGTATGCATCTATCCCTGAGGACCAAGTCCATCCCTATATGCAGTTTGTTTTTTCTTTGGCACGGTAGCGTACATCTAATGGTAGGATAACGCAACATCAGCTCTCTGTGTACCTGCGTGGTTCGAAGAGAACCAGGGTAAGACTGTGAAGCTTCTTCTAGCGGTGAGTTGAGGCGGTCGCGACGAGTTGGCCCGGGAAGCGGAACAGTGAAGTTCTGCCCCATTGCCTGCATTGTCAACGTTGGTGATTGTTTATCTGTGGAGTGGAATGCAAAAGCCCGTAAGGAGCGTAGGAGCGGCCGTGGTAAGGCTAATGTCCTACTCAGATAATTGCAAAGGTTAAACCTTGTAACGTCCCCTTAGAAAAATTAATGAATTACTGTGCTGATAAACCTCTTACATTATTTTCTTTTCAAACAGCTGAGCAGAACTGAACGTACTCAGACATTTCTCGCTTTACTTATTCTGATCATCACTAAATTGACACACAATATTTTTAGCGCAACGCAATCTGACTTTCAATAATCCCTACTGACCAACATTAAATTATACCTTTCAAAAATCACTTACCTCACAAAAATCTTCGTTACTCAAGCTACTGCAATACAGCGAGCGCCACTTCTGCGAGCTAAATAAAAGATTCAAACTACTGAAAGCACTACCTACTCATAGGCATAGTTAGCAAATGAAAGATTTTGGTAGAGAAAAAACAATGTATTCACCTTAATAGTGATCAAAAGTCATAATATATATAGCAGTTCATGACATCCAGTCTTACAAATTTACTGTCTCTGATGGACACACGTCCAGATCATCCGCTCTCAAAACTCCGCCATTTCTCTCCCCACATCCACCACTGCTGGCGGCTCACCTCCAACTGCGCAACACTACACGCTGTTAACAGCAAACTGCCCAACACTACAATAGCAAATTCCAACAACGCCACCCTGCCACAGGCTGCACACAGCACAGCCAGTGATTTTCATACAGAGCGCTACGTGGCGTTACCAACATAAAAACCTAAACAGCCTACTTACAACCTCATTCTGTCAGCTATGGGCAGCCTCAGTATCCTCATGGCCGGCAGTTTTTGTGATTTACGTGACGCCATGGTCTTTTGGTAGAGCTGAGTTAGTTGTTGGACGTCGAACTTACTTGGTTATTTCGAATCGAGGTTTTTACCTGGCGCATTCTGCAATATAGTGGACGCAGATGAGTGGGTCTTTTGCGGAAACTGTTGACCCAAACCGCTGGACGCAGCGTTTGGCTGGGTGCTGTTTGCAAAAGGTGAGCACCGCGTGTGTTACATGCATGAGCTGTTCCCTTGAAAACGAGTTGTTTGACTGGTCCACTTGCTCCAAGTGCTATTGTCCTAAGGATTTATCTTGAATACCGTTTGTATATTTTATTGTCGTTTTAATTACAAGTTTATGATGGACATTGGCTCTCTGTTTAACTTCTACGTTGTTGAACACAAATCCTACCACGAGTTGTCGGACTCAAATTTCTTCTTTACCTCATTACGAACTGTTGTGCACTATTGCAAGTTCGTAAGCTGTTTGCTGTAAATTATTTGTCTGCTGTGATGCAGTAACAGAGCTATTGAGTTTGCTAGAATTTTAGATGAGTTAAATTCATGAAGTTGGTTTTCAGTAGTTCGGTGTTATTTAAATGTTCTTAAAGAGTTTACTACCTACAGTAGTTTTTACTTGTTGCTTAGTTTTTCAAAGGTTCCTTTTTATACAGTTTTTTATTATCTAGAACTAAACATAAACGTTTCTTTATTGAAGGTGTAATTGCTCAGTTGTTAAAAGGAATCCTTAGAATTTCACTGTCTAGTTTATGTGTGGCCGATTCTGGTCTTAAGATTGTATGTTTTGCGTCGTTTACAATGTACTTTCTGTCTGTTTTAGTCCTGCCTTAACTGTCCAAGGGACCCATCTGAGAGTCCATTCCCTGTGATCGGAACTGCATCATATTGAAACTAAATTTGAAGTTTTTTCCTGTTATGAAATGCTAAATTGGGTAATGAGATGTTGCCTTCTTTGATCATTGATTCACTTGATTGGAGTGCATTAAATATTCTCAAGGATCAATAGAGACACTGTTTAGTTTTGTTAAATATTTTTGTGCCCTCAACACCTACAGCTCAATCAAACTCCTTGCTCCATACCAGCTGCCTTCCAGAATCTCACTTGAACTACTCTATCGGTCAGATTAATCATATTTTAGGTCATAATCTCCATGTTCCCCCGTACTACAGTAGGTATGTGTGGCTTGTGACTTTTCACATGAGGAAATAGTAAGCAGACTTGTCTTATAACTGTATGTGTACCCTGCAGAGAACTTGTAACCTAAGGCCATAGCTGACGGGACAGGGCGCAGGGAGAAAGACGCATTGTGGGCCATATATGTTGTGTGCAGCAATGTGGCTGTTTGAGTGGTTTAGGTCAGTAGTGCTCTGTGAATTGTACCTGTAGAGGGACCTAGAGCCATAGCACTCCATTCTTCCCACTTAGGAATGGAGCAGGAGGGCGCCGGATCACAAAACATTTTACCTGGACCAGGCAACAGTTGTTGCCCGTCGCGAAGGTGGCCAGATGGCGGAAAGTGAGTGGAGGAAGTCATTTAAGAGAGACTGCTGTAGTCTGAGCTTTTGTGCAAACGGCGGGACGGCTATAAAACTATAAGCATTTTCATGTTCGAAGCTTTGACGATATGATCAGAGCAGCAGGTGCACGTGTTTAGTGGAAGCGAGACTGCAGCTCCCCTGACGCCAGGAAGGTGCTGGGTTCTTTTAGCGAGCGAAACAGAAAAACATATCAGCGGGTAAGATCTTCTCCTGTGACATACAATCAACGAGTTTGGCGTCAGTAGTTTCATGTCCAGCATTTTCACTTTGATGATTTACCGCAAATTTGTGACATACTGGTATCCTTTCATGTTTTGCTGATATAAACTTATTTCATGGGTACGAATGTCCCGATATCTCGGCGGAAACAACTCGTATTTATGACAAAGCTTGCGGGTTCTACACTTGACCATGCTGTCTTAGATGCATGTCATGCCACAGCAAAGGTATATGCTGAAACAAGGTGAAAATGCATTTTTTTTTGTTAAGCAATAATTGCACTAGTCTTGTAGACATAGTTCTCCTCAGAATTCATCTTGGAATGTAGTTATAATTTAATTTCTTCCACTAATTTCTGTGTATTGCCGGTGAAGCGTATGAGTGGTCTGTTGCACCATTCGGAGTGGAGAGGTGATAGTAGAGCCACAGAAGTTGATCTGTGATCCAATAGTGGATCCTGGCGTGATTTGGATCATGCACCGATACCGGTGGAGGTATCTTGTGAGATGGACATGGGTTGTCCACGCCAGAGGCTCGATTAAGGTTATCGCCAGTGGCGTGATGTGTTCTCGTTGGTGGATCTCGAGTGTGGTTACACTTGTGGGTAATCGCCTATGGTGCGATGTTTATCGCTGGAGGTACTTATTCGTCTCTGGTTATTGCTTATGAATTTTCGCCAGGAGTGCGATGATGTTCGTTTTGAGGTGTTTCGGTTGTGGATAGCCAGAGCCAGAGGTGTGACATTGGCAAAGATTTGTATTATGTGCCATGAGAACGTGGAGTGCGAGTGACAGTTGGATACGAATGAAATAGTAAATGGGACCAGATAAAAGCGGAAGATACTAAACGTTATGCACTAAAAATTATAAATAAGACCTGGTATATTTATGCCATTGCAGCAGCTGTTAATTCTTGATATCTTTATGTCGATTTTTGAGAGTTATTGGTCTGATATATACTAACAGCACAGATGGCTGTGAGCAGTATTCAACCCAGATTCTGCACCAGATGTCTACATCTGCGTTAACATTCAATAAGTTGGCGTCAGGAGAAGTATCCAAGTCCAGAGTAGCGTAATGTAGAAAGAGTAAGAGGTAGCTAAACTTGGTAATAGGTAGAATAATTAGAAGTAAGTGTTGCAAGGTGTGAGAGTGCTTGAAGTATTAATGTGCAGGCTGTACTGGCATAGCCCATGTAGTGCATGATGGGTGTTGAGAAACTATCATGACCCTGACATGCACAACAGCAATGGCTTCACGACTAGAAAATTATTGTTTAGGTGTCTTTTTAGATAAGATATTAATTTCTTGTTGTTTAGTTCTTTATGTTAATGTAAGACAACAGCGAGGCGCTTTTTTCTCAATTAGTAATATTCAAAAATTTAATGATCATCAGTTCATTTAATTGTTATGATTTTCTACGTATGTGTTTTTGTAAACACTTATTGTAAAAACACAGCAACTGGACTGTGCAGAGGACTACAGCACCCCAAATGCTGACTGAATAGAAGACTGTGGCTGTACATGATTCAACGCAGTGCAGGCACTCATGTGGTAGGCAGGGCTCGAGTGTTGCACCGAGACCTTGAGCATGGCTGTCAGCATGACGTCACAGCAGGGGCGACGTCCCAGGACGAGAGATCAGCTGACACAACATCACCACAGGAGTGCCTCGCCTGTAGCCAGTGGGTCACGCAACTGCTTGCCTACAGGTGACCCATCCCCCACCCTGTTGTGACAGTGCAGGCAGCTGGAGGACGTGATGACATTGGGGCAGTTCAAGGGCGACGGAGGCATGTGTGAAGTCCTGTTTGTCCCTTCCGCTTGTGCCAATGGAGAGTGAATGCAACTATAGGGGGTGCCTCACATGCAGCCAGCAAGTAACAGAGGCTCACCTCTGATGTCACACAACCACTTGCGACTACCACAGACTGATACAACAGTCTGGAGGAACCCAACCTAAATGTAATGCCACTGCCGACCAGAAAAGAGAGACTGGAGAGCACTGGACCAGGTGACTGACGTCTCTGGGCACTTGTCATAACACTGAGGACTGTGGACTGTCTTCAATAAGAGCAACTGCTTGTTATCGGCTGCCCATCCTTGGTGGTTCAATAGTCTAGACGCCTACCAGTTGGTGCCATAGACTGGAGACAGGTCCTGCCCCAACACCGCTGCCACCACTGATGATTTTAAATAAAGGGGTTATCCTTTTTTTTGCACCACCTCACCCACTACACCTGCCACATCCAACCTGTTACACCTCACTTGAGGGTAATGCTGTGTTTATGTGTCCATGTAACATTATAGCTAACTTTTGGACTCCGTAAAGATCCTTGAGAAGGGAGCAGTAGGACACTTAAAGATGTTTGTGTTTTTTAATACTTCTTTCTGTGTGCCTTGCTGTATTTATTTTATTAGGTTAGAGGTAATCTCTTAAGGGACATCTCAATTTTTAGGTGTGTGCTGGGTTACTAGGTCACTCTCATCTTGAAATGAATATTGACTAAAGATTGCACATAACAAATACACTAAGATTCACACTACCTTTTGAAAATGACTCATGTATTCATTTTGTCGTTGTCTTTTATGTAAAGTCTCATTATATTACACATGTCATTTAGATTTTGTTTATTTTGTACTAAAAGAACTAGTTTTGTTGAATGCTTGTGTAGACTTTGTCATGTTATTGTCTCTATGGAAGAGTGAGTCATTATGAATGCTTGGGCAGGGGTAACAAAATCTATGAGGCAGAGAATGCTCAGTACTCAACGATATTGTATTGTGGTTAGGGAAACAAATCATCTCTGACCTCAGCTTCTGTGTGTATGGGTTAGTTAAATGTCTGTACGACCTTTTAACTGTTCAGTCATCGTACATACAGTCAGGGGTGTATGTCAAAGACCTGAGGGTCTACAGGAACAATTCCGACACCCAGAAAATCACAAAACCTTTGCGGGCATGTGGCTGTGAGAGTGTATATAATCCCTGGTTAAATAATTACAAGACAGGGTGTGGTTTCCTTTTTTCTTTTTGTTTTTTTGTTTTTGGGTGGCAAAGCTGTTATGGTCCAGCATGTTAATATCAAAGGTCCAGTTAGAGTGTAACAATTTCTTTTGCTCCATGACACACTAACCTCTTTATTGGCATGTGACACTCCCCATGTAGAAGTTATTCGACAATGGGGAGGTAGTAAAAGGATGCAAGCCACTCTCTCGCTTTAATTACTCTGTCATTGAGATTAAGATATTTTAGGTCATGATCTCCCTCTCCCCCAATTCAACGTTTGGTAATGCGGCTTATGACATCCTTAAATGAGGAATTTGAGAGAAGAATGTTCTTATAACTACATGTGAAGACTGTAGAGAACTTGTACCTGAGGGGCCATAGTGGAGGCGATGGAGAACAGGGAGAAAGATGGACTGTGGGCCATATATGTTGTGTCCAGCAACCTGGCTGGGCGAGTGGTTTAGGTTAGCAGTGCTCTGTGAATTGCACATATAGAGGGACCTCGGGCTGTAGCACTTCACTCTCCCCACTTAGGTAGGGTTACCTGGGCCAGGCGACAGTCCATAACGAAGGCGACCAGATGGCGGAAAGTAGGTGGAGGAAGCCATTTAAGAGAGACTGTTGCAATCTGAGCTTTTGCGTGAATGGTGTGACAGTCATAAAACTATAAACATTCTCATGTTCAAATGGCTCTGAGCACTATGGGACTCAACTGCTGAGGTCATTAGTCCCCTAGAACTTAGAACTAGTTAAACCTAACTAACCTAAGGACAGCACAAACATCCATGCCCGAGGCAGGATTCGAACCTGCGACCGTAGCGGTCCTGCGGTTCCAGACTGCAGCGCCTTTAACCGCACGGCCACTTCGGCCGGCTTCTCATGTTCGAAGCGGGGATGATACTATCAGAGCAGATGGTGCACATGTTTAGTGGAGGCAAGATTGTAGCTCCCCTGACTCCAGGAAGTCGCCAGGTTCTTTTAGCGTGCGAAAAAGAAAAAAAGATATATTTCACAGGCACGACTGTCAGTGAAGTGTAACAGATTAGATCTCTTCGTAAATGAGGGACTATGGTCCCATCTAAGTAGACGTTTTTTGGCGAAACATAGCCATGGTTACCATCAGAACATCGCGTCCCTAGTCTAAAATGTTCTTTTTTCAGATAAGAGAAATTATGAGTCGCTGATTGTCTCCCCTGAGGATATGCAAAGCAGAGGCTTGCTCCACCAGCGTGGGAAACTCGGTTCTGTGTTTGGATTGGCTACCAGTTCAGCAGAACAGTCAGGAGGGGAGATTCAATGAGTGGAGGACAGTTCGATGTGTTTGTAAAACGTGGAGGGGATTTTTCTGCTAATTCGGCTCCTTTACGAGACTTGGTGGAATGTGTTTGTGATTCTTTGGCCTCTTAACCTTCTGGTCCTTCCCTGGTGGAGAACTTCAAGTCTTTCCCGAATGAGTGAGACTTGTAGTATGTGACGTGTGGTGGACTAAGAGCCAGTGGACATATCGTGTGTCACGAAGGTGAACTTAATCGTCCTGAGTCAGCTGTGTGACGTTTGACAATTCTGGCACTTGCCGTCGTGGCTGTGAGTGAAATTGATTGGCCAGACTAGCGAACGGGTGCACCTCGCACTGCATTCTCAGATGGTTCAAATGGCTCTGAGCACTATGGGACTTAACATCTATGGTCATCAGTCCCCTAGAACTTAGAACTACTTAAACCTAACTAACCTAAGGACAGCACACAACACCCAGCCATCACGAGGCAGAGAACATCCCTGACCCCGCCGGGAATCGAACCCGGGAACCCGGGCGTGGGAAGCGAGAACGCTACCGCACGACCACGAGATGCGGGCGCACTGCATTCTCCCGGGATTTCAGGGCTCTGATAGGGAAGTTTCCTGCGTTCTAATAATCAAAACGTCAGTCCGCGTAGTTCACAAGTTTTCGTGGACGTCTCAGAACATTACAGCTGCTGTCACGCTCTACCCGTCGCCTACAGCGTACCGTTTTCTGCTGCCGCCTGAATGAAGATGAAAGAGTAAAGTATTACTGGGCAGCGTAGAGCTGTTAATTGGTATCTCGGCTCCCTGTTCTTTGTGAACCATAGTTTGTGGTGTACCTGGTCTTAGTTGATTCCATTTGAATAAAATTTGGCCTCACTGTGGATTCATGTAAACGAAGTCTGATTGCATTGTGAAACGGATTAATTCAGGGCAGAACTTCTATAGTTTCCACCCCAATGAATGGTTTGCCAATAAAATTTGGCCTCACTGTGGATTCATGTAAACGAAGTCTGATTGCGTTGTGAAAGGGATTAATTCAGGGCAGAACTTCTATAGTTTCCACCCTAATGAATGGTTTGCCAACCAAGCACCATTCCTTTCCTGATTTATGTCTGTCATTTCTTGTAAGATTATCAGCTCGATTGTACTTGTAACAGGATGAATAAAAACTTGTCATTATATTTGTAAACTTAAATACGCCACTGTTCTCATTAATACTCCCGCAGCCATTCAATGCTTTTATGTTACTGTGGTGATATATGGATACACCAGAAATTCAGAATGCAATCATACTAAATTAGTTAACTTGATGATTAATCTGAATTCTGAAAGTGACTGCAGACTAAGACAACAGAAGTGCCATGAATAAATTCACTAATTTCATATATAAAAATTAAAGGTGTAGCTCATGATTTGAAGATTGTTGAGAAGATAATACTTTTCTACATGTAAAAATTATAACATATAGCATACCTTGGACACATATTTATGAAAAAGCAAGCGTCCGCTTGCAACTATCTTGCTCCACGTCTTCTCTGCAAAAGGTAGTTATTCAGGCTTCTGACAAGTGGTCACATTGAAGTTACTGGACCGTGTCGAAATAAAAAGCGCATCAGTGCTGAACTCATCACTCTATTCGATGTGTACAAATTCCCCTGTAAAAGATCAAGATCGTCGTACAAAATTGACCGATATGGGCAATTTTGTGTGTATGAATTTGCTACACAGCTTCATCAATAAACTGATGAGCTCATAGAGTTACGACATATTAAACAGAGACTGCCTTCTGCACTCGGCTCCTTCATGGAACATTCATTTTATAATCATACTGTGTGCTGAAAGGCCTTATGGCTTACTGGCTTTTTTCTCACCACAGGTAATAACATTGCGTGTTTTTTAACGTAGGTTAATGAGTGATGCAGATCACTTTACACTTTGCGAGTTTTGGATTTGAGTACGTTCGCAGCCGTGTACGGATCAGAAGTTATCACTACTAATATGATTTACGATCTTTTTAATTTTTATCCTACTTCGCCCGTGTGGTCCTAATGGCGCGGGATTTAGAACACTTAGATATAAATAGGATAGTTTTCAGTTATGGGAGACGATTCACACTGAAGTGCAGCGCTGGAAGAAAAGTAAACTCTGTAAATCTGCAGGAGCGTATTTTGTAGAAACCTTGCTGATTATGCTTCGTTGCTCAGTAATTTATTTTTCTCATTTTATTCAGCAAATAATTGTGTGGAAAAATGATTTCTTTAGTTTTAATTCCATCTAAAATATCTAGAATTTTGTGATCAGTCTATTCGGCTAAATGTGCTCCTAAAGTTCATCAAAAGTGCGACTTATTAGTGTAACTAGCCCTAAAACTGTGGGTCCAGCAGCAGCAATACTCACCAATTATTTTCGCTCAACATCATCTCTCCCATTCCTACACCTAGGGTGACACGTGATCCAGTTAAATGACTAAAAAACTATTGTTTCGACATTTCTACTGGCAATTCCGAGTTTTTTTTTAATTTCTACCCTTTTAATTCTCACCACATCCCTATGGATGATACTGCTTTCTAGGCCATACACTATTTTTTTCGGTTACGAAGTCATGTGCGTACCGTGTTTGGTAGAAATTACTCTTGCCGTTCGAGAGTTCCGCATCCACTCGCTAGGAGTGCTGGATCTACTGCATCCGCACAGTATTTTTTTCTGCCAGATAGTTAGTCCCATTTTTAATGTTTTATATTTCTTAGTGAAGTAGCTTCATCAATCTGGAGCTCTGGTCTTCCACTGTCTATGACTCCTTATGTTGCCTGTAAGATCTTCCGAGAGCAACATTATGACTACATTCTGATAAAAATACAAACTCGAAGCGTTGTATTACTGTTGCAATATATGTTCCTGTCAGCTGCACCCATGTCCCATTTTCTACTTTCAGCACAATCGCTTTCCTATCTCTGATGATGATCTAGTTTAGCTATCGACGATAAGAATTCGATATTACAGAAAACCAAGCCGCTGAATTGACTTGATCTGTCGATGTTGACGTCAATGAGATTTCTAGACATCTCGGTGGCTTTAGTTCATTGAGGATTTTCGGCTATGGCGGCCTCAGCTGCCAAGATGGTCGCCTCCCTTTAGTTTTCCCGAATTCGGCGGTTAGTTGAGCGGCTAGTACCTCTGTACGGCGACGAGGAACAGCTACAGCGTCTTGTGGAGTAACCTTGTCCAGGCTACGGCGACGGGCTTCGTCCCGCTGATAGACTATAATCGTCTGCGGTTGACTGGCGTGAGCAGAACTTTTGTGATGGTTGAGATTGGGTAGCATAGTAGTCGCCGAAGACATCTTATTTGCAGTAGCGCAGACTGTCTTTAGGATGTTCACAGTGAAAACATTCCGGTTCGTTATCCTCTGTCCTCCTATTGCCTGTTCTTCTGCGGGGCGTTATACCAGGAAGAGTTCGGATGCTGGGTTGTCGTTTGACGGTTGCAGCATATGCCAGAGTCGACCGAGTACATTCCTACAGACATGTTTGCCTGGTGTACGAAAGATCGATACATATCTTCTTCGACATAATCTGTTTCCTCGTGACTTAGGGTGTCGACATTCATGGCTGCTATCTGTTGCTTACTCTATCCGACGATGTTGGCTGCCGTCAAACGGAGTACCTTTTCTTTTACAAACTGGAGTATGACAGAGGAGGTCGTGGCAGTCTTCCACGACTGTCATAGTGGCCACGTTGCGGAGACAGCCATAACTCTTGCGTCCGCTTCTTTTCTATTGCATTTCCTTGATGCGCTGGCAAATCTTAATGAACTCCTCTGTCGTTATCATATCCTTTATCAGAAGACCCTGGTACATGTTTTCTGAGATTCCTTTCATCGGATGTGGAATTTTGCCAGCATCTGTCGTATTCGGATTCACAAATAGTACAGGACCAACACATTTTGTATGTAGGATTGTGTCGTTTGCACAAATTGCATTGTTCTTCAGTTGATCTTCTACTAAACGCACATGCTGCTGATTGTCGCCAAGCGTTTCCATCAGTTCGGCCTATAATTTGTCCAGGAGCTGCTCGTCGTTGTTGTTGTCGAGTCAATGCTGGGCTGTGACAACCAAGTAAAGTACAAATTTCC
The DNA here is from genome assembly GCF_023898315.1 of Schistocerca nitens. NCBI lineage: Eukaryota > Metazoa > Arthropoda > Insecta > Orthoptera > Acrididae > Schistocerca > Schistocerca nitens. The sequence goes on along the minus strand of NC_064615.1, from coordinate 556,302,070 downwards.
CGAAAACACTATAACATACCAGCTGTTGTGAAACTTCCTGGCAGATTAAAACTGTGTGCCCGACCGAGACTCGAACTCGGGACCTTTGCCTTTCGCGGGCAAGTGCTCTAACCATCTGAGCCACCGAAGCACGACTCACGTCCGGCACTCACAGCTTTACTTCTGCCAGTACCTCGTCTCCTACCTTCCAAACTTTACAGAAGCTCTCCTGCGAACCAGGAAAATCCTCTGGCATCCCTTATTGAAAATTTGATTACCGCATAGTTAACTTACGAGTGGATTTCACAGCCTCACCTCAATAACAACGGACTCGCAACCTGGGTGCTACCAGGTAAGTGGATAGTTGCAGAATCTCATGTCGTGCATTTTCATTACAAATGGGAACAGTCACATGCTATCTGTGGTAGCGCAGAGGTGGGAATGAATGATTCTGCTGAGTGAATGTTACACTGCACTCTAGTGGCAACATTCAGTCCCTTCAGGTTTTTCTGTCACTCTGGCTGCCAATTTTATTCATTTGTAACGGCGTAGTGATAAAGTCAGTGTTCTGTGTAGTTTTGAATGCGTTATATCGGATCGAAGGGAATCTGAAACTGAGCAAATTGTAAGTAATTTACATTGTCTGCAATTTGCGCGAATTGGTCGTAGATGAAGGAACTGTGACGTAGAGGAGCCTGTAATCCAGTATTCCTTCATTTATTTATCCATTTTTACGCATTCTGGCGTTAGTCATAATCAGAATGCAGGTTCAGATAATAACTAGAGGATTAAATAGTTACATGGTGAACATGCAGTGAACATGATCAGACTGACATATTCATTGCAAGTCAACCATGTAGCTACATAATCCCTGGTTTAAATCTGAACCAGGATTCTGATGATGGCTAATGCTGAAACACTTAAAAATGGATTAATAAACGAAGGAGTACTGTGAAAGAGGACAAGTTACTCTCTCACCTATTTTTTGCATATGGAAAACTCTTAAAGATTTTGTTACAACCTAACGCACCTTGAGCAGCACTCTAGAATGTTAACAGCCTGATCAGACGTTGATGGAGCCTGGTAGGGCGCTAAAAGCATGAGGTATTTTTATGGTTCTTAGCTCGTAGAAACGGCATATTGGGAGTTGAAAACAATTGGTGGCGAGCTCATCCTTCAGTAAATCTTTCTGGACTGGCCCACAGCCGTACATGTCAGACAGGCCAGCCCCTCATCAAGACAGGTGTCCAGCAGAACAATGCTGCGATACCTGCTGTGGTGACAGCCGAAGCCTGGGCTGGAGGCGGCGGTATGAAGGAACGTGTCTACACAATGGAGTTGTAAACCAGGCATTGGGTGCAGAGCCATGCATAATAAAAATTCACATGATTTTCTGTTCGCTGATACCGCAAACAGGCCTGTGAACCACTTCCATCGGCCGCCCCACCTCGATTGTATAAGAAACTCCAGCGTCTGAGAAACGTTAAGAGATAGAATCTTTATTACACCTCATAGTTAGGACTACAAAGCTCCAGGGCGCAGGTAATTTAGATAAAGATCTTTAAGAATGTAACTGTTCACTTGTTGCCATGGGAAGTGCCACGACTTCAGCGAAAATCATTTTCCCCTCTGTGAAAACTTAAAAAAACCAGTAATTGAGGGTTACTTTTTTTCCATTGATGCAGGTTTATTAACTATTGCTCTGGTTTGACCTGAATTTGAGCTGTCGTGTGGGAGAGGAGATTTAGCGCTCCTAGAGCCCTGTGATTGGCTCAAGATGGGATGAAGGCGGTGTCGTTTGTGAACTTTGCGGGAAAAGGGAATTCTTTTTCTGGAGAGGTGCAAAGCACTCGGGTGCAGGACTTTTGTCTGTAAGCACTTCCGGTCGAAGCCCTGGCATGTGTGGTTGATACCTGGGACCTGTCCTAAGACTGACTGCACTTGCAAGCAGTTTAGACTGAGGAGCCTGTGGTGAAGTTCTTACTGTACCGATAGTGTGACTTCAAACATCTTGGACTACTCATTTGCTGAGGGCTTACTTATTCGTTTTTGGTTTACCAGTCTTGGTGTTCGGTATCCTTGTGAGCTATGTCGTAAAACTGAGCCCAATTGGTCCTTGGTATGACCAGTGAACGGGATTGTGATTTCCCTAAATCTCCCCAGGCAAATGCCGGGATGCTTCCTTTGAAAGGACACGGCCGACTTACTTCCCTAATCCGATGAAACCGATGACCTCGCAGTTTGGTCTCTTCCCCCAAACAACCCCAAAACCTACAAGTGAACGGGTTTGTCACACACTGAAATCTACCGTGATTTCAGGGCTCTGGTAGAGAGTCAATTGCGATCCATCTGCCTGATAGCTATACCGTGAGATTTTTACGTTTCTTTCGTGGCCGCGTTCGATTCACAGGTGCCGCCTCCAAGTTTCACCTCCGCCGCACACATCTTGCCAGCTGCAGGTAGCATCACGAAGCAAACAGGGTAACGTACTGCCACTCTGGCATTGTCAGGGTGTACAGATCTAGATCGCCACTTGCTCTCAGGTGCACCTATGCGGAGCAACTACAGTAGATTTGATCCATCAAAGTCTGCTCAGCGTCAGATCAATTCAGATTGCGTTATCCACATTTTTAGGGCCAGAGTACTTGACTCACTTCTGCCACCCAGAATCTTTGTCCATTGTAGCCTTAAACCACCTGTTTTTTGTTTGTGGTATTGAGTCAATAACTTGTTCAGCATAATTTACGTCTGATTTTTCTTTTGAAAAGTATATGTTGTTAGAACACTAAAATTATGAGAACACAATCAACCATTTATGTAGTCTCCACAGGGTAACTTTTCAGTGTTTGCGTCTCATGCCAGGATCTCGTATTGATGGCACCTTCTGTTACCGTCTGGTGGCGTTGCCTAGTGTAGTACGCCCGCATCTCGTGGTCGTGCGGTAGCGTTCTCGCTTCCCACGCCCGGGTTCCCGGGTTCGATTCCCGGCGGGGTCAGGGATTTTCTCTGCCTCGTGATGGCTGGGTGTTGTGTGATGTCCTTAGGTTAGTTAGGTTTAAGTAGTTCTAAGTTCTAGGGGACTGATGACCATAGATGTTAAGTCCCATGGTGCCCAGAGCCATTTTTTTTAACCTAGTGTAGTAATTCAATTTGACGTCCATTGCGCAGAATTTTGAATTGATGGCACCTTCTGTGACCGTCGGATCGTGGATAGTGTAGCCTAGTTAATTTTCTGTTTCCCATGTGTAATGTAGTGCACTGGGTAGAGTAGATTCGCGTTCCTGGTGCCTAAACATAGTACTAATACTTAATTATTGTATGTGTGTATTGTTGTGGTTTTGACTTCAGTGTCACTTGATTGTTTGTTTCAGACAGCGAACGGCGTTGTGCTGATTGAGATTATCGTTTGTGAGCAGAGACAAGCGTGTTGTCATTTGAATTCGACGTCAGGTACTAGTAATAAGTAGCTCACGGGAGTGTAATTTAGAGTAGAATCTATGTGGCATAGGAATGTGTAGTGTTTAAATTCGTTTAGGTTAGTATTAGACTGCATGCTTACAAGAAGCAAGGCACGTTTGCTGCATAGTAGCGGAAGTAATTGAGTTTTGTCAACCATGGATCCACGTCAGATTATTAGCGGTGACCAGGCATATATTACACGGTATTCTCAGGTAAATTCGGTTGCAGACCCGGCAGAAATGTCGAACGTAGAACCCGGAGAGTATGACGACATGTCTCAGTCAGGTGACATTAGACCGCAGCAGAACGAAATGTAGACACTGCTGGTACGAGACGCACCACCAGTGAGACTTGCAGACCAGACTCACGAACGAAACGTCACAGAATGATGGAATCTCGTACATCTAGTCCTGACGGTGTTAGCGGTGGATTTCAGTTTGAGGCTCTCATGCAATCCATGCAAGTGGCAGAAAAAGAGAGACGGAAGGAAGAGGAGGAAAGACACAAATTAGTCATAAGAACGGTCACAGACGGCGTAGATGGAGTCAAGAAAGAGATCGCATGAATGCAAAAAGAGGTAGAGAATGTCAAGAAAACTACAGCAGAAGCGCGTGAAGTCGGGGACCAGCCGAAGCGCGATGCCAAAGCAGCGCGATTGGTAGCGCAAGTGCCGGCCGCGGTGGTCTCGCGGTTCTAGACGCTCAGTCCGGAACCGCGCGACTGCTACGGTCGCAGGTTCGTATCCTGCCTCGGGCATGGATGTGTGTTATGTCCTTAGGTTAGTTAGGTTTAAGTAGTTCTAAGTTCTAGGGGACTGATGACCACAGATGTTAAGTCCCATAGTGCTCAGAGCCATTTGAACCCTTCGCGCAAGTAGCACGAAAGGATGCACCAGTGGCTAAGAAACGAATTAAACTGGCAAGAACTGAGGTGTGTAGGACAGAAATGGCACTTGCAAGTTCCAAAAGCGAGGAAAAAAAGTGGTTCAAGAAACGCAGGATAAAATGAGCGATCAGAAAGAAATTTCTGGAGTTAAAGATCAGCAGACCCCAGTCGCCGCTCGACAAAACGAGTTCGCTAAGGACGTTGGGCAGACACATGAGCGGGTCCCGCAATTGCAAACACAATCTCGTCCGGAAGAGCGCCATCGAGAGTATCACAGAAGTGAAGCAAATGTTTTGCGACTCTTCGAACCGCTATATGAGGACACATTCCCTGCACATGGGCGAATGCAGCAGGAATATGCTCCTGCCGCGGCGAAACGCGTAATATAACACACTCCGTCGGTAACAAGCAGCATGTCAGAGACCGAGCCGGAAAACAATTGTACTAGTCTACGGAGGTCAGAAAAGTTGTTACGTGTATCTGAAAACAAGAGGGGATACCACAACAGTGCACGAGGATCGTATGGGCACGGATACAAGGAATCATGCGCTCCAGGCGAGACGAAAAATTCGTACTGTGGATACGTCGAATTTTCGACCTCAAGATTTCCTTGACCATCCAGAATTTTCAAGTGTTCAAATGGCTCTGAGCACTATGGGAATTAACGTCTGAGGTCATCAGTCACCGAGAACTTAGAACTAATTAAACCTAACTAACCTAAGGACATCACACGCATCCATGCCCGAGGCAGGATTCGAACCTGCGACCGTAGCAGCAACGCGGTTCCGGAATGAAGCGCCTAGAACCGCTCGGCCACTCCGGCCGGCAATTTTAAAGTGTACAAGGAGGCAAACAACACATTATGTCCAAAGACCTGGATGGTGCGATCACTTGCTACCAGAATCTTGACCATGAAGTACAAGATCCAGTTTATCTGTGGTTCCTTAGAAGGGTCGATTGCAGAACATAAGCGCGGAGTTGAGGAGACTTGTCGTTCCTACCACGAATTTAAGGACGCCCTCCTTAGCACACACTGGTCGAAAGACACTCGGAGCGGATAAGACAGGAGATCATGTTAATAAAGGACGTAGAAGCGTCAGAATTTCTCAATCCTGTCAAATTCTTCGAATCCCTGGTGAAGAAGAACCGATTCTTGGATCAACCATACAGTCCCAAGGAAATTATAAGGCACTGTTACATTGAATTACCTTTGCGTTACCAGCAACTGCTCGTCGGTAGCTGCAGCAATTCAATCGAAGCTTTCAAGAGTGCTCTGAGAGAACTCGATTACGTGAATGAAATTCACAGCTCGTGGGAAGGAAGTAGAAATAATGACCGTAACTGGTCAGATTCGCCAGAGAGGAATGACCTTGGACGAAATGGGGGAAAACATCAATCGAATCGAAACCAAAACTCAAACTTCAATGGGAATAACCTGCCATCATGGGAAAACAGAAGAAGACGAGGAAATGATAATCATAACAACAACAACAACTACCGACGGAACGGAAACTGGAGAGAGCAATAGAACTCAAACCAGGATCAACAGGGTTCTAGGGACCAACAGCAAAGCAATAGCAGGACACACAACGGTCAAAGTCGATGGAATGACCAACGTAGCGAATATGTGCAATTGAGGTCACCTAACCCATCGCAGGGCCACGCAGAGAAAATTCAAACAGGAATTGATACACAGCCTATGCGGACTCAGCTCAAAACAATGCCGCATAAACTATCGGAAAGAGCGACATTAACTTGTTAAAGTACGAAAATACAAGAGAACTGCTACGGGAAGAGAACGTGCAGTATGAAAATAGTCTCCATGGATGAACTGTTTAAAGTAATTTAATGTTGATATTGTGTTGCTTAGCGTAATTTTCCGTTTGTTCTATTTCGTTGTTATTTTGTTTCTTTGTCATTCCCATTAATTTTCAGCATGAGCCCCTGTTGAACGTGATCAAATCAGTTGCGTATTTGTGACATCTTCAGGCCAACATTCACTGGCAGGTGGCAGATTGAATTAAAATTCCGTTGCAATTTATATCTTATCAACCACTGGCATTTTTTTTTGTCGCATACCAAACCAGGCACGTTGCAGTACTGAGTACTCCAAACAACTGAGTACTGCTATTATTTCCTTGAACCTCACAATTGTCCGATTTCCGCAATTGAGCATCGTACTACGTCGTAGCATTCTCGTAGAAGAGCCGTCACAAGTATCACCATGGCCACTGGAATTGTTTCTGTTTACGTACCGTGATTTCTTGTACTGTTCAAGGGACGGATGTACGTCACTTTATGTTTTTCGTGGAATCTAGACGGTAAATCGTGCCATAGAGCATGTGCGTCGAGATTTTTTGATGTGTTTTGTATTGTGTTAGCGGTCCACGCATTGGGTGCGTTTCGACGCTGACGTTGTATTAGGAGCCAACGCCTGTCGTCCGATGTAGCCTGTCACGTGGTGGAATTTTGCCAGCGCCATGTCAGTGTTGTCGGGGAAATACTGAGTAAGGGGAATTAGCATGGACAAGTGCAAGTCACTGTTGAATAATTACGTGCGATTGTGTTTCATTTCAGCAGCAGCGATCCTGACAGAGAAGACAGGAGGCATCCTTGTACTATGTAAAATTACGCGTACACAATCATAAAATTGCCACTACAAAGATATCTGGCAAATCACCAGCACCTGAGTGAGTAGATGCGCTTCCTGACGACTGCGGCGTCAGCAGACGACACTACCACACATCGAAAAACAAAGGAGGAGTATACAAGGAACAAAAAGCATGAAATTTCGCCTCGACAGTATTAGCAAAGGCATAAGGTAGTACAATAAATTAGTATTTAGTATTGGGAGAAGTCTGCACGTTTGGTGGAAGTATAGAGGCAGCGCCAGCGTAATATTAGGGTGCGTGACAAGAGTAGAACTAACCAAAAACTAACAAAAATATGTGCAGACACAAAAAGCTCACTCCACATAATTGACGGCTATACAATGTTAATAGGGTCCTTCAGTCAATAAATTTATTTTTGGATTTGCGTCCTTAGTAATAAAATAAATAAATAAATAGATGAATATGTAAATATATTAATTAAAAAGTTATTGATCATTATTTTTCTGTTAATTAATTATATCGATGTAAAGTCATTTGTGAGAGAATATGGCACATGACCACACTTGAGGATTGTGCAGACTCTGGAAATAACATGGCAGACTGGACGTCACGGCCCACGCCAGCCAACAAGGGGCAAATGGAGTGGGTTGCTGTAAAGAGTCAGCTGTAGTGGCCAGGTGTGGGGGGACCACCCGCTGCGACTGAACCAGCCTGCCAGCTGACGCACCTACGTCACACCGCCCCAGTGGAGGCGGCACGTCGCAAGCCAGTGAAGGGAGCAGGATGTCACCATGTGCCGGCAGCAACCTCCTAGTGGCCAACGACCCACCAGGCCGCTAATCAAGGGACAAGCAAGCCACGTGGCACCACATTTGACGTGCACACAGAGCCTAACCATCTCAGCGGGCTGCCAAGAGTGATGTGTCCTGTCGAAAAAAGGCGAGCTACTCTGATATTCCATGACAGGAGGATCGTGTTCCGATGCAGAGGTGAATGGGAAGTGCAGGGCTGCCCCACGTCCCCCTAATGCTGAATGGATTTGTACGCCAGGGGGCAGGTTGCACGTCAAATGTAACGCTATCACACCAGTCCCTGACGGCTGACTGCGGCCTGACCAGGGTGATGCCAAGGGTCCAGCTGCGGTCCAGAATCTGCCCAAGATGCCAGATGCTGCCTGAGACGTCAGGGAACAGCAGGGACATCTGCTGCAACTTCTGTCACATCAAATGCTGAGTGAGAGGCCATTCCACTCTGGCGCAAATTGATGTTCTTTAGTCCTATTAGCCACGGATTGTGTGTGTGAATAAATGCCATGTTCTCAATTAGTGTGACATTTTCAATTGTAATATTTGTCTCCATGGTGACCTTTGTGGAGGGAGCGATAGAATACTTTACTGTAATATCACTATGTAATATATTTTTGTGTGTATAAATTGAACTGTCTTGATTGTGAGCTATATTTTTCTGCACATTTATTATTGCTCTGATTATGTGCCTGTATTTGTTTTCATGACATAGAAAATAATACACAAATTTACAGAACTTAGGTAATAAGACGAACAGATTACAAATGAGATTTCCTTGTTCAGTGAGCATTTGAGAATGTAGTGTTGAATGACTGATACCAAATGAATGATAGAGCATGGGTAATTCAATGAGCAGAGAACAGTTCACATTCCAGGATATTGTAAATGATTAGGGACATTAGACATCTCTGGCCTCAGGATATGGTTTGTATGAGTATATTTCTTTGCTGAAAGACCTTTTAACTGGCTTTCAAATGTTTAATGGAAGTCTGTGATGTAGCACTCACCCCTGGGTCTAACATAATTCATGCTACTCACAGCAATGTTTTCATATACTCTTGCTGGCTTGCAGCTTCATGTGAGTGAGTGACCCCGGGAATGAATGAGGTCAAACTGGGATGTTTTTTAGCCATGGGCAATCCTGATTGGCAAAATTACCTTTTTTCACATATACATCAGTTATCAGGATGAGGTTCTCCTACTATTTTCAATGATAACATCTGGTTCGTGTCACGCTAAACATTATTGAAGTGAGACACTACCCCTGCAGAAATCAATGGCACATAGAGGGCAGTGAGAGAGATAAGTTACTCTCACCTATTTTTCGCATATGGAAAATTATTAAAGATTTTGTTGCAACCTGATGCACCTTGAGCAAAACTCTGGGAAGTTAACAGCCTGAGCAGACATTGATGGAGCCCAGTAGGACGCCAAAAGCATGAGGTACTTTTATAGTTCTTAGCTCCTAGAAATGGCGTTTTGGGAGTTGAAAGCAATTGACAGAGAGCCCATACTTCAGGAAATCTTGCCGGACAGGTCCACAGCAATACAGGTCAGATAGGGCAGCCCCTCATCAAGACAGGTGTCCAGCAGAACAATGCCGCGATACCTGCTGTGGCGCCAGCAAAAGCCTGGGCTGGAGGCAACGTTCTGAAGGAACGTGTCTACACAATGGAGTTGTAAACCAGGCATTGGGTGCAGAGCCATGCATAATAAAAATTCACAACTTTTCATGTTCACTGATCCAGCAAACAGGCCTGTGAATCACTTCCATCGGCCGTCTCGGTTGTATAAGAAACTCCAGCTTCTGAGATGAAAAATAAGAGGACGACAGTTGCAAAAGTCACTGCGGAACGGAATATCACACTTGCGTATGCTGTCAGCACCCAAACACCATGCAGAAAGTTCCAGAAGCTGGTAATTTCAAAGTGTGCTGCAATTCCAAAACCCCTCATCAGTGATGCAATAGCCTGTAGCAAGAAAACTTGATGCTCAAGTCTTAGTAACTAGATTATGGAGCAATGGAAGAAAGTTATATGGTAGGATGAATCTTGTTGCACACAGTTTCCAACTTCAGGCTGGATTTATGTCCCAATAGTGAAACATGGTGGGAGGATTTGGCAAAGATTTGGTCAAGCATATCATGAAAGTCAATGTGGTCCATGCATTCTCTCTAAGGTGTTACTCCTTCGAAGGTTTATGTAACCATTTTGGATGATCAGATACATCCCACAATACAATGTTTTTCCCCAGTGGTGATGCTGTGTTCCAACTCTACATGTTCAATGTTCATAAATCAGGCATAGTCCAGGACTTGTCTTGAAAGCACGAGTATGAGATGTCGCATCTCATCTGGTCATCACAGTCACCAGATCTGAAGTCTCCTTCGGTGGGACGGGTGAGTGATCGCTATGCACTTTCATCGTTAGCTGAATTTGACACTATTTTGCAGGAAGAATGGTATAGGGTTGGCTTGAAAACCATACAGAATCTGTATTTATCCATTCTGTGGCGACTAGAAGCTGATTTGAATACCAACGGGTATTCTGTACTGTTTTAGGTATGATACTATGTTGTGTTTTTGGTATTTCCATATTTTCACTAAACCCTGTTGTTGCACTAACACACGTTCGACAACCGAGGCGCTGTCTGCATGCAGCAACGAACAGAACTTCTTGCACGAGATGGAGATGCGGTCGTACGGATTTTAGAAGTTATCAGGGACGACTTCTCGTGGCGCATGAATTCTTTGGTTTACACTATGTATTTTAACTTCCTCTTTTTTTCGAAGTAATATCGTTATTATTATATATAAAAATCAACAATGTCGATGTATTTCACCAATATATCGGGCTTACGAATATTACACACTTCTACTGAATTCTGAATGTAGTTAACTACTGATTTTTCACACATCCTGTCAAGTTCGTCTTTATCTCGCTTGTCTACCTTGCACAAGTTGTATCGCGTCTATTTAGCTGTTACAACAAACATTCATTTGATCATTCTTACTCAAGTGAAGTCTTGGTCTCCCTAAATAAATTTTACTTCAATATTTCCCTCCATTACCAAATTAGCTGTTTCTTGATGGTTCAGAGAATTTGTCTTTTCAAAGTATTCCTTATACTAGTCAAACTGACCGAACTATTTTGTCTTGAATATATCTGTTAATACCTATAAGTTTAGAGTATCTCACTAATTTTTGAATTTAAAAGCAATGAAATTTTAATGAAAATTAAACAAATTTCTCCACAAAACTTGCTTGTAAATCATCAGCAACAGAACCCTCATAGAACAATTTAACTATAACAGTTCCCTATCTTGTAACCGACATTTATTTCAGATAAGAATGAGTGGGAGACCTCATGACTGATTACAGACAAGGTTCCGATTTCGAGTCCAGATCTGTCACACAGTTTCGATCTCCAAGAAGTTTCAAAACACCGGACACTTCGCTGCCAAGTAAAACATTCATCTGAGAATCACTCTTTTTGATATACCAATAAACGGATACATCGTACGTATCGATAATTTACATGTTATAAGTTGCAAGGATCGAAATCACTTACACAATTTGAGAAAAGTCGGTAGACAGATGCTTCACGCAGCGAGGTGGGGGGAGAGTGGGGGGAGCCAGCGGGAGGGGAGAGCGTGGGGGAGAGAGTGGGGGCGGAATTGGGGGGTGGAGGAGTGGGGGGAGTGGGGGAAGGGGGTTAGCGGCGGAGAGGGAGGGGGAGGAGTGGGGAGAGAGGGGGAAGGAGAGGGGGTCACTTAATTTTCACTACAAACTGTCTATGTTCAGAGTTACTGTCCTCTTTCCCCTGCCACTTCCTTACCTTACCTTACGAATATATCTTGCCTTTACTTCAAGTCGTACTATACTACACATGTGTAAAATTTTAATAATAATAATAACAATAACGATAAGATATAATAATGCCTTAATATAAAAATTAATTCCCTTCAGTGTTTAGAATGTCGTTACAACATAACTTCAGAGATATTTATGTGTCACATATAGGTTTACTAACTCAAAATGGTTCTTCAAAAAAAGCGTGACATTTTTTTAAAAAGCGTGAAAATTTATGTTGGAAACCATAAATTGTTTAAATCTAACACGGTAGAATAATAAACATGCCGTAATGTCAGTGTGAGCAGAAAATAATATATTGAAAATATGCTATAGTATTACACAATGGATTTAATTGTTACAAATACAATACAATCAGCTCGCAGTAATTTTCAGTATTTTTTCAGGGGATTATCATTTGAAACTGTACTTTCCCACACAACGTACCCTGCTGAGAGGAAAGCTAATTGTCATATTTGAGAATACAGCTATAAAATTCAGCACAAGACATATCATTGAAATTGTACTTGACCAATAAAATGCTTATGACTGGATCAGTGAACAAGTGGTTCCTCGCTTTTGTCCACTGAGCAGCTGCGAGAAAAAAAAAAAGTTCAGTAAACGCATTGCTACCAGCGATAGCAAAAGAAAGCATAAAAATTTCAAAATTTGACAAAATGTTTCGACAGTTTGACAGTTTTAAAGCAAAGAACAGTGCAGCTGATCTAGTTTAGAGTTCCGTCCAGAATTGTACATTAGGCGCTATTCTTGTAGGAATGATCTGACGATTTCGAATCATTTACTTTCATCCTTTGGTTGTCAGTACTGAAGACGTAGAAAAATGTCCTCAAGAGAAGCACAGAAAGAAAAAACCTTACAAGCAGTGTTTCAGTCTCTGCTCAGTTGCGGATGTTCTTTCGGCATGATTGTTTGTAAACGATTCTATATCAAAACGGAGGGAATTAGTTCAGTGTTGCAAGGTATTATGCAATATGTGTGCAGGGAATCCAACTCCTACTAAGCTTTCTTCAAACTGCCGTTTTAGAGCAGAACACACAGTTTTTCTCCCCTGCGTAGAAGACCACCGAAATTAACGTTTGCCAAGTCACCAACAAAAACAGTGCACTGAGAAGTAGTAAGGTTATGCTTTCTCGAAGAATCTGTAATATATTTGGCAGTATTATATGAAGTTCGTTTGGACAACTTTGTAAGTCAAGAACATTTCTTTGAAAACCACTGTTTTCGTAGTAAAAATATTGATTTAAAAATGGGAACATTTTTAAACCACCATGACTACAGTTATTCAATTTTTTGACAGAAACACCTACAGCGAGAGGAGCAATGACATTAATTGTTATGGCTTCTGGTTTAGTTCTTCCGCTAGATAAATTTTGTGCAACATCGGACTTTGGAAATAGGTTTTTTATTTAATTTGCCTGTACGACCCATCTATTTGTACGAACGATGGTGGAAAACCGTGTGATATGCCAGTGTGGTTGGAACGTTTCTGTTTACAGGCGTACGTTTTTTACTCACAAAATCGAGCGTTGAGCCAGATGATGAGCTGATACGTACCATTCATTTATGTTTTCCTGTGCTAAGATGTCTTTCCATGTGCATGGCATCCATATATTCCTTAAGAACATAACTTTATCGCACTGCAGATTTAGCTTCACTTTCATCTCGTACAAATAAAAGGGACTAGCATTTTGCTTTTACTTTGTCTGACAACTTGCACTACCTTTTTCTCCTGTACCGCTATTTAACGTAGAAGACAACTTCAAATGAGACATTAACTAACAAGCTTTTGTTTCACAATGTGGAAATATCGAGACAGTGGACAAACTACAATATCTGGTATCGAGATATGGTATACGTTGGTATGAATGCAGCGATTCACAGACAGTTACACCATTAGCAGCGAACTTCGTGAAAAAATGTATAGCCAAATCAGTGCAACTTGTAACTCAGTCCAATTACGCCACACTGAAATTTGTCAGATGATGAAACGCAGCTTCGTTCCCAAACAGCCAGGTATTTTCTAAAAAAACAAAAATTCCTGCCGGATGTTACAAAAAGCATCAAAAAGCAGGATACGTCCGGAAAAAGCCAGACGGTTGGTAACCGTACTCACGTAACTGTTCTATCAAAGTCACAATCTTTCACAACTTCGGGAACATGATGATTTACTCGGTGTAAAATCGTAGTATGGACTCGTATTTATTCAGTGTTGTATTTAAGCACGTAAAAGACTCAGGGTCATACAGTATTTGTAGGTGGCAGCATGTTCACTCAGCAGCTCATGAGCACCATTAGCTGGCTGGTATGTTTTGTGAATCATACAGGCTGCAACCCCCGCAACCTGGGCTAGACTTCAGGTAAACAGATAGGAAGTGGAATTCCTTGCCATTATCGAGACCTTTAGTTTTCGTGCTACATTATTCTCCAAGTTCGATAGTATATATATATATATATATATATATATATATATATATATATATATATATATATATATATACTCCTGGAAATGGAAAAAAGAACACATTGACACCGGTGTGTCAGACCCACCATACTTGCTCCGGACACTGCGAGAGGGCTGTACAAGCAATGATCACACGCACGGCACAGCGGACACACCAGGAACCGCGGTGTTGGCCGTCGAATGGCGCTAGCTGCGCAGCATTTGTGCATCGCCGCCGTCAGTGTCAGCCAGTTTGCCGTGGCATACGGAGCTCCATCGCAGTCTTTAACACTGGTAGCATGCCGCGACAGCGTGGACGTGAACCGTATGTGCAGTTGACGGACTTTGAGCGAGGGCGTATAGTGGGCATGCGGGAGGCCGGGTGGACGTACCGCCGAATTGCTCAACACGTGGGGCGTGAGGTCTCCACAGTACATCGATGTTGTCGTTGTCGCCAGTGGTCGGCGGAAGGTGCACGTGCCCGTCGACCTGGGACCGGACCGCAGCGACGCACGGATGCACGCCAAGACCGTAGGATCCTACGCAGTGCCGTAGGGGACCGCACCGCCACTTCCCAGCAAATTAGGGACACTGTTGCTCCTGGGGCATCGGCGAGGACCATTCGCAACCGTCTCCATGAAGCTGGGCTACGGTCCCGCACACCGTTAGGCCGTCTTCCGCTCACGCCCCAACATCGTGCAGCCCGCCTCCAGTGGTGTCGCGACAGGCGTGAATGGAGGGACGAATGGAGACGTGTCGTCTTCAGCGATGAGAGTCGCTTCTGCCTTGGTGCCAATGATGGTCGTATGCGAGTTTGGCGCCGTGCAGGTGAGCGCCACAATCAGGACTGCATACGACCGAGGCACACAGGGCCAACACCCGGCCTCATGGTGTGGGGAGCGATCTCCTACACTGGCCGTACACCACTGGTGATCGTCGAGGGGACACTGAATAGTGCACGGTACATCCAAACCGTCATCGAACCCATCGTTCTACCATTCCTAGACCGGCAAGGGAACTTGCTATTCCAACAGGACAATGCACGTCCGCATGTATCCCGTGCCACCCAACGTGCTCTAGAAGGTGTAAGTCAACTACCCTGGCCAGCAAGATCTCCGGATCTGTCCCCCATTGAGCATGTTTGGGACTGGATGAAGCGTCGTCTCACGCGGTCTGCACGTCCAGCACGAACGCTGGTCCAACTGAGGCGCCAGGTGGAAATGGCATGGCAAGCCGTTCCACAGGACTACATCCAGCATCTCTACGATCGTCTCCATGGGAGAATAGCAGCCTGCATTGCTGCGAAAGGTGGATATACACTGTACTAGTGCCGACATTGTGCATGCTCTGTTGCCTGTGTCTATGTGCCTGTGGTTCTGTCAGTGTGATCATGTGATGTATCTGACCCCAGGAATGTGTCAATAAAGTTTCCCCTTCCTGGGACAATGAATTCACGGTGTTCTTATTTCAATTTCCAGGAGTATATATATATATATATATATATATATATATATATATATATATATAGGGTGAGTCACCTAACGTTACCGCTGGATATATTTCGTAAACCACATCAAATACTGACGAACCGATTCCACAGACCGAACGTGAGGAGAGGGGCTAGTGTAATTGTTTAATACAAACCATACAAAAATGCACGGAAGTATGTTTTTAACACAAACCTACGTTTTTTTTTAAATTGAACCCCGTTAGTTTTGTTAGCACATCTGAACATATAAAGAAATACGTAATCAGTGCCGTTTGTTGCATTGTAAAATGTTAATTACATCCGGAGATATTGTAACCTAAAGTTGACGCTTGAGTACCACTCCTCCGCTGTTCGATCGTGTGTATCGGAGGGCACCGAATTATGTAGGGATCCAAAGGGAACGGTGATGGACCTTAGGTACAGAAGAGACTGGAACAGAACATTACGTCCACTTGCTAACACCTTTTTATTGGTCTTTTTCACTGACGCACATGTACATTACCGTGAGGGGTGAGGTACACGTACACACGTGGTTTCCGTTTTCAATTACGGAGTGGAATAGAGTGTGTCCCGACATCTCAGGCCAATAGATGTTCAAAGTGGTGGCCATCATTTGCTGCAAACAATTGCAATCTCTGACGTAATTAATGTCGTACACGCCGCAGTACATCTGGCGTGATGTCGCCGCAGGCTGCCACCAAACGTTGTTTCATATCCTCTGGTGTTGTAGGCACATCACGGTGCACATTCTCCTTTAACGTACCCCACAGAAAGAAGTCCAGAGGTGTAAGATCGGGAGAACGGGCTGGCCAATTTATGCGTCCTCCACGTCCTATGAAACGCCCGTCGACCATCCTGTCAAGGGTCAGCCTAGTGTTAATTGCGGAATGTGCAGGTGCACCATCATGCTGATACCACATACGTCGACGCGTTTCCGGTGTGACATTTTCGAGCAACGTTGGCAGATCATTCTGTAGAAACGCGATGTATGTTGCAGTGCTCTCTGATACACACGTTCGAACAGCGGAGGAATGGTACTCAAGCGTCAAGTTTAGGTTACAATATCTCCGGATGTAATAAACAATTTACAATGCAACAAACGGCACTGATTACGTATTTGTTTATATGTTCAGATGTGCTAACAAAACTAAAGTGGATCCATTTAAAAAAACGTAGGTTTGTGTTAAAAAATATACTTCCGTGCATTTTTGTATGGTTTGTATTCAACAATTGCACTAGCCCCTCTCCTCACGTTCGGTCTGTGAAATCGGTTCGTCAGTATTTGATGTGGTTTACGAAATATATCCAGCGGTAATGTTAGGTGACTCACCATATATATATATATATATATATATATATATATATATATATATATATATATATATATATATATGCAAATTGGTGTTGTAAATTGTTGTATGGAAGGGTTTCACGACGACAGGACCCTCTGCTTGGATCCACGCTTGCACGCAAGCGCGCGAGCATACACACGCACACACAAAATATATATATATATATATATATATATATATATATATATATATATATATATATATATATCAGAGTGTGACATGTGCAGCATGGGGCCGTCTAGAGGTGACGAAAGAGGAAGAGAGGAAGAGAGAGAGAGCGACAGAGAGAGAGAGAGGGAGATAGGCAGAAAACGCGATGAAGGACGGGTGGCGGCAGTGGAGAGGTGGTGCTGCCTTCTGCCCGCTGGCCGCTGGCCGGCTTCCAAACCCCCCGCGGCTGGGGGCTGCGGCGGCCGTGGTGGCCCTCCTGATAGCAGGCCAGCTCAGGCTGGAGCGGAGCAGAGCAATTTATGGGCGCTCAGGCGCCGCGCCACTTGTGTACAGACCGCCGCCAGCACGCTGCTCCTCTGCTCGCGGCCTCGTTTCCTCTCGCGCTTCTCTGCGCCCTGCTTTCACACGTAATACATCAAACGTCCCTTTCTGTTTGCAAATTTAGGTAACTTCCGATGAGGTCACATAATTACGAAAGACGGCACTTCTATCAGATAGTCTAAAGCGCAGTGGTTTTCTGGCGTGCGTGGTGGCCCCGCAGAAGTGTCGCTGCCTCGTCAAGCAGGGTTTTGGTTATTTGAGCTCCGCGTCGGGCATGTATGTGACCTGCAAACAAGCCTTTTCTGTGTGCGTATCAACATATTCAGTTTGTACACGGTCCAGTCGGATTAATGAGACCACTTCCTCCGTTCGACGAAAACGTGCAATATCCACGCACAGACGGCAGATGGCAGCACTAGCAGTGGAGGTTATAAACTGAAGCGTCAAAGAAACGGTTATAGGAATGCTTACGCAAATACACGATGTGTAAACAGGAAGAATATGGTGCTGCGGTCGGCAACGCCTATACTGGGTGTTACAAAAAGGGTACAGCCAAACTTTCAGGAAACATTCCTCACACACAAAGAAAGAAAATATGTTATGTGGACATGTGTCCGGAAACGCTTACTTTCCATGTTAGAGCTCATTTTATTACTTCTCTTCAAATCACATTAATCATGGAATGGAAACACACAGAAACGGAATGTACCAGCGTGACTTCAAACACTTTGTTACAGGAAATGTTCAAAATGTCCTCCGTTAGCGAGGATACATGCATCCACCCTCCGTCGCATGGAATCCCTGATGTAGCCCTGGAGAATGGCGTATTGTATCACAGCCGTCCACAATACGAGCACGAAGAGTCTCTACATTTGTTACCGGGGTTGCGTAGACAAGAGCTTTCAAATGCCCCCATAAATGAAAGTCAAGAGGGTTGAGGTCAGGAGAGCGTGGAGGCCACGTAATTGGTCCGCCTCTACCAATCCATCTGTCACCGAATCTGTTGTTGAGAAGCGTACGAATACTTCGACTGAAATGTGCAGGAGCTCCATCGTGCATGAACCACATGTTGTGTCGTACTTGTAAAGGCACATGTTCTAGCAGCACAGGTAGAGTATCCCGTATGAAATCATGATAACGTGCTCCATTGAGCGTAGGTGGAAGAACGTACTGACGAAACTAAAATGAGCTCTAACATGGAAATTAAGCGTTTCCGGACACATGTCCACATAACATCTTTTTTTTATTTGTGTGTGAGGAATGTTACCTGAAAGTTTGGCCGTACCTTTTTGTAACACCCTGTATAAGATAACAAGTGTCTGGCGTAGTTGTTAGATCGGTTACTGCTGTTACAATAGCAGATTCTCAAGATTTAAGTGAGTTTTAACGTTTATAGTCGGCGATGGGACACAGTAATTCCGACACAGCGATGAAGAGGGGATTTTCCCGTACGACCATTTCACAACTGTACCATGAACATGAGGAATCCAGTAAAACATCAAATCTCAGACATCGTTACGAGCGGAAAAATATGCCGCAAGAACGGAACCAACGACGGCTGAATAGAATCGTTCAGCGTGACAGAAGTGCAATCCTTCCGCAAATTGCTGCAGATTTCAATGCTGGGCCGTCAACAAGTGTCAGCGTGTGAACCATTCAACGAAACACCATCGATACGGGCTTTCGGAGCCGAAGGCCCACTCGTGTACTCTTGACGAATGCATGACACAAAGCTTTACGCCTCGACTGGGCCCGTCAACACTGACATTGGATTATAGACGACTGGAAACATGTGTTCTGGTCGGACGAGTCTCATTTCAAATTGTATCAAGCCGATGGACGTGTGCGGCTATGGAGACAACCTCATGAACCCATGGGCCCTGCATGTGAGCAAGGGACTGTTCAAGCTGGTGGAGGCTCTGTAAGGGTGTGGGGCATGTGCAGTTGCAGTCATATGGGTCATCTGATACGTCTAGAATTGTGTGGACTGGATGGACGTGTACGGGTATGGAGACAACCTCATGAACTCATGGACCCTGCATGTGAGCAAGAGACTGTTCAAGCTGGTGGAGGCTCTGTAATGTTGTGGGGCGTGTGCAGTTCTAGTCACATGGGTCGTCTGATACATCTAGATACGACTCTGACAGGTAACATGTAAATGTGCATCCTATCTGATTACCTGCATCCTTTCATGTCCATTACGCATTCTGGTGGACTTGGGCAATTCCAGCAGAACAATGGGAGACCCCACACGTCCGGAATTGCTAAATCGTGGCTCCAGGAGCACTCTTCTGAGTTTGAACACTTCCGCTGACCACCAGACTCCCCGGACATGAACATTATTGAGCATACCTGGGATGCCTTGCAACTTGCAGTTCAGAAGAGATCTCCACCCCCTCGTACTCTTACGGATTTATGGACAGCCCTGCAGGATTCATCGTGTCAGTTCCCTTCAGCACTACTTCAGACCTTAGTCACGTCCATGCCACGTCGTGTTGCGGCACTTCTGTATGTTCGTAGGGGCCCTACACGATATTAGGCAGGTGTACCAGTTTGTTTGGCTCTTCAGTGTTCAATGCATGTCGGGGGGACGTCAAACAGTGCAGTCGTTGTCGTAATACGGAAACGGAGCGATTTATCTGATGCCCTAGAGGACCTGATAACTGGCTTTCTGGTCAGGGGTGAAAGTATTTCCGAAACTGCTGGGTTTGTAAACCGGCCTGTTGGGGGATCACAAGTTGTTAGTGATTTAGGGTGATTGTACTATATCGGGTGAACGACACTGCGGAGATGTGTGCGGGACAATAGACATACAACTGTTGACCAACTGGCCGTCCACATGAACCGAGGGTCTACCAACAGTGCCTTCTCAACGACCGTCGACAGATCGTTCCTGCTTAAGGGCCTCCTCTTCGTGCGCTGACTGCT
This sequence comes from Schistocerca nitens, assembly GCF_023898315.1. NCBI lineage: Eukaryota > Metazoa > Arthropoda > Insecta > Orthoptera > Acrididae > Schistocerca > Schistocerca nitens. The sequence continues at coordinate 556,281,757 of NC_064615.1, read as the reverse complement.
ACTGCCGCGCGGGGTAGCCGGGCGGTCCGAGGCGCCTTGCCACGGTCCGGGCGGCTTCCTCAATGGAGGTTCGAGTCCTCCCTCGGGCATGGGCGTGTGTGTTGTCCTCAGCGTAAGTTAGTTTAAGTTAGATTAAGTAGTGTGTAAGCTTACGGACCGATGATCTCAGTAATTTGATCCCATTAGACCCCACCAAAAATTTCCAAACTACTGCTATTTTTCGGCGATGGAGGCTGGAATTTGCGCGCCAGTACGCTACTTGACGTCCACTGAGTGACGACGGGTGGCCTCTTCAGTTGAATCAAATTTTATGCTCCATCGTACAGGAAGAAAACATTCTGCAACAATCGTCGGAAGGGTTCAGGCCGCAGGAGGGAGTGTTATTGGTGGGAAATGTTTTCGATTCTTCCCTTGATGATCTCGTCTTTCTAGAAGGCACAATGCTTCAACAAAAATATACATTTATCTTTGGGGACTATGTCCACCCTTACATATAATTTGTTTTTTCCTTGGATGGACGGTATCTACCCACAGGACAGTGCAACCTGTCACACAGCTCGCAATGTATGTGCATGGTCTGAACAGCAACAGGGTGAGTTTACAGTGCTTTCCTGGTCTCCATACTAACCGGATGTAGCCCGAATCGAGAATCTCTTTGACTTCTTCGATCAGCTTGTTCGCGCCGAGGATCCTAGACAGAGAAACCAAGACCAGCTGGGCACGCACAGGAGTCGGCATGGCCTCCCTGTTGGTACCTTCCAGAAAATGATTGTCTCTTCCTGCACGTGCGCCCTGCAAGAGTTCGTTATTCAGGAGGTCACATTAATGTGATTTGGCCGTCTACTGATTTGACATTGTTTTGCTGTACTAAAAGTACACTCTAAGAAAATTAGAACGTGATCTATAGGGAACAGTGAATTCAAACCCCGCGAGCAGAAGTATGCCAGATGGTGTTGTACGAAGAACAAAATGAAAATTTATAAATGGCACAAAAGAAAACAAGACAGATATGTTAATAGGCGTGTCATTTGCTGTATGCTCAATGTTAGTAATTTTTTGTAACGTACTGAATGAAATAAATATTTGTAATATGCATCCTTGACGATACATCGTATCCAATGGAGGTAGCACGGCTTGAAGTGTACTAGCTCAGCAGGGGTGGTTTATAGGCACACGATGACGAAAATGTCCCCGCAGGACATGGGGAACTTCTGTAAGATCATTTCTATGTTTCACCTACCTTATCAGCTTCATTCGATAACATAACAGGACAGAAATCTACATGTTCAGTAGTAGTACATTAGCTAGATGCAGACTGAAACTGAAGAAACTGCAAAAAGGTGGGAATTTAAGGAGATGGGACCTGGATAAACTGAAAGAACCAGAGGTTGTAGAGTGTTTCAGGGAGAGCATAAGGGAACAATTGACAGGAATGGGGGAAAGAAATACAGTAGAGGAGGAATGGGTAGCTCTGAGGGATGAAGTAGTGAAGGCAGCAGAGGATCAAGTAGGTAAAAGGACGAGGGCTAATAGAAGTCCTTGGGTAACAGAAGAAATATTGAGTTTAATTGATGACAGGAGAAAATATAAAAATGCAGTAAATGAAGCAGGCAAAAAGGAATACAAACGCCTCAAAAATGAGATCGACAGTAAGTTCAAAATGGCTAAGCAGGGATGGCTAGAGGACAAATGTAAGGATGTAGAGGCTTGTCTCACTAGGGGTAAGATAGATACTGCCTACAGGAAAATTAAAGAGACCTTTGGAGAAAAGAGAACCACTTGTATGAATATTAAGAGCTCAGATGGCAACCCAGTTCTAAGCAAAGAAGGGAAGGCAGAAAGATGGAAGGAGTATATAGAGGGTTTATACAAGGGCGATGTACTTGAGGACAATATTATGGAAATGGAAGAGGATGTAGATGAAGATGAAATGGGAGATAAGATACTGCGTGAAGAGTTTGACAGAGCACTGAAAGACCTGAGTCGAAACAAGGCCCCCAGAGTAGACAACATTCCATTAGAACTACTGATGGCCTTGGGAGAGCCAGTCATGACAAAACTCTACCATCTGGTGAGCAAGATGTATGAGACAGGCGAAATACCCACAGACTTCAAGAAGAACATAATAATTCCAATCCCAAAGAAAGAAGGTGTTGACAGATGTGAAAATTAGCGAACTATCAGTTTAATAAGTCACAGCTGCAAAATACTAACGCGAATTCTTTACAGACGAATGCAAAAACTGGTAGAAGCGGACCTCGGGGAAGATCAGTTTGGATTCCGTAGGAATGTTGGAACACGTGAGGCAATACTAACCTTACGACTTATCTTAGAAGAAAGATTAAGAAAAGGCAAACCTACGTTTCTAGCATTTGTAGACTTAGAGAAAGCTTTTGACAACGTCAACTGGAATACTCTCTTTCAAATTCTGAAGGTGGCAGGGGTAAAATACAGGGAGCGAAAGGCTATTTACAATTTGTACAGAAACCAGATGGCAGTTATAAGAGTCGAGGGGCAAGAAAGGGAAGCAGTGGTTGGGAAAGGAGTGAGGCAGCGTTGTAGCCTCTCCCCGATGTTATTCAATCTGTATATTGAGCAAGCAGTAAAGGAAACAAAAGAAAACTTCGGAGTAGGTATTAAAATTCATGGAGAAGAAGTAAAACTTTGAGGTTCGCCGATGACATTGTAATTCTGTCAGAGACAGCAAAGGACTTGGAAGAGCAGTTGAACGGAATGGACAGTGTCTTGAAAGGAGGATATAAGATGAACATCAACAAAAGCAAAACGAGGATAATGGAATGTAGTCAAATTAAATTGGGTGATGCTGAGGGGATTAGATTAGGAAATGACACACTTAAAGTAGTAAAGGAGTTTTGCTATTTAGGGAGCAAAATAACTGATGATGGTCGAAGTAGAGAGGATATAAAATGTAGACTGGCAATGGCAAGGAAATCGTTTCTGAAGAAGAGAAATTTGTTAACATCGAGTATAGATTTAAGTGTCAGGAAGTCGTTTCTAAAAGTACACTCCTGGAAATTGAAATAAGAACACCGTGAATTCATTGTCCCAGGAAGGGGAAACTTTATTGACACATTCCTGGGGTCAGATACATCACATGATCACACTGACAGAACCACAGGCACATAGACACAGGCAACAGAGCATGCACAATGTCGGCACTAGTACAGTGTATATCCACCTTTCGCAGCAATGCAGGCTGCTATTCTCCCATGGAGACGATCGTAGAGATGCTGGATGTAGTCCTGTGGAACGGCTTGCCATGCCATTTCCACCTGGCGCCTCAGTTGGACCAGCGTTCGTGCCGGACGTGCAGACCGCGTGAGACGACGCTTCATCCAGTCCCAAACATGCTCGATGGGGGACAGATCCGGAGATCTTGCTGGCCAGGGTAGTTGACTTACACCTTCTAGAGCACGTTGGGTGGCACGGGATACATGCGGACGTGCATTGTCCTGTTGGAACAGTAAGTTCCCTTGCCGGTCTAGGAATGGTAGAACGATGGGTTCGATGACGGTTTGGATGTACCGTGCACTATTCAGTGTCCCCTCGACGATCACCAGTGGTGTACGGCCAGTGTAGGAGATCGCTCCCCACACCATGATGCCGGGTGTTGGCCCTGTGTGCCTCGGTCGTATGCAGTCCTGATTGTGGCGCTCACCTGCACGGCGCCAAACACGCATACGACCATCATTGGCACCAAGGCAGAAGCGACTCTCATCGCTGAAGACGACACGTCTCCATTCGTCCCTCCATTCACGCCTGTCCCGACACCACTGGAGGCGGGCTGCACGATGTTGGGGCGTGAGCGGAAGACGGCCTAACGGTGTGCGGGACCGTAGCCCAGCTTCATGGAGACGGTTGCGAATGGTCCTCGCCGATACCCCAGGAGCAACAGTGTCCCTAATTTGCTGGGAAGTGGCGGTGCGGTCCCCTACGGCACTGCGTAGGATCCTACGGTCTTGGCGTGCACCCGTGCGTCGCTGCGGTCCGGTCCCAGGTCGACGGGCACGTGCACCTTCCGCCGACCACTGGCGACAACATCGATGTACTGTGGAGACCTCACGCCCCACGTGTTGAGCAATTCGGCGGTGCGTCCACCCGGCCTCCCGCATGCCCACTATACGCCCTCGCTCAAAGTCCGTCAACTGCACATACGGTTCACGTCCACGCTGTCGCGGCATGCTACCAGTGTTAAAGACTGCGATGGAGCTCCGTATGCCACGGCAAACTGGCTGACACTGACGGCGGCGGTGCACAAATGCTGCGCAGCTAGCGCCATTCGACGGCCAACACCGCGGTTCCTGGTGTGTCCGCTGTGCCGTGCGTGTGATCATTGCTTCTACAGCCCTCTCGCAGTGTCCGGAGGAAGTATGGTGGGTCTGACACACCGGTGTCAATGTGTTCTTTTTTCCATTTCCAGGAGTGTATTTGTATGGAGTGTAGCCATGTATGGAAGTGAAACATGGACGATAACCAGTTTGGACAAGAAGAGAATAGAAGCTTTCGAAATGTGGTGCTACAGAAGAATGCTGAAGATAAGGTGGGTAGATCACGTAACTAATGAGGAGGTATTGAATAGGATTGGGGAGAAGAGGAGTTTGTGGCACAACTTGACTAGAAGAAGGGATTGGTTGGTAGGACATGTTTTGAGGCATCAAGGGATCACAAATTTAGCATTGGAGGGCAGCGGGGAGGGTAAAAATCGTAGAGGGAGACCAAGAGATCAATACACTAAGCAGATTCAGAAGGATGTAGGTTGCAGTAGGTACTGGGAGATGAAGAAGCTTGCACAGGATAGAGTAGCATGGAGAGCTGCTTCAAACCAGTATCAGGACTGAAGACCACAACAACAACAACATTAGCTAGATGCAGACAAACCCTAAGAAAATATTACTGCAAGTGAGAAGGCCCACCTACTGCTCTTCCATCGAAATTGCATTAATAATGGCTAAGCTAGCGATGTCAACAGCTGCAGCCTAAATGCTCTTGGCGGCTAGCGAGATCCTTGGCGAGTAGCGACGTGCCAGAAGTGATACTGCACCGTAGACGTACTCTTAACGTGAACTGAGTAGCGGCACGAACGACGATGACTCACGGTTACAGTGAGTGGTACTTACAACCTATCAGCGGAATACACTACCTGACAAAAAAAGATCAAGCGCCCAGAAGTCTAGGAGTAACCGAACTGACACTTGAGATGGTTGAGAGGGTACGTGACATTTCTGTGAATACTCGGCAGTATGACCCCTCTGACGTACCACACCTTCTGTCTTGGATGATTGCTTTGATTAGCTTGGGAAGAATTTCATAAAGTTGTTTTATCCTCTCCTTAAGCCAGCTAACCCACAACTGTTGTAAATGGTCTTTGATATCCTATATGCTGGAACTGGCAACAAGTTGATGGCCGAGTCCGTCCCACGCAAGTTCTATCGAAGACATATCTGGAGATCTTACTGGCCGTGAGGATACCTCAACATCACGTAGGTAGTTCATAGAGACACGTGACATATGTGCACGAGGACTTATCTGTACAAAAATGGCATCGTGATACTGTCGCACCATACGTAACACTTGAGGACACAGGATATCCATGAAGTACCGTTGAGCAGTCAGAGTTCTCCCCGTCATCACCAGTCCAAACTCAAGTCACAGCCAAAGCATTCCCTTACCGTAAGTCCAGGAGAAATTCCATTGTGCCTCTTCAAAATAGTGGAAGAGTACGACCTTACCTCAGGTCGCCAACATACTGACTAGCGATGGTCATCTGGGGTAATGTAGACCTATGAGTCATTACAGAACACAATACAACGCCATTCGTCACCAATCTATGATTCCAGTTCAGTTGCTGCTATTCTCTGATCAAAGGTGTGACATATAATGTTTTATGGAGTTCATCACTTGTTCCTGGTTGACAAGCACATGTGTGAAGGGGCTACGATATGCTTGGTGCAACATACAGCGATTCTCCTTATGGTGGCCAGACTTGGTCGTCAAGAAACTAGAACGTGAGTATGCCTGTACTGATGTTCTCATGCAATCCGACATAGGTCCGCTGTCTCACCCGCACGCCCCACACGTCCAGATATCGCGCGATTTGACTAGGTGGTTAAATGGAGGCTCACAATGAAGCCCCCTTTCAGACTCTGTCAGTTCTGAAAACGCTGTCTAACGAGAGTACGCGGCACCTCTGTACCCTTCGCAGTGATCAGTCAATATCCTACACTGTTCACGCTCCTTATACACCTTCTGAAGCTGGTAACAACACTACACAGGAATAACAATGATGAACTCTGCTGGCCGTTCTACCCGTCACAGTGAATAGCATATCTAATCACTTGCATAGGCGCCGATGGTGTCTGCTTTTACGAAGTTGCACTACCATTTGGTAGTACCTTTAGGGTGCTTAATTTTTTTGTCAGTTTGTTTACTTATTAAGTATCGTGACGAACGAGGAACAAGATGCTTAAAAAGACTGCTCGTTGAAAACCGACACTCTTTCCTGGAACTGTGTGGCTTCAACACTCAGGTATACTGATTCAACATGACGCTTATACAGCTGGTTCGTTTGTGCCAGAAAATTGATTGTATGCATAGCAGAAAAGTGTGTTTACTGCTCCACGGACGTCCAATAATTCAGAAAATGAGAGGCACTGCTCGCTTTGGATCTTATTTAAAAACTCAACACCAAAAGAAAATAGTCGATAGACAAACGTGGCACTACTTTTTAAAACCAACCTATCTGCGTCTTTGACATAACCCTGTGAGACTTTAATTTACAAGTCATTGGTATCTACTGAAGGCCAACTTCACCTTGTAGGTGTATCAATGTGAGTGAAATCGTTCAAGTTTCTATGAAGTCTTGATTTGAGCCGGAAATTCAATAACTTTTTATTCAAACTATGGAACCAGTAGCAAAACTAAGTGCCATTATTAGCTATTCATTGTCTCTGGCCACCATTACTTAAGACATAAAGGTGATATGTAGATTTTACCACTCATTAATTACTAACTTTTATGAATTAATTTTTAACATCAAGTGCTTCATTATCTTTAGCCTAATTACTTGTGAAATTCTGAAATTCTATCGCAGTCGTTTGAGGGTGTGGTTTCACGTGTTTACAGTTTATGATATTGTTCAAGTATCTTGAAACTCTAGTTACGTCAACCTTCAACATACACCCCACCAATATATCCTACGTCAACAACAAGGACCTAAATGCAACAGCAGCTTTCATTCAGTGAACACTGACAAGAAAATCAATTTACTCTTTGACCAAAAAGCGTCCTTAACCATTGCCAGAAGCTACTGGGCATTTTCAATAGAGCTGCTGCAGAAGTTAATAAAGTTGTGTGGTAAAATGCACGTCTTTCAGTATAAATTGAAAGACCTCCTTCCGGTGCACGTCTTCTACTTTCTAAAATTCGTTCAGTAGTTTAGGGACTTTTTCTATGATGTCTGATTTATACCACCGCAAATCACTAGTCTCGTATTTCTTCATTTCTTTATATTTAGAACTTTTGCACATTTTATCAGCAATCCTTACTTTGAATGGTAACTCGTAACACTGCGTAGCTTTCACTCACATGAACGCATGTAATCCAAGAAAAAAAATAAGTAAAAGGATCAGTATTAGGAACATGTTTTCGACGAAGGCACAAATGGATTTATACAAGAACAAAAACCGAGCGAGGTGGCGCAGTGGTTAGACACTGGACTCGCATTCGGGAGGACGACGGTTCAATCCCGCGTCGGGCCATCCTGATTTAGGTTTTCCGTGACTTCCCTAAATCGCTCCAGGCAAATGCGGGGATGGTCCCTCTCAAAGGGCACGGCCGACTTCCTTCCCCGTCCTTCCCTAATCCGATGAGACCGGTGACCTCGCTGTCTGGTCTCCTTCCCCAAAAACAACTCACCAACCAACCATCCAAGAACAAAACGAAGATCAAGTTTATATCTCACGTATGTAGTCTAGTGACTAGAATAACATAAAAAAGGGTAGAAAACATAACTGATGGATATTTCATACATTTCAAAGAATTCTGGTCTCTATGAAGCATCGTTATTGAGGAGGTCTGAAGCAATGGAAACTACTGAAGCGGATTAATGTTGATGTAAATAACTTAAGCTTTTCGATACCAAATATTAATACGAAATTGTCTAAGACAGATCAGAAGGCCCAGCTCTGCAGTATAGTATTAAAGTGAAGTGAAATGTGAAGAAAAAAATGTCGTTGGGAAGTTTGCGCTGTGAGAAGACGTTAAAAAGGATGCAAACAAATCAGATATTAAAAAGGATGTAGACACATCAAATTCACAATACAGAGGTCTACAATGAAATAGCAAGAGAAAAAAATCTATACAATATTAACCTCTGAGAAAGAGACAGGTCTCTGGGACAGTTCTCGACGAGCCCATGAACAGACATTGGGAGCAATAATGGAATAGAAAAGTTATAGGAGAAGACAAAGAAAGGAATGCGCAGAACAGTCTGTAGAAGACATTAGGTGTAGTGTATACAGAGAGGTGAGAAAATGGTGTGAAACGATCTTTAAATGTCATGACTAACCACAGATAAAACCTACGACATCGGTCACATGCAACTCGGTTCACAAAATTAAAAAAAATACAAAAGCAGTGTCACTTATTATGTTGTCATGGTTACATGAACGTGACAAAACTTCTGAAGAATCAGTCGAAAACTCTGTTTGTTACGGTCTCCGAAGAAATCATTAGGAAATTTATAAAAGTAAACACAATATTCCCATAAGACCATCGGCCTAACAATTAACGCTAAAATTGTTCCCTGCAAGATCACCAGTGGTATTGACAGAGATAAGCAGCGACGTTAGTCTCTACGATTTCCGGAATTTCTTTATGATTAATGCGAAATTCTAGTTACTGTGTGAATTACTAATAAAGCTGGCTAATCTATTTCGATGCAGTAGTTAGAAAAATTTGCGATATAGGATAAATGAAAATCAACATCCAATTTACAAATGCGCAATAACGGTTGCACCATCAAAAGTGTCTAAAAAATCCACGTTTCTACTTTCCGTGGTATTGGAAAATTCTTATGTGATATAGCAATCAACAGTACTTGTACTTAAATGTTTAACCGAGTTGTTATCTCCAATGGACAATTTACAACATAATTATTATGCAGCCGCATCTATATCGACGTTCTGTGACTCCCATGTTTCACTGAACGTTCCTGTGAAAAATTTTACTGTTTGGTATTTCTGTGGGAAGGGATGCCCACAGACGAAGAGCATAGAATCTGACTGGAATCTGGAACAGAAATGAAACCCCTGTGTCGAGTTACGGATAATATACAGATGGCGGAATGCCATATGGCATACTGCCTGTACTTTCAATATCTGCTAGGATCTTAATCAACGGAAATATACTAATTAAATTTTATCTACGTCATATATCTTGTAATTCACAGACCATTTAGTTGGGGCAGTATCATACGAATCGCTTTCTGTTGCTCACGTTTCCATGCTATCTACCAAAGCATGTTATCTCGAATGATATAAAACGTTATGTAATAGGGCGGCCTGGTATATGGAGATGAACTCCAATAGTTTAATGAACTTGAAATGGAAATTGGACAATGCAATGTAACTGACGAATTACTTATTCTCGTAATTTTGTAACTTGTCGCGATGTCATAAATTAACATACGATATTCGATAAATAAAGTGCATCAAATTAAAATTGCATTTGACATGAGTCAATATTTGTTATTGTGACAGAGTCACAGTCAAATTTGTACATTAAGCACAGGTAGCAAGCATGTTTAACACCACAGTTTGCAGCAGCTAACATAGAGGACTACTGCAATCGTTGAAACATTGGGCTGAAAACTGTAAGTGTAAACACATAAAAACAAAGCGTTGAAAAATTATTCACCACATTATTATTTTCCAGAAATAATATTTTCAATTGTAACAGTGTTTTATCTTGTTGGGAAGTGAAGTACGCGAACAATTTTATCCACAGTAACTGTACAGAACTGAAGGATGCATGTTGTTGTTGTTGTGGTCTTCAGTCCTGAGACTGGTTTGATGCAGCTCTCCATGCGAAGGATGCATACTACAACGTAAACTGTCTGAGCTCGTGTTGTGTTTCGTGACGAATAACGAAAAATTTTTATGGGAGGTTAAAGTGATGGGTTTGGCTAATTTTTAGATAATGTTGTTTCTAAAAACGTATAAAAATGAGTTTTAGTGTGTGAAATGATTATAACTAATTTTGCATGGCAGCTGAGCATGTCATAATAATATCTTTGTATAAGAGTTTACAGTGGTGTCAAACAAGCATCTGAAAAATGAAAGCCGTCTCAGTAATTGGAAAATGAGAGTACGAGGCCAATTTTCACCTCGTATCTCATCTATGTCACGAGGTTCCAGTATGATTTAAAACGTCCCATCACATGAACCCTCACCCTCTCCCTGACAGCCAGTTGGGAAACGTATGAATACCAGTCCGCTATGCTGTTGGTAGGGCTGCTGACCTTGTACACTTCCCTCTTCTTTCCCTCCCCTCCCCATCCCCCATATACCCCTCCCTGCCCCTCTAGCCCATTTTGACTGTGTTTATTTAGGGTCTAATGAACAACCATGTGACGTTAGTGTCACACGCCGCTATGCGATGTTATTTCTTTTACTACAAATATTTCTAAGTTATCCAGTGACTTGGACGAGTGTCTCTGTGATATTAGCCCTGCGCTTGCTTTAGTGCGTGTGTAGTGAAACTTCTTTGCCCCTCTTGTCTGTAGCCGGCCGTGGTGGCCGAGCGGTTCTAGGCGCTTCAGTCCGGAACCGCGCGACTGCTACGGTCGCAGGTTCGAATCCTGCCTCGGGCATGGATGTGTGTGATGTCCTTAGGCTAGTTAGGTTTAAGTCGTTCTAAGTTCTAGGGGACTGGTGACCTCCGACGTTAAGTCCCATAGTGCTCAGAGCCATTTGAAGTCATCTTGTCTGCGGAAAGACCGTCGCTGTATATCACAAGCTCGAGTGGGGCCCACTCTGAAAAAATAAGCAGTATGCAGAACTGGGGCAATGATCCGGTCTGCGACTGTCGAAAGCCTGGACTGGCGTTTGCACGGCTGAGGCTAGTGTATGCCACATCCCAGAGAACCACTGGGAGCAAATTTACTTCTTTTCTGAACGGATTCAAAAGACAGGCGCCGCAGCACTATCCCACCCGTGCTACAAGGTGAGGCAAGTTGTGGGTGCTCTCCCCTGCTTTTTTCATGAATTTAGCAACGATTCTCACCCGTCTCATTGGCAACAGTTTTCCCTCCCTGTACAGTTTTTGAGAGCAGAGTATTGAGGATTCTGGGAACTCTGCTCCGGCCCTGCAAAGGGACGGCTGTACCTCTGCCGCCATTCGGTGCTGTTCAGGGCATGCTAGTTGTTTAGGCAAATGTAAATAGTGCAAATTTACGGGTCACTGTTGACTCCACGACAAGACTACACGTAGCCAAATATCTGTCCTGTATCCAGATTCCTCGTGTCCTGTAACGAGAGTACCTATCGATAGGGATCGTGATCCATATTCTGGACAGCTCGTTAATTGCTTACTTCACCGTGTGAGTTGTGTTTCTCATTTCGATTATGTTTGCGGCTTCTTGTTGTTAAGTTTTCCTCGTTTACACTAGCTGCCCAGATAAATAGATCTTGTGTACTAGTTCCATAGTTTTTGGTACCTCCCATTTTGTAATCTTATTTGATCTACAAAAATGTCTTCTCTGTTAATCTCATTGCGGTTCATATCAATCATTAGAGCAAATAAATAACTGTTAATCTCGACCTTGGCTTAGATTTCAAGATCCTTCAGTTTGTACTAAAGCTTGTCCTTCTTAGACGGCTCCTTAAAGATAAGTATAACCAGTTCTATACACAATTGGTTCACTTCACTGTGTCGGCGTAGTCCTTGTGTATAGCTGTCCACTACAACGATGACTTATTTATTATTCTGTGAAAGCAAAGAACATAGCATTCGCTCATCCTGCGTCAATACACTATCCTCTCGAATGTTGTATGAAGGCTATGAGCACTGCACGAGCTCTATTTGCAGCAATGCACATACACGTGAGGTCTACAATGGTTCATGTAGACTTTGGTCCAGGATCTTACGTTTGGTATCTATGAGTTTCCTGCAGTCGGGAAGGTGTCGTGAAACTCCTCTTCAATCGGAAAAGGTTGTAGCTCCCATTTTGTTTCATTTTACTCCAATGTACACTTGAAGTAGCTGTCTGCACTACAGGATAGTTTAGCAGGTACTGACCTACTTCTTGTGTATTGTTATTTTATATGTACTTGTGTTTTGGGGCATTTCATTAAAATACTTTTTAGTGTGTGAAGCTTTTTTGAGTTCCGTATAAAGTTTCGTATTTTTGCGCGTTGATATTGTTTTGTTTAGGCTGTATTGCTGGTGTTAAATTTTGAGGAGTAGCCCAAGGGCAACGATAGTCGAGCATGTTCTTAAGAGGTAAGGAAGATTACTAGGTGAGAGGATTCAATTGATCCAAAATACGTGTCGGAACTTTTTGAGGGTGAAGCGTCAGGAACAGGTGTGTCGCAAGAAACCCAGGAAACCATAGTCGAAAATAAACAGAGTGAGACCAGCGAGAATTGCGAAACGGAATCGGCAGTTGCACAGTGAAATTACAACTCTGGAAACAAGGGGGATATTCCACTGTAGGCTAAGCAGATGATAGTGCAAGCTAGAAAGGCGATAGAAAAGCCAACGAGGAAAGGAAACCAGCCAAGGAAGACAGTAAACAAGCCTTGGACCGAGGAAAATGTGAAATTGTTTAGGAAAGAGATGGCAGTAGTATGAAGGGAATTCGAGGGTCATATTACTAAATCCGTAGACGGAAAAGTGGTTGAGGTCTCTAAAGCAGTCGAAATCAACTTGAACAGGTTGGACCAGGATGAGACACATCTAAAGAAAGTGAAGGAGCCGAAAAACTCGCTTTCTCTAGGAGTATAGGATCTGGAGAAGCGAACGGTTTCTGAATCACGGAACAAGTGCGATTCTCAGAAACTGAGGAATTTGCCTCACTTAAACAAAGTCTTGTGAACATGAGACGAGAGACTAGGTGTCTGTGAGATCTGGAACCATTATTGCCTTTTGCAAAGAGCAGCATGTTTGTCATAGTTCGGTATATAATGCCACATCACCAGCACGCAAAATAGGACATTTTGAAGGTAAAATATCCGTGATCGAGGTTTATGTCAGTCAACAGACAGGACTTTGATGATAAACACTTGTTTTCATTAAGGAAATTTCTCGCATGTACACAGTCAGAGACCTGTATATTAAGACTTGGATAGGGAAATTTAACAACAATCTGCCTAGCATTTGGCCAATAAAAAATAGACCTATGATTTACGAATACTAGTGGCAACACACTTACAGTCTTGTCTGCCTTCTGAGGAGATTTTAAAATGGAAGCATCTTCTCGACTAGCACAGATACTTCCTTGTAGCCACTGCGTTGGTGTCGAAATATGCCACGCTCAAGCCTCTGAAAAAGGGCACCGAGAGTTTTGTCATGAAGGCTTTCGCAAGAGACTTGCTGGGTGTAGGTAGTGATATGAAGTAAGTGCTCTCAGACGATGCAGGTCAATCCGTTTCAGAGACATGTATGGACATACTACACAGGACAAAGGTGGAGGAAATCTACACTACCACATAGCATCTTCAAACGAACCCAGGATCAAGCTCTGCTGCAGCAAGAAACACGATATATGGGATGAGTACAGATGGACTTTGAATTAGTAATGAACCAACTCCCTCACAGTTCAACTGAGATGGCTCTATCCAGAGTCTCATTGACTCGAAAACGAGGGGATAGCAATCGGTCAGGCATAGGTTGGTGGTGGAAGAAGCAATTAATAATATAAGGAGAGTAGCACGGATGGAAGGCGGGCAGTTCCATAAATACGAAACAGTAGTTCTCTCCAGGACAGAAGGTGCTGGTGAGAAACAATCACTTCTTCTGAAAGGCAAAGAATAGGTTACAGACACTAGTCTCACTGCGTGTTAGGCCATCCAGAGTGAAATGCCTGCTCTTTGGAAATGCAGCAATGTTGGAATCATTTCAAACTTTAAAGTTTTTTGTACAGTACAACTATTCTAGGTTTCGATTTAATGTAGTAATTTGTGTTTACTACATAAGTAAGTTAGTTAGATACTCCTTACACATAACTTTTTAGCACTTAGTACTCAGATTATTTGGTGTAATTTGTGTGAGAATATGCTCAGTTGCGGTTAGTATTTTTGTGTACATTTATATATGTTCATGAGACGACATATAAGTGAGTAGGTGTAAGGGCATTGGAGATACCTGCACTTTGGACAGTTGCAGACATTTTTAAACCTGCTGACCACAAAAATCACATGGAACAATGATTTTTTGTTGCAAAAGCATAAGCCTGTTTTGTTAATGTTTCAGACTGTAGTGCTGTCACCACCAGCGAGAATTATCGGTGAATCATGGCATTAGTGTTGTTTTATATACGAAGAAGATAAGGTAACAAAGTATGATCTCACATCTCTAAGATTATTTTTCTTGTGGTGCCTCACTTTCTTGTTTTAATGTTGTATGAGTTCATATGCTGGTGAGATAGGGAATTTGTCGCTGGGGGAAACCATTAGTTTCCAGTCCCCGTCGTAGTGTGCTGAAAGGAACAGTGAAACTCAGTGTGTCACAAAGCTGATTTTTGCACATGATGTGAGGTGGATAAGTGGTTTTCGTGTTCTTATGGTCAAAGAAGTCGCTGTAGATGGCATTGTGTGGGTGTCAATTTACCACCAGGTACTAACAATGCCCTTTGCAATTTACGAAATTGATTTTAAGATATGTCAGACTCCTTTTTTACCGGTAGAAAACTTAGCAGTCTGAACTGTTATTGTTAAGTATTTTCTACAATTCGATGTCACTTCTTTAGTACGTTCCCTGGCCTGTGCAACTGGAAAATGTTGTGAATTTAAGCCACTCTCTCACAACTTAAAGCATACTGTAATATCAACCCCAAACCTTGTAAATTTTATGCTGGTGTAAACTAATGACCCCAAGAAGACGTATTTTCCAAGGTCACAGCTCCACAGGATTAAATTGAATTATCTGTGACAAAATTTCGCTCGTCGCATGTTTCTGAGCGACCTGTACTGTACCTCTGTTTTCTCTCCTCATGTGAAGTTGGTCTATTGCAAGTCACTGGAGCTAAGAGCACACTTGCCCCATTATATGTAGACTTTTTAATAGTATATACAGAATGCTATGATAGTACAGAGGATGCTATATTGTAATGATTACTCAAGGGGTTACGGAATCACCTATCCCTGCAATGTTAAAATATGCCTACTATAGGGAACATATTCTAACAAACTACTGGAGACAGAGATATACAACTTTTATTGTATGTGCATTGATATGTTATAAAAATACTGAAACAACAGATTATTGTCAAAGTATTTTCTTACAGAAATATTTTACAATTATTTTTAAGTAAATTTTTTCCATCACTTTTTACTAGATTACCACCTCTAAGTTTTTTGTAAATCAAATAATTAAAAAATTGTTGTTTCTGTGTGTAAAAGAAAGCTATGTGACTAAGTCATAAAAATTTCAGTCTTCTAGGTTCACCAGTACCTGAAATAATGTTCCTAGAAGAAGTAAAAACTTACGGGAAACGGAGAAAGAGGATTAAAACATTCCTGATCTATAGTTAATACCCCCTTCACAATCTTCATAACCATCTTCAAGTCTTCTTTTGGCACCCCTCTGCACCTGCCTTGCTTTTTTCACTAATATCTTGATTGTATTGTCAGCATGCCTTAGTCTGCGCTGATCTATTCAAGGACCCGGCATTTAGTTATATTTCCAAGAGTGAAGGTTTCCACAGCATCATACAAACCAAAATGTAGTGTATTAATTCCGACAAACACTGTTTTTGGGAGACGAGGCCATATCACACTATTCAAGCACTCGTAGGGGTTCTGCGTTTTTCCATGAAGACATTTCATCAGAAGACTTGTGTCAGCCAGATCTCTGAAAATGGGCTTTATTTCTTCCATGATGGCTAGTGGTAGACTGTGGTGGTGAATGTATTTCTCTCCAGTTGTTAGTCCCCTATTTTATTTACACCAGCTCTTTTCACCTTTGGGGCACAAACCATGTTCTGGATGCTCATCTGTGAATGCATTGTGGAAATACAAAGTCCATATAGCTTTCCTCATTTCTTCAAGATGGCCTGTATTTTGCCTGATTGCAAGGCCGTAGCAGTTCTGAATGTGGTCTGTTATGGAGTCAGTCATTCTTCCTTTGCCATGCAAGGTTTTCCCATCATCTAGTTTTTTCCCTTTCATAACTGATTTTAACCTTCTCAGCCTGCACCCATTCTCTTCTGCACATGTCCTATACATTCAGGTTTGCTTATATTTACACTGTTCCCATATGGTTTTCTTTCCAAAACTTCTTTAAATGCTTTACAATCACCATTTCTCAGATACTTGACATAGCGAACATTATACCACTCTGAAGAGCGATAAAAATTTTTTTCACCCCAGCAACCTCCGTGCCACCACTACTACCATAATAATTAGCAGCACAGTCATCACTATGTTCATTTTTCAGCCTGTCTATGAATCTACAGTATTTAGACATTATTGCAACATCAATAACCTTGCCACTGTCAACACTAGTTGCTATTCCAACACCATTGTTAGAGGTGTGACCCCTTTTTTGCCACGTGCCATCAAAAGCTACTGTGAGGTCACGACTGCCATCATTTTCTTTCACTGCTTCTTCCACAGCTACCTGCGTTGACTTCTGTGCTAGATTTTCAACTGCAGATCCTAGTACATAGTTGTAAGCATCAAACTCTGAAGGTACACTTGGAAGATTTAGAACACCACATAGCATATCACGAGCTGCTTTGCCCTCAGCAATTGCTCGCAATCCATAAACTAACCTAATATTTACACTATAAAGTTCAGTTTTCTTGTATCCATTATTTACAGTTACTAAAACAGAACTTGGAAACTTACAGCTGTACTTACAAACTCTGCATATTAAATTAAACTGAGCAGCAAGGCCAACATGGGATTGTACTTTCAGAGAAACATTTCCTTGATTTTTTTTTCAGCACACACTGTTTTCAAGAGCTTTGCACATTATACTCGTATCATTGAGTTCAAAAACTTCTTTCCCTTTATCAAGTAAATTATATTTCTGTTCCAAATCTTTTGGTTTTTATTGAGAAGCACTGTTTTCATATGGAGTAAGTTCGTTCGGTAAATCAGTAGTAAGTGGACTCACATTTTCCAACAGTGATGATGAAGAGCTGCTTTGCATTGCTAATGAATCATCATTTCTTTTCTTTTGCCAGTTCACACGCTTTTTAAACACTTTTGCTCTAGCTCTAGACATTTTCACTGCATAAAATGAAGCACTAAATACGAAATAACTCGACAACAACAACTTTCATATAGCATACTGTTTACAAACTATCCCGTCACAAAGTCAAAGAGTAACTTGAGGAAACCAGAGGAAAACATTTTCAGACAAATAGTGTGTAAAGAGTCGTTGGAAAGGGGGAAATTAGCATTCATGTCACATTAACGTACTGCCAAAAGGTTTATGGTCAGCCATGAGAGACGTGTGCAACTAAAGCGCAATACCCAGTCTCACAAATCTATAAAAATAAAGTAGTTATAACTCTAGTAGAGCTATGTATGATACGTCATTGTAAAGAGGAAACTTGGTGTAATATAATACCTCAATAAAACGAAAATCGATTTTGTAACCCAATATCCGATTCCGTATCCCATTATGGAATGCTATATTGTAATGATCACTCAACCAAAGAAAAATTACCCGAAAAAAGGAGGAAACTTATCCTTTTCTTGGAGTTCTTATTTGTCCTTAACAAGTGAACTGCACTCCGCTATTAATAGTAATTTTATGTATCCTGAAGAAAAAATTATCATGTTTGAAAAGTATTCATTTAACTGATAGGTAAAAGATTCCATGCACCAAAATGTAAGAATCAGAGGAAAATAAACCTCTACTTCAGATTTATGCTGTTCTAAAATTAACTCTGAATAATTAACTTCTTTTCATAATATCTATAAAGGAAAAAAGATAAGAAATTAAAATGAATAGTAGTAATAAACAGATTTTCACAAATAAAAGATTATTTTTGCAGACATCCCATTGACGACCATGGCAGGACGCAATCATTGTGTACTAATCATTGTACTGTTTCGCTTTTCATGATCAAGAAAGAAATCAGAAGACCAGCAAGATGAAGTTGGAGCTTTACCAACTTGGACCAAGCAAGAAAATTCCATACTAGACAGACAACGATAGCCATTATTTGAAATTTATGTATCAGTATTTTCAGTTTTATCGTAAGACTTTTTTCTGCAAAGAACTTTAGCTGAAAAATTTCAGAATTTTTTAGTATGCATAACTGCTACTAACCGCAACTATTAAAACAGAGTAGCATACGATTAGCATTAATGTGCATAATAGCAGTGTTCTTGTATGGTGACCTGTAGTTCACACAGCGATGTCAAATTGTTTTGATCGGTATTTGCAGCCAGCTTGTGGTTATCTGGCCACCCTCAGTAAATATTTTACTACTGTTATTCATGTATGGTCCCAATAGGACCACATGAGGAGTAATCAGTCAGTGCCGCTTTTGATAGAAGGCCTTCCTTTGTGCCCAAATTTGTTTCATCATTTCAGAATAGAATCTGCTTCTCTCATCAGGCCATGGTGCTACAGCCCATTTTCTAATTTCCTCTGACCAACTTTCCAATTCTTTGTCTGAATATTTATCTATCTGTAACGTCTGCCTGAGTTATACTGGGTACATTAAGATCCTCCATAATTGCAGCAATCCATTTAATTGGCTCAGTTACTTCTACTTTCATAGAATTTTACTGTTTTTTGTCGTCCTAATGGGTGCCATTCTCTTAATGTGCTCATAAAATTTCAGTCTTTGTTTTCTCATGTCACCATTTTTGTCTGTGAATTCTTCTATTTCCTTATTACTTCTCAGCCTACAAGTTTCTCCATCAGTAATTTTTGGACCCAATATTTTCCTAATTATCTTTCTTTCTTTCTTTCTTTTGAATTTCTCCAGTATCTGTCCTTCTAGTATTTAAAATTAAAATTTCTGCTCCATAAAGCTATTCAGGTTTGATTTACAGTGCTGTAAAGCCTAAGTTTACTGAATTTAGAAAGTGACTTTTTATTGTAAATACACTCCTGGAAATTGAAATAAGAACACCGTGAATTCATTGGCCCAGGAAGGGGAAACTTTATTGACACATTCCTGGGGTCAGATACATCACATGATCACACTGACAGAACCACAGGCACATAGACACAGGCAACAGAGCATGCACAATGTTGGCACTAGTACAGTGTATATCCACCTTTCGCAGCAATGCAGGCTGCTATTCTCCCATGGAGACGATCGTAGAGATGCTGGATGTAGTCCTGTGGAACGGCTTGCCATGCCATTTCCACCTGGCGCCTCAGTTGGACCAGCGTTCGTGCCGGACGTGCAGACCGCGTGAGACGACGCTTCATCCAGTCCCAAACATGCTCAATGGGGGAGAGATCAGGAGATCTTGCAGGCCAGGGTAGTTGACTTACACCTTCTAGAGCACGTTGGGTGGCACGGGATACATGCGGACGTGCATTGTCCTGTTGGAACAGCAAGTTCCCTTGCCGGTCTAGGAATGGTAGAACGATGGGTTCGATGACGGTTTGGATGTACCGTGCAGTATTCAGTGTCCCCTCGACGATCACCAGTGGTGTACGGCCAGTGTAGGAGATCGCTCCCCACACCATGATGCCGGGTGTTGGCCCTGTGTGCCTCGGTCGTATGCAGTCCTGATTGTGGCGCTCACCTGCACGGCGCCAAACACGCATACGACCATCATTGGCACCAAGGCAGAAGCGACTCTCATCGCTGAAGACGACACGTCTCCATTCGTCCCTCCATTCACGCCTGTCGCGACACCACTGGAGGCGGGCTGCACGATGTTGGGGCGTGAGCGGAAGACGGCCTAACGGTGTGCGGGACCGTAGCCCAGCTTTCCATTCACGCCTGTCGCGACACCACTGGAGGCGGGCTGCACGATGTTGGGGCGTGAGCGGAAGACGGCCTAACGGTGTGCGGGACCGTAGCCCAGCTTCATGGAGACGGTTGCGAATGGTCCTCGCCGATACCCCAGGAGCAACAGTGTCCCTAATTTGCTGGGAAGTGGCGGTGCGGTCCCCTACAGCACTGCGTAGGATCCTACGGTCTTGGCGTGCATCCGTGCGTCGCTGCGGTCCGGTCCCAGGTCGACGGGCACGTGCACCTTCCGCCGACCACTGGCGACAACATCGATGTACTGTGGAGACCTCACGCCCCACGTGTTGAGCAATTCGGCGGTACGTCCACCCGGCCTCCCGCATGCCCACTATACGCCCTCGCTCAAAGTCCGTCAACTGCACATACGGTTCACGTCCACGCTGTCGCGGCATGCTACCAGTGTTAAAGACTGCGATGGAGCTCCGTATGCCACGGCAAACTGGCTGACACTGACGGCGGCGGTGCACAAATGCTGCGCAGCTAGCGCCATTCGACGGCCAACACCGCGGTTCCTGGTGTGTCCGCTGTGCCGTGCGTGTGATCATTGCTTGTACAGCCCTCTCGCAGTGTCCGGAGCAAGTATGGTGGGTCTGACACACCGGTGTCAATGTGTTCTTTTTTCCATTTCCAAGAGTGTATTTTGTGTTAATCTGAAAGCATTTTCCATTTTTTTGACAATGAACGTAGATTGCAGCTTTTTACTGACCGTTTTCTTGTATTATTTCCCCTAAGTATTTAAACTGAGAAAAACTTATTGTTTTTCCATATTTCGTGTTCAAAAACTTTTGTGCCTGTTTCTTGTGTGTCATATATTCATTTTTTTGAATGATATTTGTAGTTCTACTACTTCCAAAGTTCTTAAAGAATTTTAATTTGTTTTTGAGCTGTGGTAATATCCATACTTAAAATTTCCAGATCATCTACAAAGTCGAGGCAGTCTACTTTAATAGTACTTCCACCTAACTTGATTTATTGATTTATATTCTGACTCGACTTTCGCTTTCGCCACTCTGTAATTGTCTTTTCCAAAACACAGTTAAACAGTAATGGGGAGAGTCCATCTCCATGTCTAACACCAGTCTTTATATCAAATGGCTAAGAAATTTATCCCATGAACTTAACTTTAACTTAGAGTCAGTGTCAGTTAACGTTTCCTCAATCAGTGTTAGAGTGTTATTATCTAGCCCTTGTTCCTTTAAAATTTGGAGAAGAGATGCACTATCAATGGAGTCGTAGGCTTTTTAAAATCCACAAATGTACATACAATATTGTTAGTAGAAATCCTTTGGTGCCAAAGAATAAGTTTTTCATTAAGAATTTTTCCAAACAGGATCTGTTTGGTTTAAAGCTGCTTGTTATTCACCAACTTTAGGCTCTAACTGTTCTTGGGCTCTTCTATTAAGTGAACTCTGAGAGAATTTTGTATGTGATCAAGACAAGAGAGATTCCTTGGTAATTATTAACATCGGTTTATCTCCTTTTTTACACAATGGACGAATTACGGTAGTTTTCCAGTCCTCACATATTTTGTCAGATATGTCCTCTTAGTTGAGTGATCTCTTTTATAGTATAGTTGAACTTCGTCCTGAAGTGTCGTTGCACTGTTATGACACTGATGTGAGTGCATTTCAAGCACGACATACGCTTTCTCGGCTCCTGTCGCCATTATGTGCTCACTGCGCTCTCGAGCGCTCTGGTGGCAGAAACCTGAAGTGCGGCTTCAGACGAACAAAACTTTATGAGTTTTTCTACGTATCTGTAGTGTGTCGTGACCATATGTCAATGAATGGAGCTACAGTGAATTTATGAAATCGCTTCAATCATTTGTAATAGCCCTGTATTAGGGCCGGATAATTATAGAAGTTCTGCAACTACACCGTCTGCTCCAGAGGCTTTATTGTTTTTAAGCTTCTTCATTTGTTTTATTATTTCGATTTCGTCAGTTTCTTTAGACCTAGGGTTGTTGTTATTAGTTTACCATGGTTGGAATAATTCGCTGCTTCTGGACAGTTTAATAACTTTTCAAAAAATTAGCAAGTAGCTTACAGTTTTCCTGGTGGTTAACTGCCATTTTCATTTTTGAACCTAAGACTTTGAGGTCGGTAACGAGTTAGTTTTCTTTTGAATGTTTTATAAAAGTTTCCTGTATTGTTCTTTTGGAACTCTTTTCCGTTTTCTGAAAGTTCGGCATTTTCGTAATTTTTTATAATCTGTCGCATTAATTTACTTATTTCTTTTCTTACAGTTATAAAGCTGTTGTACATATTTTCAGTTTTGTTACTATTCCAATTTTTGAATGCCTCTTTCGAAGCGGAATTAAATTTCGTGCTGTTTTGGTAAATTATCCTTTTAGGCTTTGCCAATTGTTGGATTGGTTTTTGTCGAGTTCACTTGTCAAAGTTGGAGTTGTTTTAGGAGTGTAAAATTTTGGGATAACATTCTTTATTTTGAAGAGTTTTTGAGGTTGAAGTTTTACTTTTATTCGCATTAAACAATGGTCAAAATCAATATTAGCACCTTTCCTAACTTGGGCAGTTAAAATTTGTTTGTAGTTAGGGTAAAAAATTGCTATATGATCGATTTGAAATTCCCCAATAAATGTATTTGGTGCGCACCAAGCTTCTTGTTTGGAAGGGTTCTTTTTAAAATGTGTTGACGTGATTTTAAGGATAAAATTTTTGCACATTTCAACAAGTCTTTGGCCATTTTGGTTTGTCCATTTATGTGCAGGAAATTCACCCACTGTTTTCTTACATTTTTTCTCTTTACTTAACTGAGCATTAAAATCACTCATTTTAATTAATTAAAGTGTATGCTTTATTTGCGCATTTAAGAGAAATTGTCATTAGTTTATTATTAATGGGTTTCTCCATTATTGAATTTAAAATATTTTTGAAGACTGAAAAAGCAACTCTCAGATATTGTGTTTTTTTAAGTATTCTTTCATCAGGTTTACTTTTACAAATACGATAATTACCGAAATCCATGGTGTTATTCTCTGCCATTCACGTTCCTTGAAGTGCCAAAATGTGAATCTTCTGTTCTTCCAATTATGAAGTTTGCCTTGTTGGAAAGGTTTTTTTAAAAAACCATTACCATACATAGACAAACATTCTTGTTGGTACTTCACATTTGATATTCGTTCTGTGTGCTGGTGAAGTTTCAAACCGTTCTGACAGGTGGCAGAGCCGAAGTGCAGTGTCAAAGTGGCGTCTACATACGACTCACGTTACAAGCAGCATGCTGTTATTGAAATCTTGTGTGCGGAAAAAGAACTCCCGTAAACGTTTGTGTGCAGCGTATGGCGATGCTGCAGTTGATAGGCGTACAGTTGGGCGTTGGGCAACGACGTTACAGCGTCAAACAGATCTCCATGATCAGCCTTGCTCGGGGCGTCCTGTCGCAGCCACTGCTCCACACATGCTGATTCGTGCGGATGCCATTATTTGTGCCGACCGGCGCATCACAACTCGACAATTGGCTCTACAGTTGTCGGTTAGCATTGGAAGTGCGTCTGCAATCATCGAGACTCTGGGATATTCGAAGAAGTGCTCACGATCGGTTCCACGAATGCTCGCTGCGGACCACCAGATTCAAAGAAAGGCCATTTCATCTGAATTGTTGGAGCGTTTTGAGACCGACGGAGAGGCTTTTCTGTCACGGATCACATGGTTGAAATGGCTCTGAGCACTATGGGACTTAGCATCTGAGGTCATCAGTCCCCTAGACTTAGAACTACTTAAACCTAACTAACCTAAGGACAGCACACACATCCATGCCCGAGGCAGGATTCGAACCTGCGACCATAGCTGCAGCGCGGTTCCGGATTGTCACGGATCGTTACGGGGGACGGAATTTGGGTGCATCACTTTGCGCCGGAAATAAAAAGGCAGTCCATGGAGTGGCATCATCCTCATTCACCACAAAAGAAGAAATAGAAGATAACCTCCTCTGCTGGAAAAGTCATGGTAACAATCTTCTGGGATTGTGATGGCGTCATTCTTGTGGATGTGGTACCAAGATAGTCAAACAATTCAAAGACGCACGTGGAGAATCTGAATAAACTAAAGAACCGTTCCCGTCATGTTCGATCGGACAAGAATCCATCAGAAATCTTGTTCCAACACGATAATGCAAGCCCACACACAAGTCTGAGAACAGGGTAACACATCGCCAAATTGTGTTGGACATTATTGCCTCCTCCACTCTACAGTCCAGACCTGGCACCCTCGGACTTCCATCTCTTTGAGCCGCTTGAAGATTCTCTACGGGGAACACACTTTGAAGATGACGAGAGTGTCATTCATGTAGTGAAAACGTGGCTACGCCTACAGGACAGGAGCTTTTACCAGCAGGGAATACAGGCTCCACAACTTTGGCGTACAGACTACGTAGAAAAATCGGACATGGACAAGACATGTTGATGTGTATTGTCACAAAATTCTGACTCTTAACAATAAATATGTTAACCAAAATATCCACGGGTGTACTGCCGGTCTACAGTGTCCAACGGGCGTTCATACTCCATAGCGTGATTTTCCGACAAACAATGTTCAGCGACCGCCGACTTGCTCGGATACATCAATCGAGTGGACTATGGAGTTTGAACGCACGAGGATTCTGGTACAGACGTCGAGATACTGGGACAGCGTTGTTAGAGAGGCCATCGAAATTCGCACCAATGACGACCTCATAAACCGTGACTGTGGCTATAATCTTAGCAAGGCTTGGGAACCAGCGATTGGGTTAATCAAGAGTAAATCGAGCAAATGTATAGTTGTGACGACCACGGCGGACGGAGCCATCACACCGACGTCATCTCAGACGCCGTCGCAATGTGTTCCACCGCGCGACCGTGGCGCGGGGCGCGGACGGCGCAGTGAGCTCGCCGCGGGCGGAGGGTATTTAAATCGGCCGCCGCCGCGACAGAACCCAGTTCCCCCTGAGCAGCCATAGTGTACGGATCTCCGTGCCGGCACGTTCACAGGAGCTCAGTCTGTCAGTTCACCTGATGATGGCGACATGTATGATCGCCGAAATACTGTGCCCGTTGGACACTGTAGACCGGCAGTACACCCGTGGATATTTTATTTTGATTATCAAATACACCGAGAGAAACTCAAGAATTACAATAAATATGTTCTGAGAAAGAAAAGCGGGGCATTAGATCCCCGAATGTTAAATATTCCAAAAAAAGTATTTGCTTTGGTTTTAAGTTGGCCAGAGGACTCCAGCTTCCTTTGTTGAGTAACATTCATTTTAACCTGGCCACCCCAGAATCCGAAACACCAGTTGCGCCAATAATACTGGCGGTGGTTCAAAATGGTTCAAATGGCTCTGAGCACTATGGGACTTAACATCTTAGGTCATCAGTCCCCTAGAACTTACTACTACTTAAACCTAACTAACCTAAGGACATGACACACATCCATGCCCGAGGCAGGATTCGAACCTGCGACCGTAGCAGTCCCACGGTTCCGGACTGCAGCGCCTAGAACCGCAAGACCACCGCGGCCGGCTACTGGCGGTGGATTGAGCACCTTGGGTAATATTGTGAATCTCAAAACCATCCATGATGATTGTACCTGGAATTAGGTGGGGTCCAGTAAACTCATTGACTGAACTCTGAGTATTAAGGCTGGAAGGGCTAGTACCAGAATATGAATTTCAACCGCAACACTGGTGAACAGACGCTGACCACTTTGCCGCTTGCTACAAGACAGACACAAGACGGATTCTGTTTTCTTTTGCCGTGTGCGGGGATTGCTTATGTTGTACTCGCAGCTGTCCACCATATCTGATGGAACGTTCTCTATCCGCCACCTATGACTCTTCCAGTAGCCTAGGCAAGGTCGACTTCTTGGACTTTTAGTTACACAGACTTGAAGCCTGGACTCATTAAATAATTGAAACAAATATCTTGGTGAAAGTAGGTTGGTCTGTATTGCATTTAATGATTGATATTATTTTAGGATATCTAAAATTTTTATTTACTCTATCATATCAAAATGCCATTAGATACTTCCAATGTGGACAAACAGAAAAATCCATCCGGCATCTGAGCCACCTAATCAAATAGAAAAAAGTGCCTAAAAATTGCAGTCATTGGTCTATGGAACTGACTTCTGGTGCTTACTACACAGGGAGACACCAAGAATAAAGTGCTCCAAAAAATAGTCGAATTGTCCAAAAAGCAAGCTAGTATGGAAATAAATCAATGGACATCAGATGCACGTGGCAAATCGTCCACAGCACAAATGAATATAATTTCACAAATTTAGTAAATGAAAACAGACAACTTAAAAGCACTGAATGATATAGTGGCTAAAATGGAAACTATCGCTGGATGGCATAAAAAGCTAACTCAGCAGTTTGACGAACACATACAGAAGCTAAAAACAGAAATTGCCAATTGTCTGAAGGAGAAGGAAGAACAAATAAATCAAGCAATAAGGAATAAGTTTATCGACTGAGGATGTGAACAACAGACGTGAGGTGAATCCGCACTTCTCGCTTTTAAAGACACAGAAATAATCGATCGACAACTTCTGTGCACTGAACGAGAGAACGAAAAAAGAGTGCAGGCCTTGTCATCTGAAGTAGATGAACTTCAACATTCTGTCACCAAGGGGACAAAAGACTGTTGCAAGGCCGGGGTCACGGAAGTTACTACAGAGAAACAAGGTATTACCCAAATGAACCAGATGACAGCTCTTCTATTACTTCAAGAAACGATGTATCAGCACTTATTAGTGGACACGTACAATATGCAAGTACAAGTACGGACCAGCAACGTCACGTTTTTGCAATTATTGCTTTGTGTGGCTTAGCTACTACTTCTCTCATTGAAGATGCAGTGTTGGAGAAGAACGTGATACGGCTCAGACAGCTCAGTGTGTTTTCACCTTACAAACGACCCACACACACTGTGGTTTTTATAAAATCATTGCATGGGGTACTACCCAACTTCTGGAATGACATTCAAAAATGAAGTTCATGGCTGGATCCTTGCAAAACGACGCTGCTCTCTGGGCCACAGAACCTGTTGATACATTTCAATCTTACGAAGAAATTGAACGGAACGGTCCTTTAAGTAATGGTCAAGGGGCATAAAAGAACAGCTGAGAAAGAAGGTTTTCAACCCCAAGCCATATAAAGAACGGCAGTGTAGACTACGCTGCTACATACAAAAATATGTCAACAAGAGAAAATATTGCGATTAAATATTAAAACACAAGAAATACTGCAAATAGGTAAAACACTGCTAAACACACCCGACGAAGAACCTGACTCATTTTCATCAGTCGTGGACAATACTGATTTAATCCACAAGGATGCGAGAGCCGTGATAAGGATGCGGTCTGACCAAGTAAATAACAACGCACAACGATGAGTGCACAACACTCGGCATGCCGACCACGCAGACAGACGTAACCACAGCTCACACCATGAGAGACGAGACGGAAACCAAAATAACCGCGATTTTCATGACAGGTCACAGTATAATGACAGACATCGGAATTCTAACTGACGATGGGATAACCGACGATGAGATAGATGTGATGATCGTTCTCACAGATGTGAGTGTGCAGTGACAATTGTAGATGTTCATTCCGGTACAGAACATGGCTAATTATCAAACTAAACGAGAATGGGAGTATTCCCGCTGGTCAAGTCTCAATACACTGTAGTGGCAGGGGACATAAAATATATTTACTGCATTACAACGAAGGTGTGTGCGTGTCAGAAGATCGTCGCCGAGAGCACAACAAATGTGACACACTTGCATGACACTTTCAGTAATCTTGCCATTAGAAAGTACCAAAAGTTAGTAAATCCCCCACAACTGCTAATGCCTTAAATTCAGTCACTGAGTAATTCGTTTTAGATTTGCTCACCGTGCGACTATCAAATGCGATATTTTGTTTTACTAATTCACCGTCCTGTACGACCTCCTGCAGCAGATGGGTCCCTAGACCGATTCACGATGCGCCACATGACATGCAGAACTACCTGCTTAAATCTGTATGGAACAGAAGTGGTACTCTCAAAAAAGCCCCATTAACTCTTCATATTCCCATTGTTCTTCTTTGCTTCAGTTCCACATTGTGCTCGTAAAAATTCGCGAGTTCCACAAACACACATACTTGCCATTTCGTTCATGGTGTTGCATATTTTTTGATTGCCTCAAGCTTCGCTGAGTCTGGCTGCATATCATCTGCAGGTACTGCATGACCCAGGAATCATACCCCTATGAGTCTGAACTCTGTTATGTTCAGTGTGACTCTCTGCTACTCATAAGCATTAAGTAAATGATCTAAAGCGGCACTGTGGTCTTCTCACGTCTTTCCTGTGACGAGTAAGCACTTGCTTAAGTTTGTATGGAACAAAAGTGGTGCCCACAGCAAAGCCCCCATTACATCTTCGAACTCTCATTGCTTTACTTTGCTCCAGTTCCGCGTTGCTCCTATAAAAATTCGCCATTCCTAGGAATCCACACGCTTGTCATTTCGATCTTGATGCTGAATATTTTTCGATCGCCTCGGGCTTTTCTTTGTCAGGCTGAATGCTATCAGCAGCTATTACATGGCTCAGGAATCGTAGCTCCTTGAGTCTGAGCTGTAACTTCGTTAAGTTCACTGTGACTTCCTGCTTCTTGATAGCATTAACTCACTGATCTACAACGACATAGTGGTCTTCCCATGTCTTTTCTGTGACCAGACGTCGATTGTCCTCATTGCTCCAAGATCACAGAACCCAGTCCCTTAATGAAGGCAGGTTATGACACATTTAGTCCCAAGGTAATTTGTTAAACAGATAGCACTGCTCATAACATAAAAAATCTTTGTACTGTCAACACACAGGGTGCAGATAAAAATGTCGGCAACTTTTGCACAAGTCCACAGCTGTAGAGCCCCGCATACCATAGATTCGCCACAGTAATTCTTGAGTGTTTCCTGTCTAACAGTCTCTGTTGCGTTGGTGTGTTGATTTGTTGAGAATTAAGCACTAACTGAATGAGTCCATCTTTTTTGTGACGCACCACTGGGGATTGTTATAAGAACTGGCTGCTTCATGTATCAAATCTTCTGTTAGCGTTAGTTTAATTCCATAGTGTAACTTTTCTTTCCAGACTATTGTTATCTTATACTGGTTAACAAAAAACTTCAGTGATCTTTCAGCTTGAATTGATACAGTAACATGTGGATCATCTATGGTGTATATGAAAGTGCGATTGCATGTAACTATGATACTCTCCTTAAGGCTGTTTACCATGTCAGCTATCTCAGTTTGTCGTAACTTTATCTCTATTTCGCTATGGACTGCTTGTCCATCATTTCCATTTGTCTACACAAGTCGTAGAGCAGACACGCCCTGTCCACTATTTCTTTCTAGATAATCATCAAAATTCAGTCTCACCTCTTCATTTGCAACCTTCACCACCACAGATCTTTCGGCCAAATGCGTAACCATTTCAAATTTATTTAGGACGTCAAGCGCTAGTATTGCCTTAACTATGAGACTCTCTACAATTACGAAATTTGCATCTGTGCGTATGATGCTTTAAGTCAACTTAAACCTGTTCCTTGATGTCGGAACTTTAGCTGCTCACGGAAACCATATTCTCACATTATCCGTCATAAACAATGGTTGAATCACATAGTGCACCTAGGAATTGGTTATGGCTAACCATTTTTTAAGATGCTGAAATGGACCATGCCATCTGGAATCTATGTATCTCTCCATGATAAGAATTCCTGACTTCATTTGAGGTTGTTTAGCCTTTGACCAGGACTCGTTGAAGATTATGTAGTTAAAAACTTCGTTGTTTTACATTCTCCCGCGATTATTTGAATTTGTGCAGCTGTTTCTTCACGAAAATGCTCACAAACATAATTTTGACACGATGTGTGTTACCAATCAGAGATACTGCATCATCAAGCTGTCCTATACAAAGTTTGGAATGTAAACTATTTGAAGGATCTGAAACCAAAGAGTATTTTTTTTACTCAAACAAGTTTTTTCAGATTTCGTCCTTATCAACGTTTTGGTATACTGTTTGCACTGTTGCAGCTGATTAAACGGGTGGGTATGAATAATGTGACAAAGTACGACTGTTAGGTTTCATAACTCTTACTCTTCTCGCCAATTCTCTGCTTCGGGCCTACTTACATAATTATCTTTTCCATTAAGTTCTCAGTTACTGTTCCTTTCCTTTCCCTTTTGCAGTGCAACCAATGCTTTTCATTTCCGCCGATTAATGTGCGTGTCTGTTTCTTTAAATAGCAATATGCCATTGCTTTCCTCATGGTCGCACAAACTGGTCAGAAGAGTTCTATCAAATGATAAGTCATTATGCATAAACTGCTATTGAGAACTTCATCTGGCTCATTTACTTTACTGGTTCTTTCTGCTACTTGATACTTTCTTTCAAAGTCTTCACTTCATCCGTGACTACTCTTGTCCACACACTAACTGCTTCAATACTCTTCATATTAGGTTCAACATCTTTTCTTAAATCGTCAGGTTCTGCATCAGTGTCTCTAATTTACCATATCATCAAAACCATGGATATCTTTGTCAGATTTCTGCATTAACTGATCCTGCATCTGATTCACACGGCCTTTGGTCTTAAAGATTCAGTTTTTGGACTGCTCTTCACTCCTTTTGTCTAGGTTCTCGATCTTTGCATCTAGTTTCCCGAATTGTTGTACCAAAAAGGCATACAAATCAAATACTGCTGGAGTACAACAGTCTGTGCCATTGCGTCGTCAGCAGTAGCTTCCGATGCTTCCATCTCCTGTGAAATTATCATACTATCTTCGCCTATGGACTTTGTTTCTAAAATATCCCCACTATTCTGCATATTACTTTGACCTTTTTCCCCATTTATTCCACATTGGGAGGTTTCGCTCCACAGTTTGCTAACATCAACCTGCTACATACCTCTCTACTGGTCTCCATATTCAACCCCACTATCTCCTGTTTGCAAATTACTGGAGAATTCTCTCTCAATTTCGCTCTTCCTTGTGAAAATTCTCGCTCATCATATGTCAGTTCAGGTGCACGCCAATGAAATGTAACTCTGAATACTCCCTACAATTAAACAGAAAACCACAAATTTCGATGGGGTTCAATTCTCTAAACCAACATAAGAAGAAGACAATAAAATCTTCCAGATATACAGAACAGAAACACACACACACACACACACACACACACACACACACACACACACACATACGAAAAAATTAACAATGCAAGTCACCTCTACCTTTCTGAAAGAAAGTACTGGGAGATTTTAATTAAAGTTAAACTTTCAAAACGCTATACAAATAACACCACTGGTCAGAATGACGTCAAACTGCAACGGAATATTATCGGAGAAGCGGGAAAACGTATGGAAGTAGAAAAAAAAAACAGTGTGAAAATTTATCAATATATGGCGCTGTATGTGCCAGAATACGTAAATGAAAACACGTGTCTTGCGCATGACCCATTGAAGTTGGTATAAACACGACGGGTACAAGGCTTTTCCTCCTTTCGCGCCTGCGACGCTAGCCATGACTGTCTCTATGCAGGATCAAAAATGGTTCAAATGGCTCTGAGCACGATGGGACTTGAATTCTGAGGTCATCAGTCCCCTAGAACTTAGAGCTACTTAAACCTAACTAACCTAAGGACATCACACACATCCATTCCCGAGGAAGGATTCGAACCTGCGACCGTAGCGGTCGCGTGGTTCCAGACTGTAGCGCCTAGAACGATCGGCCACTCCGGCCGGCTATGCAGGATCGCGCTCTGCTTGTAAAGCTGTATTACAAGAATGATGACTGCGCACACGTCGCTCTGCAGAAGTTCCGGACACTAAACGGTTTGAAAAAAGGTGTTGCTCCGATGACTGCCGTGGGTCTGGAGAAAATGATTCGGAAATTCGAAAAGACTGGTTCTTTTGGTGTGCAATCTGACAGAAGGAGGAAACGAATTGATTCGACGTCAGGGAAAGCCATGGCCACAGCAATGTAGGAGGAGACGAGTGGTGGTGTGTAGACGTGTAATACTCAGAGAATTACCCGAACATTGGAGATACCCGTGAGCATAGTGCGTAGAATCGTACGAAACATCCTCCTTTGATCTCCATTCAAAATTACCGATGTGCACGAGTTGCTTCCTGTTGACCTGCCAGCAAGAGGGACCTTTGCTTTAGAATTTCTTGCTCACATGGGACAGTAATTGGCCATGGAAGATTTTGTGGACAGACGAAGCCCACTTCCATCTGACAGGATATGACAATACACAGAATTGTCGAATATGGGCAACGGAAAATCCACACGCAAATCAACCAGTACAACTTCATCCCGAAAAGGTCACTGTGTGGTGCAGGTTTACGGCATCATTTATCATAGGGCCACAGTTTTTCGAAGAGACAGTTGCTTCCGATCCTGTTACCTGTACCGTCACTGGAAAGCGCTATGAGGTCTCTTGCGCAGCCATGTAATTCCAGCTCTCGAACAGCGTGGATGTGTGGATAGGATCATTTTATATCATTTTTATGCAGGGTGGCGCACCTCCGCACATTGTAAACCCAGTTAAGTAGTTGCTGAAGCGCCATTTTGGAAATGCTAGAATTATGAGCCGCCATTTCCCTACAGCCTGGCCGTCCCGACCACCTGATCTTAATCCGTGTGACTTCTGGCTATGGGGCTATCTGAAAGATGTTGCGTTCAGTGTTACGATTGCAAACTTATCTGCATTGAAGGCACGCATTGCGCAACACATTCTGAACGTAACCCCGGAAACGCTTAGATCAGTTGCGGAACATACTGTTTCTCGATTTAAACTTGTCGCAGAAAACGGTGGACAGCATACTGAACACCTTTGCGCCAGTCACAAAGAAATTAATAATCCGATTTGATTTTGACAGGACAGGGCAATTAAAAACCGATATGACTCATGCTTTTTATGCGGTTTTTGGCCTCAGGACAATTAAAAACCGATTTTTCCCTTCCGATGTGATATGACCTTGCCGTGGTGTATGGACTTACGTAACTAACAGTATCTCACACCTCTACACCCATTCACACTGAGTAGTACAGTTTGTTTAACGTCAAACGCACACCTCAGGCATTGTTGTATGATTCATTTGTCATTTGTAGCCAACCACTATTAAATTATGATGCTTACAGTGACGTCTATTGCTACATTTTGTAACTATTTATTTTTCTTCTGTCGTATATTTACATCTTTTCCGATAATATTCTGTTGTAATTTAACATCATTCTGACAAGTGGTGTTATTTCTGCAGCGGTGTTAAAATTTAACTTTATTTATAATCACCCTGTACGTGGGATAGTTACGTGCCAGTTACTCAATAGTATTTTGGATTCGTTGGTTCACTGATTATTAAGGTTTTACCGCCAAAGCCAGTGCTTCACACAGGACCATGTAAATTTAGTTACACATATGGTGCAACGAATAACTTAGTGAACTGAATTATGTGTACAGGAGTAGCCCTCACACACGTGGTACATGGGTGGTGTTACAGACAAAGATAGGGAATTCATTAATTTAGTTATGAAACGAAGGTCACTATAAACTTATAATCATTACAGATCACTGTAGACTTTAAAGTGAAGGCAAGAGCACAAAGATAGAAAAGCGTTTCGTTCATTAAGAATTAACACATGCTACAATGGAATTAAATATCAGCACCTTGGCACAGATCATATAATCAATCTGATACGAATATATTCCAGTCAATAGAACATGTGGAAAATCAAGTAAGTTTATGAAAGTCACTCAATAACTGCTGAATGTTATCAAGGAGGAAAGGAAAAAAATACAGAAAGAACCACACATCAAACTAGTAACTTGATTGAGAGCACGCTGAGCTCGCAATTGTTAATAAACTTACTGTACTTAAATTAAAAACATGAGAAACATATCGTAAATCGAAAATCGATGCATACATCCTATAACGCTGTTTTTGCTCACGATACTTCAGGTTACCATTGGCAGCCAGTGGCTGCGATGGTGCCTGCAAAACTACATGTTATTTGGTCTGCATGGGCGGCTGCTCTGCGTCAGAGCCTGGAATCTAACTCCCTCTCTCACGTTCTGGCGTTGAAGATGTTCCACCCAGAGTGTTCCCACAAGATGAGGAGAACCGACTAAGACTGAGATTGAAACTGAAGCTCTACTCTACATCCCTGAGAGAGTAACTTCTGCCGGACAGTGATCCTTCTGATATCAGAACAATCAGATCCGTTCAAATAAGGCAGCAGTATCCCTTCTATACTCATTTTAATGCAATTAGCCTGTCAAGTGGGTTTTTAGGGTTGAAATTCAGGAACAGGCAATCTCTGATTCCCACCATCTGTCCGATTTTGCGTTTCAGCCAATGAGGCCTTCTTCACGCACCCACATGCAATATCTGTCCTCCCACTACAGAATTTATTTTGTATTAGCCAATGATAGTTGCTATTACTGTTTCTTAACAGAGTCAGTAACAATTCAATTAACTTGGTACCAGCCTAGAGGATGTGGGTGTTGTACCATGCGCTTTGAAGCACAAAAGAGGCAGATTGTCTCTCCTCACTCAACTTTACAGATTGTATCTCTCAACTGTCCGTGCGCCAGCGGTTCCCAGTAAATGGGCTTCGTGCAGGGCTCTCTGCGTTGAAATACTGCACACCGTATTGCGCTTAGCTCGCGATGTGCCTGCCTTGCCCTGGTGGACATGCCACATTAAAAACAGTCTCTCATTATTCAATTGCTTTGGTGTCTGGTGGACGTCGGCTCACGCACACTACACAAAGGAAGCAGCTACTCGGGTAGCAGCGTACATGCGGAGTGCAAATGAGGATTTTCTTAGGCTAGCCGGTAGTCTGACGTATTCGGATGAATAACAGCCAGTCGATACGCAGCAAGGGAAATCAGACCGCATTCGGAGTAAAGACACTTAGATTATCAAAATTTTATCAGTAAATTGTTCAAATATTCGTAACGAAGTTCCCGAATATACTGCCGTTCAGGAAAGTTCTCGCGCTCACATTATTATCGCGACCGAGAGCTGGCTGACACTCGAAGTGCAAAGCTCTGAGATATTAAGCGAGTCATGGAACGTGTATCGGAAAGACAGACTGGAGGCCACAGGAGGCGCTGCAGTCATGGACTGTGCGGCTGGTACCGGCGGAGGTTCGAGTCCTCCCTCGGGCATGGCTGTGTGTGTTTATGCTTAGGATAATTTAGGTTAAGTAGTGTGTAAGCTTAGGGACTGATGACCTTAGCATTTAAGTCCCATAACATGTCCCACACATTTGAACATTTTTGCCACAGGAGGGGGAGTCTTCATTGCAGTTGACAAAAAAATGGTCTTTGCTGAGGTCGAAGTCGAGAAGTTGATACTCCGCGCGGCTGGCGCCAGTGCCCCTTTCTTGTAGTGTCATCTTTGCCATCGATTTCGCTTTGGTCTGCCGCAAGTCTGTTGTTCATCGCGGGTTCCGCTATTTAAGTCTGCTGCGTCGAGGCAGCGGCTCTCACTATGTGGTCGGTCGGTTGCAGTTACAGCACGGTCAGGGGGTTGGCCCTTACTTGCTGCGCATGCTGATTGCGCGCGGTATTACTGGAGTGCTGCAGCCTGAGACGGCGGAAATATTTTGGGATCCTGCACTAGGCATGGTGTTTTGCTTTTCTCGCCACGCAGTGCACGTCGAGAAGAAGAGCTTGCCGGAGCGTTACCTGGCATTAACCGTTCGCCTGGGCATATGGTGTGTGATTGATTTGAACAGGTGCAGTTGTATTCTTATATATACAGGGTGAGTCACATAACGTTACCGCTGGATATATTTCGTAAGCCACATCAAATACTAAAGAACCGATTCCACAGACCGAACGTGAGGAGGGGGGCTAGTGTAACTGTTTAATAGAAACCATACAAAAATGCACGGAAGTATGTTTTTTAACACAAACCTACGTTTTTTTAAATGGAACCACGTTAGTTTTGTTAGCACATCTGAACATATAAACAAATACGTAATCAGTGCCGTTTGTTGCATTGTAAAATGTTCATTACATCCGGAGATATTATAACCTAAAGTTGACGCTTGAAACCTCCGACGTTCAGTTGCGTGTTGTAACAAACACGGGCCACGGTCGGCGAGCAGCATCTGCAGGGACGTGTTTACGATGACGACCGTGTTTACGAGTGTGGCTGTAGTGCACTGTTGTGGTTTGGTCTAGCTGTCGCAATGTCCGCATGTAGCGCTTGCTGCTATTGTTATTCTGCATTCGTCTCCGCACGCAGACCAACTGTAGTACAGACGTCTGTGATAGTGTAGTGTTGTAGGAACTGTGACCATGGTGTATTCGAACTCTGAAAAAGCGGAGATGATACTCATCTATGGCGAGTGTCGACGAAATGCAGCTGAAGCCTGCAGGGTGTATGCAGAACGGTACCCGGACAGAGAGCATCCAACGTGCCGCACATTGCAAAACATCTACCGCCAACTGTTTGCAACAGGTATGGTCGTAACACGCAAACGGGTCCGTAACAGGCCCGTCACAGGAGAAGCGGGTGCAGTTGGTGTGTTAGCTGCTGTTGCCATGAACCCACACATGAGTACACTGGACATTGCGAGAGCCGGTGGACTGAGTCAAAGTAGTGTCATGCACATACTGCATCGTCACCGCTTTCACCCGTTTCATGTGTAGCTACATCAGCAGTTACATGGTGGTGACTTTAATCATCGAGTGCAATTCTGTCAATGGGCATTAACAGAGAATGCATTGCAGTTCTACCTGTTTACCGATGAAGTGGGTTTCACAAACCACGGGGCAGTGAATCTACGGAACATGCATTACTGGTCCGTGGACAATCCTCGCTGGCTCAGACAGGTAGAGCGACAGCGACCGTGGACTATAAATGTATGGTGCGGAATCATTGGCGACCACCTCATTGGTCCTCACTTCACTGCAGGGGCCCAAACAACTGCAACATACATCGCGTTTCTACAGAATGATCTGCCAACGTTGCTCGAAAATGTCCCACTGGAAACGCGTCGACGTATGTGGTATCAGCATGATGGTGCACCTGCACATTCCGCAATTAACACTATGCTGACCCTTGACAGGATGTTCGACGGGCGTTTAATAGGACGTGGAGGACGCATAAATTGGCCAGCCCGTTCTCCTGATCTTACACCTCTGGACTTCTTTCTGTGGGGTACGTTAAAGGAGAATGTGCACCGTGATGTGCCTACAACCCCAGAGGATATGAAACAACGTATTGTGACAGCCTGCGGCGACATTACACCAAATGTACTGCGGCGTGTACGACATTCATTACGCCAGATATTGCAATTGTGTGCAGCAAATGATGGCCATCACATTGAACATCTATTGGCCTGACATGTCGGGAAAAAATCTATTCCACTCCGTAATTGAAAACGGAAACCACGTGTGTACGTGTACCTCACCACTCATGGTAATGTATATGTGCGTCAGTGAAAAAGACCAATAAAAAGGTGTTAGCAAGTGGACGTAATGTTCTGTTCCAGTCTCTTCTGTACCTAAGGTCCATCACCGTTCCCTTTGTATCCCTACGTAATTCGGTGCTCTCCGATACACACGATCGAACAGCGGAGGAGTGGTACTCAAGCGTCAACTTTAGGTTACAATATCTCCGGATGTAATTAACATTTTACAATGCAACAAACGGCACTGATTACGTATTTGTTTATATGTTCAGATGTGCTAACAAAACTAACGGGGTTCCATTTAAAAAAACGTAGGTTTGTGTTAAAAAACATACTTCCGTGGATTTTTGTGCGGTTTGTATTAACCCATTACACTAGCCCCTCTCCTCACGTTCGGTCTGTGGAATCGGTTCGTCAGTATTTGATGTGGTTTACGAAATATATCCAGCGGTAATGTTAGGTGAGTCGGTTAACTAATGGGCTTCCCATCTTAATTTCCTACCACTTGATGACGGATCTGCAGCTACACGTAAGGAAACTCGGTGAACTCCCTATTATTGAGTAATGATATATCTAAAGTTGTTGTAACCTTGGTGATTAAGTACCAAAATTTGCACCTTCATTAACGAGTAACGAAATACTATGCTGTCTCGTAAAACTACATCAGATTCCATGAAAGTGTAGTTCTTGTGGGCTTCTGCCCGTTTAAGGTAATAGTCAGATGTTGCTATTACGTTTCAAGGAACAGTCTTATTTACCCGTGTAGTGCAGTGTTTAAATGAAATCTAAAGTGTTGAGTTAAAAAAAAATTGGCGAGCCTTCCTGTTTTAATTTTACGTTTTACTCTTTTATGTAATCTGAATGTGCAATTGCAAGTGTGCTGTTGTAGCTGATTTATGTTTCAGTTGTGCGGAGCGCAGTGTACTTCGTCCGGCACGGTGGGGCGTGGTGGCGGGGCGTGACGACGTGGCCTTTGCCAGTGGAACTGTGTTTCGTTAGACCGGGCTCAATGTTCCTGAGATTCTGTCTCGACCTCGTTCTTAAGTTAAGTATTGTTGTTCTCCTTGTTCCTGGTTCTGTCAGGTCGTTAAGCTTTGTAGCTCGTTCCTCCGCACCCTTCGCTCGACATACGAATTTAAACCTGTAAAACTGGGTCACTCTGCAATTAGTGCCCGATCAGATTGCTGGAGGCTCCACCTTATTAATTCCGTATTCCATTATCAGTCACTTGTATCATATTTGTACCTTGTATGCTGATTGTAAAGTTTAATTTTTATAAAGGAGGATTTCATGTGCGTATTTTCTCAGGGAATGTTTGGATGCTGAGGTGCTGTTTTTCGTTAATTGTTATGTAATTAGTCCCTACCTGTACTGGCATCAGCTGGATTGTTCCTTAGTCAGAAGTTCGTGTTCCCGCTTTCCTCATTGCCGAGCGTTGAAGCTTTAGAAGTTGCCTTATTGTTAGTTGTGTCACTTATGTTATGCCTTAATGTTATAACTTGGTATGAATTTATATTGCAAAAGAGAAGTCATTGTACACGATAGTCTTGTGGGTTCAGAGTTTGGTAAGTTTTGATTTATTAACTATTTACACCAACAGAAATTTTCTTAATGTTTTATGCATATGTTATGCAGATTTCAACAGGGATTTTAAGAAAAAAAATTTATTGTGCTTCTGTGAGGTTGTGAAGTTTATCTGTTTTATTGTATTCGAATTGTGCAAGCTAATAAAAATTGTTTAACACAAGCTGTGCTTGTTTGGTAATTATGGCCCTGCTGCTTCCTGTCGTATTATTGAACGCAACCAGCACGTTCCAGAAGTTATCTGGTCACTTTTAAAAGGTCTAAGTGAAACCAAATCTTATAATTGCTGAATCCTTTTACCGGCCGCCCTATTCTGTTGTGACAGTTGTAGAGCCGTTCAAAGAACGTAGCGGTCGTAACTATACTCACGAAAGTTAATAAATCAGTTAAGAAGGCTAGGAGAGTGTTTATGCTAGATAGAGCAGATAAGCAGTTCTTAGCGTCTCAGTTATACAGTGAACTGACATCACCTAGTTCCTGTAAGATGGTCATAGAGGAATGATTGGTAAAGTTTAAGAAGATTGTAAAGCGTGGAGATCTATGTGCCTAGTAAATGAATTAAGGACGGAAGAGACCCACCATGGTTTAATAACGAGATTTGGGAAATTCTGAGGAAGCAGAAGCTGTTGCACTCTCGTTCACAAGAGAACACGCAAATGATGACAAGCAAAGGTTAGAAGAGATTCGTACGTCTGTGAAAAGATCTGTGGGGGAAATATACATCTAACACATTCATACCTTTGTAAAAGAGCTGACAGAGAACCGAACACTGTGGTCCTATGTAAAATGGCTAAGTGGTTCTAAGGCTTCCGTCCTGTCACTTATTGACGAGTCTGGTATGGCAACTAAAGATGGCAAAATGAAAACCGAAGTTCTAAATTTTACGTGCAAGAAATCGTTCACGCAGGAGAATCATACAAATATATCGTCCTTTGACCACCGAATAGACTGCCGTTTCGATTACATTGTAATAAACATCGATAGCATAGAGAAACAACCAAAAGAGTACGAAAAAAAATGTGTCACCAGGTGCAAATGGAATCCCAATTCGGATTTTCGAAAGTACTCTGCAGCATTGGCTTCTTACCTAGCTTACAATTTCGTGAATCTCTCGCTCAGTGCCAAGCTCCAAGCGACTGGAAGAAAGCGCAGGTGACTCCTGTATATAAGAAGGGCGCAGGAACGTACCCACAAAATTACGAACCAATATTCCTAACATGGGTTTGCTGCAGAATCCTTCAACATACTCTCACTTCGAATATAACAAATTTTCCTGAGACCGAGAAGCTTATGTCAACGAATCAGCATGGTTTTAGAAAACATCGCTTGTGCGAAATCAGCTTGCGCCTTTCTCACATGATATACTGCGAACTGTGGATGAAGGGTAAGAAGCAGATTTCGTTTTTCTACTTGGTCTGATGTTTGGCAGTTATCTCTAAATGTAACACGGATGAGTAGGAATAACTAATCCGTGATGTTCGCATACAGCATCCTCTTTGACACAGCCACGTTGTTTATATATCTGTACGTAATGTTGCAAAGCGATATGAAATGGAACGAAAATATGAGAATTGTGGTAGGGAAGGTGAATGGTCGATTTCAGTTTATCAGAAGAATTCTAGGAAAGTGGGGTTCATCCGTAAAGGAGACCACATATAGAAGCGACCTACTCCTGACTACTTCTTGAGTATTTGGGATCCGTACCGGGTCGGACACGAAAAATAAAGATGTAAAATATTAATAACGTGTGTTTTATTTAAAAAGCTTAAAGAGTTTTCATATAAAAAATTCGGAGGCACTACTTCTCGGCGCGCCCTCTTACTTACATCTGTTCTTGGACCTTACGCCACCAAGCCACCAGGCTGATGTGGGAGCAGAATGGCAGTGCGTTTTCTTGTTATGTTCGAGTGACATTTTGTTATTGAGCAAGGAACTAAATACGACCACACTTGCCCTGCACGTTCAGACAAATATGCTTCATCCACATGAATGCTGTCATACGG
This sequence comes from Schistocerca nitens, assembly GCF_023898315.1. Lineage (NCBI taxonomy): Eukaryota > Metazoa > Arthropoda > Insecta > Orthoptera > Acrididae > Schistocerca > Schistocerca nitens. The sequence goes on along the minus strand of NC_064615.1, from coordinate 556,240,493 downwards.
CACTGAGCACGTTAAATGGTAATCAGATGATCTACATATGTGGCCCGAAACAATTCTTAGTTTCAGGCTACAAGCTTCCAGTTGTAATGCGGCATGATTCTACTAATATTTCGAGCCATCGTGCCTCCAAGTTTACTACTGACCAGCGCAGAAACAATGATAAAGTAGTTCACACGGAGGCACAAAAGTAATGTTAATTGCAATAACCGTATTCTGAGATCTAGCATGTTTAATCTTACTTGAGTGGACAGTTTTAACACTGTGCAGAACCTAACTGAACCACAGGAGTCCGCTGACCTATTGACGTAGAGGTCGTGTGGTAGAAAATACTCCCGGCATCTCCAATAACGTCAATTTACGAATGCTCACTCGGTTAATCGTCTTAGACGTTCTATGCGATTGATAAGAGCACCTTCCACGTGCAGATTATCCTCTTGTTATTGCTTAATAATGAATGCCCACCACACAGTTACACATCCACTCACATTCAAGGCTAGTGCACCTCTTCTCTCTGCCATGGCGTGCCAGTCCTTGTCTAACACGCAACAACCAGTTACTCGAATCTACGATAATACCTCTCAAAAATATGTATTGTTTGGAAAGATTTTTTACATTAACTTTACAGTTTGTTTTCATATTACTGTGACAAGTAAATTTCGTTTGGATATACATAAAGTAAAATTTCAATTATATTATTTGAAATGCAATAGCTTTGCATATTTTATACTCTTCGGCGAGCGACCAACAGCTGGGCATTTCAGACTTGTCAGGTACGGTGTATCTCATATATGCAGTTTGTATTTGCAACAAAAAATTTTTGTATTTGTGAAGCACCAATGTTACAAGATTTAGTGGAAAGGTCTTAAGGTAATGTAATTCATACCCGATAAACGTGGCTTATGATGTAGCCCACGCCGGTTCGACTTGTGAAAAATTAACGTGCTGGCAGGTTGTGACTAACAAGTTTATTGGAATGAACATAAACTTAAGTTCTCCTTCCACCGAGCGTAATTATATAACGCAAGAGATAGAGACCTAACTGTGAATGTCTCTGAAGTGAACGAAAAAAAAATAAGTCAGGTAGACAGACAGCCACGGAAGACTGACTCACTATTATTAAAGTTACAGTTAAGGTCTCACTCGGTGCACTGTCTTTCACGAACACTGAGATGCGTCATAACACCACAATCTTGGAATGCTATATCTAAGTGTAACGTTTGAAAGAAGCACGGCAGGGACTTCTGGGAGCTCCATGAGTGTTGAAAATGAATGAATGGCTGACGTTGGAGAACAGACTGCTGAAGGTTCCAGGAGAGAGTGGACCTCGGAGCGGCCGTTGTGATTCCCCAGAGAACTCATCCGTGGAGATCTCATTGTGAACTTCCATTCAGTGGTTATGCACCGGCAGAAACACTGTCAAGGCACATAGCTATGGCGACCTGCTTGCGGGTACATGAGACTGCGGAAGGGAAATAGAGTACGCGGTAGCAGCGCCACGACTATAGATGTGCGTGCTGTTTCCAGCGAGCTCGCTCCTCTTGTGGTGGCTGCCGAAGTTTGTGTTGACAACAAAACAGCTTGTTTAGTATTTACCTACATGTATGGCGAGCACAGATCTGTGTCTGACTAGCCGGCCGAAGTGGCCGTGCGGTTAAAGGCGCTGCAGTCTGGAACCGCAAGACCGCTACGGTCGCAGGTTCGACTCCTGCCTCGGGCATGGATGTTTGTGATGTCCTTAGGTTAGTTAGGTTTAACTAGTTCTAAGTTCTAGGGGACTAATAACCTCAGCAGTTGAGTCCCATAGTGCTCAGAGCCATTTGAACCATATTTTGTGTCTGACTAGCAGGTGATATTGTTGGTTACGGCGGACGACGGCTGAAGCGAGATCACCCACATGACGTGGTTCTATGACTGTTTGGAGACTAGCAATCATATAGCGTCCCTTTCCCACAGCGAAGAGATAATAAAGCCATATTGGCGGTGAATTATAACCTGACCTCCTTATTACACTCAAGAAAATGGTGGGGTCGCCATCGGGAAACGAAGAGTGAGGAGCTGTCATGGTTTCTGCACGGAGGAAGTGGCCTGCGGTGTCACTAATGTCACCCACGCGTTGTCCATAGGCAGGGATCTTGGACTCAACCTTAAGGTGATGTGGAGGGACACAGAACATCAAGGAGAACCATCTGGAGCGAATCTGTAAGGATGACAAAAGTATAAATTGATATACCGCAGCTGGAGGGCTGGTTGTGTTGCGTGATCTGGAAAGAACATGGAACCATTGTGCCCAGAAAGGAGATAGGGGCACAAGGGCACCAGGGCAATAATAATTTGGCGCCTAGATGGTGAATATGTGTACAGGAGCACTTGAAAAAAAGGAATTTTGCGCCCAGAGTGTGTATATGCATGCGAAAGCACTACTGGGCACAGAAAGGAGAGTCAGGGTGTGAGTGTGTGGATTTGGCATTGGAAAGAGAGTCTTAAAATGGACTCATGAATTGGGCAATGAAATGAAACTCTGAGGAGGAGAAAAGAGGCACTGAGAGTACATTCGCAGAAATATGTGCATATATTAAGGTGTAGGAGGAAAAGCATGTAGGTGGGAGGATTAGCAAGGAGTCCTGGTATGTTAGCAGTGACGCCTCCAGTGACTGAGTAAGCGAGAGAGCACGAAAAATTCTAGTGAAAGGGGCATAACGTTGGGCCCTGCGAAAAGGAACAGATTTGACTGCTGTCATATTGGCGGTGAGGAACGTTAGACCTGACGACATCAACGATGACAGCCCATTGTTGGATGTCCGTGGAAGGTCCATACGTGCTGAAAAACAGGTCCAGCCTGGAACGGGCAGGTTCTTTGGAACTGGAAGTGTGCCAGGAGACAGCGGGCGAAGTGGAGTCATCTGGCACCCATGGACTGCAAAGGCTCTTCGGGGAAAGGGGCTAGGTCCCTTTGAAGCTGCGGAGTTGGGGATTTGCTCCATCTGCATTGCTTCTTCAATGGAGCGCTGCACCTGCCGCTTGTTGTACCGCAGAGAAAGAATTTGGGAAGCCACGTTGACGTCAATGACGAAAACATTGCAAAGAAAATCGGAAATTAGTATATCAAGTCGTGAAAAATATCTGACAGATCCCATCTACGTTGGGAGTAGCTATCACCAATAGTTGGACGAAACTTACAGCCGTCGACATTGGTGGGAGGAAACTGGAAGTGTCAGTGATGGATCCAATGGTTGCACTGGATCCGATGGTTGCACTGGAGTCAATGAAAATGTGATACCTCATCGCCAAATGGTGTGGGATAAATGTGGAGAGATGGCACTGAAGCCAGTGGTGCAACGGGACCCAGGAAAATGTGTACAGTTATCTACATTTGATGGTACTAATTGTTGAGAGCTGATGTGGCCATGGAGATGGTGAAAAAATGCGGGGAGGTGGCACTGGAGCCAATGTCTACACTGGAGCCAATGAAAAGTTGTTTTTCCTTGTCGTCAGCTGATATAGCCCATGATGGTTCAATGTGGGAACAATTCATTTCCAGGTAGACTGTGACTAGCAAGTTTACTGGAATAAAGTCATTCTATGAAGTGTAATTGCACAAACAATCTTTGAAGTCAATAAGAAGAACTAAGTCTGGTGGACCGTGAGCCACAGAAGACTGAGTCACAGTTATTGGAGTCACAGTTAAGGTCTCATTCGCTACGCTAATTATCTCTGGTTGCCATGACTATGACACTCCATAGCATCATAGTCCTGGAAGGCCACAATATAAAGGGCACGTCTCGATGTAGAAAGGTGAGGATTGCTGGCGGCTTCACATAGCGTTGAAGATGAAGATCCGTGGTCGGTAGGCTGGCTGACGTGGAAGAAGAGGCTTCTGAAGGTTCCAGGAGATACTCCGGATGCACCGCAGAGCAGCCACCGTAATTGTCCAGAGAATTCATCCGTGAACACCTCGAAGCGAACTCTCATTCCATGGTTGTGCACTGGCATAAATAATACCACGGCGCGTGGGTACAGCGATGTGCTTGTGGGTACATGCTGTCATGGAGATAAGGAGTGACCATAAAAGCAACGCCGCGGTTGTGGAGCGCACGCTGTTGTCAGCGAGCCTGGTACTCCAGTGGTGGCTGCTGAAAATTTTATGGACAAGAAAACAGCCTTGTTGCTGTCCAGGATATTTACCCACATACGGGGCGAGTCCGGATTAGTGTTTGGCTTGCCGGTGCTATTGCTGGTTACGGCAGAGGACTCCGAAGGCTTGGGCATCCACGTGACACGAGTGTGTGACTAGGTGGCAAGTAGCCGATACTTGACAGCTTATAAAACACTTCTTCGAACGATTCTTGAATATTGTTACTCAGTCTGGAACTCTTGCCAAGTTCGATTAATGGAAGAAACAGAGAAGATGCAATGAAAAGCTGGGTTTCGTAACAGGGTCGTTTAGTCGACATGAGTGCATTACGGTAGAGCCCGACTAAATACTGTGGCAGACACTAAAGGGTTTAATGTTGACATTCCAAGTGAGTTTGTTCCAAAAAGAGTCAACCTACATATTATTTCTAGCCACATACTGAAAAATCAGAGAAATTACAGTTCATACGTAGGTTATCATCTGTCGGTCTTTTCACACATCAATAGCGAATGGAAAAATGAGAAGGTGACAAGATAGTGGTACCAGAAGCACTCTCCACCATATACCGTAAAGACGCTTGTGGAGTAAAGATGTAAACAGGGTGTCTCAAACCGTTTGGGTCAAACTGAAATAGGTGATAGTGGGCCAAAAACCGATTATATTGAGATACAGAACTGTCGAAAATGCATATTTATTGTGTTACGGACATACACAGCTCACAACACGTAAAAACAACGTACCTCGTAGTAATTGTTCAATGTGGCTACCGTCAGTCTCAGTGCATGCACGGCAAAGGCCCATGAAGTTGTGCGCACTGTCTCAAAGATCCCTGGTGTCTATTGTAGCAGGAGACAGGTAGCTTGGACCATAGCAAGCAGGTCTTCATCCGTTTCTACCGGGGTTTCATAACCAACGTCTTGCCGTAACCCCAGAGTGAAAAGTCCAGAGGTCTGAGATCCGGTGATGGCCCTGTCCATGGAACAGGATCTACTCTTCCAATCCAAAGATGAGGGTACGTGTTGTTCAGGGGCTCGCAGACTTTAACATTGAATTGAGCTGGTGTACTGCCGTGCTGAAACCATATTTTTTCACGGACTACAGTCTCCAAGAACTGTGGTAGCATATCTCGTAGGAACACGAGGTAGCGTGAGCCAGACAAACGGGGAGCCAGCAAATAAGATCTTATTAGGTGGTCTTGAATAATGCCTCCCATTCATTGACAGAGTATCGTTGCTAGTGGACTTAGATGTGGGTGGCGTAGGAATTGTCCTTACTCCAGACATGGTTGATTCAAATGGTTCAAATGGCTCTGAGCACTATGGGACTTAACTTCTGAGGTCATCAGTCCCCTAGAACTAAGAACTACTTAAACCTAACTAACCTAAGGACATCACACACATCCATGCCCAAGGCAGGATTCGAACCTGCGACGACAGACATGGTTGTTGTGGCTGTTGAAGACATTATCATAGTTGAATGAGGCCCAATCCACGAACAGTACAGACTGTATGAGGTTCTGCACTACAGCACTGCGGTGGATAATCCGCTGACAGAAGTGAACAAGGGGGTTAAAGTCAGTTGGTTCCAGTGCCTGCACACGTTCTTTATTACAAGTGTGCAATACCTATTCCATCAGTATTTTCCACACTGTATCCTTCGAAGTGTGCATTTCATGGTCAGGTTGACGGGTGCTAATTGCTGGGTGGCCCGCCTGAAAGTCTGGTGTTCGAACATGTCTCTTATGCGAACCTTGGACGGCTCTCTGTGGCGTGGACGAACCCGTCTACCGTAAGTTGGTACCCATTTTTTTCCACTTAGAATGACGCCTGTTCGGAAAGAATTCTCTGTAAATTCCTGCTACTTTACGGATGCTACATCCTGCTGCACTGTACACTAAATACATGTCTGGCAACTCTCGTGACGAGTAACGTTCCACTTTGACTACACGGCATGCACTGTACATAGTAACACATAGCACCATGGACACATGACAAGTTGTTTGATGCAAGGAGAAGTGACACCAGGGATCTATGTGTGTGTTCGGCAGAGGTTAATGTGCCAGTTCGATGTATGTGGTCGTCACATGACACGCTTGCTATCAGCCGCGACGTCTGCCGCGGAGTTAATTGCCCGACAGGACGCCCCAGTTGCTGTAGCGTTGGCGTAGTTATTCTGTTCGTCATGGCCGCCAGAACGTTGTTCAAATGGTTCAAATGGCTCTGAGCACTATGGGACTTAACATCTGTGGTCATCAGTCCCCTAGAACTTAGAACTACTTAAACCTAACTAACCTAAGGACATCACACACGTCCATGCCCGAGGCAGGATTCGAACCTGCGACCGTAGCGGTCACGCGGTTCCAGACTGAAGCGCCTAGAACCGCACGGCCACACCGGCCGGCGCCAGAACGTTGTGTCTGCTGGGTGCCTCCTTCACTAGCCCCAATTCTAGTTCCCAAACTTTGCTGAGAATATTGGCGTAGTCCGGTTTGATGAGACTGTCCCTGGTACGTATTTCGTTGGCCTCTCTAACGACGCTGGCCCAGTTCTTGGAAGTTTTTGATAGAATCCTGAGACGTTCATTTTCCATTGCACGAGTTTCCGACAAACTGTGTTTCGCGACCACGGACTTGTTGCAATACATTATTCGAGGGAAGGTTGATTTTCGCAGCGTCGATCTTCGATGATGCGCACTGTTTGTCAAATATACAGGGGATGGACAAAAATACGGAAACACTGAAAACACAACACATTACCATGCTGAATACGGTCTATGAAAACCATTAGCATTCAGCTTCCACTCGTCTCGGGATGGATAAATAAAGTTTGTATATGGTTTTTTCGAGGGGATTTTATACCATTCTTCTTGCAAAATAGTGGCGAGTTCAGGTAATGATGCTGGAGGTGGACAGCGATCACGAACCCTTCTCTCATAGGTAGACCTTAAAGTCAATAATATTTAGATATGATGACTGTGGTGGCCAGAGGAGATACGACAGTTTATCCTCGTGGTCACGAAACCAGTCCTGGACGATGCAACTTATATGCGCAGTGGCCGTGTCGTCTTGAAACACAGTATCACCACTCAGTAATAAATGTTGTAACATGGAGTAGAAGTGATTAGCCAAAACAGTGACATAATCGTTGGCAATAATGCGACCTTGCACTACATGGCTGCCAAAATCGTAGCCAAAAACCCGCCGCTCTTGCGGCATAAACTCAGCCGAAAAGCCAGAAACGGGAAACATTATGCAACAAGACTCGTCCGACCAAATGAGCGGGTAATCGGAACCTAATACAGTATCCTGAGATTGTTGAATGACCTGCTGACAACGGCAAAACAGCTATTGTTCTCTCCAAGGCCTACAATGGGAAGATGTCTGCTAAACGACGACTCCTACAGGAAGATCAATGCTGACCGCACCAAGAGGGTGGAAAACAAGGCCTCTTCTCAATGATTTAAGTTTACCAGAGAGGGTAGTTTAGTTACCATAAGGACCTGTACAGACAATAATTTATAGGCTCTCTAGGGTCCACAACGATGAGGGCCTGTTATGCCTCATTGCCAGCAACTTCAAGGCTCTTACATACACTCTCATAAATTAAGGATAATTGCAGAGCCACGTGGGGTTAGCCTAGCGGTCTAAGGCGCTGCAGTCGTGGACTGTGCGGCAGGTCCCGGCGGAGGTTCGAGTCCTCCCTCGCGCATGGGTGTGTCTGTTTGTCCTTAGTCCTCAGGATAATTTAGGTTAAGTAGTGTGTAAGCTTAGGGACTGATGCCCTTAGCAGATGTCCCATAAGATTTCACACACATTTTTTGATAATTGCAGAATGTGGTGCCATACAAAGTGGCACTACACAAAACTGAATCTAATAGCATAGGCACACAGCGAACACACACGACACAGACCTGTGAGTCCACGTTATTGGTGATAAGTTGAGAAAATCTTCCCGAAACACATGTGCTACTAAACGCCACTGTTTCCTGCGCATGTACCCCGACATCAATATGGGATACGATCACCATGCACACGTACACAGGCCGCACAACGGGCTGGCATACTCTGGATCAGGTGGTCGAGCAGCAGTTGGGGTATAGCCGCCCATTCTTGCGCAAGTGCCTGGCGGAGCTCTTGAAGTGTCCTAGGGGTTTGAAGACGTGAAGCGATACGACGACCGAGAGCATCTCAGACGTGCTCGATGGGGTTTAGGTCTGGATAACAGGTAGGCCCCTCCATTCGACTGATATCTTCTATTTCAAGGTACTCCTCCACGATGGCAGCACGCTGGGGCCGTGCGTTATCCATCAGGAGGACGGTGAGACCCACTGCACCACTGAAAAGGCGGACATACTGGTACAAAATGACGACCCGATACACCTGACCTATTAAAGTTCGTCTGTCAAAAACATGCAGGGGTGTACGTGCACCAATCATAATCCCACCCCACACCATCAAACTACGGCCGCCATACAGGTCCCTTTCAAGGACAGTAAGGGGTTAGTATCGAGTTCCTGGTTCACGCCAGATGAAAACCCGGTGAGAATCACTGTTCACACTATACCTTGACTCGTCCCTGAACATAACCTAGGACCACTGTTCCAATGACCACATACTGTGTTCTTGACACCAGGCTTTACGGGATTTCCCGTCACCAGTGGTCAGTGGAATGCACCTTGCAGGTCTCAGGGCGAATAAACCATGTCTGTTCAGTCCTTTGTATACTGTGTGTCTGGAGACAACTGTTCCAGTGGCTGCGGAAAGGTCCAGAGCAAGGCTACCTGCAGTATACTGTAGCCGTCTGCGGGCACTGATGGTGAGATATCGGTCTTCTTGTGGTGTTGTACACTGTGGACGTCCCACAGTGCAGCTTCCCGTCTGCTGGAATCGTTGTTGTAATCTTGAGATCACACTTTGTGGCACACAGATAGCCTGTGGTACGACCTGCTGTGTTTGACCAGCCTCCAGTCGCCCTAGTATTCTGCCCCTCATAACGCCATCAATATGTGTACTTTGGGCCATTTTCAACACACAGTCACCATTAGCACGTTTGAAAACGTCTGCACACTTACTCGCTGCACCGTACTCTGACATGCACCAACACACCTTTGCGTACGTGGACTGCTGCCAGCGCCACCGTGCGACGCCCGTTGGTCAAATGCACCGCATTGCCATACCCCGATGTGATTTAAGCCGCAAACCGCCAACCAGTGCGTTGTTTCGCCATGTATCAGCATTTTCCTTAAGTTATGAGCATGAGTGTATTTGCTGGCAAAATGCCTGAAAGATTTTGAAAGCCAGCATCAGGTCAACAATTCTGTGGATTTTGTGGAAAGCGTCAACAGTACCAGGATGAAGGACTCACATATCATGGTTAGCTTCTATTTCGTTTCGCTTTTTATCATGGTACCTATACAAGATTCACTTGATCTCACTGGTCGGAGATTTCACAGGAAAACCACCGAATTATTCTGGCATTCCTGACGTTCACGTATTTTCTGTTCGACAGAGAATTCTTTGAGCAAACGGAGGGAGTCGCAATGCGAATGGAAATTTGTATACGGTTCACTTCGCGGGAGAAGCCGTAAAATTATCCAAATGGAAACTCATTTCTCTTAATGTGGAAGGCAGTTCCTCATCCGGTCCTATGGAACGGATAAAAGCCATACCTCTTTCGCACATTTGAACTCCATTCATCCGAACATCAGATTCACTATGGAGACGGGACAGAAGTAAGACTAGCATTCTTTTGACACCGTGATGAAGAGAAATGGTAATGGCCCCTGGGCCACGGTGTATATCGGAAGAAAACCCACACTGGCCTCTACTAGCACGCAGACAGCTTCTACCACAATGTGCAGAGGAATTCTCGTCAGAGCTTGACACGTTTCACGGCGTACTTCTTCAGCTGCTTCAGACGGTAGTCGCGCTGCCACCTGTTCATCTGCACTGACGATTTCCACACCACGACAGTTGTAAACTTAGGAGTCGGAGCAAAGTTAAGTCCCCTCTCTAGAACTGAAATTGCTTCTCCTCTCAGTTGCGTGTCAGTCAGACTGATGACAATCTCGCAGGGGGTCTCCAGCGATTGTTTGTCAGCGAAACGTAAAAGTTATTGATGTCTGATGTCCTGCGCCCTAGTGTCGGTGACCACTCAGGTTCCACCATCACTCGAGGCCCTGGTCCAAGAATCAAAATGATTGTCCAGTTGAAAATGTAGTTTCAGTAGTTCTTGGGAGTTCTTCTCAAGGCTCTGGCAGGCGAAATATATCCTCTTACATAACAAGGCAAGGCTGGACTGCTTCTTGATTTTCCTTGCTGACGCTGCATGGACGTGAAGCATCACTTAAGCAAAGATCTGTACAACATGCTCAGCAGCTTTACAGAAATGTACAGCTCTCGCAAAAGGGATCTTCGAGAACACAGCTTTCCGAATTTCTCCATGCTGCGACGCATCTGCTCCCCGTAAAGAAATGGGGCAGTAAAAACTCTGTTACACAGGGCGCTCACCATCTAAGATGCAGGGAGTCTTACCCGAGAACTGGAATATCTCATAACTGTGTTCTGAAAAGAAAAAAAAAAAAAACAGTCACTCGGAGTGGAAGATTAGGTGCGGTCTCCGGCCCTCCATTGCAGTACAACCTGTGGATACCTAGTCACGGAAGGCACGGAAAAAGAGGCAGCTGCTTCCGTTACCACGGTACACCTGCACGCTATCGGGAAATATATGGCGCATACTGGAAAAGCACAGAATAAGAACAGTATTTGTCTCACCAAATTAAATACGGGCAATATTTGGGATCGTCAAAGATTATCTACGTTTACGGATTGCTGAGGTATATCAAATTCCGTGCCAGCGTGGCAAGTCAAATATTTTCGCTCTCTTTCTGTAAATACGCTCACGTATTTACGTCAGATACAGTGACAACATTAAACGACGCTTCTCTTGCGGACCGGTCGCAATAATAAAGTTTATATTTTTTCTTGTAATACGATTTTCCGATGACGGAGGAAAATATTTTCGTTGATAACTGCTGGTGTCATGGAGAGACTCACGCATTCATTCTAAACTCAGTTTTTACGACTCCGTTCTGTGTGTGAACGTTTTTCTTAAAGAAGATGACATATTCTAACCTTAGCGTACTGGGAATTAGATAATACACATTTGACAGAAATGCACACATTCACATGTAACAGCAAAACCTAATGGTTATTTTACACGTACAAAAATACAACTACACTCATGCTCATAAATTAAGGATAGTTGCAGAATGTGGTGCCACACGACGTGGCACTAAACAAAACTGGCGCTAATAGCATAGGCACATAGGAAACACACAAGACACAGATCTGTACGTCCATGGTACTGGTGATAAATTGAGAAAACCGTCCCGAAACACATGTGCTACAAAACGCCACTGTTTCCTGCGCATGTACCCCGACATCAGTGTGGGATATGATCACCATGCACACATACACAGGCCGCACAACGGGTTGGCATACTCTGGATCAGGTGGTCAAGCAGCAGTTGGGGTATAGCCTCTCATTCTTGTACCAGTGCCTTTCGGAGCTCCTGAAGTGTCGTAGGGGTTTGAAGACGTGCAGCGATACGTCGACCGAGAGCATCCCAGACGTGCTCGACGGGGTTTAGGTCTGGAGAACAGGCAGGCCACTCCATTCGCCTGATATCTTCTGTTTCAAGGTACTCCTCCACGATGGCAGCTCGGTGGGGCCGTGCGTTATCCACCATCATGAGGAAGGTAGGACCCACTGAACCCCTGCAAAGGCGGACATACTGGTGCAATATAACGTCCCAATACACCTGACATGTTACAGTTCCTCTGTCAAAGACATACAAAGATGTACGTGCACCAATCATAATCCCACCCCACACCATCAAACCACGATCTCCATACGGGTCCCTTTCAAGGACAGTAAGGGGTTGGTACCTGGTTCCTGGTTCACGCCATATGAAAACGCGGCAAGAATCACTGTTAAGACTATGCCTGGACTCGTCCGTGAACATAACCTTGGACCACTGTTCCAATGACCATGTACTGTGTTCTTGACACCAGGCTTTACGGGTTCTCCCGTGAACATGGGTCAGTGGAATGCACCTTGCAGGTCTCCGTTAGAATAAACCATGTCTGTTCAGTCGTCTGTAGACTGTGTGTCTGGAAACAACTGTTCCAGTGGCTGCGGTAAGGTCTCGAGCAAGGTTACCTGCAGTACTCCGTGGCCGTCTGCGGGCACTGATGGTCAGATATCGGTCTTCTTGTGGTGTTGTACACTGTGGACGTCCCGTACTGTAGCGCCTGGACACGTTTCTTGTCTGCTGGAATCGTTGTCATAATCTTGAGATCACACTTTGCTGCACAAGGAGGGCCCATGCTACGACCTGCTGTGTTTGACCAGCCTCCAGTCGCCGTAGTATTTTACCTCATCAATATGTGTTCTTTCAGCCATTTTCAACACACAGTCATCATTAGCACTTCTGAAAATGTCAGCACACTTACTCGCTGCACCGTACTCTGAAGTGTACCAACACACCTCTGCGTATGTGGACTGCTGCCAGCGCCACCGTGCGACGAGCGCAGGTCAAATGCACCGCATGGTCATATCCCGCGGTGATTTAAACCCGCATACTGCCCACCAGAGCGTTGATTCACCATGTATCAGCATTATCCTTAATTTATGAGTGTATATATGTGGTGTTGTAGACTGTGGACGTCCCGTACTGTAGCGTCTGGACACGTTTCCTGTCTGCTGGAATCGTTGCCATAATCATGAGGTCACACTTTGTGGCACACGGAGAGCCCGTGCTACGACCTGCCGTGTTTGACCAGCCTCCAGTCGCCCTAGTATTCTACCCCATAGAACGTAATATGTTTTCTTTGAGCGATTTTCAACACACAGTCACCATTAGCAAGTCTGAAAAAAAAAAATGGTTCAAATGGCTCTGAGCACTATGGGACTTAACATCTGAGGTCATCAGTCCCCTAGAACTTAGAACTACTTAAACCTAACTAACCTAAGGACAACACACACATCCATGCCCGAGGCAGGATTCGAACCTGCGACCGTAGCGGTCGCGCGGTTGCAGACTGTAGCGCCTAGAACCGCTCGGCCACCATGGCCGGCAGCAAGTCTGAAAACGTCTGCACACTTACTCGCTGCACCGTACTCTGACATGCACCAACACACCCCTGCGTACGTGGACTGCTGCCAGCGCCACCGTGCGACGACCGCTGGTCAAATGCACCGCATGGTCATACCCAGAGGTGATTTTTACCCGCAAACCGCCCACCAGAGCGTTGTTTCACCATGCATCAGCAATATGAGCATGAGTGTGTAACCGGAGAAATAATGCAAAGAAAGCACGCAGCTTCTCCTTTCGGTGAATGCAATTTTCTAGGACAGGAGTGGGTGTGCATAAGGATACGAAGTCACCTGTCGTTTCTTCCTATGAGTTTAAAATGTGCGAAAGATGTAATGCACTAACAATACGGTTATGTAACTACATAGCGGAAAAAAAGACAGGTATACTTGTGGTATTGCGTTACTTTTAAATCACGAATATGATTTAACGAAATAATTGTAATTTCATTTTATCAGTTTATGTAATTAAAACAGTCACAAAATTGGAAGTGCTGCGTTAACTACCACCTGAATGACTGCAGCATTTAGGCATCACACATTCGGTGGTCGCGTTGGCAATTTTAATCTTTTGTCTAACTCCTCATTAGGTAACAGACTTTTGCAACTAAAAGTTCTCAGTCGGAAAGGAATTACAACATTGGCTGCGAAAGGGCATTGATTTAAATCAGTGGGGAAAGTTGAAAAATTTGTACCAGGCAGGGATTCGAACCTGGGCTACTTGCATACTAGTCAGTTGCGCTTATCACTGCGCCATCCACAGATAGCGGTGAGTGTTACTGCACTTACTACCCTAGCACGGCTCCGGACAGACTCGAGTTGTCAACTTATACTGCACACTACTGATGTAGCGCCGCTGCTCATTATCCTCATTGCTGGCAGCATTTCGCCGATTCCCAAGAGTTCGAGCATTCTCTGCGTCCGAGCACAAAACAACATTGGTCGTTCTCGCCATAACTGTATACATGTGTTATCTGTTCTACCATGCATGTGGAGTAGTTGAGAAGTTGGATCTGATGGGAGGCGCGTGATAGGGTGGTTCGCACAGTTGCATGTGCCTCCTAAGCAGGATACCTGGGTTCGAAGCCTAGTCCAGTGCAAATTTTCAACTTTCCCCATTAATTTAAATCGCACCACATTCACAGCCAATGTCAGCAATACCTTCTCGTCTTAATTCATGGTGGATACTGAGTCAAAATGGTGTGTTTTTTTCGGACATGTCTGAGAGACCAATGTCACCAGAATACACTGTATGGATCTGTAGAGCTTTTTCTTCTTCATTGTATTTAAGAACTGAAAAAGGAAATAAATAATCATTAGCGGTTAATATGTTTTGAAAGGGTTCTTCCATAAGCAAATATAATTTTCTTCTCTTTTCACCCGTAATTTTTTAGTGTTGTTTGAACACCATCATACGATCCCCTTTATTTTTGTTAAAAGCACAAGCATAGTTCACGTAGCTGTATGACACACGAAATACAGCTGATATTCCGGTAACATTAATTATGATCTGACATATTTATAGTTTTACTTAATGAAGATGGTGTCGTACAGCTTTAATGAATGAATGTGAATACACGGCTGTAAAGGTATATTTTATTAGAGACGATACCGTTCGGTCTAGGATCCGACCATCATCGGGTCAAAAAATCATCTCAGCTATACATTTACGTAATTTGAATAACAGTTATGACGTGTACATTGTTCCATCAATGTTATTAGCTCGAGCGGTTCTAGGCGCTACAGTCTGCAACCGCGCGACCGCTGCGGTCGCAGGATCGAATCCTGTCTCGGGCATGGATGTGTGTGATGTCCTTAGGTTAGTTGGGTTTAAGTAGATCTAAGTTCTAAGGGACTGATGACCTCAGAAATTAAGTCCCATAGTCCTCAGAGCCATTTTTTTAAATTTTTAGCTGTCTATAAGTAACATTATGTCCATCCAATCTCATAGACGTTTTTGTGTCACAATTTAAAAACGACTGTGAAGTTAAATGCACATAATGTGCACGTATATACAACTCATATCAATGATGGAACAGCCTCGTAACGGTTATTCCAGTACGCAAATGTATATCTGAGATGGTTTTTGAACCAGATGATGGGATGATACTAGACCGAAATCGATCGTCTCTAATAAAATATACCATCACTGCCGTGTACTGCGTCACTCAGTTCTTAACATTTAAAGTTTTCATGTTGTTAAGATTCTATTGAAGTGTTATCGCAAACAGACGACATAGTATGACATCACTGTATTTGCGCAAAAGGGAGCAAATTGTATTTATTTGCTGAGACAAAAACGCAAGCGAAACTGAGCTTTCACCTCAAGGTGAAGCCATGACACGCTTAACAAAAAAATGGTTCAAATGGCTCTGAGCACTATGGGACTTAACATCTAAGGTCATCAGTCCCCTACAGCTTAGAACTACTTAAACCTAACTAACCTAAGGACATCACACACATCCATGCCCGAGGCAGGATTCGAACCTGCGACTGTAGCGGTCACGCGGTTCCAGACTGAAGCGCCTAGAACCGCACGGCCACACAGGCCGGCACACGCTTAACACCAATTGAACTAAACTTGACCGAAAAGTGTTACCTGAATTTCAAGACAAGGAAATATAAACATCAAGAAGATAATTAAAGGTCATGATAGACAGAGCTGGGTGTGAGAACAGCATTTGCACGTGGATGTTTGGCACGTGTTCCGTAAGGAGATGACGGTCACCCAAGGCAGTAACGCACCCTAGTCTTCAATGTTGCTTGCTCTCCCTCCCTGTAATTCTTAACTGTGAGACAAGAAAAAAGTCGGGTGTACTGAGGGAATCGTCACACAGTGGAAGACCTGCAGCAGAACAATGAAGAAGCTGTTGCTAGCGTCCCGAGGGCAGCGCTGTTGACCGCAGTTTGATAAATCGAGAGCAGAGTTGTGTCGACATCAACAATTGCCAAAAACAGTAAGGTTAGGCGGTATCATACCTTCGACGAGAGGTGAAACAAATCTCAGATTAGGGAAGGATGATAAATGAAAATGTTCGTTGAGGCGTTTTTACTGTCCGCACCTCGGAGCTTCCGAATAGTCGCGGGACATCACACTAGCTACCACGATCAAAATCTACACACACTCTGCGCTATGCGCCGCGTGAGACAAATTACGGCAGGTACTGCTCCGCATATCTGTCGGGAAACGTTTATTGTAGGACTCTGCACCGAAATACATATAAAATACGGGTCACCAGCCTCGCTTTGACAATCAAGAGAGGGTTAATATTCTCACAACTACTAAGACAACAGTTAAAAGCTTTCTAGTCCTATAACTACTATCAGGAAGAAACACCAAGATCTGAGGGTTGGTCTGGAATATGGTTACGGCTAACAATTAAATCCATCGTCTCTAGCCGGCCCCGCTGAAAATCACGACAGCAACACAGGCATACAGTTCAAAGTCAATAAAGCAGTTATCACGCAAAGTACCACTGTCAGATTCCCACGGAAACAAGTACACGGTCCTGTCACATTAATGTGACCACCGCCTACGTTCGACGTCAACTTGCCATAATCGCTCACAGATGGCAAGCGGCAGCACTAACAGTGGAGGGTATACAGCGTCAGAAAAGAAAGGGTTCAAATGGCTCTGAACACTATGGGACTTAACATCTGAGGTCATCAGTCCTCTAGAACGTAGAGCTACTTAAACCTAATTAACCTAAGGACACCACACACATCCATGCCCGAGGCAGGATTCGAACCTGTGACCGTAGCAGCAGCGCGGTTCCGAACTGAAGCGCCTAGAACCACTCGGTCACGACGGCCGGCTATACAGCGTCTGAAATAGTCTAAAAAGCTTGTAAGGGTGCTGAAGGGTATGGTGTGCTGAGAAATAATTGTTAAGGAAGCAAATCGATACGTTGCGTCGTTTCCGACTTAATTAAGCGTTGAAGTTAGACAACCAGACCGTTGCGCGCTCAAATTTAGGAGGCCCACCATATAAAATTAGTGTCAGTTGTTCTCATAGCGTAGATGGTATTCCACGATACTGCGCAGCCTTGGCGAGCCTTACTACCGCCCCACGTTTAATTTTTGTACCGTTCTTTTGATCGATTTTAGGAAACCAAACGGAGAATATGTCTGGCAACACTGTCTCCGGCAAGCCGCTTGAAATTGCGCGTCCAACTGCCTGATTCGTTAATCTAAATGCGACATAACTTGGAAATCTCGCAACGTATCGAATTTTTTGCTTATCAGTTATTTCTCAGCACACCCTCATAAGCTTTTCAGACTGTTCCTGACCATCCTGTATAAAGCGCTACGGTGTTTGTCGAGATGCGGAAACGGAGTGATTTATCTGACGTCCAAAAGGAATTGATCATTGGCCCAAAATATTATTCCATATGACATCACTGAATGAAAATAAGCAAAATATGTCAACCTACTGATTTCTCTCTACCCAAAATTTGCTATGATTGTAAGTGCAAATGTGGCTGAACTAAGATGTTTTAGGAGATCCAAAATGTGTTTTTTCCAATTTAAATTCTCATGAATATGCACACCTAAGAACTTTGAAGTTTTCTCCTATGTATTGTTTCATCACCATGTGTTACACTCATCAGTGGTGCAATACCCCTAGAGGTGCAGAACTGAATATGATGTGTGTTTGTGACATTCAGGGTGAGACCATTCGCAGAAAACCAGTGAATGATATTTTTGAGAACTTTGTTCAGTATTTCTTCCATTTTTGTATGCATACTGGGAGTGATTACAGTACAGGTCCTCTGTGTACAATCCAACGATTTGGAAACAACTCGTGAAGATATGCTGTAGTATGTGGTGCACTGTGGGCTGGACAGCGTCCTAGTCTACACAAGAATGTCTTCTAGTATCTGTAGAAGATGGTCTGCTAGGAGGCTGTGACACTTGTGCACTTTCAGTGTTCAGTCTTAAAACATGGGTATGTGAGCTGATGGTTCACTACCGCTCACCATATTTTTTACACTCTAGGGACGCTAAAGTTGCCAACAGGGCTTGGCAACAGACCAATAGTGCATGTTTCGTCAGTTTACCTGGTCATGATTGGTAAATGTGGCTTCATCACTAAACTAGATACATGATGCATTTGGAGTATCCTGTCTTAATGCTCATGTACAGAAGTTAACACGATTCTCATAATCGTTTCCCTGTAGGTCTTGGTGGAGAGAGAAGTAATAGGGATGGAATTTATGTCAGAGGAGAATGCGTAGGGCACCTGTGTGAGTCGTGCCAGTTTCTTGTGTGATTGAGCGGTAGCTAACGTGCGGATCAACTGCAACAGCAGCAAGAACAATAATTTCACCCCGTTCTGTTGTCACTTGTTTTCTTCTTTTAGGTTGTCAATGTGTTACACTACCACTTTCATGTAACTGGTTGAAGAGGTTGATAAATAACTGACATCATGCTTGACGTTTGTTGAGATATGTTGCCGCATACACCGTACAAGAACGAACCGCATTCTTCTTGCACTCTCCGTACACCATGAGCATTGGACTGTCACACACTAGCTGACTAGGAAGTCGCAGTGCACTCAAGGAACACACACGCACGCCATATCTCGTAAAAGACTCGCGCTGTAATCCTACGGCAAAAAGGCTATGTTCCATTCATAAAAAATGTATGTTTGTACAAAAACACACTTTCGAAGTATTACTGCAATATGTGTATTCGCTGACAATACGAGCCCCTGACTACCA
The DNA here is from genome assembly GCF_023898315.1 of Schistocerca nitens. Classification (NCBI taxonomy): domain Eukaryota; kingdom Metazoa; phylum Arthropoda; class Insecta; order Orthoptera; family Acrididae; genus Schistocerca; species Schistocerca nitens. The sequence goes on along the minus strand of NC_064615.1, from coordinate 556,221,484 downwards.
GTCCATTCTGTGAAAACATCATATTAGTAGCACTTTCCATTCCCGCAATATTTGTTGTGCAGGTTTTAGGCAATTAACCCTGCGTGTGATTTTATGGCTCGGCTGGCTCTGAGCGCTATGGGACTTAACTTCTGCGGTCATCAGTCTCCTAGAACTTAGAACTACTTAAACCTAACTAACCTAAGAACATCACAAACACCCATGCCCGAGGTAGGATTGGAACCTGCGACCGTAGCGGTCGCGTGGTTCCAGATTGTAGCGTCTAGAACCGCTCGGCCACTTCGGCCGGCGTGATTTAATGTAAGGCGACCATATTTGCTTCCGTTAGAAGTGAAAGGGTAATATACAGTATTTTGTTTACCTTCCACTGTATCCAATACATTACGTATGGTTTTGTTTCCCCTGTATTTTCGTTGATTCTATGTAACTGGTTCAAATGGCTCTGAGCACTATGGGAGTTAACATCTGTGGTCATCAGTCCCCTAGAACTTAGAACTACTTAAACCTAAGGACGTCACACACATCCATGCCCGAGGCAGGATTCGAACCTGCGATCGTAGCAGTTGCGCGATTCCGGACGGAGCGCCTAGAACCGCGAGACCACCGCGGCCGGCATTCTATGTAACTTATTTTAATATTTGTTAATTATGTCAATATATCGTAAGGGTCATGTATATAGCCGGTACTAGTCTGACAAAACCTATTGCGGTCAGCTTGTGCTGTTCTTAAGGCAGATGCGCAGTGGTAGAAGAGTGAACGATCCACCCTTTTGATTGCAGAATCGCACTTTGTCGTCAGTATCGCTCAGTAAACCGGAAAGCAATAAATCCTAGGCCGACAACAAGAACACTAACACAACAAGACGTGAATATTTTGGTAGCTTGCAACTTTTCTTTCTCATCGGAGGAAAACGACGACGTACCTTATCCGAAGAAAATGTCACAGCGGAATCAGTTGCTCGCGTTTATTAGAAGCGGCGAGACACGGATAGGAATTGTACCGGCGCGGTCGCGGGTATGGAAGATTACCGTCCTGCTAAGAGGCCTCTCGGAAAGGGCAGAACGCGACCGACGGCGGATGTGGAAAGGGGCGGACCTCTAAAAATATCGAGGCTCTCGGGATGGGCGGCGGATAGAGCAGGCGGGGGTTGAGAGTGCGAGAGACAGGCGTGCGCTGCGAGTGACGTCAGAGCGCCGTGCCGAGCCCGTTTCCACGGCAACGCGAGCCGGCGGGCGTCAGCAGCGCCGCGCGCGGGCGTCGGCGGAAGCTCGGGGGTGGCAGGCGGCGGCGCCCGGACGCTCGGCGCGGCTGGGGTAGGGTGCGCTCGGCGCTGGCGGCGGCAGTGCGCGGGCAGCCCCCTGCCGGTGAGCCACGGCGCGGTCAGCGTGGAGAGCAGCGGCAGCGGCAGCGGCGACGGCAGCGGCGGCCGCGGCCCAGTAGTGCCCGTGTCTGCCCCCTCCACCTCGTGCTGCGGCCCTCTCCCCCAGCGGCCAGCTCGCTCCTCCAGCGCCCTGCCCGCGGGCAGACCTGTTGCCACGGTGCGGAGGACCCGCCAGCGCAAGACGCCGCAGCTGCGCCGTTCGCTGACCGCACACTCTGTGAGTAAGGCAGCCGACACGCCGCCCTCTGTCACGCTGACGCCGCCAGCTGCCAGCTGCGATCCGCCACAATCGATAGCGCTGCGAGATCTGACACTGACGGCTTCCTCACGCCGCGAACCAGCGTCTGACCGCCACCGAAGTCCCAGCTGCAGTTAAACCTCGCCGTTATGTGCCCATTCTACGGATATTCGCCTTTCTAACAAGTGTCATTTGGGACAAGCGCTGGGAAAGGAAGCCAGCCACAAAACCCATTCCTATATTCCACTGTTAATCCTGACTATGACCAGGATTAGAAAACAGGACGAGTCTAAAAAAAAAATATTATTACCCTACATAAACGTCCCATTATCTGAGCTGTCTCTCACTTACCTGCAAGCCTTTGTTTCGCACTCTCTAGAAGTGTTGTGGAGCCTTCGTGTTGAATTATAGCAACTTCAGTCCAGGAAAATTGTCTGTGGCAATCTAGTTGATACGTGTAAATAGTGTCAGAGCTACTGCCTAAACCAGCTGTGTCCAGTTCCACGACCGTTTACTGAGTTCTCGGAAATAATTTCTCTGCAAAAGACAATACTGGAAGAAAACGTAAACTTATTGAGGCAGGAGCTCATTAAAAAGCCAATAAGAAGCCACTGGCATGTAAGCATCAGTTGTCTTCAATTGCGTCTAATAAATCGGTGTTACGGAAATTGGATAGACGTAACATTCAGTGTAGTATTTCGATTTTCAAGCTTCATGCAGACCACAGCGGAGCTATAGGAACAAAATTCAGACTCCCTAGCAATGAAAGCGTGTGATCTTCGAATAATTTTATTTTTAGACTGTCTCATTCCACATAAAGTGTGTACGTGTGCAATATGTCAAGGAAAATGTAGAATGGAAACCGTATGTTATTGTTCGTAAAGCACAATGCAGGTTATTTATCTGGGTTGTCAGTGATATTATAACTTCCCTTGGCTCCTATTACTGTACCGAGGGGAGAACAAAATCCATTCAGTAGTCTGGCAATGATCTCATCAAAGAGACAGAATCTTCCAAGGCGACAACGCCCCTCAACTCTGAAACAGTTAGAAATATCTAATACTGAAATGATGAAAATGAGATTAGAGCTGTGCATTACCTTACGTCAATCTTAGTGGATTATAATGTCATCGACGTGTTCTGTTCTGTATTAGCAAAACATTCGAGGAGTGTTAAACATGTTCAGAATCTCAGAAAGAATCGTAACAACTTCTTCTAGAGGAATAGTGTCAAACTAGTTCTTTGGTCAACCTTCATATTATTTTATCCAACCTTTATTCCTTTGTATTATTTTGATATACCAAATGACTGTTGATAGTTCTCTGCCTTTCGTGATGTGCCTTTCACATTTCCGTCACTTTTTTCAGATGGGCAGTAATAGTTCTGTGATTCACTTCTTCGGCTATCATCACCTTCACTGCGAGCGACGTACACAAAGGTGAAATAAATATCCTATGCTCCCGCAATGACGCGCCTATGCGAATAGAGACGAGCGCTAAATGTCAGATGCCGCAGCAATAATGACAGACGAAAAAAAAAAAAAAACTCGGATCGTACAGTTCTGGGAGCTCCTATCTCATACTACGTCTTAATTCTCACAATAACATAATTTTCGACAAGATAGCATACAGTTGTACTGACGGTGCTTTGGTGTGAAATGCGTCTGGTGACAACATAATAACTGAACATACAAAAATTTGGTTTTCCTAAATTCGTCAACAAAGAATGTATGACAGAGTCATTTCGAAGGTTTCATTATACCTGCCAAACATATATGTAACAATATAGACATAATATACAAGTGGGACAGCCACGTAGGAACACATTGAAAACTTGGTTCCCGTATTGTTTACAAGAAACTAGTCTGACCACGCTGACAAGATAATACTCACTCTGGCGCAAATAACGTATTGACAGCTGAAAATGGAAGTTTCCACGGCCATCGTGCAGCTGCAGAAGAGGAGAGACACATTTTAACGGGAAGGTGAACTACAATAATATTCACCTCACTGTAACCGTGATCATGGAAAGCGTCGATCGTATTCTGCACCATCTATATTGATTTCCTCTCGCCTCTAGTTTTCTTCTTTCTTTATTTTTTCAATTTTCTACAAGCTTTTACCTCTACACCGTCTAATTTTGGGAGTTTCAGCGTAATGCCAAGTCACGCAGATAAATCGTCGCTGCCAATGCCGTCACCAGCGAGACGCCTGAAATGCTCTCCCGGTTATATACAAAGAAGAACATGTTGCGCATTTTGGTTGCACCCTCTGACATTAGTCTTTACTGAAGGGTTTTTTAGTAACGATAATGTAGAGACAGGTTATAAGGTCTGTATATCGCTCTGTGACGTATACTTTTGTGACGGAGCTCACGTATATTAGTCGGTATTGTTGCGCAATACGTTCTTCTCAGCATCAATTAACTACAGCACAATGGCGGTGTGTGACGTGTCACGTTGGAAAACTGCTCTCTGCATAAAACCTTGCTGCGACGTATCGTCACCTAAACAGGCAGTTGCACAATATTATTAACACATCCAAATGAATTCGTATACAGAAAAAAATTGTTGTTCTCCATAACTGGAGGGACGAGTTGACACCTCTTCTGTTTTCCATAAGTGGAGGAACGGTTGGACACGTACAATAAATCTATAATTACTGCTGCAGTTTGTGGTAGTTCGTACCTGGCCTTGGATTCAATTTAAACTGAAGACGCACTCGGCTGAATCAGCATATAAAGATCTACGATGAGCTTACGGCTGCCATGGTATCTTGGTAACCCCGTGGCCTATAACTGCGGCCACAGCTGCAGCTACTGCTGACGTCATTGGCTGCGCCGTCGCTTGGCGGTGGCAGCATCTGCGTGGCGGCTGGGCTGACCCACGCCGCCGGCCTACACCACGGTCTCGTCACGCAATGCGTTGTCTGGTGAAAACTGCGTGTGGACAAGAAAAGAATGTTCGATAGGGACCAACCGAATGAGGCAGTGCTGTTGTTAAGACACTGATCTCGGATTCAAGAGGATGTGGTTTGCCCTGTTGGGTCACCCTCATCTAGATTCTACGTGGCTACCCAATATCATTTCAGACAGACAGCGTGATGGTTCCTCCAGCAAGACCATGTCCGACCACCAGTTCTACACTCATCAAAACATACCTACGCCAGGTGTTCCTCCAAAGAGACGTCAGGAGAATTTTCTCTGGTGTTTCTGCAGATATTAGCAATTTCGTTTTCGCTATGTATAACTGGAACAGCCGAAACAAATACTGCTCAGCACGCTTTTCACGCGACGCCCCGTGTCAGTGGAAAGGGTCGATTTGTTCCCAAGTACGAACAACAAGATTTTTAAAGCAGAATGTTACGCGACCATCTGATACAGCCGCCCCAAGTTGGACTGTTGCGAATTCGTTTTATCGATATGTACTGATAGGGACAGGAAAACACGAAGAATAACCAGTAGTCTTGTAGATACTTGCGTGCCGTCATGTCTCGCGCTGACTGCTCTTGTCATGCAGCAGCGCTGCTCAGTCGCTTCTAGAGTACTGGCTACTCTTCCCGTTTTACCGTCCCTGTTAATGCATATCAGCAAAACGAACATCGTACTAGAGTAATATGAGACCGCTGTATTGAATGGACATGTAAAAATACCTTATTTAAAATTTTTGTGTGCAATGGTTAACAAACGGACGCTCTCTATTAACTGGGCATAGTACGAAAGACGTGATGAACAGTATTTTTTGGGCTGACTCCAGCTACACACTGCAAAAAATAAATTACAGGGAACTGCCGAAACACCAGAAGAAATGCGCCTGACAACTCTTAGGAGAGACACCCTGTATGTTCTATGTGTATTTTCATTGTATTATGATGACAAATCCTATGTGATTTTGATGTGATCCACGGCGGAAAAAATAAAATACAAACTAATACGCGGACCCGGGCCCTCCTATACCTGCCATTTGAGATTTAAGGATCATTTTCTCTTACATCACATGCGGTATAAAGGAAAGATCTTTGAAGTAGCATGTTGAGTATATTTGACACCTTTTACCGAAGTGGTTTATTTATCCTCCACATAACATTTAATGATACGTAAAAAAATTAAGATAACGCTTTGACCAATTTATATTGATACTGAACTCATATTTTGACAGATATGAAAAGACTATTATATGACCTGCTCGTGTAGCGCAACGAGCAGCGCGGTATCTTGCGGCACGGGAAGGTGAGACAGATCTGTACTAAATGGCGCAGTCAATTGCTGTTAAAAACAGGCATTTTCTCAAAAAGTTACTTAAGTTTTTTTTTCAACGGTTCTACATGCTTTTTGGGGAACTGAATCCGAATTTCATGTTTTCTGCCTTGTAGGAGGTCGGCTTCACAACGAAAACGCAAAAAACCTCAAAACTTTTCGCGTTCTTTTCAGTTTTTCGTTTATATTTACAAAATGACCACTCTATGCATAATTAAAGTAGACACAATATTCTACTGAATGTAATAACAAAGTTTCATTTTCTGAGGAGTGGTATGGCGCTTGAACGCGCTGAAAAAGAGAATTTTTTTGCCCTTCCACGAAAACATTAGAAACGCCCACCCTCATCCCCTGCAATTCGAAAAGTATTCAGCTTACCAAGAAAAACCCCTATACCACGTGAAAGTACATTAAATTTCCTACAAGAGGCGTCTATAACGTTCAATTTTCTCAAAAAATTGAGAAATATACTCCGCACTCTTCAACCAAACGACCCCTCCTATCCGTCAATCTCTCATCCGCGCTGTACATTCGGCCAACTGATCTCAAACGAGGTTGTTTTGAATGAGTGACTGAAAAAGAATGTTTGATGAAAACATTAACAAATTATATTTGCAACATTTTAGGTACATGGCACTTAACTTACTGATGAATACGAAATCTGCACGTAGTAATGTACAAATGTCACGAAATGAGCTAATGTCGAGCACAGGTTTGGATCACCCTTGGAAAACAAATAAGGCGTTTAGTAATGGAACATGTATACAAAAGACAAAAAATGGTTCAAATGGCTCTGAGCACTATGGGACTCAACTGCTGTGGTCATCAGTCCCCTAGAACTTAGAACTACTTAAACCTAACTAACCTAAAGACATCACACACATCCATGCCCGAGGCAGGATTCGAACCTGCGACCGTAGCAGTCGCACGGTTACGGACTGCGCGCCTAGAACCGCGAGACCACCGCGGCCGGCACAAAAGACAGATAAGTGAACTATCGGTGTACGACGAAATACATGCACTGATTTCATGTGCACAGGTGAGCAGATCTTTTACTCGTCTCCGTTTGACTGTTAGTGGCGCAGGCGATTTTTCTTGGGCAATAAGAGATCTAGGTTAAGAAACTTGCACAATGGAAGGTCAAGGCAAAGTGTCGAGCTGTAGAAGCTCCAGGCTGAACACTGAGCTGGTGCTGTTCTTCAACAGAACAATGGTGATTGAATGAGTAACGATACGATGGAGAAAAATGGTTAGTAAAGTAGCATAATGCTGCAAAATCTAACCTTCTGCAGTTCGGCTGCTTCAGACAGTGGTACTGCAATGACGTTTCCAGGTCGTCTTCGCCTTCTACGTCAAAACTGCCGTCCATGTTGGAACGTGAATCTTCATATCGTCAGCACAGCTTCGTTTAGTATAGTCCTGCTCGCCTACACTCACACCGACCTTGGCGATCTCTATTGCATTTACAAGATGTAGGCTGAAGATAGCCGGGGGTTTCAATGTGGTTATGGGAGCCAACCATTTTTTACCAATTTCCGCCCCTACTGCTCTGGATCCAAGTAATACAGTGTATGTGATTATTGGGGGGCTGTTCGTTACACAGGTTCGTATGGTCGCGACTCACATACCCATTATGTAAGAATGTAAGTACAACCAAAATGTGACAATTTAATTTGATGAGTACTTCGACGGATGGAACACTGCCGAGTTCATGCAGCGCTTGAGGAGGTCGAAAAAAAGCTGTCCATGGAGAACATCTAAGCAGCACCATGATAACAAAACTTTAAGAAGTAAATTTTCTATGGAATTCAAAGAACAAGGATAGACTAGTCAACATGCTGATGACAAAATGCAATGAAAGTGGGATCGTCACCAAGGAGGCAGCTAATGATGCAGAGACACCGATAGTGCGGACGGCAGAAACACTGGCTTCGGTTCACAAGAGCGGGAGAAGAAGCTGATCTCTTGGTCATAATTATGGGTCTCCGAACTGCCCCTGAATATATTTCCTCAAGACAGAGAGAGGTACATCTCCTCAGCTCTTCTGCGATCCGGGAAGTGCAACGGAGGAAAGTGTTGCCAACCGCATGCTCTTCCTCCACACACTGAGTGATTGGGACTACGTACGCGAATGACCAAGTCAATGTTAAATTTCTCAAGACCCTCTCCAAAAATTTCTAATCATACACTGTTAAATTTACTGATCCTTCATCCCATCCAAAGGAAATAACAGCTTCTGTTGAAAAATTTCTGCTTGCCATTTATAGTGGGAACCATCCAACCACAACCCTCAGCAAGCTGTGGTGTAAGTAGTACTTGACATCAGCCTACACGACATCGACAAATAGTGCTTCCATATTCCCACTGACACTGCAGCTCAACAACACACCTTCAGAGCTTTCCGTCAGGTGCAGCAGTGAATCATAAACTACTTGGATCCAAAGCAGTGGGTGTAGAAGTAGATAACAAGTGGGTTGGCTGCCATAACCGCACTGAAACCTGCGGCCCCCTAGAGGCTTCTTCGGCTTATATCTTGGAAAAGCAATACAGATTGCCAAGGTCGATGTGGTTGCAGGCGAGCAGGTTTGTTCTCCACGAAGCTGTGCCAGCAATGTGAAAATTCGTGTTTCAATATCGACCACAAATTTGAAATAGAAGGCGAAGACCAGCTGGATGAGACCCCTGCATAATCACTGTCTGAAGCAGCCGAGGCGCAGAAGGTTTTAATTCATGTAGTATTTTCCAGCTTTATGCATCTTTACTATCAATGTTTCTCTATCATAACATCACTCACTCAATTACAGGTTTTTTCAGTTGAAGAACAGCAACGACTTAGTGTTCAGCATGGGGTTTCTACAGTCCCTAACGCATTGCCTTGATCTTCCATTGTGCAAGACTCTTCACCTAGGTCTTCTAGTGTTCAAGAAACATTGCCTGCGCCAACAGCAGCCAAACGGAGACGAGTATAAGATCTGCACACCAGTGAATTTGACTTAACCTGTTTTATTAACAATTTTTCTCTATCATAACATTATTAATTCAGTTACATTCTTTTTTTCAGTTGAAGAACAGCAACGACTCAGTGTTCAGCCTGGAGCTTCTACAGCCCCTGACGCTTTGCTTTGACCTTCCATTATTCAAGACCCTTCACCTAGACATTCTAGTGCTCAAGAAACATTGCCTGGGCCAACAACAGCCAAACTCAGACGAGTATAAGATCTGCACAACTGTGCACATCGCGTAAGTGCAAGTATTGCAATGTACACCGATAGTTCACTTATCTGTCTTTTGTATCCATGTTCTATCACTAAACGCCTTCTCCCTTTTCCAAGGGGTGGTCCAAACCTGAGCTCGACCTTAACTCATTTCGTGACATTTGTACATTACTACATGCAGATTTCGTGTTCATCCTTCTGTTCAGTGCCATGTTCCTAAAATGTTGTAAATATAATTTGTTAATATTTTCATCAAAAACACTTTTCCATTCATTCATTCAAAACAACCTTCTTTGAGATCAATTGGCCGAATGTACAGCGCGGATGAAAGATTCACAGGTGGGAAGGGTCGTTTAGTTGAAGAACGCAGAGGATATTTTTTGTAAATTCTGCTTCGCGCTACCCCCTTTTTGAGAAAATTGAATGTAATTTCACGTGGACCAGGGGTTTTTGCTGACGACGTGTATATTTTTCGAATTGTTGGGGATGGGAGTGGGCGTTTTTGAAGTTTTCGTAGAAGGGCCAAAAAGTGACTGCCTTTTAGCATGCTGGAGCCCCGAAAACCATACCAGAGAAGTGCATTTTGCAGAAAAATTTATTTACGTTAATTTCGAAAAAGGCATAACAGTAGCGCATTTCTGGACTAAAGCACTAAACCGCTCGGCCACAGCGGCCGGCAAGGGCATCCGGCCACAAAGTTAAATCATATACTTTCACAAAATCTGAAAAAGCGGGCCCTGTGTTAGATGTGATAAACGGAAGGGAACAGAAAGAAAGAAGATGCCACATGAGAGGGTAACATTTTTAACACAAATACTGTCGTTTTGGGTCTGTCTGTACCTCATACGCTTAAAAAAGCACGTTTGCCAGAAATGGTGTTTAATGATTTAACAACAGTTGAATCTTTTCAGAATTTTGTGGCACAGATTTTATGATTCACTAGATAGTTCTTGATCTGTGTCTCCTTTAGCGCGTTTCGTCTTTTGTGTACTCTGCCTATCCAAATCCTTCTGCTTTATTTCAGAACTAGCTGCTCAAGTAAGAACTTATTCTAGTCTTGTACTAAACCATCTCCTCCTCCTCACCTCCCTGCCCATCTCCTCGTCCCCCTCTCTCTGTCCATCACCACCTCACTCCTCTCTCTGTATATCTCCTCCTCACGCCTCTCGCTGTCCATAACCTCCTCCCTCTCTCTCCATCCATCTCTTCCTATTTCCTTCCTTTGTCCATCTTCTTCTCTCCATTCTCTCTGTCCATCTCCTGCTCTTCCCTCTGCATGTCCATTATTCGTCCCCCTTTCTCCGTACATCTCCTCCTCCTCCCTCTCTCTTTGTTCACTTCCTTCTCCCCCCTCTCTCTGTTCATCTCTTCCTTCTCCATCTCTCTGTCCATCTCCTCCTCTTTCTGTCCATTTGCCCCTCCTCCTCTCTCTATACATCTCACCCTCCCCCTATCTGTCTCCATATCCTCCTACAATCTTCACTTCCACGTTATCACTCCTAACCCAGTAGGAGGTTGTTGGTTCTTAACCCGAATACGTTTCGTTCTAGATGGTAAGTGTACTAAGTTTGGTTGAAATCGATCCAGGGATTTTGGAGGAACTTTTCACTCGTAGTTTGCCCGCACATGCACGTCCCACATGTATTTCACATACATTTACTATATTTCACACATACACTGTCTGATCAAAATTATCCGGACACCTGGCTGAAAATGACTTACAAATTCGAGGCGCCCTCCATCGGTAATGCTGGAATTCAATATGGTGTTGGCCCACCCTTAACCTTGATGACAACTTCCACTCTCGCAGGCATACGTTCAATCAGGTGATGGAAGGTTTATTGCGGAATGGAAGCCCATTCTTCACGGAGTGCTGCACTAAGGAGAGCTATGGATGTCGGTCGGAGGGGCCTGGCACGAGGTCGGCGTTCCACAATATCCCAAAGGTGTTCTATAGGATTCAGGTCAGGACTTCGTGCAGGACAGTCCATTACAGGGATGTTATTGTCGTGTAACCACTCCGCCACAGGCCATGCATTATAAACAGGTGCTCGATCGTGTTGAAAGACGCAATTGCCATCCCCGAATTCCTCTTCAACAGTCGGAAGCAAGAAGATGCTTAAAACATCAATTTAGGCCAGTGCTGTGATAGTGGTGCAAGCCCCTTCCATGAAAAACACAACCACACCATAACACCACCGCCTCCGAATTTCACTGTTGGCACTACACACGCTGGCAGATGTCGTTCACCGGGCATTCGCCATACTCACACCCTGCCATCGGATCGCCACATTGTGTACCGTGATTCGTCACTCCACACAACATTTTTTCACTGTTCAATCGTCCATTGTTTACGCTCCTTACACCAATCGGCATCGCTTGCCATTTTCCGGCGTGATATGAGGCTTATGAGCAGCCGCTCGACCATGAAATCCAATTTTTCTCACCTCCGCCTAACTGTCAGAGTACTTGCAGTGTATCCTGATGAAGTTTGGAATTCCTGTGTGATGGTCTGAGATGTCTGCCTACTACAAATTACGACCCCATTCAACTGTATGCGGTCTCTGTCAGGCAACAGACGAGGTTGGCCTATACGCTTTTGTGCTGTACGTGTCCCTTCAGGTATGTTCACGAGTGTGGAAATCTCGCAAACAGACGTATGTCACAAGAGACACCCAATCACGTGACCACGCTCGAAGTCCGTGAGTTCCGCGGAGCGCCTCATTCTGCTCTCTCACGATGTCTAATGACTGATGAGGTCGCTGATATGGAGTACCTGGCAGTAGGTGGCAGCACAATGCACCTGATATGAAAAACGTATGTTCTTCGGGTGTCCGGATACTTTTGATCACATAGTGTATTTAACATATTTCACATATATACACTCCTGGAAATTGAAATAAGAACACCGTGAATTCATTGTCCCAGGAAGGGGAAACTTTATTGACACATTCCTGGGGTCAGATACATCACATGATCACACTGACAGAACCACAGGCACATAGACACAGGCAACAGAGCATGCACAATGTCGGCACTAGTACAGTGTACATCCACCTTTCGCAGCAATGCAGGCTGCTATTCTCCCATGGAGACGATCGTAGAGATGCTGGATGTAGTCCTGTGGAACGGCTTGCCATGCCATTTCCACCTGGCGCCTCAGTTGGACCAGCGTTCGTGCTGGACGTGCAGACCGCGTGAGACGACGCTTCATCCAGTCCCAAACATGCTCAATGGGGGACAGATCCGGAGGTCTTGCTGGCCAGGGTAGTTGACTTACACCTTCTAGAGCACGTTGGGTGGCACGGGATACATGCGGTCATGCATTGTCCTGTTGGAACAGCAAGTTTCCTTGCCGGTCTAGGAATGGTAGAACGATGGGTTCGATGACGGTTTGGATGTACCGTGCACTATTCAGTGTCCCCTCGACGATCACCAGTGGTGTACGGCCAGGAGATCGCTCCCCACACCATGATGCCGGGTGTTGGCCCTGTGTGCCTCGGTCGTATGCAGTCCTGATTGTGGCGCTCACCTGCAAGGCGCCAAACACGCATACGACCATCATTGGCACCAAGGCAGAAGCGACTCTCATCGCTGAAGACGACACGTCTCCATTCGTCCCTCCATTCACGCCTGTCGCGACACCACTGGAGGCGGGCTGCACGATGTTGGGGCGTGAGCGGAAGACGGCCTAACGGTGTGCGGGACCGTAGCCCAGCTTCATGGAGACGGTTGCGAATGGTCCTCGCCGATACCCCAGGAGCAACAGTGTCCCTAATTTGCTGGGAAGTGGCGGTGCGGTCCCCTACGGCACTGCGTAGGATCCTACGGTCTTGGCGTGCATCCGTGCGTCGCTGCGGTCCGGTCCCAGGTCGACGGGCACGTGCACCTTCCGCCGACCACTGGCGACAACGACAACATCGATGTACTGTGGAGACCTCACGCCCCACGTGTTGAGCAATTCGGCGGTACGTCCACCCGGCCTCCCGCATGCCCACTATACGCCCTCGCTCAAAGTCCGTCAACTGCACATACGGTTCACGTCCACGCTGTCGCGGCATGCTACCAGTGTTAAAGACTGCGATGGAGCTCCGTATGCCACGGAAAACTGGCTGACACTGACGGCGGCGGTGCACAAATGCTGCGCAGCTAGCGCCATTCGACGGCCAACACCGCGGTTCCTGGTGTGTCCGCTGTGCCGTGCGTGTGATCATTGCTTGTACAGCTCTCTCGCAGTGTCCGGAGCAAGTATGGTGGGTCTGACACACCGGTGTCAATGTGTTCTTTTTTCCATTTCCAGGAGTGTATTTGTGCACATAGATCGCTAGTAAATTTCTGCAGTTAAGTTTCACGCATCTCGGTGTTTATGAAGTTATATGTTCAGAACAATCTAATCTACATCTATACTCTTCAAACCACTGTGAAATGCACGGCAGTGGCTACGTCCCATTGCATCAGTTATTCAAGTTTCTTCCCGTTCCTTCACGTGTGGATCGCGGTAAGAATGAGTGTTTAAATGTCTCTGTGTGTGCTGTAATTAATGTAATCTTATCCGCACGATCCCTACGTGAGCAATAAGTAGGAGATTGTAGTATGTTCACAGAGTCATCATATAAAAACGGATTTTGAAACTTTGTAAGTAGGCTTTCTCGGGGTAGATTACGTCCAGCTTCGAGAATCTGCCGCTTCGTGTTGCCCTTCTCCATATAGATTCAATGTCCGCTGTTAGTCCTGTTTGGTATGGGTCCCGTCATATATTCAGTACCTGACGCAGCCGTTTTACTGCGTGAACGGCTATAACGCGTCATCATTTTGCGTGGGGTTGTCAGCGAGAAAAAGTTTCTCTAAGGTTTGAAATTATGTGTAGTCGCGGGCGACACTTCTTTTCCAACCTACCTCCACCCCTTTGATAGGCAGGTGGTTCTTGCCCCCACAGCGATTCTTTCCAAACTGATAGTGGTATTTACTTCAGATTTGGTTGGAATCTGTCCATTGATTTTGGAGGAGATGTAGGCATACATACATATATTCATGGTTGATACCTCTCGTCCTCTTTGTCAATAAAAGACGTACCACTAATCATGTGTTTTACAGAGCAAATGTCACTTAAAGGTATCTGCTTTGTATAGTGCGGTAATAGCAGCATAGACCCCAAAATGTACAGCACAATGTACTGTGTCTGCAGATCTCGAAACATTACTGAGCGATGTGGCGTAGTGATTAAGAAACTGGGCTCGAATTCTGGACGACGAATGTTCAAATCCCCGTCCGGCCATTCCATGTTTTAGTTTTACAGGGTTTTCCTAAGTCACCAAAGGTGACGGCCGGCGTGGTTCCCCCTTATCTTTGTCGAATCCGAGCTTGTGCTTTGTCTCTAATGACGCCGTTATCGATGCAACGTTAAACTCTAATCTTCCTTCCTCCCGTCCTTTCTTCTTTGATTCTTTATACCTATAATGTCCAAAGGGACCAGGAACTTCTAAAAAATACGATAGATACCAAAGATTAGGCCATTTTTATACACATAACGACGATAGTGCACGTAAAGATGTAATGAATGTTATAAATTAAACACTGTGTCTAGAGATGAGTCTGACACTGAGTTATTCACTAAATGTTTTCGTCATTGATCACACAATGACAATGAGAGCGTGAACGATGTGATACGGTTCAAATGGCTCTGAGCACTATAGGACTTAACTTCTGAGGTCATCAGTCCCCTAGAACTTAGAACTACTTAAACCTAACTAACCTAAGGACATCACACACATCCATGCCCGAGGCAGGATTCGAACCTGCGACCGGAGCGGTCGCACGGTTCCAGGCTGTAGCGCCTAGAACCGCTCGGCCACTCCGGCCGGCCACGATGTGATACGGATCAGGATTCAGGTCCTCAGATCCATGGAGCAACCTGCTTCTTTTCTTTCGATGTCAGAGTTATGGGCGTCTCCGCCATGGTAAGGATGGGAAAAACCGACCGTTTAAAACGTGTACCGGTACTTTAGTTCCGAATAACTGGCATTTCTCGGCATTTATTTGGCCTCGGTTATAACAGTTTTTCCGCTCTTTCTATTACCCGGGTAAAAAAGCTACAATCTATTCGCCATAGCAGCAGTGCTGAAATTTTGGGTTTTTTTAATTAAACTTTTTCTTAAAAAAAACGAGTAATGTTTATTCGTAAACGCCTACAGTCAGATACTAGCCACAAACACATGACATAATAACCGGTAGAGCCTTACAGAGTCAGTAATGTACGTGTTGCCGTGTGGCGTGGCCTTTCAGACGGTAAGGCCTATTTAACACGTATGGAGTGCCATTCGGTTCGGTTCATTTGTGGTTCTTTTCCGGTCGCTGACGACAGGTGCGTAACAGTGCTTCGTTTTCTGGTCGGTGCCTAATAGAAACAGCAGGGCACCGAATACTCCCTCGATACGAGCAGGTTTCGCCTGGTTTCTATAAAGTTAGAACTCGTGTTCATGGAACAGAAAGCAGTCAAGGCGTACACACCAGCAAGGTTCAGTTTCTGTTTTATTTTGTTTTAATTGATAGCGAGCGGACTTCTTTAAAAACGGCTTCTTATTATTAGTCTATGAAAGTTGTTGTCGCAATTTTTCTGATAAAATGAGCGATTTACCAGATGTCAGACGTTGATGTGGAGCGGCTGATTTCTTCAGTGCATTCTAAGCCAATGCTGTGGGACGAAACTTATGAAAAATATAAAGATAAATTTAAGACGTAGAAAGCTCAGAAAGACAATTATGTTGAAATTTTCAACAAATTTCATGAATATCATATAAGTAAAAAAATGCAATTGGGTAAGCATTGAAAAATTCATTTTTGTCGAATAAGAGAGGTAATACATCAGGGCAACTGGAAACCTTTCAGTGATTTTAGGGAAATTTAAAAGGAAATTAAGAAATAGCCAGTGACATTTATTTAAAATACATATCAAATTATAATACAGTACATCAAATTTTGTAATAATTATTAAGATATTCAGAAATTGCCAACTAACTGAACCTTCTACATCTACATCTACATACATACTCTGCAATCCACGATACGGTGCGTGGCGGAGGGTACCTCGTACCACAACTAGCATCTTCTCTCCCTGTTCCACTCCCAAACAGAACGAGGAAAAAATGACTGCCTATATGCCTCTGTACGAGCCCTAATCTCTCTTATCTTATCTTTGTGGTCTTTCCGCGAAATGCAAGTTGGCGGCAATAAAATTGTACTGCAGTCAGCCTCAAATACTGGTTCTCTAAATTTCCTCAGTAGCGATTCACGAAAAGAACGCCTCCTTTCCTCCAGAGACTCCCACCCGAGTTCCTGAAGCATTTCCGTAACACTGGCGTGATGATCAAACCTACCAGTAAAATATCTAGCAGCCCGCCTCTGAATTGCTTCTATGTCCTCCCTCAATCCGACCTGATAGGAATCCGAAACGCTCGAGCAGTACTCAAGAATAGGTCGTATTAGTGTTTTATAAGCGGTCTCCTTTACAGATGAACCACATCTTCCCAAAATTCTACCAATGAACCGAAGACGACTATCCGCCTTCCCGACAACTGCCACTACATGCTTGTCCCACTTCATATCGCTCTGCAGTGTTACGCCCAAATATTTAATTGACGTGACTGTGTCAAGCGCTACACTACTAATGGAGTATTCAAACATTACAGGATTCTTTTTCCTATTAATCTGCATTAATTTACATTTATATATATTTAGAGTTAGCTGCCATTCTTTACACCAATCACAAATCCTGTCCAAGTCATCTTGTATCCTCCTACAGTCAATCAACGACGACACCTTCCCGTACACCACAGCATCATCAGCAAACAGCCGCCCATTGCTATCCACCCTATCCAAAAGATCATTTATGTAGATAGGAAACAACAGCGGACCTACCACACTTCCCTGGGGCACTCCAGATGATACCCTCACCTCCGATGAACACTCACCATCGAGAACAACGTACTGGGTTCTATTACTACCTTCTTCAGTCACGGAGTAATTTTTCAACAAATGTCTTACGTTTTTGGCTAACGTAGTTGTGTGCTAAAAAAAAATTGTGTTCGTGCTCTCCTGTCTTCGGAGAAATCCTGTAGAATGCCCCAAATTTCTGAGTAAAGTGATAAGAGGATGCTGCCAATGAACTCTAGGATTCCTCCTTCGTTTTTTATTCTTCTGTAGAAAAATAGTATGCCAACAACTTGACTTTTCTACATGATCGCTACTGAGCCTGTGCACGGAAGAAAACACAAAACCTAATATGAACGATTGAGAACCGTGTATGTAGGAAAGGGTTTCGCTGGTTTTCCGTTGCAACTGAAAACGAACCGAACCGAATGGAACCAAATTCGCGTGAAACAGGTCTAAGTGAGTATGTGCAGTGTGCAAGACTTACCCCCTCTTTGTCTAGAGGGCAGTTTCTCGCTGTTGTCCTCGGACATCAGCTGTATTGCAGTGTGGTACCATCCCTAGTTTGGAATTATTTTCCAAATGACTTGAGACGGTCCCTCTGAAAAAACGGGTGATCATAGGACAATGAAACTTTGAGAAAACACTTGTAACGACTTGCTGAAGAGAAATAATGAATAAACCATTGAAAGAAACACTTAATTGCCACATGAGAGGGTAACATTTGTTAATTGCACACAGTATCTACGTTCCAGTTTATAAACGTTGCGCGTTGTGACGACCACATGTATCCACGGTAGCATGGAACCGCACTAGAGATACCACTTCACAACTGGTCGCAGCACTTTTCGAACAGCGGACCATGGAATGCTCAGCTGTCGTGACACATCTCGTGCACTGCATGAATATTGCATATTGCGTTCAGTATTATTAGCCATTGCAACAGTAACTTCTTCAACAATTTGTGCCGCAAATGGTCATCGGCTTCTCACAGGAGTGATTCTCAAATTGCCAGTCACTTCGAACTTCCAAATTCTGTTCTTAAACCCCGGTGTGGAAAGAGGACCTCTCGACATTCCTTCAATGCGTCGATACTCGCAAAGAGAACCAGCGCTTTTGCTGTTATTTTGATAAAACAACTTCACAAGTAAAGCCCTAATCTCCTTGTCCAGACCGATGTAGACTGTCTGTGAATGTAATACACGCTGAAGCTTCGGTATTTTTACGTCACGCCGCCGTACCAGTAGCGGCGCCTGGCTGCAAGTCATGACACTAACATTTCTAACAACGCAAATCCTGCCTCGCACAGTCCGAACATCTTTCATATAAAGTTGGGTATCCACACGGTAAATAGTGTTCTGTCTACACTCGCCCAAGTAGGGAAAGTTTAATTACAACGACTATGTACAATGCTCTACCTGCTTTAAAAGACTAAAAACGGGAGGAGGCACAACTTACGACATCGTATAATGAGATAACATCCACCAAGTGCATTGGGAGAGGATTATAATATTGATGTCCTGTAAATTTGGAAATAACTGAATCCTTAATTTTGTGGTTGCTTCACAGTAAACAAAAATCTATGCAGAAGAACAACAACCATAACCTTATTTTTGTTTTGTCTGACGTAATTATCAGTCCAAAGTACCAGCTTTCTCTTATTAGAGGGAAGAAGGAAAATAACCTTTAGCACTGAGGAAAGAATTTCATTGTCATCACACCCACTGACTCCCTCATTCTAAAAACACATATATAGCATCCTGATTCCAAAGACACATATATGCACCTTCAATATGACAAACATGAACACACGTTTTGAAGCAGTGCATCTCGCAATGCATCGGTGAAGGGATACACAATGTCTTCTGTGTGAATTGACTGTGACCGCACATGTATCACTACTGGGCGTGCGTGACAAAATTTAATCTTCATGTAAAGCAGACATTGTCTTCTGTGCTTTTCTCTGGTGAAGCTCAAGGGCTGCTTTGCGTTGGATATCGCTTAGGTCACACTTAATTTTGACGTGCAGTAAGTCACAGGTATTAGAAGTGTACGATCTGGGCTTTGGCATTTAGACCTTTTCTAATTTACAGTATTCATTTTCTGATAAGCAGTATCCGTTTTCTGAATCTCAGTTGACAAAAAATTACAACATTGAACGAATATATCCAAGATTAACTAATTACACATATTAAGGTTCTTGTGCAGAAAGAATTAGTAGTTTTCAGGAGCTACTAACATGCCAGGAAATCAGTTCCATTTAAGGTATTCACCAAAAAGATAGTGTTCCAACTTATAATGAATTGGTTGGCCCGACTAAGAGTGATGAAGGAGCGCGGTGGATAAGCACGAATCTGCTTGGTTTCGCTGCAAATTTGTAAGACGGGTGGCCAGAAGGCAGATGGCTAACAATCGGACTTCGCGTGACAATCACTTGTAGTCCGGTTGTGCGAAAATAATGGCAAAGGAATAATGATAAGTAAATATTTATTACAAAACGTATTCGAGTTTGCTCAACTTCATCACTACAATGTTGCCAGATTCAGTTGACAAAATTACCGAACATGGCCCGGCGAAAGGGTTTGCTGAGCTGAAATCTGAGGGTGAAACGGTAAAACAGACAATAAACAATAAAAGTTATATTTACTATTGCTAATTCTAGCTTCCAACGAATTTATGTTACCTTTAACTTTTTGATAAAAGTCGTTGCATTGCAAACTTCAAATTACAAAGAATGCTTAATTCTGCTTTTACCATATTGACAATCAATTCATTTCCAGCCTCATAAATGATCTATGTGACTGAAGACTCCTTTCACATAGGCATTGCTGCATGGAACCGCCATTATCCTTTTGATGATATTATTGTGTTGCGCGTTCGGTAATAAACGTTCCCCACGAAAATGTGTTTGTAAACGTAGAAGCTTCATTTTGTGATTGTTTCAGAGTTTATGTACACTGACGAGGAAAAAAAATCGCAACACCAAGAAGTAGATGTGCGACGTAAGAGAAAGTGGTGGGCGTT
Organism: Schistocerca nitens; assembly: GCF_023898315.1. Classification (NCBI taxonomy): domain Eukaryota; kingdom Metazoa; phylum Arthropoda; class Insecta; order Orthoptera; family Acrididae; genus Schistocerca; species Schistocerca nitens. The sequence continues at coordinate 556,201,446 of NC_064615.1, read as the reverse complement.
TTTCTACATCTGCATCATGATGCCTATTCAAATTTCGCGTCTGTCGCAGAAGAGTGGCGCTAGAATGAGGTTGCAAATCAGGTTTGTTTTAAATGCATGATGTAACGATCGTGAGCGTTAGTTATCTTTGAGATTGGACGTGGTGAGTCGATGTTACTCAAGAATGCCTTCAAGGTGACAAGAACGCCATTATCAATATCTCACTGAGTTTGAACGAGGTCGCATGGCAGTGCTGCAAGAAGCTGGATATTCCTTCTGCAGACTTGGCAGGAGTGTATGCCACTATACATGAGTGCCGGCATCGGCGGTCACGAGAATGTACGGGCAGAAGAAAATCGGGTTCCGGACGGCCTCCTGACACTACCGAGAGTCGAGACCATCACGTTCTGTGTACGGCTCTGGAGCATCGTACGCATCTGCAGCAGCAATTTGGGCTGCAGTTGACACCACAGTGACACAAATAATTGTTATAAATCAGTTACTTCAAGAAAATCCCCGAGTCAGACGCCCTGTATTGTGCATTTCACTGCCTTAAGGGGCTCCGGAACGCCCTATACTTGCAATGTTAAAATAACGCTTATAAATTACATCTTTCCTCACAAAGTATTTGAGGTAGGAAGTTGAACTTTTTACAGATTATTTATTGGAATATGGGCTACAACTTAACACAGGGATTTTACAAAATTTTAGTTCAGTTATTAAAGATGATTTTTTTCAATTGTAATGAAAATTCACAACATTTTTTTGCAATTTTTTATTTATATATTCAAAAATATACAGTTTTTTTGGAAAAAGGCTGTGTTAAATTATGCAGAAGGTACTGTGTAACATTTACTGAAAGTTTGAAACAAATATGTTTGGAAGATCCTTAGAAAACATGTAATTAGTATGAGAAAATAAAAGTTTTGGGAACCGAGCGACAAAGATTGGATTAACTTTTTAGTGCATTCCAGGTCCATAAGATGGATTATCTTCATCCTCTGCAAACTCCTCCTCCAGCTTCCTCTTGTTCCTCCTCCTGTTTACTCTTGCTTGTATTTCTAGACTCTTTACAGCCCTGTCTGCAGCCCGAAGGCGTTCCTTGTCTAAAGCAAGCATCGCTCGTACCATGTTAGAACCTATCTTCATTCCCATATTTCTAAATACCTTGCACCTTACAATGTTGCCATCATTGAAAGTCGCAACAGCATCATACACACCAAAGTGAAGTGTTTCTATTTCAACAAATACAGTCTTGGGGATTCTCGACCATATAACACTATTTACACTTTCATTGGGGTTTTGAGTTTTTCCGTGAATACACTTTTTCAACAGTTCAGGTGCTGCTAAGTCTCTCAAAATAGGTTTTATCACCTCCATTATTGCATGAGGCAGACTATGCTTATGAGTGTACACTTCACCAGTTAGCAATCCTTTGTTATATTTACACCAACTGTCTTCTTCTTTGGGACACAAGCTATGTTGGGGATTTTCATCGTCTTTATTGTTTACAGTAAAAACACATACCTTTGGCTTTCCAACATTTCTCCTTTTCTTAAAAGCCTTCAGAGGATTTCTAATAACTTTACTTTTACTCATTATTATACTTCAACAAAACAGAGACTCAAGAAACAGAATTAATTACGAATATTTTCGAGATAACGACAGAGTAAATAAACATGAAACAATCGACAATCACACCAGCGATATATATTCAACCATCACAGGTTATCCACAACACATACTTCATCTCACATCACTAAAATGTACCTGATGAACACGGACGTTAATAATAACACCATTTGACAGCAGTTTAACAGCGTCACAGTGGGTCACGCCCATGTAGAACACATTTCAAAAAAAAAATTAAAAATAGTTGTAGTCTTCGGAATTGAATAAATTATATATTTATTAAAAGGTAATAGTCTGCAGATTCAGGAAACGCAAAAAAGTAAAAATTTAACTTTTCATGATTCTGAGCCTTTCCGGAGCCCCTTAAACCACCGCCATCTACGACTTCACTGGTGTCAAGAGAGAGCTAGTTATAGGGCAGAATGGAGGTCTGTTCTGTTTTCTCACGAAAGCTGGGTCTGCCTCTGTGGCAGTCATGGCCGTGTGTTTGTTAAAAGGAGACCAGTTGAGGCCCCTGAACCAGCCTTTCTGCGTGCTAGACACACTGGACTGGTGTTACGGCCTGGGGTGCGATTTCGTATGACAGCAGGAGCACTTTCGGGATTATACTACGCATCTTGACTGCAAATTTGTAATTAAACCTGGTTTTCGACCTGTTGTGCTGCCATTCATGAACAGCATTCCAGGGGGTGTGTTGTAACAGGTTAACGTTCGCCCACATACTGCTGTTATAACACAACATGCTCTACAGGATGGTGACACCATTCCGTGGCCTACTCGATCACCCGATCTGTCTCCAATCGAGCACATATGGGGCATCATCGGAAGTCAAATCCAGCGTCATCGGCAAACAGCATTAACCGTCCTTGTATTGACGGACCAAGTGCAACAGTCAGGAACTCTAGAGCCGCGCGGGATTAGCCGAGCAGTCTAAAGCACTGCGGTCACGGACTGTGCGGCTGGTCAAGGCGGAGGTTCGAGTCCTCCCTCGGGCATGGGTGTGTGTGTTTGTCCTTAGGATAATTTAGGTTAAGTAGTGTGTAAGCTTAGGGACTGATGACCTTAGCAGTTAAGTCCCATAAAATTTCACACACATTTGAATATTTTTTTTTTGAAATCTAGCCCACAAAATGACATCCGGGACGAGTACGACACAATGAATACACGTTTACATACTTGCTTTGAACATTCTGGCGGTTACATCGGTTTTAATGTAGCAGCATTTCACATTTTAAATGGCTTATCTCGTGCTTACATCAACCTGTGATTATGTACATGTTACCTAGGCAAATATATTCCCGAAATTTCATTACTCTACGATGATTATTTCTTGTTGCGATTTTTTCCGCAGTGTAGTGTACAGATTTCTTCGAATAAACTACCTTTATCAAAGTCTCCTTCAATACCAAGCACCTTAGAAGCTTGTACACATTTCTAGATTAGATACGGAAGACTGCGCACAATATAGTCAATACGCAGCTGTGTTCCACTCTCTGAGGTTCAACTGATTGACTGATGCGGAGCGTAGATTGGCGGGCGTGGGCGGCGGTAACCGAATGCAGGGAAAGCGACAGATAACGATCAGCACGCGCCGGCTGACAGCAGCGCACGAAATTTTTATTGACCTGATTTTGGAGACTAACAGATAAATGAATGTTATGGATGGAATTCTAAAAATTCCGAACCACTCATACATCGGTACCGAAATCCGTACGCGGGGCTGAAATACCGAACAATTCCATAAAAAAAAAAAAAAAAAAATCTGGGAACTCAAAGTAGAACACCTACTTTATAGGAATTTATCAAAATTTTTTTAATTGATCTAAATATAGCATATAGCCGGTTAAGTTCTATACCTATTATTTTTCGTTGATACTTCCGTACAGAAAGGTTTACAACAAACTAACAATTTATCCATCGCAGCTTCGTCCGCGCTACTCGCTAAAAGAAAAAAGGCAGTTTAAATGTTTGAAATGTATACTTGTAAACTAACAGTTTTCCAGCATTCTTTGTGTTTCAAAAGTATTGGTCTGTTCTTTAAATTACGAAATGTGTTTTATTGCATATTATTTTCACTTTCTTGAAATACTAACACGGTATTTAAAAATGCAGAAGTCTTCGTCTTTTACTGGTTCACTCAACCGACTGAGCAGAAATATTGCAACAAGAGAGCTTTTATTTGCTTTGAAAAACTATTCAATTTGAAATAGTTTCCACGGTTGCCTAGGACATGTTACATATCTAAATGTTAATATTATATAACCTTTTTATACTCGGTAATCGCAATAGACGTTTTAATCCAAGCTTAAATTGCCACACTTTAGGAGTTTTAAGTGTCATCGAAATATATAGTCCGAGACATCCAGAATTCTTCAAAAAGTGGTTTTAGGTCGTAATATTTTCAACTTTTTTCAAGGCTGTCTTCCGTTTGGACCCCTTGCAATCTGTACTCATCTACCGAGTCCTCACCCGTAGTAATTTACTGCTGGAGATGCCTGTGGTCAGAACTGATATCTCATCGCCCGTAACGTCACTACTATTAGTAGTATTGTCCTCATTATCGTTCTGTAATTTATGTACCTTCCCAGAGATTTTTTCTTTTAAAAATCCCAATTGTTGAGTTGCACCACGTTTTCACTCAACTGGTATATAAATCACAAAGAAGTAACAAAGATATTGAGCTATTCTAGAGACTTGCCGTCTTAAAAGGAAACATTTGCCTGAACTACAGTCTTAGACAACAGTAGAAACATGTTCCGTAGATATATTACATCCGAGGAGTTAGAGAAAAGTTCGTATGATAGACATGAGAAAATAAATTAAAATTACTTGAAGTGACCTAAATACAAACACATACTTAATTTTAAAGAAAAAGGTCTATTATTTTAGTATTCTAATCCGTAAAAGCCAAAATTTTCATCGTTTACTCGATCCGGGACCCTTACAAGTGAAACATACAGACATTGGGCAAGGTCAACCAGTTCAGGCCCATAAAATAAACTCTACTGGAAACTGTACAAAAAATGAAACAGTAAAGGATATTCTCAACAACTCTATAAGATTCCCATAATTACGTATTCTTGGCCAGCGTGATAGTGTTTTGATAAAAGGCATTACACTTATTGAGATATTACCGGATGCTAGCTAGGTTTGCCTACAAACAATCCTTATGAAATGTATTTCGTAAATGAATCACAACGTTGCTGGCAGCATAATATTTAAATATCCTTCGTGTAAATAATACCTTAGTTTTACACCTCACTTCTCTTACGCACTTGGGTATTTTTATACTTCATTCACATTTTACTGTAGAATCTTACGTGTACGTGAATCCATTGGTGATTTTTGTTGAGTGATTTGATTGACTAGATAGTCATAAAATATTTCAGAACTCTTAACTGGATGACAGATTTTTCTAAGGAAAAATGTTCCATTCTGAAATACATTCTTAGTACTGAGTAAGTCTGAAATGTTTTTATACTTTTCAAGGTTGAAGATGACATTTCCGCATAAAGCTAGAGCTACAATTAACTTATAAACGTTTATTTTAGCCGTATCTAAATTTTTGTTACTTAATGAACACATCAGTTGATAGACAAATCTGCCGATGAGTTCTACAGAGGAAGAGTAGAAATGGAAAAACGTCACACGTGTAATATAAAAAAACACTTTTTCGGCGCTATTGTGCTCTCGGTACTCCGTTGCACGTCCCTAAATTTGCTCCACGTGTCACATCACTGAGGAAATGTTTCGAACATTCACTACTAGACGGTGCATGGTCTGTATACCAAGCAGTGCTTCCCACAGGAGTACCACGTGCCATACATCAACGTCTTTGTTCCCCAAAATTCATGCACGATTGTTGAGCCAGTTGAAGACATTGTCACATTCCGTGCAACTGCAGTGCATACAACTGACATCTTTGATTTGAAAGATGCTACTGAAACACTGTTGTCAATGCAGGCGTGTAAAATCTTCGGATTCAATATGATCAAAGTGTCTCATGCTACCCACCTCAAGCAGCTATTAAAATTCGTACACTGAAACAGAAGATTGGATAAATGTCAGTGTAGTCGGGAGAGGAAAGGCCATGGTTGATGTATCCCGCGCTGTACTTCATCTGAAAGACCAGCCATATTTATCAGTAGCAAAATAGGAAGACTTGTTATCACGTTGCTTGAAATAAGAAGAAACGAAAGCCAACACTGAGGAATATTTTCCGTGAACTTAATTTCCTTATTGTCTTGTAAAAATGGAAAAGAAATGAGAATGGTTATTGTTGATACATTATTATTATCTGCAATAAAAACTTTCTTATTGACACTTAGAACCAGTCAGTTTCCTCGAATGGCACTTAGAATGTTTATATTTCTTTTCTTATTTGTCGCCGCGCGGGATTAGACGAGCGGTCTCGGGCGCTGCAGTCATGGACTGTGCGGCTGGTCCCGGCGGAGTTTCGAGTCCTCCCTCGGGCATGTGTGTGTGTGTTTGTCCTTAGGATAATTTAGGTTAAGTAGTGTGTAAGCTTAGGGACTGATGACCTTAGCAGTTAAGTCCCATAAGATATCACACACACTTGAACATTTTTTCCTTATTTGTCTCATTGTTTTTTTGCAGTGATGAGGTGGTCAGCGTAGTTCTGTGGCATCAAAATTCTTTGTCAATTTTTTAGGTACCAATAATTTACATACAAAAAGAGGTACATTGTTTTCTTTCTGTCAAATAAGCGATATAGCACTTGGAACGTTTCCCACTTGCACTCTTCAAACAAATACAGTTACTTCGTTCTGTAGTTAGAGAAAAAGAAGGTGCCTTTGTAAAATTATAGAAGACTTTCAAATGCGGCGATAGGGAAGTTGAATTAGTACACTTCAGGTATGAAGATGTCTGAGAGAGATATAAACACCAAATGGCTTAAGAAACGAAATCTATCGTTCATTTGTACTAGAAACTTATTAAAGACCATGTTGTGAAGAGCTCTTCATAAAAGTCCAGAACCATTATCCTTGCATTTTCGATTGTCTGGAATATCGTGATATACAGGATGATTCAAAAAGAATACCACAACTTTAAAAATGTGTATTTAATGAAAGAAACATAATATAACCTTCTGTTATACATCATTACAAAGAGTATTTAAAAAGGTTTTTTTTCACTCAAAAACAAGTTCAGAGATGTTCAATATGGCCCCCTCCAGACACTCGAGCAATATCAACCCGATACTCCAACTCGTTCCACACTCTCTGTAGCATATCAGGCGTAACAGTTTGGATAGCTGCTGTTATTTCTCGTTTCAAATCATCAATGGTGGCTGGGAGAGGTGGCCGAAACACCATATCCTTAACATACCCCCATAAGAAAAAATCGCAGGGGGTAAGATCAGGGCTTCTTGGAGGCCAGTGATGAAGTGCTCTCTCACGGGCTGCCTGGCGGCCGATCCATCGCCTCGGGTAGTTGACGTTCAGGTAGTTATGGACAGATAAGTGCCAATGTGGTGGCGCTCCATCCTGCTGGAATATGAATTGTTGTGCTTCTTGTTCGAGCTGAGGGAACAGCCAGTTCTCTAACATCTCCAGATACTGTAGTCCAGTTACTGCTTGCTGGATGCGTGCTACATTTTCATCACTCGTTCTCGGCCGTCCAAAACTTTTCCCTTTGCACAAACACCCATTCTCTGTAAACTGTTTATACTAACGTTTAATACACCACCTATCAGGAGGTTTAACACCATACTTCGTTCGAAATGCACGCTGATCAACTGTCGTCGATTCACTTCTGCCATACTCAATAACACAAAAAGCTTTCTGTTGAGCGGTCGCCATCTTAGCATCAACTGACGCTGACGCCTAGTCAACAGCGCCTCAAGCGAACAAATGTACAACTAAATGAAACTTTATAGTTCCCTTAATTCGCCGACAGATAGTGCTTAGCTCTGCCTTTTGTCGTTGCAGAGTTTTAAATTCCTAAAGTTGTGGTATTCTTTTTGAATCACCCTGTATATGTCTCCTATGAACGCCCTGCTCGCAGACAGCAGGCGCTACGCTAAGATTGGCGTATGGCAACGGCTACGTGAGCCGCTGTCTGCACGAGGCTTCCCATGCACATGCGTAGTTCTTGCAGATCCGTATCTTGCGCCATGTGCTGCGATTGCTGTGTAAGAGATGTTCCGGTGATGGCTACACAAAATTTCGTGGATGATTGAGATGGGCAAAGTTATTAGTTTGGAACTGGAACTCTTGGACCGGAAACGAGTCGAAATTTCTAGGCCAAAATGTGAATATTTTTAATTTACCATGGATTTATTATCGTTAGTAAAAATACGACTGGCTACATATTTGAAATAGTTTTATTTGTCTGAACAACTTATACAAGGTGCCACATTCAGCTTCTAGCACGCATGACATCACCAGACCAAGTTTTGTAGCACCCATTCGACTACCCCAGCGTTTCTCGCACCATGTCGCAGACAACGAAAACTATTGCCCGTCTCAACAGGTGTCTCATGCACAAGGCTTCACGCAGCAAACCGAATGAGGAGTTGTACTGGTTAAGCCACCCAACTCCCATTCGGGACGGCAGGGGTAAAACTCTTCGTCCCTCGTCCAGCCGGCCAGATCTAGCTTTTCCATTGTGTCCATATATGGCTGGGGCGATTTCTTCGCAAAGAACAAGGCCTATTTCCTTCCCCGATGCCAGCTTGTGCCCCACTCTACTGAACTCGCCGTCGGCGGGGTGTTAAATGCCAACGTTCCTCAGTTCCCTTCTCCCATGACTTACATGATCGGGATCGGATCAGGGGGAAAATATACTATACACTTTTCTAGTTGCTGTTTACCAGGTTTATGACCAATTACCGCTCTTTTAAAATATTTTTATTGCGACAATTGCAGTTCAGTAAACAAATTTCGTTTGAGCGGACTATTAAACGAAGTGTGGCTGAACCAGATGTTTTTCTTCAATCGTTATTATGTAGTCCTACGGCAAATTCAAGAATTATGTGAACACATATTTGTTACTGCATAAGTTGATCGATGGAAAACATTACGGAATCATTAACAGACGTAACGTTTAACGGTTGCCGCTGAAACTGGCCGATTAGAATATTGTTGGTGAGCAACCGATTCATATGGTTTACTGATGAGCTCGATTCATACGGAACAATCGTATGAACATCCACAACTCGCACTGTACAACTAAAACATACACAAAGTGGCGAAAAAATGCTTTAAATTTACTTATATATAAATGTTTTCTGCAACATGTTTGAAAATCTCTGAACTAGCTCTGTTTTATTGCTATTTATTACAAGATTACATATAATTCATCCATTTTATTGGTTGTTGAGCTCCATGGCTGTGGCTTATATTATTTTAAAGATAAGATTAGGTATGTTCTTTCAGAAGAGCGGATCTCCTGTGTGTTTTTCCGCTCAGGTAACAATTTTACGATATTTCACCAACCAATAGATCGTCCGCATTAACAGCTTTCATTGGATACCACCGTCATTTGTCTATATCTCATTCAGTTCTTCTCTAGAGGAATGGACGAAACGCAGAGTTCTGAAATAAAGGGGCGAAGCTGCCGTCGTTAGAATTTTAATCAGTGCTATCATCATAGAAATACAGTAAGACATCCTAATGAGTACTGAAGTTACTGTTGAAAGGGGAACTGGAAAGTGAACCGAAATCGGTGGTGGTGTAATTGAATATTCTGTTTAATCCACTGCTAATTAATTTAAGGTTTATTTCATGAATAGATAGATTTATTAATTTTTTATTTAGTTCGTTTTTATGTAATACATTCAACGAGATATAACGTAGTGCACACCTTTTTTGGTCGAAATAGTCGATATCATGGTCTCCTGCAACAAACTGAAGGAAAAAATGCGAACACCAAGAAATAATTAATACAGAGAATTGAAATTTCTGGAATATTAGTCTAAGTGATATATTTAACTGATTAACGTTGCAAGTTCACAGGATAATGTAAGCGCTAGAAAATCCATTGCAAATGTGACATGCTGGTACATTAATAACCGGTGTAACCAACAGAACGTTGAATGCGAGCATGCAAACGTGGATGCATTGTGTCGTAAAGGTGCTGGATGTTAATTTGTGGGATGGAATTCGATGCCCGGTGCACTTGGACGGTCAATACTGGTTGTGCACGATGCTGGAGTTGTCGTCCGATGATGTCTCACACGCGCTCGATTGGAGACAAATCTGGTGATCGAGTGGGCGACAGCAACGTGTCGACGCTCTGTAGAGCATGTTGGGTTACAGCAGCGTTGCCGTGTTGAAAAACACCATTCCGAATTTACTCCTTATCTTCCCAGGTCATTTTTTTGTCTCACTCTATTCCAGGTATTGTTTGACAGACAGCTATGTTTAAGGTTCCATAAAAATTGCATTCAGCAGTTTCACTTGAACAGTTCCGATTTTTATGTAAAAGGTTACAACAATACCGCACAAGAAATATATTCTAATAAATTTTAAAGTTTATTTTTACTAAAAAAACTCATTAAACAAAACTGCACAAAATTAACGTAATGTTACACGATAAAGCTAATGCAATGAAAATGCAAATACTCTGCACTCTGAATTTACTTTTTGCTCTATTTTTATTGATTGTTACACATTTAATAATAAAAACAAAAAAAATTCCATAAGAAAATTAAAAGCACACTAGTAATTTTCAGGTTTTCTTCTTCTTCTTTTCAGAGGTTTTCTTTGCACTGGCAGGAAATTTTTGTACAAAAATCAAGCTAGATTGGCTTCTTGCAATAATGCCAAATACACGCTGTGTTTCTCTTCTTTCTTGGGTCAGAGGTGGAGCATATTTTGTATGTTTCCAATCATTCTACGACGACTTCCACTCTTGGTTCTGCTAAACCCAACATACGGTCAATGGAAAGAAGGAGTTCACGAGCTATGTGACAGTTGTTGACTCGCTTTTTATCTGTGGTGTCACCAACGAGTTTGCAAGCTACTCAAAAAAAAGAGCGGCTTTCATCTGTATCGTCTTTGTAGGAACTGTGAAGGACAAACGCATTCACCCCATTTATGTCCAACATGCGGAAGAATAATATCATTGGCCGTCGTTGGAAGAGGCTTCGACGACCAGCGACATTTGTTTCAACAAAATATGTTTCTATCATAAATTTAAGCTAAGGGTTCAATCTCTACAATTCTAGCTTAATAACTTTGCTCACGTGTTTCATTCAAGGTTTTTCCAGATGGCAAAACAAATTCGTCTTCGCTTTCGCACTGTTCCTATTCTTAATTACGTTAACTTTCAATTTCGTTGTCATTATCTAATCCAACATCCCTTCCTGAACTCTCCCCAAGCCATTTTAAAACAGTACCCTCTAATTCAGGATGCGTAACATGAACAGCATATGAAGACTTGTCTACTGAATCCATAACGCAGGGACCCACGTGCGGTCTCAGAGACCACTAGCACGAAAGAAGCAATAATAAGTATATGTTTACGCCACATTAAAGGGAGTACTAACAAGGGAAATCACTACAGCTCCGGTAAAGAACAACTAGATAACGCTGTAATCTCCTACCCCATCCCCATGCATTAGCAACAGAGTAAAAATAAACGTTAGCGGTCTGTGGCACCGCGCCTGGGACGTTAAGAGTTGAAGCAAACCTGATATGCATTCTCATAGTGCCGCTACTAGCGCCACTCTTACGCCATTGACTTGAAATTTTGAGTAAACCTCATATTTCAGATGTAGAAACACGCATGCCAACTTACGATTCTATAGCACAACTGTTTCTCGGTGTTGCGATGTTTTGCCGTCAGTGTACATTGTACCACGGACAACGTTTTTGATCTACTACCTGGAATACAGGGCCCTTTCCCGTGCTTGGTTAGTAACTGTACGCGCTTGTGTATGAAGCAACCACGAGAATAATGAAATATAGCCAGAACTGTTTTGTACTGTATCATTCAGCTGTGACATTAACACATAGCAGCGTGAGTCAGGTGTAAGTGCAGATATTTTTATTAGTGATTGAGGACAGTGTACCGAAGAACATTACATCAGTATTTACTTCATTTGGAGACTAATAGTTATAATATGGGCTGACTAATACCTCCAAGAACATGTGGCAAGATCAAGCCATAAATGGTTATTTTCCTCTGAAGAACATTCAAGTATTGAAGTGTGGATGCAGAACGGTTAGTTTATGTTACAAACGTAGTCTACTTAGTGCTGCAATTACGACCCTGCAGAGAACAACACGTAGTAAATTATGTCATGTGTTTGACACAGAGAGAAAGCAGTCAACACACTGATGTATGTACGTTGTTATATCAGAAAAAAAGATTTTGTCACCTAAAGTGGAATGCACCAAAACTGATTTTTCCCCACAGATGATCAACTTGCCCTCACTTTGACAGCAGCCAATCCTTGGGTACGAGGGAACCACGGAAGTAATCATATACAGCGGGAATCCCTATGTAATCTACCCTCTAATTTTGATATTAAATTGAAATTCGAAAAGAACGATTTTTGCGCCCCAAAATCAAAGTTTTCCCTTTAAAATTTTCAGGAATAACTGAATTAGTTGCCCTTCTGGATTTAGTACTCATTCACGTCCCAATACCTTGCAGTATTGAGAAGTTTCTACTGAATTTGAGGCATCCTTGTAGGGCTGTGACCTGTGTAAAGAGGCTGCTGAGGTATTAAAATGCTTCTCTCAAAGAATCAGCGATCATCGGTATCATCACAACTATTACCATCATCGTCGTCATCATCATCATTTCCTTTCAAGGGCTGTTGGGTGTTCGAACTCACAAACAAAATCATGCTCAGCAGCCCTTCGTCTTTCTTAGGTACCTCGTCTCTGCTGTTTGTTTGTTTATTTTTTTTAACAGCTTTCGCATCCATAGGATAACACAGGAGCCGCCTTGACTTTATAAAACTTCATGATGGTCTCTTTTTGTACTTTATCGTCCAATGTTCTGCTAATGATACCACAGACGGCTTGGAATTTGTGTACTTTATTTTGAATATCAGACTCAAAACCAAAACTTCTAGCACACCCTAAATAAGAGATTTATTACACTTCTTCTAAAAGTGAATTACCCAAAATAATTTCTTATTTGACGAGACATTTTCCTCAGAAAGCCATGATTTTTATTTTGTTGCTAGAAATTTTAAAGTTGAACTTCTTGAAAACTTCGTTCAGCTGGTAAACTGATATTTTGAGGTTTTCTTCATTGTTTTGAATAATAACGATGTCATCAGCAAACAAAAGTAAATTCAGGTATTCCTCATACATTATCGTAATTCCTTTCTTTACTTTACATTTCCGTCTGCGAAGAATGAAGTCAGTGTAAATACTGAAAAGGGTAGGTGATAGTCCACGCCCTTGTCTAACACCCTGGTTAATAATTATTTCTTCTAATCGGATCATCGATGGAACGCACTTGAAATGTAATATTGTCACGAGGCCAGAAGATCCATGTTGTCGAAAACATAACTCGTGCTCAAGTTACATTTTTGTAGCACCGATATTCGAAAAAGATGCACGTGATATTTTATTATAAATTACAAAAAATTTGAAAGTGAGCTTATAAGCAGTTCCTTCTGTATGCCAGATACAATGAACTCGCGATAACTGGTTAAAATTTTTGTACGTTTCTGAAAACTAGCAATAGATGTGCGGAAATCTCATCGCTGCCCACCTCTTTCAATCATACATGACACCAGACTGTACACACATTCATTACACTCACCATCACTCAACAGATAAACTCAAAACACGACTCTCATTCACAGCGTGGGAAGGTGCCATTGTGAGCGGAGAAAGAATGCCCTTTTGGAAGTATCGTTCGTGTATTCGACTGATAATACTCCCAACACTGTGTTATAGTTATGATTTTCAGATTTATTCATGATCTTTCTAATGTCACAATAGTTACAGGGTACCTATGTAGGTATGACTGAACATTGTGTTCAGAATAAATTCCTTTTCCACGACGAAAAGAACGTTGTCTCTTTCTAGCAGTAAGTTCCAGTGGCTTACGAATGGCAGTGTGCCAATTATTCGGAAACCCTTGACCAGTTGTATTCAGTGGGGACGAGATGTGGAAAGCGCGCTGACTAGTGTAACAATGGAAAACGCCCTGCGTCTAGCCAGGTCAGGACTCCATGGACAACATGCGGTCAAATGGTTCAAATGGCTCTGAGCACTATGGGACTCAACTTCTGAGGTCATTAGTCCCCTAGAACTTAGAACTAGTTAAACTTAACCAATCTAAGGACATCACACACATCCTTGCACGAGGCAGGATTCGAACCTGCTACCGTAGCGGTCTCGCGGTTCCAGACTGCAGCGCCTAGAAACGCATGGCCACTTCGGCCGGCAACATTCGGTCAAGTGTTATTTTGTTGAAAGATAACGTCACGAAGCCCTCAAAGAGAGGGTATAGTTATCGGCCTTAGCAAATCAGATATTTAACGCCTGTTCTCCAAATTACCAGCTATGTGAACCAGAGGTGCTCGTTTTATGTCTCTTACTGTGGCCGAGCGGTTCTAGGCACTTCAGTCTGGAACCACGCTGCTGCTACGGTCGCAGGTTCGAATCCTGCCTCGGGAATAGATGTTTGTGCTGTCCTTAGGTTACTTAGGTTTAAGTAGTTCTAAGTATAGGGGACTGATAACCTCAGATGTTAAGTCCCATAGTGCTTAGAGCCATTTTGTATCTTCTATGGCACACGACCACGCTGGGTGATGGACCAGTATGACGATAACAAATGCAATCTGGCAACGTTCGTTGTCCTCGAAGACTCCACACATGATGCATCCATTTCGTTGCTGGACGCAGAACCGAGATTCGTCTGAACAGATTACGTGGTGCGACTCTGAGTACAGCGCTACCATTGGCCACACCAATGTTGCCGCGCGAGCTGCTGCTGTGTAGGGGTGGAAGCACAACAGTCCATGAAACGCCAGAGATCATTGCACTTTTTGTGTACGTATTTCTCCTGCTGCAGATAAGACGATTTCCTAACTTAATCCTCTGTGTAAAGAATTATGAAGCAATAGAGAAAAAAAATTCCAAACGCTATATTTGTGTTACTTAAGGGTCACAATAAACATACACTGATGGAAAATACAGTAAGTCATGTTTACGTAATACAGTTTGTAACGTTGCGTATTTGTTATGCAAGGCATTTAGGGATACAGACAAATTAAATTTTGGCATGTGAATAATGACATATATACATTTGTGACATATGAAAATGTTTAAGAATTGAAACTTTTGATCCTTTCTTCATGAAAGTCCGGAGAACAGTGCCCTCTCTTCTCAATGCGCAAGTTAACATTACACGTCTGGCAGATAATTAATGGACTTCCTTTGCAGTTTGGTGTCTTCATCTACCTCCCTCCGCAGACACAATGTCCAACACTGTACTGACGGACACCCTTAGGAGTTTGGCTTCGATGCATGCCTTATTTACAACCTCTCTGCAGCTTCAATCCTTTCATATTATCTTTTCTTAGGGCTTCTTTTCCAACTGGTTCACCTTACTTAGTGGTATCACAAGAGAAGGCCGTCACGCAATAGTCATCACTCTCAAATGTTTTTTATTCCAGTCTTTGATCACAATATCTATTCTTTTGACGATGACCGGTTTCAGTCCGTAATGACCATCCTGATATCTACAATATACAAATATGTACACTTAGTGAGCATCTCGGTACGATGTAGGCAAACAGATTTCTGGTAGCTACTGTACTTCAGTAGCCAGTTGAAATAATGACTGTGTGGACGATGTGGCCTATTTTACACCTTATTTTAGATCTATGTGACGATGCTGTGCTGACTATACTTATATGTTTTGACGATGCCATTATGGCCTTATCACTTTAGGATATGATGTAAAAAAGGTACGTTTTACCGTGTTTTATCTGTACATTTCCCTGCTTGTATGATAGTATATTGTGATATGTACTGCTGTATTGTGTTGAAAGACACACTGCTCACTAGGTGTATATAATTATATATTGTAGATCTGAGGATGGTCATTACGGACTGAAACGGGTCATCGTCAAAAGAATTGATATTGTGATTAAAGACTGGAATAAAAAACATTTGACAGTGTTGGATCACTGTTCATATACGCGACTATGTCACAACTGGTGAAAGTCATCACTCTGTCCACCAGCCACATGAGTGACAACAATCTCTTTCTTTCCATAACATATTGCAGGATTCATCACACAGAAAAAAAGAACAGTTTGCATGTGACTGCCTAAGTTGACAAATTTGTAACATTTAAAAAATACGCTCAGAAGTTATAGGAATAATGTCCACCATAATAACTTTCTTATCCAAATATACTTCGAATTATCTTCATAATATAATATTTATTTAAAGTTGGTAACTTATGTGTTTCAAGACCAATAACAATAATTAACAACAGCTGAAATACTCGCGTCAACGCTACACTGTACTCCCAATATATAACTTCGAGAGGTTGAAGAAATTCTCACAGTGCAGCCTAACATCTTATACTTTTAGTCTGAAACGTTACGAATCTGCTACGCACGGGGACTGCGAGAACATTCTTCACGCTATGCAGATACAGCGACAAATTTTAAGCTTTACAGTTTGTGTAGCACGTACGTATAGGGTTAAGATACGCCACGATGCCTTACGACCCTGCACGGCCGAGCGAACGATACCCGTCTCTATCCTCTCGAAGGCAGCAGGGATCCATGGCTTTAAGTGTGACATCCTTAAACCCATCGATTTCATATCTATATGACAGTCACGGAATGCCGATAAACGCGAGCAGCAATATTGCTGAACGATCAGGCAGTGTCTCGATAGACTACTGTTTTTCGGAGGTCGACTTATTAAATGTGCGTTTGCCCTGAATTTGTATGTCCAAGGATGTAGTAATGTGACGTCTGTTGCACAGCACCTTCATCGTGTTTCAGCTTTAATGACCCTCAAGAGATCCAAAACTATGATCGTCAGTCGACACAACTGTATGTGGAGTTTCAAAAACTTCGGAACTTGCTTGCGCGATCTCATGCCAGTGATTAAAACGAAGACAAAGACGAACAGCAGATCATATGATGAATTTGGAGGAGACATTTAACAAGAACAGAACTACATACCAGTAAAATGTTAATGAAGTAGCGTTTCTTCCATGGAACTGGGAGATAGTAGAGTATATATTAAAATTTATTTAAATGTTATCAGTAGTTATTAATTTAATTATATCGTTTACAGTTTTTTTATTTTAAACACAATTTTTGTTGTTGCTACAAATATCTTTGCAAAGTGCACAACTATGATTTGTATCGTAGTTTCGCTTCGTGTGTTTAACGACGTGCGATGGGGACTCTTACATTCCCTTCCTCACATTCAAGCTCTCCGAATAAGTGCGGTGTCCATAATGACCACGCAGTTTATGCGACGTTACATACCAGTGTCTATTCCATCCGATTATCCGCGTTCGTATTTTGTGTCTGCGAAAACTAAATGATCCACTACGTTGACACCTCTACAATCTCAACATTATGGTCACAATCATTTCGTACAAGCGGTGAAACACAAATCATAATACATTTTGCTTTTAATCTTGAATAATGTTAAATCCTCAACTCAATGGAAACTTCCTAAACTATGTTTTGATTTGAATTCAAGAAGAGCCTCACTCGTAATAATGAAGAAAGTGCTAAAAGCGAAGCCTGGTTTATTATTGGCAATACTCTGCTTTCACAAAATTGAAAGCCTACAAGATGCTACGTTCTACTGCTTCGTTTTACTGCTTCGTCTCGTTCAATTTACGACTTAATTTTCTGCACGCCCGCGTAATCTGATGGCGCTTACTTGATGAATAGGCTTGGCTGCTGCGGACGGCGCGTCTCGTGTAAACAGGGCTATTACAGCAACTGTCCCTCATTTCCAAAGCAACGTGGCATGTGTCGTATGAGAATACTTCTGTTCATTGAACTTTGTATGTCGATCGAAAAACAGATTTACTGGTGCGGAGTAATGAACTCATCCGATGTGACTTTTCCGGACGATTTGCGACCAACTGATTGGCTACACGTGGCGAGTGGACAGATTTTTCCCAATGGTAGCCGCAGCAGAAACAAAATGAACGTTCGCCATAACCTCTCTCTAATGACCTCTAGTCGACGGGATGTTGAACCCTAATCTTCCTTTATAACATGAGATAGAAAGCTTCCACGAACTGCTGCATTTCGTGTAGCCTTCACTCTACATCTACACTGACATCTATACTCCGCAAGCCATCTTAAGTGTGTAGCAGAGGATGCTTTGTGTACTACTGTCACTTTACCCCTTTGTTGTCCGCCCCCGGTAGGTGAGTGGTCAGCGCGATGTCAATCATAAGGGCCCGGGTTCGATTCCCGGCTGGGTCGGAGATTTTCTCCGTTCAGGGATTGGGTGTTCTGTTGTCCTAATCATCATCATTTCATCACCATCGACGCGAAAGTCTCCGAAGTGGCGTCAGATCGAAAGACTGGCACCCGGGGAACGGTCTACTTTGGTGTTCCAGTCGGCAATGGCCTTCAGGAAGAATGATTGTCGGTAAGCCTCCGTGTGAGCTCGAGTCTCTCTCATTTTACTTTCATAGCGTTTTCATGCGACGTACGTAGGAGGAAGCGATGCGTTGGTTGACTCTTCTGGGAATGTACGGTTCGGAATTTTTAAAATAAACAGCTCCGTGATGCAGATCGACTCTCTTACAGATTCTGCCACTGGGGTTGGCTGAAAATTTCCAAGACGCTTCCGCACTTGCTGAATTCAACTATAACGAAACGCGCAGCTCCCTTTTTCGTCACTTGTGTTTCTTTTCTATTTTTTCTGTGGATCTTATTTTGTACTGACGAGCAACATTCAAGTATTGGTCGAACAAGGGTTTTGTAAGCAACCTGGTTTGTGGGTGAACTAGACTTCTTGAAGGTTCGTCCGACGAATCTCAATCTGTACCTGCGTTTGCAGCAATTAGTGTTGCGTGGTCGTTCCACTTTAAATGGCTCCGTACATATACTCCAAGATATTTTATGGATGTGACTGCTTCCAATGATTTTTCTGCAATCATACAATAAGTGGTATTCCTGTCTAATTATGGACAATACGTTACATTTGTTTTTGTTCAGGGTCAACTGCAGATCCCAGTACCAAGCGTTGTTCCTCTGCAGGTCTTCCTGCACTTCGTTACAATTTTCTAGATTTGCAGCAGCTTCTCTGTATATAACAGCGTCATCCGCAAAATGCCTCATCATTTATAAAGGGCGAATGAGCTGCCCCTTCCGATCGGTTTTGTGCAATCTACAACGCCTTCAAAAAAAAGTGCGAGATTTTCATATCTTCTCACTCGCTACTCGCGAACTGTTAGTCCTACGGGAAAAATTAATGTAAATTTAATATAGCTAAATTTTGTACTGAGGTACGTTTTCCCTGGAGGCCACGGTTTCCGAGTTATTTAAGAAAAACGGGTTAGAAGGCCACTTTTGTCGCTTTTTCCTGAATAATTCGGAAACTGCGGCCCCTGGGGAAAAATATTCGAGTAAAAATTTAACTACATTAAATTTCCTACGAAAAGGTCGTGTTAATTTTTTATATATGACTAATAGTTTGGCCATATCACGCGTGAGTATATGAAATTCTTGCTCGCTGTATCTGAAGAAGCTGCTGATTGCATAAAACCTAGTGGTAGGAGCAGCTGAATCACCCTGCACGTGTTGTGGAAGGTAATCGTCCTGTAATACTCCCCACAGGTACGCCCCAACTTACTTTCAATACTGAAGATTTACCTCTGTTGAGAGTGACATACTGTGTTCTGTTTGCTAGTAACTCTTCAGTCCAGTCACACAGCTGGTCTGATATTCCGTACAGTAGTATTTTGTTCATTATGCGGTATAGCGAAACTCTATCGTATGCCGTTTGGAAATCAAGCGACCCGACATCAACTTGGCCGCCGGGACCTGTTGCTTTCTGGATGTTGTGGACGAAAAGAGCTCGATTCCACACAATCACTGTTTTCAGAATTCGTGCTGATTTCTACACAGGAGATTTCCGGTTTCCAGATATATCTTAATACACGAGAACAAAACAGGTTCCAAAATTCTACAACAGGTTGACGTCAGGAATATAGTTGTGTAGTATTGTGCATCGGTTCGACGACTATTCTTGAAAAAGGGAATGACCTGCAATTTTTTCCAAACACTAAGAACGCTGCGGTCACCAACGACCTGCGGTACCAGCTACGAGAAGAGGAGCATCTACTTTCACATACTCAATGTAAAATCGCACTGGGCTCCTGTAAGATGCAGTAGCCTTTTCTGTAATGAGGCATTTTAGTTGCGTTTCTATCCAATGATCACTCATTTTGATGTCTGTCACTATGACGTTCGTGATACAATCTGAAGATGGAACCACAGAGCGCATCGGTGAAATAGTTTTGGAGAAAGACATTTAGTATTTCGGATTTCACTTTGTCATCCTCCGTTTCGCTGCCCTTATGGTCACGGTGTGTCTCGAAAGATGGCTTCGATAAGTTTGCATATTTAACATAAGACTGAAACACCTTATGATTTTTCTGTCACGTTTGTAGGTAGAATTTTATTTTTGACTTATTTTAATGCTTGATGCATGGGTCTCCTGAAGCTAGTATTAGGTTCGTTTATTTATGTGACGCATTTTGGCTACGTTTAAATTTGCCGTGAAGCTCTATTTGCTTTTGTAGCAACTTTCTTACGTGGCTGTCAAACCACGCTGGCTCTTTCCTTTCCCTTATAACTTCGCTCGACACTTTCCCATCTAAGGCGATTGTGCGTACAATATTCTTGAACTTTGTGTATTTATACTCAACACTTTCGACCCTAGAGATGGATTTTTCGCGTTGGCCGCTCTGATAATCTGGAAAACATTCCTATTTACAATCGCATTCAGCGATACCGCAACCGCAGTATGATCACTCATTGCCTGTTCTAGTCTGAATTGAGAAGTTTGCATCTGTTGATAATCTGGAGATCTAATATGCTACCTTCAAGAGTTAGTTCTTTGGTAAGCTGCTCAAGGAAATTTGCTTATCAGTTAGTAGCTCATAAGTTGAAATCTCCATCTAATACTTGAATCTCGCTTGGTGTTATCGTGTTGTTTCTAGTTATAAAAACGTCTCTAACGGTTTATACTGCTGTGTCAAACGTGTGGACGAAAAAGTAAATTTCGCATGATGTATCACCACCAAGTAGTGTAGCTCGATGGAACTTGGACCATAGAAGAAAGAACTGAAAAAGCATTGCTCATTTAGAAGAATAGGAATGACACTTTTATTGAAAAACAGTAGCCACTGAAGTCAAAGCGATTTATAATTGTCGTCCTTACATTACAAAAGGCGGAAAAAGGTTCTTTCCATTGCGTGTGATACCACGAACGGCAATGTATGTTCTGCAATGTGTTCCCGTGCTCTCCACAAGGTTCGCGAGAAGTTCCTGCGGTAGGGCGTTCCATTCTGGGCAGTTCGATGCTGTCGTACACTCTCATCCACAAAAATGAAGTCATGAAGTCTTGCACATGAGTGTGAGTTCCAGTCTGAATTTAGAATTTCACTGTTATTAAAATATGCTCCAAGCCACGTTTTTTCTCTTGTTCCCGTGGGCGTTATTACTGTTTATAAACCAGACTCGTTCCGGGAATTCTCCATCTCCGCTCTTGCAGTTAACTGATAATATAAGCCTATTAATATTTTCTTTCTCCGATGTTCCATGACGAATGCTACTCTCTGTGTTTAATGTACACACATCAAAAAAAGTTTTGTATCACCCCGCTTCCCAGAACTCCTGAAGATGGACGTTGACTGTGGATATTGTATCACAGACACAGTTTCTTTGACTGTTCATAGATGTCACTACTAAACCCGCCCAAAGATGTAAACAACCTTGCATGAGCAGCGCCTATTAGACGGAGGAGGTCCGACAGCCGACCAATTATAGTCATTCCGCCAGGAAGGAGGTACACGGCTCGTGTTGTCTGTAGCTCAACCATGCCTAGACGGGCAATATCGCGGTTCGATCGCGTCCGCATTGTTACTTTGTGCCAGGGAGGGCCCTAAACAAGGGAAGTGCCCAGGCGTCTCGGAGCGAACCAAAGCGATGTTGTTCGGACATGGAGGAGATACAGAGAGACAGGAACTGTCGATCGACATGCCTCGCTCAGGCTGCCCAAGTGCTATTTCTGCGGTGGATGACTGCTACCTACGGATTATGGCTCTGAGGAACCCTGACAGCAACACCACCATGTCGAATAAAGCTTTTCGTGTAGCCACAGGTCGTCGTGTTACGACTCAAACTGTGCGCAATAGGCTGCATGACGCGCAACTTCACTCCCGACGTCCGTGGCGAGGTCCATCTTTGCCACCACACCATGCAGTGCGGTACAGATGGGTCCAACAATATGTCGAATGGACCGCTCAGGATTGGCATCACGTTCTCTTCACCGATGTGTGTCGCATATGCCTTCAACCAGATAATCGTCGCAGACGTGTTTGGAGGCAACCCTGTCAGGCTGAACACCTTAAACACACTGTCCAGCGAGTGCAGCAAGGTTGAGGTTCCCTGCTATTTTGGCGTGGCATTACGTGGGGCCGATGTACGCCGCTGGTGGTCATGGAAGGCGCCGTAACGGCTGTACGATACGTGAACGCCATCTTCCGACCGATAGTGCAACCATATCGGCAGCACACTGGCGGGGCATTCGTCTTCATGTACGACAATTCGTGCCCCCATCGTGCACATCTTGTGAATGACTTCGCTCGACTGGAGTGGCTGCATGTTCTCCAGACATGAAGCCTATCGAACATGCCTGGGATAGATTAAAAAGGACTGCTTATGGACGACGTGACCCACCAACCACTCCGAGGAAATTACGGCGAATCGCCGTTGAGGAGTGGGACAATCTGGACCAACAGTGCCTTGATGAACTTGTGGATAGTATGGCACGACGAATACAGGCATGCAACAACCCAAGAGGATGGGTATTAGAGGTACTGGTGTGTACAGCAATCAGGACCACCACCTCTGAAGGTCTCGTTGTATGGTGGTTCAAATGGCTCTGAGCACTATGCGACTTAACTTCCGAGGTCATCAGTCGCCTAGAACTTAGAACTAATTAAACCTAACTAACCTAAGGACAGCACACACATCCATGCCCGAGGCAGGATTCGAACCTGCGACCGTAGCAGTCCCGCGGTTCCGGACTGAGCGCCTAGAACCGCTAGACCACCGCGGCCTTGTATGGTGGTACAACATGCAATGTGTGGTTTTCATGAGCAATAAAAAGGGCGCAAATGATGTTTATGTTGATCTCTATTCCAGTTTTCTGTACAGTTTCCGGAACTCTCGGAACCGAGGTGATGAAAACTGTTTTTGATGTGTGTAGATAGTATTCTGCCCTGTCTGAAATCGGAACATATATTATCAGGCCTGTGGAGTTACATCTCTATGCTAAAGAAACCAAATGTGTACGCCATTCGTTCTCCGCTGTACTATTTCTCGCTTCTTGCGTGTAGTGCGTGCCCGTTGGTTTAAGGGAGGTCCTACAATTCTCCACCCGATATCGTAGGTCGAGAAAGCCGTATCAAGGTCATCACCGAATCGTCTGAGCCTCTGGTTTAAGTCATTACTAGGCTACAAACCAGAGGACGGCGATCGGCTTTGGGAACGATGGTGCAAAACGCTAGTTCTGCTTCAGCCCCACTAGGGAGGCTGTCAGTCTTCATCAAACCAACCAGTCGCCTGACTGTACGAACCGAGTATGGCCTCTGAACGTAGGTGACAGGCGTTATACATGCCAGAATGAGGTAAAATATGCAGTCAGATCCATCCAGTACGGGCAATCGCTGCATACAGAGCCTCCCCCACAACTTAGACGTTACCTCCGGGCAAGCAAACAGAGAGAACATTGGCCTTCTTTCGTCACCTGAGATCGATTTTCCTAAGTATCTCCACCACCCGCGCAACACTTGAGTTCCCAACGACAACAATCCCATCGTCTGTGCTTGTCCCCCTACCTGTCAGGAAGACCAGGCTCACTCCCAACGGATGAACCGTGCCGTACTGGCATTGCGAAATACCTCCGATTTTTTAAGGCGTAACGGAACACCTGTGTGGCCACTACTTTTGACTCGCATCAGAGATTCGCGATCGTGCCTCTCTTTGTGGTTCACCATCAGATGAGTGGCAATCGGCCGGGACTAGCAAATTGGAAGACGCTACAACATCAGTGACATCAAGGGACGCTATAGGCACCTCAGGTGCCACAGCGCAGGTGCCAAACCATTCATCTGAGGTAGCCCAACGCCGTAGTAGCCCACAGAAGCAGCCTGAAGCCGGATTTATCATGTGACTCGACGAGCGACAACCAAAACAATACTAGGTGCGAACTTTGCCGACGTAGCAAGAGTTTTGTGAAACTGTAGGTTGAATAATCTCTTAATCTGGAACACAGGAGAGTATTTCTAAGTTTTAAATACGTCGCTCTTGTTACTGTATTCGAAATCGCTGATAGTAGTCTATTTAACAGTGTTGCATTACAGGGAATATACTGCTAGAATCATGCTTAATCGCCTTCAGTTATGTATAAACACTCTCTTCCTCAGTTTCAGAGCGGTTTCTGAGCATTCAGAGAGAGAGAGAGAGAGAGAGAGAGAGAGAGAGAGAGAGAGAGAGAGAGGAGGAGGAGGAGGAGGATATTAGTGTTTAACGTCCCGTCGACAACGAGGTCATTAGAGACGGAGCGCAAGCTCGGGTGAGGGAAGGATGGCGAAGGAAACCGGCCGTGCCCTTTCAAAGGAACCATCCCGGCATTTGCCTGAAGCGATTTAGGGAAATCACGGAAAACCTAAATCAGGATGGCCGGAGACGGGATTGAACCGTCGTCCTCCCGAATGCGAGTCCAGTGTGCTAACCACTGCGCCACCTCGCTCGGTAGAGAGAGAGAGAGAGAGAGAGAGAGAGAGAGAGAGAGAGAGAGAACCGACATGACTTTGTCTGCAAGACAACTCAGAAAAAAAAACGAGGCGTAAAACAGCAACAATCTTTTGGCTTCTACACTCCTGGAAATTGAAATAAGAACACCGTGAATTCATTGTCCCAGGAAGGGGAAACTTTATTGACACATTCCTGGGGTCAGATACATCACATGATCACACTGACAGAACCACAGGCACATAGACACAGGCAACAGAGCATGCACAATGTCGGCACTAGTACAGTGTATATCCACCTTTCGCAGCAATGCAGGCTGCTATTCTCCCATGGAGACGATCGTAGAGATGCTGGATGTAGTCCTGTGGAACGGCTTGCCATGCCATTTCCACCTGGCGCCTCAGTTGGACCAGCGTTCGTGCTGGACATGCAGACCGCGTGAGACGACGCTTCATCCAGTCCCAAACATGCTCAATGGGGGACAGATCCGGAGATCTTGCTGGCCAGGGTAGTTGACTTACACCTTCTAGAGCACGTTGGGTGGCACGGGATACATGCGGACGTGCATTGTCCTGTTGGAACAGCAAGTTCCCTTGCCGGTCTAGGAATGGTAGAACGATGGGTTCGATGACGGTTTGGATGTACCGTGCACTATTCAGTGTCCCCTCGACGATCACCAGTGGTGTACGGCGAGTGTAGGAGATCGCTCCCCACACCATGATGCCGGGTGTTGGCCCTGTGTGCCTCGGTCGTATGCAGTCCTGATTGTGGCGCTCACCTGCACGGCGCCAAACATGCATACGACCATCACTGGCACCAAGGCAGAAGCGACTCTCATCGCTGAAGACGACACGTCTCCATTCGTCCCTCCATTCACGCCTGTCGCGACACCACTGGAGGCGGGTTGCACGATGTTGGGGCGTGAGCGGAAGACGGCCTAACGGTGTGCGGGACCGTAGCCCAGCTTAATGGAGACGGTTGCGAATGGTCCTCGCCGATACCCCAGGAGCAACAGTGTCCCTAATTTGCTGGGAAGTGGCGGTGCGGTCCCCTACGGCACTGCGTAGGATCCTACGGTCTTGGCGTGCATCCGTGCGTCGCTGCGGTCCGGTCCCAGGTCGACGGGCACGTGCACCTTCCGCCGACCACTGGCGACAACATCGATGTACTGTGGAGACCTCACGCCCCACGTGTTGAGCAATTCGGCGGTACGTCCACCCGGCCTCCCGCATGCCCACTATACGCCCTCGCTCAAAGTCCGTCAGCTGCACATACGGTTCACGTCCACGCTGTCGCGGCATGCTACCAGTGTTAAAGACTGCGA
This sequence comes from Schistocerca nitens, assembly GCF_023898315.1. Taxonomy (NCBI): domain Eukaryota; kingdom Metazoa; phylum Arthropoda; class Insecta; order Orthoptera; family Acrididae; genus Schistocerca; species Schistocerca nitens. The sequence goes on along the minus strand of NC_064615.1, from coordinate 556,175,515 downwards.
TGGAGCTCCGTATGCCACGGCAAACTGGCTGACACTGACGGCGGCGGTGCACAAATGCTGCGCAGCTAGCGCCATTCGACGGCCAACACCGCGGTTCCTGGTGTGTCCGCTGTACCTTGCGTGTGATCATTGCTTGTACAGCCCTCTCGCAGTGTCCGGAGCAAGTATGGTGGGTCTGACACACCGGTGTCAATGTGTTCTTTTTTCCATTTCCAGGAGTGTAGTTTGAGCACATTTAATTGGTCTAGTTCTTGTCGAGCCCACGTATAGCTTTGACGGAATGCTTCTCAGTTTGCCACAGTTTCGCTCCAAAAAGCCAATCATAGTCACAGAATTAACCGAAGCAATGCCCGTAGTCACCCCGAAGGTGTTGCAAGAGGCAGTAGACCTTTACAGGAACGCACATGACTGGTTTTGGTTTGCGAGTATTGTTCATTACGTCAAGGTACTGGCCCGACCTGCAACAGCAACAATTAATTCTTCCAGCTTTCAGCAGTTATATCTCTTTTACAACAATGGTGCAAGTAGGCTGCCTTCTGTACCCGTGCAATATCTTGTTTACGCTCAGTATCTGTGAACAAAATGTGTAGAAGAGATTTCGTGCAGTCTTTGGAAAACTGTCGCACCGAGTTTTCAGTAATAAGGATCTGGCTGTGCACACACAAATCATGGTGTATAGACGGTGATTATTTCAACGTTACCCTGCAGTTGTAAAACGTGAACACTCTACCTTGGAAATTTAAAGAAGTTTGAGTGCTTCCACCAGCAGACATATAGACTCATTCTAAACACCAAGTGGACGGACTGTGTTGTCATAATCAAATCTTAAAAGGAGACCACATCGCCCATAATATAATTACTAATGCTGGGCGTCAGCTGAGGTGGTTGGTGTATGGTCATTGTATTACTGATAACACGCTTCCTTTACAGTTGTCTTACAGTGAACTGTTCTCCTGTTCAGGACAACACAGAAGATTCACCAAAGCCTACCACGATTACGCCCAACTTGGTGCACTGACTACGCCGCAAGTTTCATGCCAAAATCTGAATTTATAGTCATACGAAATATCCACGCACAACAAACTGAACGGAGGATAGTAAATATATATATATATATATATATATATATATATATATATATATATATATATATATATATATATATATATATATTCGGAGATTCTTAGTAGGTGACCTTGATAGTAACAGAAAACATCATGACGTCGCACTGACTCAGAAATTTACATTTTTGCAACTTGTAATCTCATCTGATTCTATGATTGCTTAACCATTGTGAGTCTGTGTTTAGGTTCTTTAAACTCTACCTTACGCAAAACACACTGTATTTCTTTTGTTAGACCTGTTTTGCCGGCCGCGGTGGTCTAGCGGTTCTAGGCGCTCAGTCCGGAACCGCACGACTGCTACGGTCGCAGGTTCGAATCCTGCCTCGGGCATGGATGTGTGTGTTGTCCTTAGGTTAGTTAGGTTTAAGTAGTTCTAAGTTCTAGGGGACTGATGACCACAGATATTAAGTCCCATAGTGCTCAGAGCCATTTGAACCATTTCAACCTGTTTCGACACATATACGTCCTCTTCTGGCGGTCTCAAATTTTTGTGTAAAATATCATAATAACATCATGTTTTATTAATATTTTAGGCCTATAAAATATTGGTGTGCAACTTGTTTACTTTGTCTCGATGATCATGTAAAACAACATTAATTGTAAAAATGGATTTTTGCAAGTCGGCTTGCATTTATGCTTTTTCTTCGGCAGCATGTCACCTGCATAGTAATCGTAAAGAAATTTGCTTATGTTAGAAATATTTTTCCGTGAGCATTTGTTGTAAATGTCACTGTACTTAGGTTTACACGATTAACTGAGGTGCAAGTAACTGATAGGAAGCAGAATGGGAAACAGATATGAAAGAAATAATGACTTCCAGCCGCACAAAGCGCAGCGGGAATGCAAAGTCGAGAGCTGAAAATTTATGCTGGACCGGGAGTCGAACCCAGATAATCCACTTTCCTAGAACCGTTTTCGTGAACGCGTCGGCCATCCGGACACAATTTTCGTCAGACCCAAATTCGCAACTTCCCGCTCGCCGCACCGCAACGACCCCCCGTCATTAACCCTCCACTAGCAGATTTCTGATATTCGGATGTTGGTTGTGCATCCGCACTGAAACTTTTTCATTAAAAAGCCATCGCGCCCGTAGAATTACAGATATAAATGGTGAACACCCCTCGTATCTATGACTAGGGACGACTATTTGGTGAAAAACTTTGAATGTGGATGCACAACCAATGTCTGAACTCCAATAAGAGTCAGAAATCTGCAAGAAAGAGGTTAGGGCGACGTCATTGCGTGCAGCGAGCTGGAAGTTAGGAATTTGCGTATGCAGGAAAGCGTATACTGGTGGGCGAGACGAGTAAGGCAACCGTTCTAGAGAAGTGAAGTATCCAGTTTCGAGTCCCGGTCCGACAATAATTTTCAACCCTTATCGTTGCATCGCCTTAATGCTGTGTGTCGCTGGAAGACATAGATTCCTTCCTGTCTCTTTCCCACCACGTATCCCTTCCATTGCTTTCACACCAGTTACTCAAGCATATGCGTCACCTGCTTCATCACAAGTGGTGTCGGCCGGCCGGAGTGGCCTAGCGGTTCTAGGCGCCACAGTCTGGAACCGCACGACCGCTACGGTCGCAGGTTCGAATGCTGCCTCGGGCATGGATGTGTGTGATGTCCTTAGGTTAGTTAGGTTTAAGTAGTTCTAAGTTCTAGGGGACTGATGACCACAACAGTTAAGTCCCATAGTGCTCAGAGCCATTTGAACCATTTTGAACAAGTGGTGTCTGTTCTGTCGGATATGTCCAACAGAAGAGCCACCACTGGTATCTACAGTACTTACGTCTTCCGTCTAGTTGTGCATCTTTGGTGGGTCTTATTTTTTTCTTGTTGCGATGCCGTCACTGTTTTCCACACAGTTTTTGTATTTCACTCTCATCTGTTTTCACACGTGTTTTACACAAAACAGGACTTGAGGAAATACTTATGTCGACAAGCTAGAGACGCACTGTCTTATTGTCGTCGCTCATTTGTTTATCGCTTTATTTACGTTAAGGGGGGGGGGGCGCTAATTTTGTGTGTGTGTGTGTATTTGTGTGTGTCTGCGTGTGTGTGCAGAACGAGAGAGAGAGAGAGAGCGCAGGAAGAATAGGGGAGCGGATTGAGAAGCAAATATTTTAGGATATTCGAGGACGTTTGAACACTGTTTTATTTGGGCTAGTGCCTTGGAATAATTCGTTAAATGCCGCAAACAGTGTTTTGCTTAAAAAAATGGTTCAAATGGTTCTAAGCACTATGGGACTTAACATACGAGGTCATCAGTCCCCTAGAACTTAGAACTACTTAAACTTAACCAACCGAAGGACATCACACACATCCACGCCCGAGGCACGATTCGAACCTGCGACCGTAGCGGTCGCACGGTTCCAGACTGAAGCGCTTATAACCGCTCTACCACAACGGCCGGCTGTTTTGCTTCATTATGTCGTGTGTTTGGTAGAAACTTTCTTTCCTTGTGTCACTGCTTTTCTGCGCTGTTGTTCTCCTCTATCGTGAGTTTTTGATAGTTACATAATCGCTACAGAAAAACGAAGCCCAGCAAAGATGCACAACTGAAAGAGAAACATAATTACAGTAACATACTCAACCACTACTCGCGAAAAGATATTTAAAAAATAAGCAAATTTCTGTACGACTACTTTGCGGATGACATGCTGCCAAACGATAAGAGGCATAAAAGCAAGCCAATCTGTAGAAATAATTTTTCATAAGAAATGTTTGATGTGAGTAATCGAAACGAATTGACCGAAATGCACATGCTACAGTTATTAAGCCCTAAATACACTCCTGGAAATGGAAAAAAGAACACATTGACACCGGTGTGTCAGACCCACCATACTTGCTCCGGACACTGCGAGAGGGCTGTACAAGCAATGATCACACGCACGGCACAGCGGACACACCAGGAACCGCGGTGTTGGCCGTCGAATGGCGCTAGCTGCGCAGCATTTGTGCACCGCCGCCGTCAGTGTCAGCCAGTTTGCCGTGGCATACGGAGCTCCATCGCAGTCTTTAACACTGGTAGCATGCCGCGACAGCGTGGACGTGAACCGTATGTGCAGTTGACGGACTTTGAGCGAGGGCGTATAGTGGGCATGCGGGAGGCCGGGTGGACGTACCGCCGAATTGCTCAACACGTGGGGCGTGAGGTCTCCACAGTACATCGATGTTGTCGCCAGTGGTCGGCGGAAGGTGCACGTGCCCGTCGACCTGGGACCGGACCGCAGCGACGCACGGATGCACGCCAAGACCGTAGGATCCTACGCAGTGCCGTAGGGGACCGCACCGCCACTTCCCAGCAAATTAGGGACACTGTTGCTCCTGGGGTATCGGCGAGGACCATTCGCAACCGTCTCCATGAAGCTGGGCTACGGTCCCGCACACCGTTAGGCCGTCTTCCGCTCACGCCCCAACATCGTGCAGCCCGCCTCCAGTGGTGTCGCGACAGGCGTGAATGGAGGGACGAATGGAGACGTGTCGTCTTCAGCGATGAGAGTCGCTTCTGCCTTGGTGCCAATGATGGTCGTAGTCGTGTTTGGCGCCGTGCAGGTGAGCGCCACAATCAGGACTGCATACGACCGAGGCACACACGGCCAACACCCGGCATCATGGTGTGGGGAGCGATCTCCTACACTGGCCGTACACCACTGGTGATCGTCGAGGGGACACTGAATAGTGCACGGTACATCCAAACCGTTATCGAACCCATCGTTCTACCATTCCTAGACCGGCAAGGGAACTTGCTGTTCCAACAGGACAATGCACGTCCGCATGTATCCCGTGCCACCCAACGTGCTCTAGAAGGTGTAAGTCAACTACCCTGGCCAGCAAGATCTCCGGATCTGTCCCCCATTGAGCATGTTTGGGACTGGATGAAGCGTCGTCTCACGCGGTCTGCACGTCCAGCACGAACGCTGGTCCAACTGAGGCGCCAGGTGGAAATGGCATGGCAAGCCGTTCCACAGGACTACATCCAGCATCTCTACGATCGTCTCTGTGGGAGAATAGCAGCCTGCATTGCTGCGAGAGGTGGGTATACACTGTACTAGTGCCGACATTGTGCATGCTCTGTTGCCTGTGTCTATGTGCCTGTGGTTCTGTCAGTGTGATCATGTGATGTATCTGACCCCAGGAATGTGTCAATAAAGTTTCCCCTTCCTGGGACAATGAAATCACGGTGTTCTTATTTCAATTTCCAGGAGTGTATAACCAAGAATTTCGTGGGATATTTTAGAGAAATAAATCAGGGCCCACAGAAGATGATATATAGGTGTCGAAATACGACTGGGCGAATAAGGAAAGGAATACATTGTGTTGCGTATACGGCAGAGTTTAAAAAACCCAAATTTAATTCTCAGACATGGAGGGAACGCTCTACAGGAGCTTCCAATCCGAGCAAGATGATTATGATGTTACATACGGAGATATGACTGTACATTAGATTTCCACTTTGTGCCAAATGAAGATGACAAAATTGTTTTCTCCTATCTGAATTCCTATTTGTGTATGAACTAATTATACTATGATGGAAAAGTCATTTAATTTATAGCCGTGTTGAGATTTGATTACTTTTAAACAACCCTTAGTACTGGAAAGGAAAGACATTTAATAGATTTGAGGAACATGTTCGTAATGCTGTCATCCAGTTCAAAATTTCTGACACACTGTTTTCTTTATGCAGAATTTTGATCCGAATCTGACATACTTTAAAGTCTACTAGTTCCACGACGAAGGGGCGGTGTTGGTGTGTAATACCGACCCTCGCGTTTTCGCCGGTGTCCGATAATGAGAAATCCTGAGTGAACAGCCGCTTTGTAGTTCTGCAACCTCCATATCTGCTCTCCTGGCAGCTACTGCCTCTTTCCGAGAATTAATTTTCCCGGAAGCCTCAAAACCTCCGTGTAAAATTACTTGCCTACTCTGGTAACAGGGAACCATTTCATGAATGCCACCCTCTTCTCAGTAAGATGTCTCTCCCTTACAACATTAATTTCTAACGTGGTCTTGAGGAAGTTTTACGTTCAGATTATTCAGCCACGATTCCCTTTGACGAATTCTTAGAAATTGCGACACTGTATAGTGTTACTGGTACTGTATTTTACAAGCAACTATTTGACAACTGAATACCTCCTACCTGCCACAGAGGCGAGGTAAAATACCTCTCATTCGTCTTGAGGCGGGCCACAGTCAGATAATACATGACTCCCTGCTTAGGCAGAAGAACCCTCCAATGTTTGCTGCTTGTGGCGTATAGCTTTTTGCTCGCCACGTTTTAACTAGATCTATTTTGCATTCAGTCAAGGGATCAAAGATAGTATACCAGCTGATTCGCATTGTATTTTAGCAATCGGTAAGACGAATGTGAGACGAATTCAGACATGTTTAACTTTATCCCTACACTCGTACGCTCGTAAGCGTACGGTAGTATCGCTGCCCGCCGCAAAATCGATAGCTGCCTCTCTCGAGGGCGCGGGGTGTGATTTTTAAGTAGTGGGGCGCGTTTTGGTTGTGGATGCTAAGAGTATTGCTGAACGCGTTGCGTTGCCGAAAACGGTTAAAAACTGGACCACAGAGGTTGTATGTTTTATATCAGTGTTCATCAGCAAAAGGATCTGTAGTTATTATGAAAAGTGTACCTTCCTCATTCATTTATCGTGTCGTCGAAGTAACAATCAGCCGCGCCGCAACGGACACGGAATTAAACGTTATTTGATCATAATTCAGAGATTATGCTAATTGAAAGAGATCTATTAACTGTGTTTAATTAAAATTCACGAGCGGTGATACTTCGTTTGTGTATCGTGTCACGAGATCAACAGCCAGCCACATCGCAAAATAGTTAATTACAGCAGACTGCGCCTCTGTCAAAAGCAGGACCAAATACCCAAACAGCCACTTTTATATAATGGAGGTGCTAGTAAACGAATAATATGACTGAACAGTCACAGGTTGTAATTCATCACAAATAGACCACTGTGGCTGTAGTGGTAGTTCCAACTTATGACTATTGTGGCAGTAACACGAAGTATGAGAGTTCCAGCCAGCAGTGAGATATTCTATTGGCACTGTAGACTTGGACTTTTACCAACTCTTAGTCGTCAAATGGCTCTGAGCACTATGGGACTTAACTTCTGAGGTCATCAGTCCCCTAGAACTTAGAACTACTTAAACCTAACTAACCTAAGGACATCACACACATCCATACCCGAGGCAGGATTCGAACCTGCGACCGTAGCGGTCGCGCGATTCCAGACTGTGGCGCCTAGAACCGCTCGGCCACTCCGGCCGCTTATAGTCGTCCTCATTATGTGCCTGCTTCCCCAACAACAAGCCAATCAAATAAGCAACTACAGGAGTAATTTGTAGTTGTGGTTGCAGTAGTGAGACGATAAGAGCAGAAGGGAAAAACATGTGTCATCTAGCTACATGGTCATGAAATATTCTCATCTAATTCGTCGACGTTCTAAACAGACAGTTTATAAAATGATCGAGAACATCGAGTTCGCCACCACATCTGGAGACAAGAAAAACCGCATACCAGTCAAGAGTGTTGCTGCTACCGCACTTGTCGACGGACCTTGTGTTTTCTGTGGTTGTAGACTTAATTTTAGTATTGACATTAATGATACATTCTCACATGGTAAAGGTTGGCTCACTGTAGCCTAACGTACCTGGACTTGAAAGTTTCGTTGATAGAGACATTATCGCCTATCGTACCTACCATATGGCAGAACTTGCAAATAAAGACTTTGGTAAATCAGCTTATATGTCGCCTTCTGCATTGTCTTTTTATACTCGTATGTATACGTGTATGATTATCTGTGAGTAAGACTCTGTGAACTGGGGACGTGGGCTTAAAAGATTTTGTACCTATCTGCTTCCTCCACAACCGAAGCAGTGCTTCTCATTGAAATGACCGTCCATTCCACCTTTCAACAGGACAATGGCCAGCCACTAGTGGGGTGTAATATTCTAGCATTCAGTGCCGTACGGCTTCATACCACTACTTCAATGAGTTTCACGTTTGCCTTACACATCAGTCGTACAAGATGTCTGGGACACGATTCGTTAGCATCTCGTTCGTCACAGTCTTATTGCGACAACTGTTACATTGGTTGATGCTTTGTGGACTCGCATGCTAACATCATAGACGGAGATGCCACTAGAACATACTCAGGAGCATCTCTGATTCTTTGTTACGACAGTCAGAGCACATAGCTGCAATATTTAGGCACTTTACACCATTATGATGCACGCCAAGTCAGAGATCATATTCAGATCCTAGTCATCTGCATATTGTCATGTACTTGTAACAAGTTCATTTTGCTTTCATCTTGGAACCGGAATATTAGTAAAACTTAGTTTATAATCTTTTTATTGGTGAAAACATTCACCAAGAAGAATCTCTAGTTGACATGAAAATGTTACTTAGCTAGTATGAAAACTCGATCAGTCGGGGTGTCAATCTAGGTACCGGTTTCCGTGTAAAGTGGTATGTCACACTTCCATATCGTCACTTACGTCTACGGAAATACCACAGTACTTATCTGATCATCATTACAGGACGCTGCCCGAAATTTATCAGTATTACCATTATTATTCAAGTGCTAACAGGGCCACGCAGATGTGCCTCTGTTGTGCTCTACAGCTGACATAATTTTTATGAGATAAACTGAGGCTGAAATGTCCATCTTACACACACTTGTGTGAAAGGGAACGCAAAATCAGTAAAGTGGCAAAACCCGTGCAACTCCCACGTTTATTTACTTGTAGTTACATACATAATCCGACTCAATGCAATTCCTTTGTCTTAGAGTAAAATCAAGTGTCACATAAATTCACTTCGAAAACCAAGTTACAAAAACTTAACGTAAAATTTAAACATGTTTCTCGTGCTGGTTTCATTAAAACATTTGAGGGTGTTGTGATATATTACCTAGCATGAAATCATTGATTGTAAACACACATATTCTTTCCACGAGCGCAATATAATGTTCAAAAACGGTTCAAATGGCTTTGAGCACTATGGGACTCAACATATGAGGTCATCAGTCCCCTAGAATTTAGAACTACTTAAACCTAACTAACCTAAGGGCGTCACACTCATCCATACCCGAGGCAGAATTCGCACCTGCGACCGTAGCAGTCACGCAGTTCCGGACTGAGGCGCCTAGAACAGATCGGCAACCGTGGCCGGCGATATAATGTGTAGTATTGTATGGTCCCTACCCCCATGAACCATGGACCTTGCCGTTGGTGGGTAGGCTTGCGTGCCTCAACGATGCAGATGGTCGTACCGTAGGTGCAACCACAACGGAGGGGTATCTGTTGAGAGGCCAGACAAACGTGTGGTTCCTGAAGAGGGGCAGCAACCTTTTCAGTAGTTTCAGGGGCAACAGTCTCGATGATTGACTGATCTCGCCTTGTAACCTTAACCAAAACGGCCTTGCTGTGCTGGTACTGCGAACGGCTGAAAGCAAGGGGAAACTACAGCCGTAATTTTTCCCGAGGGCATGCAGCTTTACTGTGTGGTTAAATAATGATGGCGTCCTCTTGGGTAAAATATTCCGGAGGTAAAATAGTCCCCCCATTCGGATTTCCGGGCGGGGACTACTCAAGAGGACGTCATTATCAGGAGAAAGAAAACTGGCGTTCTACGGATCGGAGCGTGGAATGTCAGATCCCTTAATCGGGCAGGTAGGTTAGAAAATTTAAAAAGGGAAATGGATAGGTTAAAGTTAGATATAGTGGGAATTAATGAAGTTCGGTGGCAGGAAGAACAAGACTTTTGGTCAAGTGAATACAGGGTTATAAATACAAAATCAAATAGGGGTAATGCAGGAGTAGGTTTAATAATGAATAAAAAAATCGGAGTGCGGGTAAGCTACTACAAACAGCATGGTTAACGCATTATTGTGGCCAAGATAGACACGAAGCCCATGCCTACTACGGTAGTTCAAGTTTATATGCCAACTGGCTCTGCAGATGATGAAGAAATTGATGAAATGTATGATGAGATAAAAGAAATTATTCAGGTAGTGAAGGGAGACGAAAATTTAATAGTCATGGGTGACTAGAATTCGAGAGTAGGAAAAGGGAGAGAAGGAAACATAGTGGGTGAATATGGATTGAGGGAGAGAAATGAAAGAGGAAACCGTCTGGTAGAATTTTGAACAGAGCATAACTTAATCATAGCTAACACTTGGTTCAAGAATCATAAAAGAAAGTTGTATACATGGAAGAATCCTGCAGATACTAGAAGGTATCAGATAGATTATATAATGGTAAGACAGAGATTTAGGAACCAGGTTTTAAATTGTAAGACATTTGCAGGGGCAGGTGTGGACTCTGACCACAATCTATTGGTTATGAACTGTAGATTAAAACTGAAGAAACTGCAAAAAGGTGGGAATTTAAGGAGATGGTACCTGGATAAACTGAAAGAACCACAGGTTGTACAGAGTTTCAGGGAGAGCATAAGGGAACAATTGACAGGAATGGGGGAAAGAAATACAGTAGAAGAAGAATGGGTAGCTCTGAGGGATGAAGTAGTGAAGGCAGCAGAAGATCAAGTAGGTAAAAAGACAAGGGCTAGTAGAAATCCTTGGGTAACAGAAGAAATATTGAATTTAATTGATGAAAGGAGAAAATATAGAAACACAGTAAATGAAGCAGGCAAATAGGAATACAAACGTCTCAAAAATGAGATCGATAGGAAGTGCAAAATGGCTAAGCAGGGATGGCTAGAGGACAAATGTAAGGATGTAGAGGCTTATCTCAGTAGGGGTAAGATAGATACTGCCTACAGGAAAATTAAAGAGCCCTTTGGAGAAAAGAGAACCACTTGTACGAATATCAAGAGCTGAGATGGAAACCCAGTTCTAAGCAAAGAAGGGAAAGCAGAAAGATGGAAGGAGTATATAGAGGGTCTATACAAGGGCGATGTACTTGAGGACAATATTATGGAAATGGAAGAGGATATAGAAGAAGAAATGGGAGATATGATACTGCGTGAAGAGTTTGACAGAGCACTGAAAGACCTGAGTCGAAACAAGGCCCCCAGAGTAGACAACATTCCATTAGAACTACTGACGGCCTTGGGAGATCCAGTCCTGACAAAACTCTACCATCTGGTGAACAAGATGTATGAGACAGGCGAAATACCGTCAGACTTCAAGAAGAATATAATAATACCAATCCCAAAGAAAGCAGGTGTTGACAGATGTGAAAATTACCGAACTATCAGTTTAATAAGTTACAGCTGCAAAATACTAACGCGAATTCTTTACAGACGAATGAAAAAACTGGTAGAAGCCGATCTCGGGGAAGATCAGTTTGGATTATGCAGAAATGTTGGAACACGCGAGGCAATACTGACCCTACGACGTATCTTAGAAAATAGATTAAGTAAAGGCAGACCTACATTTCTAGCATTTGTAGACTTAGAGAAAGCTTTTGACAATGTTGACTGGAATACTCTCTTTCAAATTCTAAAGATGACAGGGGTAAAATACAGGGAACGAAAGGCTATTTACAATTTGTACAGAAACCAGATGGCAGTCATAAGAGTCGAGGGGCATGAAAGGGAAGCAGCGGTTGGGAAGGGAGTGAGACAGGGTTGTAGCCTATTCCCGTTGTTATTCAATCTGTATATTGAGCAAGCAGTGAAGGAAACAAAAGAAAAATTCGGAGTAGGTATTAAAATCCATGGAGAAGAAATAAAAACTTTGAGGTTCGCCGATGACATTGTAATTCTGTCAGAGACAGCAAAGGACTTGGAAGAGCAGTTGAACGGAATGGACAGTGTCTTGAAAGGAGGATATAAGATGAACATCAACAAAAGCAAAACGAGGGTAATGGAATGTAGTCGAATTAAGTCGGGTGATGCTGAGAAAATTAGATTAGGAAGTGAGACACTTAAAGTAGTAAAGGAGTTTTGCTATTTGGGGAGCAAAATAACTGATGATGGTCGAAGTAGAGATGATATAAAATGTAGACTGGCAATGGCAAGGAAAGCGTTTCTGAAGAAGAGAGATTTGTTAACATCGAGTATAGATTTAAGTGTCAGGGAGTCGTTTCTGAAAGTACTTGTATGGAGTATAGCCATGCATGGAAGTGAAACATGGACGATAAATAGTTTGGACAAGAAGAGAATAGAAGCTTTCGAAATGTGGTGCTACAGAAGAATGCTGAAGATTAGATGGGTAGATCACGTAACTAATGAGGAAGTATTGAGTAGGATTGGGGAGAAGAGGAGTTTGTGGCACAACTTGACAAGAAGAAGGGACCGGTTGGTAGGACATGTTCTGAGGCATGAAGGGATCACAAATTTAGCATTGGAGGGCAGCGTGGAGGGTAAAAATCGTAGAGGGAGACCAAGAGATGAATACACTAAGCAGATTCAGAAGGATGTAGGTTGCAGCAAGTACTGGGAGATGAAGAGGCTTGCACAGGATAGAGTAGCATGGAGAGATGCATCAAACCAGTCTCAGCACTGAAGACAACAACAACTTTGTATGGTCAACCATAAAGTTAACTAAACAAATAGTTATCAAATTTCATTACATATTTAGATGATAAAGGTATATTGTTTAGTAGTTTTGGGCGCCTTTAAAGATTTTCGTAGTTTACAAGTGTTTTGCAAAATCCATTTCGTTGTGTGTAACATATCGCGTCAAGTTAGTTCTTTCGTTTATTAGGGGTGTATATTGTGTGCAGTTATTATTAATTAATGTAGCTGCCGAATTTTCTTAGTAAACCTTAAAAACGTTTCAGAGAAACGGTAAAACTCGTACCAAGTGTTAAGTTGCTGTAATAGATACCTCGCCTTTGGCTATAAGTTCCACAGGACAGATGATAATATTTGTAGCATATCAAACTTATAAACTAAAAGAGAATCAGCAATTAGTATAAAGTTATTTTTTTTTACTATTCTGTAAAATACTGCACCAGACATACCTTATTTCTTTATTGTTCTGTGAAGTATTTCGCAAGGTATAATGTAGCCACACTGCGATTTCTGTGTCGAGCAGGGAATGAGCTTGTTTTATAGGTTCCGTCTTTTATGCAAAACACTGTTTTTATTGTTGCCCAAACATGTTTCGGCACCTCTGTGCCGTCATCAGTGGGATTTGTTTATTGAAAAATTGTAAAAAGTTAACCTATTTTAAGGTGTAACTGATCTACTAAATGAAGCCTAAAAGACAGTTTTTCTTCTGTTTTGTTCTTACTTGGATTTTACATTTTATAGTTTTGCAGTACCATCCCAATGGTGTCCTGCACTGATAGCTTGTCATCTGCAAACCATACCAATGTAAAAGAGAATCTTATCAGCGAGTTAAGGCTGCCAGTCATAATAAGCCGGAAATCGCCCTGGCTACTGTAAGCAATTAGAAGGTGCTGCGAATTGGTGTGATGGGAGGACTACCAAAAATGTATTCTAGTTCCTCTCCTGTGGATACTGTCTCTCATGCAGAAAATACAAACCCCATCATTACTCGTCCACTTGACTGTGAGTGGCGTGTCAATGGCGTATCTAGGCGTCTTGTGGGAGGGAGACAGAGATCAGGGGGGTCTCAGAAGATCACACTCCTCCAACTAACCAACAGGTTCGAGGTGCTGTATATCACTGAAACGACAACCGAGCCAGTGAGACTCACTTCAGCTGTTGGGAAACCTGCCGCGTACTGTGTCAAGGGGCAGCGAAAACAAAGGGGTAATAGTCTATTAATCATCGGCAGTTCAAACGTACGGCTAATAATGGTATCCCTTAGGGAAATGGCAGTAAGGCATGGGAAGGAACGCCAGGTACACTCTGTGTGGGTACCTGGAGGCCTCATTCAGCAAGCTGCAGAGGCTAGCCTGGCAGATTGTGGCGCACGTCGGGAAAAAAGAGTGCCTGTCCCCTGGGCTCCGAGGTCAAACATGGATCACTCCAGCAACCAGCAGACAGGGCAGAGAATAGTTTTCTTGCTCAAGGAGTTTCAGCGAAACTCACGATCTGCAGCATTGTCCCCAGAATATATTGCGGCCCTCTTGATCAGTGAAAGCATATTATCTTGGATGGAGAGTCATCAACGGATATACAAGTAACGTCGGGTGTAACCCAGAAAAGTGAGTTGGGTCTCTTGCGGTTCATGTTGTATGTTAATGATCTTGTGGACAATATTATTAGAAACCCCACACTTTTCGAAAATGATGCAAATATCTGCAGCGAAGTATAGTCTGAACGAAATTCTACATATATTGAGTCAGATGTTGATAAGAGATAGTGTCAGTGGCATGAGAAACACAAAGCCCCAAGACCTGGCTAAATTTCTTTCAGATTCTATTCTGAATTTGCGGTTGAATTAGCCCTTCGAATAAAACACAGTGAGTGCCCTGTAGTTGAAAGAAAGCACGGGTCACACCTGTCTACAAGAATGGTAGCAGAAGTGATCCATAAACTACCGACACATATCCTCGCCCCCTCGCGGGGGCCCTAACGATATTAGGCAGGTGCATCAGTTTCTTTGGCTCTTCAGTGTATTCTGAGCTCAAACATAATGGGGTATCTCGATCGGAATGACCACCCGCATGCCAACCAGGATGGATAGAGGAAACACATATCACGTGATATCCACCTTGTACTTTCCTGACATGACATCCTGAAAACCACGGATCAAGGCAGTCAGGTAGATGCAGTATGACTTGATTTCCGAAAATCTTTTGACTCAGTACTATATCTGCGCTTATTATCAAATGTGCAATCAAGTGGGATATCAAGCGAAATATATGACTCGAGTGAGGATTTCTTAGTGGAGAGGACCTAGTGTGTTATCTTCGATGGAGAGTTATTGAAAGATGTAGGAGGAACTTCGGCTGTACCCGACGGAAGTGTGTTTGTTCCCTTCATTATCCTGATGTATATAAATGATCTTGCGGAATGACTTTTCACAGTTGATGCAGTTATCTACAACGAACTAAAGTCCGAACGAAGCTATACAAATATACAGTCAGACCTTGGTAAGATTTAAAAGTGCTACAATGATTGGCATCTTGCTTTCAATGTTCAAAAATATAAAACTGTGCACTTCACAAAACGAGAAATCATAGTATCCTATGAATGTAATGCCAGTGAGTCGCAGTTGGAATGTGTAAAGTCATACAAATACACTACTGGCCATTAAAATTGCTACACCACGAAGATGACGTGCTACAGACGCGAAATTTAACCGACAGGAAGAAGATGCTGTGATATGCAAATCATTAGCTTTTCAGAGCATTCACACAAGGTTGGAGCCGGTGGTGACACCTACAACGTTCACACATGAGGAAAGTTTCGAACCGATTTCTCGTACACAAACAGCAGTTGAACGGCGTTGCCTGGTGAAACGTTGTTGTTATGTCTCGTGTAAGGAGGAGAAATGCGTACCATCACGTTTCCGACTTTGATAAAGGTCGGATTGTAGCCTATCGCGATTGCGGTTTATTGTATCGTGACATTGCTGCTCGCGTTGGTCGAGATCCAATGACTGTTAGCAGAATATGGAGTCGGTGGGTTCAGGAGGGTAATACGGAACGCCATGCTGGATCCCAACGGCCTCGTATCACTAGCACTCGAGATGACAGGCATCTTATCCGCATGGCTGTAACGGATCGTACAGCCACGTCTCGATGCCTGAGTCAACAGATGTGGCGTTTGCAAGACAACAACTATCTTCACGAACAGTTCGACGACGTTTGCGGCAGCACGGACTGTCAGCTCGGAGACCATGGCTGCGGTTACCCTTGACGCTGCATCACAGACAGGAGCACCTGCGATGGTGTACTCAACGACGTGCCTGGGTGCACGAATGGCAAAACGTCATTTCTTTCGGATGAATCCAGGTTCTGTTTACAGCATAATGATGGTCGCATCCGTGTTTCGCGACATCGCGGTGAACGCACATTGGAATCGTGTATTCGTCATCGCCATACTGGTGTATCACCTAGCGTGATGGTATGGGGTGCCATTGGTTACACGTCTCGGTCACCTCTTGTTCGCATTGACGGCACTTTGAACAGTGGACTTTACATTTAAGATGTGTTACGATCCATGGCTCTACCCTTCATTCGATCCCTGCGAAGCCCTACATTTCAGCAGGATAATGCACGACCGCATGTTGCAGGTCCGCTACGGATTTTTCTGGATACAGAAAACGTTCGTCTGCTGCCCTGGCCAGCGCATTCTCCAGATCTCTCACCAATTGAAAACGTCTGGTCAATGGAGGCCGAGCAACTGGCTCGTCACAATACGCCAGTCACTACTCTTGATGAACTGTGGTATCGTGTTGAAGCTGCATGGCATCCAAGCTGTGTTTGACTCAATGCCCAGGCGTATCAAGGCCGTTATTATGGCCACATGTGGTTGTTCTGGGTACTAATTTCTCAGATCTATGCACTCAAATTGCGTGAAAATGTAAACACATGTCAGTTCTAGTATAATATATTTGTCCAATGAATACCCGTTAATCATCTGCATTTCTTCTTGGCGTAGCATTTTTAATGGCCAGTAGTGCAGTTCGGTGTAACACTTAGTTGGGACATGACTCAGAATCACGAAGGCTCAGTCGTGGGTAAGGAAGGTAGCACACTTCAGTTTATTGATAGAACTCTAAAAAAATGCAGCCAGTCTACAAAGGAGATTGCCTACAATTCACTCGTGCTATCCATCCTGGAATATTGTTCTAGTGTGTGGGAACCGAACCCAATACGACTGGCAGGAGATATTGAACATTTAAAGAGAAGAGCAGCACGAATAGTGACAGGTTTATTTGACAGACGTGGGAGTGTCGTTGAGATGTTGAAAGAAGTGAACTGGCAGAGTCTTGAAGACAGACAGAAAGTATACCAAGAAAGTCCACTAACAAAGTTCCAAGAACCGGATTTAAATGATGACTCTACGAATATACTATACCCCTACATAAGGCTCTCATAGAGATCGTGTGGATAAGATTAGATTAATTACAGCACGCACGGAGGCACTTCAACAATCATTTTTCCCGCGCTCCGTACTTAAATGGAACGTAAAAAAACAATAATAATTGGTACAGTGGTACATACCCTCTGTTATGCGCTTTACAGTCGTTTGCAGGGTATAGATGTAGACGTATATGTAGAGTTATCGAGTGGAAGCTCACTCGAATTTGAGATATTAATAGTTTAATGTGCTATTCGTTTTCAAACGATTGGCTTAAGTGTAGAAATGTCTTCTGTCCTAATCGTTTTGAGATAATCTTGTAGAATTTTTATTCAATTAATAATTTTTAAAACGTCGTCTTTTCCTTTCGCTTCATTATCAGCTTGTCAGTAGATTAGTTTCCAAGTTTGCGCAGCTATTACAGCTTAAGTTGCAACGGTAGACCAACATGTTAAAAAAGTTGTACTTTCGCAATACTCCATGGTCATATGTAATCTGTAGATACTACATAGCATCAAGAGCCTACAGTAGCAAAACTGGAGCAAAATTCACAAAGTTCACATTTAAAGATTGCACTTTAGGTAACGCATGACAATTTTAAATACGTTGATGTTCATTTCCGTTTGTCATTAAAAGTTTTTGAGTTATTTCATTTTGCAAGAATACTTGATTATCACTCAACGTTTTCGGGTCCTTGTTCAAAATAACTCGCACCTCAAAGTGAAATGGACCCGCATTTTAAGGACGACGGTTCAAGCTCGCGTCCGGCTATCCTGATTTAGATTTTCTGTGATTTTCCTAAATCGCTTAGGGCAAATGGTGGTTCCTTCGAAAGGGGACGGCCGCTTTCCTTCCCCATCCTTCCCTAATCCGAGCTGGTGCTCTGCCTCTAATGACCCCGTCGACGGGGCGTTAAGCACTAATCTTCTCTTCCTCCTCCTCAAAGGGAATTGCACGGAGAGCTCTCGTGGAAATCTATAAATAGCTCCACAAAGGATCTTAGTTGCTAAGCATATGGCTTGTACGACATAAGACTATTTCCAGAACCCTCATTAGAGCGTCCTGGACTAAAGTTTAGCTTAAAGTGTTTCGATGGCCAAGAGTGAATTGTAAAGTTCTCCAAAAATGTCTATTAATATGACTCCTAAATAATCATTTTATAGTTAGAAATTTTGTAGTGGACCAAATAGGTACAGTTTTGAACAAGAATTAACACACCTTTCGAGTGAAAATGTACATAAAAAAGTGTACTAAATGCGCGCGTACTTGCTGGGTGAAATAACAGCATTAATACGCTACTGTTATGAAACGTCCCCTGTGAACAATTATACATGACTGTGCTTAAACTGACACACAATATTTTTAGCGCAACACAATCTGACTTTCAAAAATCCCTACAAAAGAATGCCCCTGACTAATATTAACATATACGTTTCACAAATCACTTACCTCACAAAAATCTTCGTTACTCGAACTACTGCAATACAGCGAGCACCACTACTACCAGCTAAATAAAAGATTCAAACTACGGAAGGCACTAACTACTGATAGGCACAGTTAGCAAAAGAAAGATTTTGATAGAGAACAAACAATGTATTTACTTTAATATTGTTCAAAAGTCATATTATATATATCAGTTCATGACATCCAGGCTATACTCCAAAAATCCGCCATCTCACTTCCCCACATCCACCACTGCTGGCGGCTCACCTCCAACTGCGCAACGCTACGCGCTGTTAACATCCAGCTGCCCAACACTACAATGGCAGACAACAATGCAAACTAGCCACAGACTGCACACAGCACAGCCAGTGATTTTCATAGAGAGCGCTACGTGGCGTTATCAATATAAAAACCTAAACAGCCCACTTACACTGTGTCTCTACTTTGCGATAAAATAACGTGGCAACAATGTTGAACAAGTGGCACATACAGTGGTCAAGATCTCACCTTGCACATATGGTATCTCTTCTTCCGTTTATAGTCTTGATACTGCTCTATAGTTACAACAGCGGATTCTGTGGTAAATTTTTGTCAGCTTAATAAACTTAATATTAATATAAGAACTACAAGAGACATGTTTAATGACTACAACTGTTTTACCAAACATAGCCCTTGGTGTAGCACGGCAATAGTTTCCGCAGAGCTCAAGAAACGTTTTTTGTATAGCCGATAGTATTGTGTAGCATGTCCATAGCTTTACATAAACAGGTCTTACTTATTTCATTTGTGGTGATTGTCATTGAAAAAGGGTAACTATTGGAAATCTACTTGCAACGCATATTGATTAGAGACAATTGCCACATCGCTCGTAAATGCTTCTGCAGTCGTGGCAAAGAACATGGTGATGTTCGTAATCATAAGATCTTATAATCAGTTCTCCCCACCTGATAGTCAGTCGCAAATAGGATGGGGAGTGGGAGATCTCCGCGCATCTCATCGCTCTCAGATCAATTGAGGCCAAACGAGCATCAGACTTTATCCGTAAAGTCATGAAACAATCAGGTTTTTTTTATGGCCAACCGCGGATATTCCTTTCTTTGGGATGTCTTGAATGTCCTGCTATGTCGTCAAAGCGTTGAAAAAGAAAAAAAAAATGTGGTAAGGAACTGTAGGGCCAAACTACTGAGGTCATCGGTCCCTAGGCTTACACAATAATTAATTTAATTTGAACTACCTTACGCTAAAGACAACACACACACCCATGACCGAGGGAGGACTCGAACCTCCGACGGGGGGAGCCGCACGAACCGTGTCAAGACGTCAGACCACACGGTTACCCCGCGCCGTCAAAGCGTTGACCTTTCATGTGAATTTCTGCACTTTATCGTCACCCGTGATGATTTTTTTTCCAGAAAATAGCTGTCTGCGTTTTCACTTCAAAGTTGCAGCAGGCGTCCAAGAGTCCTTGCTTTTGTTCGTGAATCCAGATGTGCGGGACAAACTTTGCAAACATTTTTCTCTTCTTCAAAACATTCCGGAGAATGTCTTGGGCTGTTGGTTTAGAGATTTTGCGCCTTTGCGACTTGTAAAGCAACAACTCTGACACACTACGGCGCCACGTCAACCACTTACCACTGCCTGCTCGTGCACATACAGTATATTATTTCCTGTTGTTAGTTCAAGTCGCACCGTAGTTACTGCGCTGACGTCGGCTATACTCCAGGAATAAATCCGGTCTCGGAACTTTTGGTATTGAATTTTAAAAACAATTTGTATTATTTAATTCAGATTCAAAATTTTATGAGTCAAAATAAACTGGCTATTAATATTTACCTGCGTTTAAAAATAATAGGTGGTATTGTATGTACATGAAAAGAATCTGTCATGAAATGTAGTTCGATCAACTGCACAAAAAGTGTTTTTGGGGAAGAAATATATTTTAATTGATCTCTTTGTTATCTTTAAGTATTTCATCGTCTATATTTTCGTGTAGAATTGAGAACGGTGGCTAGTATGTTTTGAAATAAGGTATAACTGCTAAAACCTTCTCTTGAAAATTTTATTGGTGTAAATGGCGAAGAAATGATCTCTAACCAAAACAACACCAACAAGAAAAGTTTTTCTGAGAAAAAGGATCTTAAACAATCGGACAGACAGACAAACAAGCAGACACACCGACAACAAAGTGACCTTTTAGGGGCTCCGTTTCTACATATTGAGGTACAGAATCCTAAAAATGTGATGTTTTGCTTCAGAAACAAATGAATCTATTCATATATCGAAAGTACAAGATAATAGAAACGTGTCAAGTTCTGCTGCATCTGGCAATGCGTTAAACTTGTGGACTGAAGTTTTCTATAAAACAATTATGTGTGCTCCTTCATAAAGCTTTGGTAGAAATCTTTACCTCACAATTTATTTTTTATGTTAAACCTGTGAAACACTTTTAAACTTTCTACCAGAAGGGAAGCCAAATTTTGAAACTCAGTCTCAGCTGGCGGCCTTAATTTAGAAACTAAATTACTCGTGTGTACTGGAAGCATTTCTTCATGATCTTTTTCACATCACGTTATGAAAAATATCCCTTCTTAGGTGTTATAGATGTCTGTTGATACCTAAAACTGATGTTAGTCGCCATTGCAGTGTAATCCTTAAGAACATTAACGCGACTGACAGCAGTCCTTTCAGTGATTTCGGCTTCCTAAGCACCTGAATCTGCTTGCTTAACTTCGCTATCGGATCACTCCCTTGGGCTCTCACCGGTAGGCTTCTTCTTCGACCTTGGCACACTGCCCTAAAAACAAATCAAAATTGCTTTACATGGTCCATATCGCCCGACTGTTATATGGTCCATACTACCCCACTTACAGAAACAGGCTTGAGTGCTCAGAATTTCATTATTAGGATAAAATATACATTAGATTACCTAAATATTAATATTAGTATGAAACTTTTATTTCTTTCCTTTGAAAGGATAAGACAATACTGAAAATTACAGCGTTCACCAGCTTGGACTGTAGCAAAGGGTATCGTGCCAAATACTGTCCCATTGGCACATTAGATCGTTCGCTTATCACCAGGCTCAGTTCGAATCGAGACTCATCACTGAATACAATTCTACTCCAGTCAGTGAGCTTACAAGCCGCAGACATTTCTGCGGATGCATGCACAGCGGTGGGATACCAACCCGACTGTCACCCGCTAGACAGCCCTATAACCAGGAGTGATGGTTTGCGGCGCCATTTCTTTCATATTAAGACCCCTTTGGTTTTAATTCGCGAAACTCTTATATCACAGCGATACGTCGACAACATCCTAGGCCCCGTCTTGTTGCTCTCCGTGGTAAGCCATCGTGGGCTTACATTTGAGCAAGGTAATACCCGCCCGCACACGACAAGAGATTCTACTGCTTGCCTTCGTGCTTGTCAAACCCTACATTGGCCAGCAAGGTCACCGGATCTTTCCGCAATTGAGAACATTTGGAGCATTATGGGAAGGGCCGCGTGGAGTGACCGCGTGGTTTAGGGCGCCATGTCACGGATTGCGCGGCGCCTCCCACCGGAGGTTCATCTACATCTACATCTACATGGGTACTCAGCAAATCACATTTAAGTGCCTGGCAGAGGGTTCATTGAACCACCTTCACAATTCTCTAATATTCCAATCTCGTATAGCGCGCGGAAAGAATGAACATCTGTATCTTTCCGTACGAGCTCTGATTTCCCTTATTTTATCTTGGTGATCGTCCCTACCTATGTATGTCGGTGTCGACAAAATATTTTTGCATTCGGAGGAGAAAGTTGGTGATCGGAATTTCGTGAGAAGATTCCGTCGCAACGAGAAACGCCATTCTTTTAATGATGTCCAGTCCAAATCCTGTACCATTTCTGTGTCACTCTCTCCCCTATTTCACGATAATACAAAACGTGCTGCCTTTCTTTGAACTTTTTCGATGTACTCCGTCAGTCCTATCTGGTAAGGGTCCCACACCGCGCAGCAGTATTCTAAAAGAGGACGGACAAGCGTCGTGTAGGCAGTGTCCTTAGTAGGTCTTACATTTTCTAAGTGTCCTGCCAATAAAACGCAGTCTTTGGTTAGCCTTCCCCACAACATTTTCTGTGTGTTCCTTCCAATTTAAGTTGTTCGTTATTGTAATACCTAGGTATTTAGTTGAATTTACGGCTTTTAGATTAGACTGATTTATCGTGTAACCGAAGTTTAACGAGTTCCTTTAACACTCATGTGGATGACCTCACACTTTTCGTTATGTAGGGTCAACTACCACTTTTCGCACCATTCAGATATCTTTTCTAAATCGCTTTGCAGTTCGTTTTGGTCTTCCGATAACTTTATTAGTCGATAAACGACAGCGTCATCTGCAAACAACTGAAGACGGCTGCTCATATTGTCTCCAAAATCGTTTATATAGATAAGGAACAGCAAAGGGCCTGTAACACTACCTTGGGGAACGCCAGAAATCACTTCTGTTTTACTCGATGACTTTCCGTCAGTTACTACGAACTGTGACCTCTCTGACAGGAAATCACAAATCCAGTCACATAACTGAGACGATATTCCATAAGCACGCAATTTCACCACGTGCCGCTTGTGTGGTACAGTGTCAAAAGCCTTCCGGAAATCCAGAAATACGGAATCGATCTGAAATCCCTTGTCAATAGCACTCAACACTTCATGTGAATAAAGAGCTATTTGAGTTTCACAGGAACGATGCTTTCTAAACCCATGTTGACTGTGTGTCAATAGACCGTTTTCTTCGAGGTAATCAATAATGTTCGAACACATATGTTCCAAAATCCCGCTGCATATCGACGTTAACGATATGGGCCTGTAATTTAGTGGATTACTCCTGCTACCCTTCTTGAATATTGGTGTGACCTGTGCAACTTTCCAGTCTTTGGGTTCGGATCTTTCGTCGAGCGAACGGTTGTATATGATTGTTAAGGTTCGAGTCCTCCCTCTGGCATGGGTGTGTGTGTTGTTCTTAGCATAAGTTAGTTTAAGTAGTGTTTAAGTCTAGGGACCGAAGGCCTCATCAGCTTGGTCCCTTAGGAATTCACACACATTTGAACGTTATGGGGAGCACCTTCTAATCAGCTCGGTATCTTAATGATCTGACGCATCAGTCACACAGAATTTGGCACGATACCCGCTTAGGAGGACGTCCAACAACCCTATCAATGGCACGCCGAAGATCTGCTTGCCTAAGGGCCAGTCGTGGACAAACCCATTAATGACTTGCTCAGTTTGTAAGCTCTTTCTGATGAATAAATCATCTAATTTTCCTGAAATTGTAATCGTATGTTTGTCTGAACGTGTACGTGACATCTACGGATTTCCATCCCATTGGGATAATTCCTTCGTGGTGCGTGTGGCACTTTTTATGTATCATCAACATGAACAAATGCAATGAATATGGATGATACGATACTCTATGGTATTCTGCGGTTTGAATTTAATCTGCTTTTTAGCAGTTGCATTGATTTGATTTTGTAAATGATACTGACAATATTATACACATGTATAATGCATTATTCATACTACAACTTCTCCCGGATAATTATTTTGTTCAATTTTCCAAGAATTCCACCTGACGTAGTGTAATAATGTTGACTGTAAGTTGTGTTCATATCACTAAAATTACAGATCGTACATCAGAGCTTTTATAATTTTTGTCTTCGATGGATTTAATTATTCTTAGCAAATTGATCATGAAAAGGAACCACAGAATACCATCCGTACACAATACTGACGTATGCTACAAGAAATATTTTTCTCCGTGATTCGTGCGTAGTTTAATTTTGGCTTCATGCATCAACAATGAAATCTTATTCAACAATAAATACCATCAGCACTGTACTTAGAAAATGCAGTCTGATTCGATTAATTTTTTCTTTTATAAATAGAGTTCAGTACCATCGGTGCACATTTATTTCTTACATATCGGAATATTGTTTGCAGTTTCAAGTAATTTAAATTTGCCGCTGTGATAAAAGTTAAGATGGCGGCCAATAAAAGATAGAGGATTTCTTTTTTAATTAAGATTTTCCTTTGCTCAATTAATAATTAATCATTTAAATTGATGCCACCAATAAAAAAATTATTAAATTGTTTCGCAAATTAGTTTAACACAAACCCATGCTGTTTTCAACTAGAAGTACAGACGAAGTTGCTATATAATCGCAACTAACAATGGCTGCGCTTCTTGCAGCTATGATAAACAATTAATACAAAATTATAATTAAAAGAGGAAGTGATTTTTCAATAGTTAATCATAAATAGTTTTAACGCATTTGGCTCTATTTGTTTTTTACCAGCAAATGAACATAAAAGTACAATAATTTTACATTAAATGTTTTTCATTCAACAGACCTCAAATCGATTCGCGTCTTGCATCGGCGAAGTACATCAGAAGAAGACGACATAAGGGTAAAAAACGAAAGAAAAGAATGACACAGATTAACAAAGAATGTGAGACAAATATTTTCTGTTTTACATAATTATCATCTTTTTAAGAAATAATTACATAATTGAATGAATATTATTGAGTTACGTAATTTTCAACACGTTCATATTCCACTCATTATATATATATATATATATATATATATATATATATATATATATATATATCGTGGATGTTATATGGGCCGTTTCTTTTTTCCTTTATTTATGTAGGATGGTCAAAATGTAATTAGTGGAGGTTGACTTGTTAGCACCAAACTGTTTGAGTTACTTTGCCTGAGCTCTTTGACACCGCTCCACGTCGAGCTATTACGCGAGGCTGGCAGAGAGGCGCCCCCGCTATCTGCCCCCTGCAGCCCTGTCTACCAGCTGCTGACAGCTGCCGGCGGTCCCGCCGCGCGCCTCTACTTCCGCGGCGCCTGGCTGCGCCGCCTTCAGTTGCCACCTCGCCTCGGAGGCTCCTTAATCTCGCGCAGAGGCCTTTCGGCCCTTTGGCGCCGCCGCAGCCTGCCGCGACGAGGACCGCCGTGAATGCGGAGAGCGAGTGCGTTCTTCACGCTGCGGGGCTACTCGGCGGCGGCAAAGCGGTTAGCGAAAACGCTGAGTAGCGCCGACCCCGTCTAATGCCGTAATCTGCGCAGCCGCTGAGGGGCTTCTAAGCCGCCGGCGGACAACTTGTACTCGGCTCACATCGTCTGCCGCGGGCGACTTCAGCCTAAGGGTCTGACCCACTGAACTTGACGTGACATCACGCACAGCTGTATTAGTCGGTCACAATATTATTGCACCTGGTAGTGAAAGCGCTTTCGTCGGCATATCGTGAGATTTTATCGTGATATCTCACACCCTAAACCACTTGATAGTAGTGGGTGGTTGTAATTAAAGTGCAGCTACCCACGAAGGTCAAGTGTAGGCTGTAGTTATCGCTTGAGAGCGAAACTAGGAATATATGCTAATGTGCTAACGCGGAAAAAAATTAGTTCCTATTTTGGCCACCAGGTGCAAATTTGGCGCTGTGCAGCATACCGTCAATGTCTCTGGTGCTCATTTTCCACAAATTGTGTAGATGACAGTTAATAATAAAAACGACATTATGCCTTTCTCACCTGTTTGACATTTCTGCCCACGTCCCGGTCCTAATACATTACATATCGCAACATTTCTAAGGGTCTGTCTTTGATTCACAGTTCCAGATTTGTACCTGGCGGCCAAAATTGGAATTTTGTTCGCCGTTAATCAGTTCTGCGTTGAAGCATTAGAAGACACCGCTGTCATACGACAATTACAGCCCACACTGGACCTCTGTGAGTAGCTGTACTTTAATTATAAGTACCCGGTATATCCGCAACTGCCCTGAAACCATTCACAGTACAATGCATTTTCCTTAGTCACCACTGCAATTGTTTGCTATAACGCTACCTTATGTTTTCGGTAAAGGCCACAGGAGGCGAAGTATTATAACAACGTTGTCGAGTAGTATTACGCTCCTATCAGAACTTCGGCTCTTGCAATGGACAGTGTTTGCCAACTGCGGTCTGGAGACTAACTTTTCATGACCCATCTGTACAAAATGAGTTCTTATTGACGTGGGTCTACTATGGTAAAATACGCTGTCTGATCAAAAGTCTACAGACACCCATATCTCATACGAAATTGACGACTAGATGTCACGAGAGGCGACCCCCACCTACATAGTTGTGACGTATTGTGTTTTCAGTAGCAGTTACAGCAGAATTGGTCGATTAAGAGAATGTAGCGAACTCAAACATGGATTAGTCATTGACTGTCTCCTGAGTAACGTATCCATCAGGGACAGTTCAATCCTATTAAAGCTTCCCAGTTCGACTGTTGGTGATGTGGCTGTGAGGTCGAAACGCGAAGGAACCACCGCAACTAAACCACGAGCAGGCGCACCAAGTGTACTGACGAATAGGAGCGGTCGAGCATTGTGGAGGGTGGTCGTAAAAAATCGCATGATATCAGCGGCGGCAATCACTCGTGAGTTCCAAAGTGCTACCATCAGTCTCTACATCACAACAACTGTGAGCAGGGAATTGAAAAGAATGGCGTGCAATGGCCGAGAAGCTCCTCATGAAGCACACGTTTCAGTGGTCCAAGGTTTCTCAGACTGGGTTTTGTGGAACACTACTGCTCCACCAGAAGTCAATAAGTGCCCCGCGAATTACTACTGATAACATGACGGCCTTCTTCCGACATTTTGACAATACTAATTAATTTGTTAAAGTTTTAATATGATTTCTGTGTTATTAGTTACAAGTTAAAATTGAAGTAATCGCTGGATAAAACAAGTTTTACTCATTTTTTTAAAATTGTTAACCTACAAAAGAAGCAAATTGCAAAGAGAGAGTAAATACACAATTCTGAAGACTGCAACACACTTGAATCAGAGGTAGATTGGTTTGGCAAAGTCTACAAGGAACATATTACGACGTAAAGTCAAGCGCCGGCACGCAAGTCGGGAACGATGGAGAAGAGAGGGCTGTGAGAAGTAGTCAGCCAATCGCACACTGACTGACCGCCCTTCCAGGAAGACAACGCAACAGCAGCGGCCCCTACGTGAAGAAGACATGAGCGCAGCGTCCGATTAGTGGCGGCGCACTTCGCTAGCACCTTCAAGATTAGCCACTCGGATAGTAGCGTCATTAGCCACGTCGTTACGGAATCTCTATGTAGCACAGACTTGCATATGTCTGTTCTGAAGAACATTGATTATTTTGTATGTCGCCCTTTGCTTGCGACCCATTTATCGAAGTTAAGTATCGCCTCTTGTCTATTTGTAATGAAACTCATTAATACGAGTTGTTTGATTGCTTGTCTAGCGAACAGAGTAGGCAGGATTCCGAGACACAACAGGACAAATGAGTCGGGAGTGACCATCGTCTCAATAGGTTGTTCTCGAAAATACATAACCGTGGATGGTTGGGCGTTGACTATCGTCATCATGCCAGAAATTGATTCTAAATCCGCATGCCAAAAGACAGAGTCTGCTCTGTCTTGGATGTCCCCTTGAGTCTCTGATCAGCTGTTAAATCTCGGAACGTAACCAAGTTTAGATGAAACGGACCGTTGAAAACGATCTAGTGCTTTCCTTCCCATTTATGCTGCCAGATAATCTCATTATAGTTGATGAGTCCGAGCATAGAATCCTGCATACGTCAGTGTCTCCTGCCAGTCGCTAATCATTCAGCCACCGTATGGTCGGGTAACCCTCAGACTGTCCAGGCACATAAACGTGACCACTGTTTGTTTTCGACGTCAAAGTGCAGTAACCACTCACAGACGGTAGGTGACGTCCTTAGTCGTGGAGGGTACATGAATCGTGTCGGTGGGACGCAGAAAACGGTGCAGTCGTTGTAAAGTAGAGGCGGAGCATTTTATCTGACGGCAAAAGGGAATAATTATTGGCTTTCGGGCGAGGGATGGAAGCATTTCCGAACCGGCTAAGTCTTTTAACTTTTCGCATGATGCCGTTATTAAAGTACACGGTGCATGGCAAAATGATGCTACCAAAACCGGCGCCGAGGCAGCTGTGTGCGTCACGGGTCATGGATTACAGGGGTGAACGACAGCTGTGAAGATGGGTACTGGCAAATAGACGTACAACTGTTTAGGAGCTGACCACCCAGATGAAACAAGAGGCTACCACCAGTATCTGCTCACCGTTCAGCGAATATTGCTCCGTATGGCCCTACGCGGCAGGCATCTCGTTCATGCACACATACTGAGTGCTGTTCATCAGCAACGATGGCTGGAGTTTTCACGCCAATAGCGCAACTGGACGTCCGCTGAGTTGCGACAGGTGGCCTTTTGACATGCCTCACGTTTTATGTTCCATCGGGGCGTGGCGTGTACGGCGTGAAACGTCTGAAAGCAAACACCCTGCAACAGTTATGGTCTGGGGTTGTTTTCGTGGCATTCCCCGGGTGATTGGGAAGATACAATGGATCAAAACGAGTATGTACTAGGGTTGGAACTTTAATAGTGGCAACTATTTATTTACATCTCGTACAAAATAGATACGTGTTTCAAAGTTTTACTGACCTTCAGAGTAGTCATCAGCATTGTGTATAACCCGTTGCCAGTCGTAGGATACTCTTAGCAGTGCCAATTATGTTGACAGTTCGAGCGGCGCGATCTATTGCCCAACGAATTTGTAGCAGTTCTGAAGCGAAACCGTGAAGTGTTTCCTTCAGTTTAGAAATCGAGTTGAACTTACGATGGATTAGGTTAGGGGGGTGCAGGAGGTGGTATAGCACTTAGCAGCCTCATCAGTCAAACAACTGTACGTGCTTGGGCATTGTCCTTCTATCGCTATGCTGTTCATTTTTGGAAGACAGCTTACAACCAGCTTAGAGACAGAAGAGATGACACCGTCATCGCCGTCTCGCAGCTTGTGTAATTTATTAATTGATTCCTCACCAATTTTAACTGTATTTCAAGCATCGCGTAGCAAGACTCGGCTATGGTGTGCGTAAAGAAAATGTAAGTTCGTATCCAGTGGGATAGAAAACAATGAAAATGCCAACATTCTGCTCCTGAGTCTGATGAGTCGGAAGGCTTCGACGTCATAATGATTTCACGGAGCGCTTTTTGAGATCCCTAGATTGAGGAGGCCATTGGCAGCCTGCTGGGTGCTGGAGTCGTCGGCCGTATGAGGCAGAGTTGCAGAAACCAGAGTGTTAAGTGTAATTGCTCATAGCGATCTGTAGTTGCTGTAAAGAAACTTTTACCAGCCAAGATCGCATTCAGTACTATTTATTGTTGATGGCCAGTTTCGACAGTTAAGACTGTCATCTGCTGAATTAAAAAAATCTTGTTTTTATGTGTCCTGTTTCATTATAACTGTATTATACATGCCATTTTGACGTTATACTAGGTATTATGTTGCAAATTTCACACAGGTTTGTGAAAAATAAAAACATGTTTGTCAGAAATAAGAACAATACAGTTAAAAAGCTCCTTGTATAACTAAAGATATCCACACATATAACATTCCACTCATGCTTGTTAGATGCTGAACTGCGTAAGAGTGATTATGTTTTTATGATGATCAGAAGATGACAGTCTTAAGTGTTGAAACTGATCATGAAGAATAAATTGTATTGAATGCGATCTTATATATTAATAGTTTTACCAGAGTGTCGCTGTTTTTTGGTTGGAGATTTAATGATTCGCTGTGATTCGCGAAGAGTTTCTTCCAGGACAGAAAGCGGAAATAGTTGCGAACATCATCCTGCTTCTCGAGTGTGAATTCTGCATTTCTCCCTTTCCGGTTTGTCTAGACCACTGTTGCCCTTAGGAAGAGGCGGCTTACATCAGAGCGTATTCCGGTTGTTGTTGTGGAGATTATGGTCGGAAACAGCTAAGAGCCACTTGGAGGCGGTTTTGCGAACTGCTAGCGGCGTAATTATTCCAGTCCAGTGGCGGCATCTCGGAATCTTCCTGAGACTAGTTAGACAGCTACAGGGCCTTTAATCATTGACTGCAGTAGTGAGAAGTTTTAACCCTCTCGCACCGGTCAAAGCGAGGCTGGCAGCCTTTATTTAGACTGATTTTACAAGTGCACCAGTGCAGAGAATTAATTCGAGTCTGCCAACAAACGTTTCCTGGTAAAAGTGCGGATCAGCACGTCACGCAGTTTCTTTCGCGAGTCACACATTAAGAGAGATTGGATTCTGGCCGAAAAATGGAATATTGTAAGGGAAAACACAAATTTCATGATACATACCGGGCGGTTATAGTTAAAATGCAGCTACTCGCTGATATGTCCAGAGTGGGCTGCAGTTATCGAATGGGAGCCAAACGCGGTAGATATGCCAATGCATTAATGCGCAACACATTTAGCTCGAAAAATACTATTTCCAATTTTGGCCAACAGATTCAAATCTGGCGCTGTGAATGCAAGAATGACGTATGAAAGTGTTCCTTTATGTAATGGATTAGGAATGGTACGTGAGAAAAGTAAAAGTCAGACAAGTGAGAAAGGCATAATGTTGACTTCATTGTTATCTGCTGCCTACTGAGTTTGAGAAGTCGAGACTTCGACGAGACACTGCATCCGCAAAATTACGGGATCAACAGTTGCTCTCAGCACAGTTCCGGTGATATTTGAGCAACGTTTTCCTGTATATTGGCCTTCAGATAAAGCAGCGACCGCCGGCAGGAGTGGCCGGGCGGTTCTAGGCGCTACCGTCTGGAACCGCACGTCCGCTACGGCCGCAGGTTCGAATCCTGCCTAGGGTATGGATGTGTGTGATGTCCTTAGGTTAGTTAGGTTTAAGTAGTTCTAAGTTCTAGGGGACTGATGACCTCAGAAGTTAAGTCCCATAGTGCTCAGAGCCATTCGAACCAAAGCAGCGACCGAACGTGTTCCTGATACACGCGTTCTTTTAGATATCGCCAGAGCACAAAATTACGTCGATTCAGATAGGTGATATTGTACGCCATGCATCTCTAGAGCCTCTGCAAGTAACACTTTCGTAGAAGGTTGGATTAAGCAGAACTTTCATTGGGTGAACGATATGAGGTGTTGCCCCATTTTGCATGAAAACAGTGGTTTCCACTCAGTTGCGCACTTCCAAAGCAGGAATCACATCTGCGCAAGGAGGGCTCAAGAACGTGCAGTCGTCATGGTACACCTGTGTGTATTCTCTTCAAGAAGAACGGAACTAGAGTTACGGTGCTTGTGAATCCACACCACACAGGCGCGAGTTCATAACACAGTTCAACAGTACCTCAAAATCGGCGTTCTGTGTATTCATTGCACCCTGTACTGTAAAATGTGCGTCTTCACTACACAGAACATTGCCTGATCACATGTCAACATCTCCGATTCGTGCCAGAAGCCCAAGAGGAAATTCAGAACGTTGCTACGGATCGTTTGATTTCAGTTGCTGCACCGTCTGTATTTTGTACAGGTAGAAGAGTTAACAGACTGACCATGACCATGAGGTGGACAATGACACTGCACCAGCAGTAGCACCACCCAGTGCACGTGCTGCATGGTCAGTTACAGCAACAGCAACCTCGTCAATAACTTCCACCAGGATGGGACGCCTTCCTCTTCCAGGTGCCACACCAAGCTCGCCCGTGTTTTCTAATTTCATTGTCATTTTCTTTTAACTATTTTACGACATCAGACCTCTCCTCAGACCCTTTGTTCGTGATACTCTTTCAATACTGATCTGTAATTACTGCCGTTCACATAAAACTGTTTCGCTAACAGCGCACGGACTCTCTTCTCGATATCCCTACTGTTCACTCACGTTGTGGCAAGTCTGACTGTATGGATGTCACCCCGTCATATAGACACTGTACAGCGCCACGTTTCCAACTGGTGGTAAAAACTAGCACTAAATTTTTCTAGCGTAGATCGGTTCCGTTTTAACGCACTAGCATAACTACCAAGTTTCGTTGCCATATGATAATTGCAGGGCACATTGGACCTCAGCGAGTAACTGCACTTTAATTATAACCACCTGGTATTACACTTCCGTGTTTATTATCATGAAACTTTTCTTGTTTACCCCATTGTGATTATTGAGGAACGTCAAATCATTAAAGAACATACGTAAAAGCACTTTCTTACCAATATATCACTTTTTTAAAAATTGATGTCAGTGGATGCCAGTAAGTGTGTCGTTCCATCTCAGACATCTAGTGCTGTTACAGGAATATTCAGTGAAAAACCCCCGAGTGTTGGATAGTACGGAATGTTGCAATAGTGCTCTACCCTCAGGTTTGACTATCCTTGCTTTCTTTGAGGAGGTCACAGCACTCACTAAGACCCCAGACTGTAACATCACTACGTTCTCTTGCTTCTGCTCTTGAGCAAGAATTGTCTTCAGCGCTCCACAGACATTCAAGTCATCTCATTGAAAGTGTTCCCAACAGATTTTAAGTCGTTATAAAAGCAGAGGATGGGCACACACCATATTAATGTCCACTAACAGGTGTACGGATACTTTATCAGACATTGTATAAGACAATTCAAAAATGATTGATGTTACTTTCTGGGCTTTTCTGCACTCGGCACCAATAACTAAAGTGTTTTCAGGGAAATAACTGGAATTATGTTATACTCAGTAATACATACGCTGTAAGTTGTCAATATTTTTGTTGACAAATGGTGCTTCATTGGTAAAAAACGCTCATTATGATAACGTTGTATCGTCTCTCATACCTTAAAGCGCAAAATTAGGAGACTCCTGCAGCCGTTGAAAATCACGACCATCAATTACCTTAAGAAATAGCATGTGAAAGGGAGAGAATTTCTGCTGATTGAAAGATGCGAATGGCACTTCTTTATCCAGAATCCCTTTCTAATATGTCAACTGCCACCATGCTGACGCCGGCCGGAGTGGCCAAGCGGCTCTAGGCGCTACAGTCTGGAACCGCGCGACCGCTACGGTCGCAGGTTCGAATCCTGCCTCGGGCATGGCTGTGTGTGATGTCCTTAGGTTAGTTACGTTTAAGTAGTTCTAAGTTCTAGGGGACTGATGGCCTCAGCAGTTAAGTCCCATAGTGCTCAGAGCCATTTGAACCATTTGAACCATGCTGACTGCAAATCACAGCAGCACAACTACCTATGGATATGGTCGTCACTTTTAGTTTCTCTACGTCGCATGCTGTTACAACCTTTCGTTTTGACACGTATTTAACAAATGGCTGCTACTATCTGGAGTGTGTACAACAGTTTATCAACATAAAATTCCGTACAGTGTTCCACTAGAATCAAGATTGAGCTCCTTGTAGCGTTGCAATGCGTTGACACCATTTCTTCGGCGTTCGTCACACTTAAGTAGCATATTTAAGTATCCAACCGCTCCTCCTGATGTACCACTCCTCTGGCGTGGAAAGTGTTTTCACAAATGAGGTTTGATGTGAGCCAACCCGCGTTTGATTTCCGACGCAGCAGAGGCATTCGGACGGCCAAACATCCGGCCGCACCTACAACGAAAATACACACGTCGACGAAAGCTGGTAGCTTAAATACGAAGATACTTTTCGGCTTCTCGCCTTATGTGTGGTCAAAATCCTTACGAACTCCGCATTTCAGGTTACTAGTATTGCTGGATCAATCTTAGTTTGCTGATTACACACGTATGCGTTCTAATAGGCTGATGCCTCACGTAATTTTCTACGTAGACGTTTCATCGCTGCCAAACGTAAAAAAAAGGTTTTATGAAAGTTTTAGGAGAAGTGGGGTTCAGGCATGAGATAAATTTAACAATTAATTTATTAAATATAAAACTCTTCTTGATAACAGATCAGAAATACGATAACGACGAAACAGAACTTAATCTGCAGCCCCGTATAGTTTCTGAAGGCAGGTCTCACACAAAAGTATACAATTAAAATGCCTTGAGTGTAGTAAGCAGATTTAAAATCGAATTTTTGTGCCGGCATACAGAATTGGGCTACAAGTGTAACAATATAAATATCACCGGCCACCGACAAGGTGTACAATAGATACTAGTACTGCAATTAACTGTAAGATACCAAAAAGAACTCTCACACTTAATTAAGCTGATGTACGTATTATATAACTTAATATTGGTGTAGTCCCGGCGGAGGTTCGAGTCCTCCCTCGGGCATGGGTGTGTATGCTTGTCCTTAGAATAATTTAGGCTAAGTAGTGTGTAAGCTTAGGGACTGATGACCTTAGCAGTTAAGTCCCGTAAGATTTCACATACATTTGAACATTTTTGAACAATATTGGTGTATTACTGCGGCCATCATCAACTAGCTTCTATGACAAGCTAGCACCAACACTTAACGAAACTATCTATGCATATATCTTAATAAACTCCAATACAGTAAAACATACAGATCACAGACACAGAGCAAATAACAAGGTGAATTTCTTTGTAAAAGGAAACACACACGTTCACAGCGTAATGCCAACAGGATCACTTAGTTTGTAATACAATCCATCACACTTTCGGCGGTGTAGTTTAGTAGTACTAAATGAATCTCGCTTTCAGAGAACACAATCGCATGTATAGCGTGCCATCAGATAACAACCATTACTTGTCACATAGCAACCACAGGCTTCTGTGCATAAAACTGGTTGCTAAGTAGTACACTTAATGCACCTGTTGTACTCAGCACTGCACATCACACTGAATCACCCAACCATCAGGATGCAACCGTCAGATACTGAAGCACAGGCAAAGCCTCTTTCTCTGTCTCCACTGGAGCGGCCGCCCTACCATCCAGGGAGAGATAAAAACCACTCCACGAAGTTGGAGTGTCCTCACACCGGCCAGGCTTCGTGATAACCGTTAATGACGTCCCATCAACAGTTCCGCAGCGATCCAGCTTGTATAGGCTTCCCGTACTCGGCTGTGCAGCCTCTACTTCATTCCTGGCCGTCCAGCAGCTGACCTTCACTGGCTGTCCTTCCTTCCGAGTCGTGTGCTGGACAACCCAACGCTCCCAAACCGCGGCCCAGCTTCAAGTGCAGCCTGAGCCATCAACTGCGGCCACCGCCTCCAACTTCCCGAGCTGACTGTTGAAAACGCGACGCAGTCAATCTGATCGCAGAACGGGTGCTGCCTTCCAGGAGATTACCACGTCGAAGCGTGTACCACATGGGAAGCAAGGCAGGTGACTGTTCACTCTCGTCTCTCGCCACCAACCTCACTAGCTGTGCTCTCTTAACAAGCGCTGGATCTGGGGCTATAGCAGTGGTAATGCCGCCGACTGGGTGGGGCAGGAAAGTAAATTACAAATTCAAAACGGTAATTTATATTTTCTCTAGATTATGATCTACGAGGGTGAGGCAAATGAAAACCTAGAATTTGTAATAACAAATCGAAATTTCCTGTAAGTTGGTAAGCGTGCTACAAAGAGCGTGCAGAATGGCCTTTAGGTGGTAGCATAGTGCAGATGCACACATACTATCGCAGTATCAGTATAAAGATGGCCGCCCCATCTACATCTACATCTACATCCACATTCCGTAAGCCACCTGACGGTGTGTGCCGGAGGGTACCTTGAGTACCTCTATCGGTTCTCCCTTCTATTCCAGTCTCGTTTTGTTCGTGGAAAGAAGGACTGTCGGTATGCCTCTGTGTGGGCCCTAATCTCTCTGATTTTATCCTCGTGGTCTCTTCGCGAGATATACGTAGGAGGGAGCAATATACTGCTTGACTCCTCGGTGAAGGTATGTTCTCGAAACTTCAACAAAAGCCCGTACCGAGCTACTGAGCGTCTCTCCTGCAGAGTCTTCCACTGGAGTTTATCTATCATCTCCGTAACGCTTTTGCGATTACTAAATGATCCTGTAACGAAGCGCGCTGCTCTCCGTTGGATCGTCTCTATCTCTTCTATCAACCCTATCTAGTACGGATCCCACACTGCTCAGCAGTATTCAAGCAGTTGGCGAACAAGCGTAATGTAACCTACTTCCTTTGTTTTCGGATTGCATTTCCTTAGGATTCTTTCAATGAATCTCAGTCTGGCATCTGCTTTACCGACGATCAACTTTATATGATCATTCCATTTTAAATCATTCCTAATGCGTAGTCCCAGATAATTTATGGAATCAACTGCTTCCAGTTGCTGACCTGCTATATTGTAGCTAAATGATAAGGCATCTATCTTTCTATGTATTCGCAGCACAATACACTTGTCTACATTGAGATTTAATTGCCACTTGCGACTTGCACCAGGGAAGAACAAAAAAATGGCTCTGAGCACTATGGGACTTAACTTCTAAGGTCATCAGTCCCCTAGAACTTAGAACTACTTAAACCTAACTAACCTAAGGACATCACACACATCCATGCCCGAGGCAGGATTCGAACCTGCGACTGTAGCGGCCGCGCGGTTCCAGACTGTAGCGCCTTTAACCGCTTGGCCACCACGGCCGGCAGGGAAGAACAGCGTTCTGTTATTCGGTTTTTGCGTAGTGAAGGTGTGAAACCTATTGAAATTCATCAACGAATGAAGGTTCAGTACGGTGATGCATGTTTGTCACAGCAGCAATTCTACGAATGGAGTAGGAAGTTCGCAAATGGTGTGACTTCAGTGGAAGATGCTCCTCGTCCAGGTGAGGCACAACGAGTTGCGACTGCACAGAACATTGCAACAGTTGAAGCCATATGAAGGAAAACCACCGACTGACACTGAATGATACTGCAGCATGTTTACAGATTAGTCATGGGTCAGCACACCACAATGCGCATGATGTGCTCCAGTTTCACAAAGTGTCTGCAAGATGGGTGCCACGGCAGCTGACTCCTGAAAAAGAACGACGTGTTGATGCTTGTGAAGAACGCTTTGAACGAGAAGGTGTTGGCTTCCTTGCAAGAATCGTTACTGGGGACGAAACCTGGGTTCACCTCCACCAACCGGAAACGAAGAGAGCGAGCAAGGAATGGCGCCATTCCTCATCACCAAAACCAAATAAGTTTCGTACAGAACCATCAGCAGGGAAGGTTATGCTGACTCTCTTTTGGGACGAAAAAGGCGTCATTTTGGAGCATTACACGCCTAGAGGAACCACTGTCACCAGTGCATCATACACAGATCTCCTAAAAAGTCATCTGCGGCCTGCAATCAAGTCAAAGCGACGTGGATTGCTGTCAGCAGGTGTCCTTTTGCAACACGACAATGCAAGTCCCCACACTTCCCGTACAACAGTTGCAACAATCACAGACCTGCATTTTGAGTGTCTCCCTCATCCACCATACTCACCAGACCTTGCCCCAAGTGATTTCCAATGTTTGGACCACTCAAAGACGCAATGGGAGGAAAGAAGTTCCGTTCTGATGAAGAGGTACGCCACGCGGTGCATGAGTGGTTGCGCGGACTAACCAAAATAATTTTTTTCTAAAGGAATTTATGCACTTTGTAAGCGCTGGAGGACTTGCATTGAGCGTGGGGGAGATTATGTAGAAAAGTGATACAGCTTTGTACCACTTATGCACAATAAATAATATTTAAAAAAAGCAATTAATGTTGTCATTTCACTCA
The DNA here is from genome assembly GCF_023898315.1 of Schistocerca nitens. NCBI lineage: Eukaryota > Metazoa > Arthropoda > Insecta > Orthoptera > Acrididae > Schistocerca > Schistocerca nitens. The sequence goes on along the minus strand of NC_064615.1, from coordinate 556,137,517 downwards.
TCCTCGTGGCTGCATAACGTAAGTGAAGACTGTAAATTATTGACTGCACTGTTTGACATAAACCAAGGACATAAAAAAAACGTTGCACTACGAAGGAATTATTAGGATGGGACGTAAATCGGTAGATGCGACGTATATCTACAGACAAACAAATGATCACAGTTTCAGGGAAAAGGGGGCTGATTTATTCAAGAAATAGAGCTTTGAGCAAATCAAAACGCATTGATCTGCCTCTGGTCCTCATGCAAGCAGTTATTCGGCTTGGCGTTGATTGACAGGGTTACTGGATGTCCTCCTAAGGGATATAGTGCCAAATTATGTTCAGTTGGCGCGTTATATCGTCAGAATCCCGCGTTAGTTGGGGGGCCGTACCCATAATGGTCTAAACATTTTTGACTGGGAGAGATCCGGTAACCTCGTTGGCCAAGATAGGTCTAGCAAACATGAGGTCAAGCAGAATGAACTCTCGTCGTGTGCCGATGGGGATTATCTTGCCAGGATGACGTGCTATGATTGGCAACATAACGGGACGTAGAATATCGTCCATGTACCGCTGTGCCTTGTCGGTACTGCAGATGACAACCAAACCGGTTCTGCTACAAAATGAAATGCCGTCCGAGACCATCACGCCTGGATGTCGGGCCTTATGACGGGCGACACTCAGGTAGATATCCCACAGCTGTCCGCGTCGCCTCCGAAGACGGCCTGGAATATCAGTGACTGGAGCAGAACTGTCTTTAATGATGAGTCCTGCTTCGAACTCAGTCCCAGTAAAAAGCGAAGACGTCTGGAGACGCTCCGGACAGCAGTGGGAAACCGAACAGTCTCTCGCTCGCCATATGGCCCGACCACCAGGAGCGATGGTTTTGGGTGCCACGTTAGTTCATAGCAGGACCCCTTTGGTGTCTTCCGCGGCGTCCTTACAATATGTCCGCAGCTCGTGGTCGTGTGGTAGCGTTCTCGCTTCCCACGCCCGGGTTCCCGGGTTCGATTCCCGGCGGGGTCAGGGATTTTCTCTGCCTCGTGATGACTGGGTGTTGTGTGCCGTCCTTAGGTTAGTTAGGTTTAAGTAGTTCTGAGTTCTAGGGGACTGATGACCATAGATGATAAGTCCCATAGTGCTTAGAGCCATTTGAACCTTACAGTACAGCAGCACGTCAACGATATTCTATGCCCCGTCTGTTGCCCTTCGCGGCAAGCTATCCTGGGCTTACATTTCAGCAAGATAATACCCGCCCGCACAGGATGAGAGTTCTACTGCTTATCTTCGTGCTTACCAAATCTTATCTTGCCAATAACGTCAGCGAACCTCTCCCCAACTGAGAACGTTTTTAGCAGATTAGATTTTGACGATCTAAGGCGCCAATTGGACAGAATTTGACACGATATCCCTTAGGTGGACATCCAACAACTATGTCGATGAATGCCAAGCTCACTAACTGCCTGCTTAAGTTCCAGAGGTGGACGAACTCGTTATTGACTTGCTCAGGTTGCGAAGCTCTTTCTCTTGAATAAACCATCCAATTTTTTGGAAATTGTAATCATTTGTTTTTCTGCACATAAACATCACATCTACTGGTTTCCGTGCCATTGGGATAATTACTTCGTGGTGTATCGCATTTTTATTTATTTATTTATTGTCTTAGAGTGCATTTACTAGACAGTCAATGTGTATAAGGGACCGCTCGGATATTTAACATCCATATTCCAGTATATACCACAAGTACCATCTTTTTCAGCAGTCTTAGACGTTGTCATTACAAAACAGAAACAGTGTCTCCGAAAGAGACCTGCCTTACTCAACCACAAACTCGTTTGGAGTATTTTGCTGTGGGACTGAGAAGTGTATAATACACCTGTCAGGAGGAAGTTCTTGGTTTAAACACTTCATGATCTGCTTTATTTTTCTAGGTGTGACTGCACTGGATGTTTCAAATGAAGCGTGCACAAGTTTTACGTAATTATTTGTTTCCATCTCGTATTCGAAGTGTACGTCATACAGGGAGCTGGTATGTTTCGTCATACTGACGATATTATTAATGTCGATCAACAGGTTCATAATGCAGCACATAAAGTTACCCAGTGTTCAAATGGTTCAAATGGCTCTGAGCACTATGGGACTTAACTTCTGAGGTCATCAGTCCCCTATAACTTAGAACTACTTAAACCTAACTAACCTAAGGATATCACACACAACCATGCCCGAGGCAGGATTCGAAACTGCGACCGTAGCGGTCGCGTGGTTCCGGAGTATTTTGCTGTGGGACTGAGAAGTGTATAATACACCTGTCAGGAGGAAGTTCTTGGTTTAAACACTTCATGATCTGCTTTATTTTTCTAGGTGTGACTGCACTGGATGTTTCAAATGAAGCGTGCACAAGTTTTACGTAATTATTTGTTTCCATCTCGTATTCGAAGTGTACGTCATACAGGGAGCTGGTATGTTTCGTCATACTGACGATATTATTAATGTCGATCAACAGGTTCATAATGCAGCACATAAAGTTACCCAGTGTTCAAATGGTTCAAATGGCTCTGAGCACTATGGGACTTAACTTCTGAGGTCATCAGTCCCCTATAACTTAGAACTACTTAAACCTAACTAACCTAAGGATATCACACACAACCATGCCCGAGGCAGGATTCGAAACTGCGACCGTAGCGGTCGCGTGGTTCCGGACTGAAGCGCCTAGAACCGCTCGGCCACTCCGGCCGGCTTACCCAGTGTGACCATACGAAAAGTACCATGTTGATCCAGTGCAACCAAGACTAATCTCCCATTCATGTCGCAAGCAAGGTATATTCTTTTGAGGAGACTAACATGCAGCTCTTCGATTGGTCAGCAAAATCTTTTGACTTAAACCCAACAGAATTTTTATGGGTGGAAACGAAGCAGATCCTGAGACAGAGCTGACCACGAGGATTCCCAGGGACAGCAAGTGCCCATTGTGATTGTGTGCTCCGTGCTTAACAGAAGTTCTCAACGAATGCCGCATTGGCTACACGGTGTGGTGGGACTTGTTTGAAATCCTAACCGGCTTTTCAAACCAGCTCAGTTAGATCTCTTCAGGAGCCCACGCGTGAACTTAATTTTTTGCGCGTAAACTACATTGCACAGCAAAATTGAAGGATCAGTTTTATGAAACACTTTGTGACGCCTGAGTTTGAAATTTGGCTCAAATATGCGTATAACATTGTTTTGCCATGGTGCAAAAGCGTGGCGCCCTGCGAGGGCACCCTCGGGCTCGAAGATGCTACAAAGAGCAAGATGTCGATCCTTGCGAAAAAGTTCATGTGACGTGTTAGGAGGGTTAATGATTTGACATTGACACCAAATTTCACCAAAATTCTGCCCAACACCATTGTGGACGTGCGACACGATCGGAAGATCGTCACATGCCCTCTTACGACCATTTAGCCACTTCTTTTGCCGCATCTGTGATGGATGAAAGTCAGAACCGTCATGCCCAACGTGGAAATCAAGCGTCTTTCTTATGAGTGGCCGAGGAGAGCATTCCAGACATACCACGGCTGAGAATCGGCTCGAAAAGGCTACCGGGAGTAGCATAAAGGGCGTCAATGAAACTACCCCTTTCCCTGGGGCGTTGATTCCCGCACATTTGATGGTAGACAACGACAGTTCGCAGTGCGATAAGCCACACTAAGACGTTCTTCACAATTTTTGACACTGCTAGCACCCTCGGCCGTTTCAGCCCTTCTATAAGGACAATATGTGTCCGCATCTCTGTCGAATATGATCGCACCCACTTGGAGTGTAGCGTGACAGCAACTTCCGCTCTTGTGTACAGGTTGGAACCACTAGGAACCGTTCAAAACCAATCGTCGATATTGAACGTGATCTGAACCAGAGGATGCTTATTCTTCTTCATCCTTCCTATTTCGTGTCCTCGTGTGGCGTGATCAGAGGAGGATGTGGCACTGACACATGCACGAAGAAAATGGTAAAGGGTCCTCTAAGACACCCATTTCGGTAAAACCCTTGGTAGCACCTGCCCTCCTTTACTCAGATTTTTAAAAATGTACCTGTACGAACAGAACCTGTGACTACGTCCTAGGTGCTTGCAGACCAGCAACCTCTTGCACAATCAGCGATTTTGGTTGGTATACTATCAGACGCAAGAGCAGCATTGTAGGGGAAAACAGCTGCAGTGTGGCCTGACTCGTTATCGATCATTTCTAAACTTCACATTAAAGATGGGCTGGTGCCACCGAGGGTTTTGCGTGACTGTAGGGGAGGGGGGTAGGAGGAGGGTCTCTTCAGAGGGACTCTTTGCCGTTCTATGCACACATGTCTCAATCTCAATGTCACAACTCCCCCCTCCCCTCTTCCCCTGATGATGACGCCGCAGCAGGACACAGAATAGGAGTTCCGAAAAGGTGTAAGCAGCTTTTGCTGCTTTGGATCACTTTCAAATTTAGTCGAACGGTTTTAAACGGTCCCTAATGCTTCCAACCTGCACACAAGAGCAAAAATTGCTGTTACACTGCGCTCTAAACGATTTGCGATCACGCTAGATGGGGACAGAATCCCATAAAACCCTTAGACGAGGGTTAAAAGGCCCGAGGGCGTCAGCAGTATTAGAATTATGCAGAACATCTTCGTACTGCTCATCGCACTGCGAACTGCCGTTTCCGACCGCGAAACATATGGGGATCAACGCCTCAGCGAATAGGGTGCTTTCATTGTCGCCCTTTACGCCACCCCCTGCGATCTATTCGTGCCGATTCTCAGCTGCAGTACGTGTGGGATGTTCTCCTTGGCCACTATTCAGACAGCCGCTTTATATCAACGCTGGACATCGTGGTTCTGACTTCTATTCACCACAAAGGTTTCAAGAGAAGTGGTGAAAATTGGTAAGAGGGCGTGAGACGATCTTCCGATCGTGTAGCACGTCCACGGTGACAACAGGCAGAATTGTGGTGAAATTTGGTGTCAACGTCACTACGTTAAGCCACCTAACAAGTCACATGAACTATCGAGTTGTGCGACTCTTTTTTATCGTAAGTGTCGACACTTTGCAGTTTGAAGCATCGTCGAACCCGAGGTTGATGTCGCAGGGCGCTAAGCCTTTGCAGCATAACAGAGGAACGTTGTACGCACCTTTAACCCAAATTTCAACTATTGGAAAATACGAGGTTTCGAAAAAAGTGATCTGTTAATTCTGTCGCGCATTGTATTTAAGGTGCGACCGTGATGGTCTAGCTGTCCTGGAGGTCCTGGTTTCAATCCCGGATAGGAGCGCGGATTTTTTCAGTCTCTTCAGAACGGCCCCATGTCTGTTCAGCCTGTTATCAAACTAAGTTCCGAGGATCTTCTCCGAGGATAAAAGGCGGCTGTGGCGAGAGATGTGCCAGCCTCCCCCCCCTCCTAGTGCTACGGCGAACGAAGGGCTGCACTCTACCTGCAGTCAAGCCAGAAACCTGTCCACGGACTGAGCGCCGAAAACATTACTTCTCCCTCCCTCTCGCTCTCTCTCTCTCTCTCTCTCTCTATTATTTAAGACCGATATGCACTCTAATTCGCACAACAAAAATGGCTCTGAGCACCATGCGACTTAACTTCTGAGGTCATCAGTCGCCTAGAACTTAGAACTACTTAAACCTAACTAACCTAAGGACATCACACACATCCATGCCCGAGGCAGGATTCGAACCTGCGACCGTAGCAGTCGCGCGGTTCCGGACTGAGCGCCTAGAACCGCTAGACCACCGCGGCCGGCCACCAGGGAACATTCTCTAAGAATTCCGTAAACAGTTTCTGCCAGAAACGTTTGAGGGGCGTTCGGTAATGATGTACAGGAGTGTTGTTTTACAAATGCCGCTCAAACTAGGAGCACGTCCTCTCGTAGATCGATGAACTGATTCTATTACACCACGCAGATGCTAGCTGGCGGTTGTGAACAGTGTGTATAGCGAGAGGAGAGCGCGTTTTGTTGTTAATTAGTGAAAGCTATGGACAAGATTAAAGGTGACTATCATAGACAAAGATGAAACGCATGGTTTTTGTGGAAGGATTAAGACGAAACAACAGACAAAGGCTATTCATAAACGTTAAACCGCTGTGTGTGATCAAGAAACTCCTGTTTATGGGACAGATCTTAGCTAGCAGTAGCGGAATGATGAGCAAAGTTGACATAACTGCGGTTCATCGTTGAGCCACACCCATCAGATTCACCAGATATCTCTCCATCTAGTTGTGCTTTATTCGATAACGTGAAGGACGCGATGTGGGGTGAAACGTTTGGCAACAGTGAAGAACTGCAGGCAGCTGTTCATGTTCACGAGTGGGACGTAGTACTCACAAACAGTTGTTCCGTGACGCAATTATGAAGTTTCCTTACTCGGAATATTTCCAGAAGATCGCAAGTAAATGTAATTAATTTTTTTTATGAACATGTAAACTACGGACACAAAGTGCTGCTGTTTCTGATGCAGAACAAAAGAAAATAACCGTTCTCCCGAAATACTTCTTTGCTGTGTGGAAGAAAAGTTCCTCACAAAGCATTGTTCTTCAACGAAATAAAAATTGATTTCTTGAGAGCATAGGCTTTGTTCTCTTGACCAACGAAGAATCTACATTCAAAACGAAGTACGTATTCGAAGTTCTATCTCACGAGTGGTACGACTTGTCCACGGCGCAGAACACCAAGACTCGAAGCACAGGTCGTGAGAACGCAGCCGTCCGTGTGGCGAAGGCGAAGGTCGATCCGAGACGGTGTCCAAACGGCGCTAGTACATAAGTTGCCGGCTGGCGAAGGAGGAGCTGGCTCTAGCCGACTCCACGCTGGCCGAAATACTCGGGAGACTGAAGGCTACTATTTTCGTACTGGCTATGGAAGTTTCGGCGGATGCAGCAAGACATGTATGTCTGGAGCCAGCCCCGTTGCTCTCTTCTGCGCCTTGTGGCTGGTTACCGGAAGGCGCTCTTGGCGGAAACCAGCCTTAACGTAGGGGTTGATCTGACGGCAACCCGCTAAGTGTAGATGCGTTACGGGCTGGCGCTCCGAAGGTGAAGGCGAGATACACGACAGAATATATTGAGAGATACCGTTTACACTGACTCACGATCATTAACAAATAAGGCGCAAAAAGCTACTATTGTTAATAATTTCAAACACCCCTTGTATGAACCATGCTTCGTTAAAGCGGATGTGGACAGTAATTATACTAACGAAGTAATCACCAGTGATACTCCACAAACTGTTAACTAGCAATCTATGTGGAAAGCCTTGGTCCACGAAACTGTTAGGTTCTTTATCTATACTAATATGGGAGCTGTGACTATTGACTTCGGCGCAGGTGCCGCTGGTTTAATTTTTCGTAAAGTACGAGTTTCTGGAATAAATTTGTCATTTGCCTTACGGCTGGTTTTGACTGTATAGCCCTCCATGCTTCTCTGTCTTCTGCATTCCTCTTCATTCCTTGGTACCCTCCTTGTGGCTTGCTGACATCAACTAGCATCTGGAACCTTATTCTGCCATTCCCTCTCTTTCCCGGAACTAAACCTTCAATTGCCTCTACTAGAAGGCACTCTCTTCAGAATCTGTTCTGACGTATCCAGTTTAGTTTCCTGTTCTTCACCGTCAGCAGCATCCTCCGTTCTTCTCCAACTCTCCTCAGCACTTTTTCATTCCTGACTTTATCAGTCCAGCTGATCTTCTCCATTCTACGTCATATCCATATTCACAAGCTTCAATTCTCTTCTCATCCTGCTTTCTCAAAGTCCACGTTTCCCCTCCATACAAGGCCACGCTCCATATTAAGCGCTTAACCAGTCGCTTCCTTAATTCCTTGTATAAACAACTACTTAGGCGTCTTCTCTGGTTTTAAGATGCCTCTTTCGCCAGAGCCATTCTCACTTTGATATCTTGTTGGCAATCCATGTCTTCTTTACTCCAACTTCCCAAATACTTTAATACTCTTACCTGTTCTATGATTTCTGACCCCAACTTATATTTCACTTTTCTTTTCTTTAGGCCAGTGACCATGCGTTTGGTTTTCTTTTTATTAATTTTCATGCCATATGCTGCACAGGCTTCATTCACGTAATTTAGCATTTGAGTCAGTGTCTCTTGATTTTCTGCTAGGATTGCCATGTCAGCTGCAAATCTTATACGTTCAATTTTCCGCCCACCTATCCTGACGCCTCTTGTCCCACCCAAACAGCTTTGCAGTACTTCCTCCAGATAGATGTTAAATAGGATGGGCAAGAGACAACAGCCCTGCCTAACACCTCTCCCAATCTTGCTGTCTTCCGAGATCCCATTCCCTATTCGTACCCGAGCTTTCTGATTCAGGTACACATTTGCTATCAATCTTCTCTCCTTCCACTTTACTCCCTTCTTTTTCAAGATATCTAACAGTTTAACAGACTGCACCCTACCAAAGGCCTTTTCGAGGTCTATGAAGACAGCATACACCACTTTGCCCTTTCCTATGCATCTTTCGCCGATGGTTCTTAAAAGTCCAATAGCATCTCGGGTCCCCTTTTCCCTCGTTGTTGTTGTTGTGGTCTTCAGTCCTGAGACTGGTGTGATGCAGCTCTCCATGCTACTCTATCCTGTGCAAGCTTCTTCATCTCCCAATACGTACTGCAGCCTACATCCTTCTGAATCTGTTTAGTGTATTCATCTCTTGGTCTCCCTCTACGATTTTTACCCTCCACGCTGCCCTCCAATATTAAATTGGTCATCCCTTGATGCCTCAGAACATGTCCTACCAACCGATCCCTTCTTCTTGTCAAGTTGTGCCACAAACTCCTCTTCTCCCCAATCCTATTCAATACTTCCTCATTAGTTACGTGATCTACCCATCTAATCTTCAGCATTCTTCTGTAGCAACACATTTCAAAGGGTTCTATTCTCTTCTTGTCTAAAGTATTTATCGTCCATGTTTCACTTCCATACATGGCTACACTCCATTCAAATACTTTCAGAAACGACTTCCTGACATTTAAATCTATACTCGATGTTAACAAATTTCTCTTCTTCAGAAACGCTTTCCTTGCTATTGCCAGTCTACATTTTATATCCTCTCTACTTCGACCATCATCAGTTACTTTGCTACCCAAATAGCAAAACTCATTTACTACTTTGAGTGTCTCATTTCCTAATCTAATTCCCTCAGCATCGCCCGACTTAATTCGACTACATTCCATTATCCTCGTTTTGCTTTTGTTGATGTTGATCTTATATCCTCCCTTCAAGACACTGTTCATTCCGTTCAACTGCTCTTCCAAGTCCTTTGCTGTCTCTGACACAATTACAATGTCATCGGCGAACCTTAAAGTTTTTATTTCTTCTCCATGGATTTTAATACCTACTCTGATTTTTTCTTTTTTTTTCCTTCACTGCTTGCTCAATATACAGATTGAATAGCATCGGGGAGAGGCTACAACTGATGCACCTTTTCCCTCATGAAACCATATTGTTCTTCACCAAGTGTTCCACATAGCCACTATAGGGAATTTGTCACTAGTAGTGCAATTATTCATTCACAAAATTCTTAATGCCTAACATTGTCCGCTGCAGAAAGGTGCTGGGTACCATCCTAGGTCATTTAGTGTCCATCACATGCGTTTTTTATTTTTTTATTTTTTGTTAAAGAAATCATATGCCAACTACTCGTTGCGCTGCCCTCAGTTTCTCGTCTAATGTTTTCCAGTTCATTAGAAACTGTGTTTCTTCTGTCATTCCTACACAGGAATATTAGGAAGAGGAATATGTTAACGCAGTGTGTCGAAGTCACACGACGCTAATACATGAGAGCGTCATAAGATTTCTTGCACAAAACCCTCAAATGACACCTGCTGCTAACTTCGATGATGACATACTCAGTATGTGCAAATAGTCCTACTGCGCAAAACATGCGAAAATTTTTTGTTTAAAAATCTACATCTTGGAAACAGTCAGTAAGATAACTTACATGCAAGCCTGTTTCTTACGGAATGGTGCACAGAGTCGCCTCTTGTCATATTTGTGTTTTCTGCAGAAAAATCTTGCATGACAATATTTTTTTGAATCAGGATAAGCGATTCATGGACCTGTTTTAGACAGTCACAATGTGAGATCTCTGTAACATACCAGCTGTTTGCATAATACCGAAAGGTAAACTGCGTCATCACGCTTTTGTTAGCGTGAAGATGTTGTAGAGTTCTTGAATTATGTCAGGACACAACGTAAACAAAGAGTGTGATCGTTTGCGCCGCTCGTGTGTAGCGTTCTATCAGCCACGAAAGAATGATTGCTTGAATATTCACACACTACCGCCACACGATTGACGAACCTCTTGGTATATACCGGGTGATTCAGAAATGGCTCTGAGCACTATGCGACTTAACTTCTGAGGTCATCAGTCGCCTAGAACTTAGAACCTAAGGACATCACACACATCCATGCCCGAGGCAGGATTCGAACCTACGCGCGTAGCGGTCGCTCGGCTCCAGACTGTAGCGCCTAGAACCGCACGGCCACTCCTGCCGGCCCGGGTGATTCCGTGATGATGTTACATGCTTCAAGGGTGATGGAAAAGGGTATATGTATCATTTTGAGGTAAAAGGCCCCGGTCCGAAAACGACCGATTCGGAAGTTATAAGCGAAAATCGTTCTGGTATCTCTGACAGTGGAATTCTTCTACTGCAAGCTTTTTGTTTTCCATATTTTGCGAGGAGCCACTATGGACCAAAATAAAAGAAAAATATTCAGTGAGCATGGGCCCTAAAGTATTTTCTTAAGATCTATGAGCACTTGTTCTTATTTTCTCCTGAAAACACATCTCTTCTACTGAACAGTTCTCATAGCTCTTAAGGTACGCGTTTTAGAGCCCATGCTTAGCAGGCAGTTTTTCCACAGAATCACGCTATGTAACGAACCTTACTTATTACTTTGTACCAGATACCCAAAGTCTGACTCAGTAAACACATTTTAAATCGCACCTCAGATACCTCCATATTTTATTTTTCTGCGAATCTTTATAGTTGTCATAAGGCATCTTAATAAAAGTATACAATTAATTCTTTAAAGATGACATCTGCAAATTAAAATTGAAACTTGCTTATAGATAGTGCTCCCCTTTATGGAGGTCTTTTATTTGTAGCTTGCTGGATAAACAAGCTTTGTTTTGTAGTTACGTTGTAACTGTTTCTATACACTTAATAACCTTTCATGCGGAAACGTTGGTGTGGTACTTTAATGATGTGTAAGATTGCTTGGTTGAAGAGACTACGGTAAACACTCATTTGAGGTGTAGCTTGTGTAATTTACTTAGTAACTGGGTTAATTCGATTCTTACACCCAGAGAAGGATACAGCTCAAGTTGATACAAATCCCAATATTTTAAGAAGCTGTGTCACAATGATCGAGATAGGATGTTTCTATACAGCTGATGCACCTCCAAGATATTGGCTTCAGATGGCATACCCACTGAGCACAAAAATTATTGCTTTGTGGAATGCATATTCAGGCGATTCTGTAACAAATAAAGTGCTGCTCTTTTTCGTTTTAGTGTTTTTGTCGAGATTACTTCTCAGTAATACTTTTTACTTACATTCTAACTAGTAACTGGGTAAGTGAAACACTCTTTCACGTGGAACGTTACATGTGTTTCTTTTGAAATGGGAAAATGCAAAACTACTGAATGATCCGTAACTAGAAACTCTGATCTACACATTGTTATTGAGAACCATGTGAATAGACCAGACTAGTTACACTGCAGCTCTCCACTGCAGCACTAATTTTGAAGAGAGTACTTTATTGCATACCGATGTTATTGGAGCTTATTGCTACCAGGGAAGAAGAGTGTTGTAAGTTAGAAGACCATTCAGACTTTCGCCTCTAGCCAGTCCTGCGACAGAAGTGTAATATATTTTCTTATTCCGTTTTGAAATGATAGCATTCAGTTTATGTGTGCTCCAGTCTTTTTCTAAAATCACAGAAGTTCCCCCAGAAAAATGTTGTTTTCCCAAATGGAAAAAAAACGGTTTCAATGTACTACATGGTCATGAACGGAGGTACAAATATTCTATTCAATTTAAAAACTGTTCCAACATAGAAAATCTTATTAGTACTGCATTTAATAGTCTATATGTTACATTATTACTCTACTACAAACCAATAATCAGTAAACAAAATTTAATCAAGAAGAAGCGTTATAAAAAGCCAGTTGCAAGTGAAAATCATTAGGAAATAGAAGCGTGCAGTGACAAGGTTTCGAATTCGAAGAGTTCGCCCACACATGGAACACCCGCCCCTTCAGCACGACAATGCCATACCAAATGCGAGCGCTGTGACATCTGCAACAATCCGACTGTCATCGATCACCCTCCACACAGCCCCAGCTTGGCCCCATCTGATTTTCATCTGCTTCCAAAACCTAAAGAACGCCTTCGAGGACTTCACTTTGATAGTGGTGAAGCAGTGCGAGCAGAGATGAGGTTGTAGCTCTGTCAACAAATCCATTCTACAGTGACAGTATCAACAAACTGGTCCCTTGTTGGCAAAAGTGTTTCTGTGCCAGGGAAACTGCGTTGAGAAATAAATACCGTATACATGAAAAAGAGAGAGGTAGAATATTAATAAAGTTTCTTTTATCGAAACAGCTTTTATATTTTTCAAATGAAAAGTTCGGAGGCCTTATTATTCAGTACGCCATCGTACTTGCGCTACTTACTCACATGAAAAATCAATGGGTGTCACACACGGGAAATAAGAGTCTCAAACCGAATACGCAGTCTGGCATATGTGTGATTGTGGTGAGTAAATTTGCATGACGTTATTTTGTTATGCTGGAATGAAGAGGCAGCATTAAACTCTGTGTCGGCATATAGCTCACTCCTCTCAGCGGGAAATGAAGGAGTCGCAGATCTTAGCATTTCAGCCGGCCGGTGTGGCCAAGCGGTTCTAGGTGCTTCAGTCTGGAACCGCGCGACCGCTACGGTCGCAGGTTCGAATCCTGCCTCAGGCATGGATGTGTGTGATCTCCTTAGGTTAGTTAGGTTTAAGTCGTTCTAAGTTCTAGGGGACTGATGACCTCAGCTGTTAAGTCCCATAGTGCTCAGAGCCATTTGTAGCCATTTAGAATTTCAGTCCTAACGAACACTATTCTTACTGTAGCTGAGTGATTCTTTTAACGAATTTAAAAGCAATATTTTGTCTGCAGATTTTAAAAATAACCATAAATATTTGGTAGTACGTCTATGAACGGTACAAGCAATTCAATACCTTCTCTTGCTGACAGTACGGGTAATGTAACTGATGATGATAAACAGAAGGCCGAAATTCTAGCTTTCAAAAACTCGTTTACGGTAAAGGACTCCAGCACCATTCCCCCCTTTCCGTTATCGAACTAACGCAAGGATGGCTGACATAGTGTTTAGTGTATCTGGGGTTGTGAAACAGTTACGATCCCTAGACGCCAGGAAGGCACCTGGCCCAGACGGTATCCCCGTAAGATTATATGTTGACTATGATAGAAATGTAGCCCCATTCTTATCCATCATCTATCAGAGATCTTTGGAACAGCGGAAAGATCCACGGGACTGGAAGAAGGCCCAGGTAATAGCAATCTGAAAAAGGGGTAGAAAATCGGTTGCACATAATTACCGGCCAATTTCACTGACATCGATTTGTTGTAGAATCATGGAACATATTTTGTGTTCTAGACTCTGAGAAGCTCATCTGCAGGAACCAGCACGGTTTTAGGAAACAGTGGTCATGCTAGACACAGCTGGGCCTCTTTGTGCGTGATATACAACCGGCTCTAGATACCGGCTCCCGCGTTGATGCCGCATTCTCGACTTTCGAAAGGCGTTCGACTCAGTTCGGCACTGTCGCTTGCTCCAAAAAGTGCGCGCTTACGGTCTATCCGACGACATATGCGGTTGGATAGAAAGTTGTCGAACAGACAGGGAGCAGTATGTCGTCATGAACGGGGAGACTTCATCAGAAACAAGCGTGACATCAGATGTGCCCCAGGGCAGCGTAATAGGTCCGCCGCTTTTTACGATTTACATAAACGATGTGGTTGATGGTATTGACAGCGGCATTAGACTGCTTGCCGGTGATGCTGTAATCTACAGGAAAGTAGTATCACACGAAAGTTGTGAACAAATCAATGAGGATTTGCAGAAAATAAATGCGTGGTGTAATGACTGGCAGTTATCTCTCAATATTAGTAAGTGTAACCTACTACGTATAACAAGGAGAAAATCCCCATTAATGTACGAGTACAAAATAAGTGACCAGTCTTTGGAAGCGGTAACATGCGTCAAGTATCTGGGTTTGACTATTCGAAATGATCTCAAATGGAATGATCAGATTACACAAGTAACGGGTAAGGCAAACTCCAGATTGCGGTTTATTGGTAGAATCCTGAAGCGATGCAGTCCTCCGACAAAGGAAATAGTTTACAATACGTTAGTTCGTCCAGTCTTAGAGTACTGTTCGTCTGTACGGGACCCTTACCAGTTGGGTCTCATTCAAGAGATTGAGAAGGTCCAAAGAAGAGCGGCAAGATTCGTGACTGGTACATTTAGCCATCGAGAGAGCGTTACAAATCTCATAGAAAGTTTGAAGTGGGACACACTTTCAGATAAATGGATCGCTAAGCGGAAGGGGCTGCTCACTAAATTCCGAAATCCGATCTTCACCGAGGATGTAGAGCATATATTATTAGCACCAACTTTCAAATCGAGCAATGATCACCATTCAAAGATAAGGGAAATTAGAGCTCGTACTGAGGTGTTCCGACAGTCATTTATCCCTCGCGAGTGGAACAGAGGGGGGGGGGGGGATTTTAACTATGGCGCGAACTGTGCCCTGCGCCCTGCGCCACACACCTCTTGGTGGCAAGCGGAGTATATATGTAGATGTAGAAACTAACGACATGTTTGGAACTCGACGCAGCACATTGGTGTGAGGCCAGGTGATCGGCAGCTGCAAGTCAATCTGTCTCCTCCCCTTACCAGCAGAAAACTGGTGAGTAAAATTAATTACGTTACCAGGAGGAGCAGTTGCACGCCGATTTTCCGTGTCCAATTTCTATCACATTATGTAATACTTCCGTTCGGTGTGGTGCGTATAGTCTCAAAATCTCGTATTGTTTTCTGCCGCTATCCCACCAATGTCAGTCGTTGCACTGGTTACTTCAGATGGCTGCCAGCAACAAACCTAAAGTCATTTTTCCCTAAGACATTCGAAAAAATTGTCATAATATATTTATTTACTAACACTGTAGCGTTCTAACAAAACTTACTACTCTTTCATGTAAGTTTTCTCTGCATATCAGACTTCTCTCACACGTACTATCCTTTCGGATTCTTATACAGGGTGAGTGGCGTAAGACGTAACACCCCCATTATTCCGGGGGCAATTGCACGTATCGACAAGCGGTGTTCGGCGAATCATAGCCGACTATGGGGCCCATACTTTGGTACATGCACAATAATCACAACGTTTATATTGACTGGGATAATGAGGCAAGTGTATGTTTTTTAAATGGGACGCTGTACTTTTTTTACCATCATTCGAGCGCTCTGGAAAGACACGTATAGTGATGTAACGCATGTTGCCATTGTGATTCAAACTTCGCTTAAAAGACGCTGGGAAATATTGTACGATTGAAGGTAGAGGCGGTCGGAAGCGGCTGCAGACTGTAAACACACCTCGCGCGACCCGCGGGCCGAGTTGCCGTGCTCTATGCAGCATGCACGGACTACGCTACGTAGGTAAATCCTCATCCCCCCTCTTTTAAGCAAAGTTTGAATCACAATAGCAACATGCGTTACATCCCTATACGCATCTTTTCCAGAGCGTTCGAATGATGGTAAAAAATGTACAGCGTCCCATTTAAAAACATATACTTGCCTCATTATCTCGGACAATATAAACCAATATAAACGTTGTGATTATTGTGCATGTACCAACGTATGTGCTCCATAGTCCGCTATGATTCGCCGGAAACCGCATGCCGATACGTGCAATCGCCCCCGGAATAAAGGGGGTGTTACGTCTTACGCGACTCACCCTATATATTGCCTTATTTTGTATTGGTTAGAAAATGATAGCAATGTTGCTATAGTTCTGATTACGGAAGAATAGAGGAGCAGGAACACATCTAGTAGTACTCTCACAACTATATACTGACGAAAAAAAAGAAATAAATAAAATAATTGTGTTTGCATAAGGCTGATTTCCAAAACCACCCAGTTTTTAAATCGCAAACATGGAAGAAAGAAAATAGGAGCTTCAGACCTTAGTAACATGAGTATGTACTGACGTATTATACGATGAGGCGAGAGGAGCATTTTTAGCAACAAACAAACACGCAAATTATAAAGGAAGATGTACCTCGTGAAAGGTTAATTAAATCAGCGAGGACGCATCCAACAGGAAGTCGGGACAGCATGCAGAACCCCGAGGCAGAAGGAACAGTTTTCCATGAGTAAATACAAGAGACGGAAGAAGAGCGCCGCAGCCAGCGACTGCAGGGCGCCCGCAAGTAAACACTGCGCAGGGGTCGCACTGAACCAGCGGGAGGCACCGCTGCGGACTCCCACGGGGACGCGGCAACGGGTGGATCTCTGCAGCTACTCCGTGGGGCGCAGACCTCCAACCTTCAGAAGTACAGCAGACGTGCAGTCTATTCACTTAGGTGCAGCGTACGGCGCTAGGGAGTCATGGAGACATGCTGACGCAAGAAACAAAGCGCCATGAGCAACGTTAGAAAAATGCGCGAAGCACGCAGGAAAACAAACGGGTAAAACGTATAAGTCTCATCAAAACTGGCAGCTATATTTGTCTATTCTTGTTGAGACGGTCCGATTTCTTTTGTCCTCATTTGCTCGGTCAATAATTATTGTGATTTGAAACTTCCTGGTAGACTGAAACTGACAAGGGAACCTCCCCATCGCACCCCCCTCAGATTTAGTTATAAGTTGGCACAGTGGATAGGCCTTGATAAAATGAACACAGATCAATCGAGAAAACAGGAAGAAGTTGTGTGGAACTGTGAAAAAATAAGCAAAATATACAAACTGAGTAGTCCATGGGCGACATAGGCAATATTATGGAGACCGTCAGCTCACGAGCGCCGTGGTCCCGTGGTAGCGTGAGCAGCTGCAGAAGGAGAGGTCCATGGTTCAAGTCTTCCCTCGAGTGAAAGTTTTACTTTCTTTATTTTTGCATAGTTATTATCTGTCCGTTCGTTCATTGACGTCTCTGTTCACTGTAATATGTTTAGTGTCTGTGTTTTGCGACCGCATCGCAAAACCGTGCGATTAGTAGACGAAAGGACGTGCCTCTCCAATGGGAACCGAAAACATTTGATCGCAAGGTCATAGGTCAACCGATTCCTCCACAGGAAAACACATGATATATTCTATACGACACTGGTGACGGCATGTGCGTCACATGACAGGAATATGTTGTCGACCCACCTAACTTGTACACTTGGCGAATGGGTAAAAAGATTCTTCTACCATGCCCGATTTAGGTTTTCTTGTGAATGTGATAATCACTCACAAAAAAGTGATGAAAACAAGAGTTTGTCACATAAACTGAAAATAAAAAATTAAACTTTTCACTCGATGGAAGATTTGATCCAAGGATATTTCGCTCCGCAGCTGCTCACGTTACCACGAGACCACGGCGCTCCTGCGTTTTAAGTGTCCTTGATGTTGCCTATCTTCCCATGAACTACTCAGTTTGTATATTTTGCTTATTTTTTCACAGTTCCACAAACTTCTTCCTGTTTTCTCATTTGATCTGTGTTCAGTTTTTCAAGGCCTATCCACTGTGCCAACTTATAACTAAATCTGAGGGGGGTGCGATGGGGAGGTTCCCTTGTGAGTACCGGAGCCGCGCGGGATTAGCAGAGCGGTCTTGGGGGCTGCAGTCATAGACTGTGCGGCTGATCCCAGCGGAGGTTCGAGTCCTCCCTCGGGCACGGGTATGCGTGTTTGTCCTTAGCGTAATATAGGTTAAGTAGTGTGTAAGCTTAGGAACTGATGACCTTAGCAGTTAAGTCCCATAAGATTTCACACACATTTGAACTTTTTTTTTCTTTTTTTTTTTTTTTGTACCGGACTAGCATTCGAGACTGGAACCTTGATTTTTGCGGGAAATTCACTTACCACATTTTTTACTATATTTCATTTTATTTTTATCCACACAGATCTTATTGCTCCTTTGTAACTCCAGTTACATTCCCAAAATGTATTCATTGTTTTCTCAGATATTTTTGATTTCAGTTCTTTCCTCTTACTTTGCACAGTATCCATAGTTCTTGGAAAGGTTGGAGATGTCCCATCTTCACAGTCTTAAGTGCCATGCCCGTAGTGTTACGTTGTCTTTAATGTTGGAAGGAATGCCATACCCGCAATATCCTCGTGAGGGCTGCCAAACTCGTAATATTATGGACATGGCACTCGCCGCTAAGATGTCGTGCCCGTAATATTACGCGCATGACATTCTTTCCAGAATTTTAGACAACGTAATATTACGGGAATTGCAGTCACATTTTTAGCACGAGGATCAGTGTCTAAGGGTTTATACACTCAATTTTGACGAAAAGGTAATGTACACAGCATTTTCTTGTATTTTCAGTCATTTGATAGAACCTCCAGAGTAGTGCACCAACATCATTGAGTGAGTTATCCTCATGGACTACTTAAAATGATGAATCCATGACTTCGAACTACATATTAAACATTTCTGCACAACTGAATCATCATTGGTAACAAGCTCTTCTGTCGCATAGTCTATTAAACTTGGAGCATTTTCTTGTATCCCCGTTGTATGCTCAACTACAGACTGTAATATATTTAAATCAATGTCACTTAAAGCGGTAAGTAACTGTACTGCATCACTCACCGTAAATGCTGTTTATTACTTTATTTACTACAAACAATCGATTTTGATGGTATTAAAATACTAACAATTGTTCCTGTGATAAGTATGAATAAGGTTTCATCGCTTCTAGGTCGGCAGGCGTGAGATATCAACTTGCACGTGAGCAGTACTATGAATATTTACCGATGGCCTTTGAGGCAATCGTCTTCAGAGCTGGTTTTGTTTTCAGCTAGCATATGGCAAATGTGGATTTTCGTTTCTGGTATCTTCTCATATACACGACGATGATTTCAGTTCATGGTAACACTTCCTACAATATAAAGTATAAAATCAATACTGAAGTCGTTTATAAGCATATCTACAGTTAGTTTTCTTCCGCACTGTACATGGAAACAGATTGTCGTGAATTTAGTTAATCTTTATATCCAGTTTTGCTGATTATTTGATGTGAAATACCCCCTATAATCAAGAATGAACATTGCGGATAATATAGTTTAACAAATTATGTAAAAAATTGTTAACCGTTGAGGAAAAAAAGTTATCTACGCTGATAATGCACATGTAGGATGATTACGGAAAATATGCAAAGTGACGAAATCGTTTATACACATACTTGAATGTAACTGTATTATTTTGATTGGTTTTTCTAGTTAGAGTCATCATTTTAACATTTGTGAATACTTCTTTTAGATCGATAAGAATGACTTCATGAGGCTGGCGAAGTTCCATGGCAGATGAGCTTCTGGCTGATAGTCTAATGAACTGCAGGGAAGAGTCTACAAAGGGCGCACGAACTCTGATGCAGATGATGTCGCTACTATCTCTACCGTTTGAAACGCTACTACAGAAACTGCTGGTAGTCTGCGTAACACAGTGTCAAGTGGACCAGTGGGTGAAACGTCTAGTACAGATACAGCAGGTAGGATAGACTGTTTGCCTGTGCGTGAAGAAACATTTAATGAAAGTCGTGCAACTAATTCGATACTGAAGTGACTGTGAATGTAGATTCACAGTGCAAATCCAAAGAAACTGCTCCACCTGTCGAATATCGTGTACGGCCCCCCTAGAGAACGCAGAAGTGCCGCAACACGACGTCGCATGGACTCCACTAATGTCTGAAGCAGTGCTGGAGGAAATTGGCACCACTCATCCTGCAGCGGTGTTCACAAATCCATAAGTGTACTAGGAGCTGGAGATCTCTCCTGAATAGCACGTTGCAGGGCATCCCAGATATGCTCAATAATGTTAATGTCTGGGGAGTCTGGTGGACATCAAAAGTGATTAAACTCAGAAAAGTGTTCCTGGATCCACACTGTAGCAATTCTGGACATGTGGGACGTCGCATTATCCTGCTGAATTTGCCCAAGTTCGTGGGAATGCACAACGAACATGAATGGATGCAGTTGATGAGACAGGATGCTTACGCACGTGTCACCTATCACAGTCGTATCTAGACGTAACAGGGGTCCCATATCACTCCAACTGCACACACTCCACACCAGCTGGAACAAGTCCCCTGTTGACATGCAGGGTCCATGGATTCATGAAGTTGTCTCCATACCAGTACACGTCCATCCGCTCGATACAATTTGAAACGAGACTTGTCCGACCAGGCAACACGTTTCCAGTCATCAAGAGTCCAATGTCAGTGTTGGCAGGCCCAGTCGAGCCGTTGAGCCGTTATCGAGGGCACACGAGTGGACCTTTGGCTCCGAAAACCTGTATCGATGATGTTTCGTTGAATGGGACGCACACTGACACTTGTTGATGGCCCAGAACTGAAATTTTTAGCAATCTGCGGAAGTGTTGCACTTGTTGCAATTCTGTCAGGTTGAACGATTCTCTGCAGTCGTCGTTGGTCCCGTTCTTACAGGATCTTTTTCCTGTCGCGGCGATGTTGGAGATTTGGTATTTGCGACCTAAGATCCCAAAGATGTTCGGGCTCACATGCGGTCCCTCTTCGTCGAAATGCCTTGGCTCAAACTCGTCTAGGAGTTGAACCGCACATGTCACATTACACACCCTTAATTAGACACTTGTGACCATTTGGTTAAATTGTCGAGCTGTGGCAAGTTTGCGAAATACAAAGTTAACATATCATTTGTTGTTGTTGTTGTTGTTGTTGTTGCGGTCGTCAGTCCAGTGACTGGGCCGGCCGGGATGGCCGAGCGGTTCTAGGCGCTACAGTCTGGAACCGCGCGACCGCTACGGTCGCAGGTTCGAATCCTGCCTGGTGCATGGGTGTTTGTGATGTCCTTAGGTTAGTTAGGTTTAAGTAGTTGTAAGTTCTAGGGGACTGATGACCTCAGAAGTTAAGTCCCATAGTGCTCAGAGCTATTTGAACCATTTTGAACCTGAGAGTGGTTTGATGCAGCTCTCCATGCTACTCTATTCTGTGCAAGCTTCTTCATCTCCCAGTACCTAATGCAACCTACATACTTCTGAATCTGTTTAGTGTATTCATCTCTTGGTCTGCCTCTACGATTTTTACCCTCCACGCTTCCCTCCAATACTAAATTGGTCATCCCTTGATGTCTCAGAATATGCCTTACCAACCGATCCCTTCTACTAGTCAAGTTGTGCCACAAACTCCTCTTCTCTCCAATTCTATTCAGTACCTCCTCATTAGTTATGTGATTTACCCATCTAATCTTTAGCATTCTTCTGTAACACCACATTTCGAATGCTTCTATTCTCTTCTTGTCTAAAGTATTTATCGTCCACGTTTCACTTCCATACAAGGCTACACTCCATACAAATACTTTCAGAAACGACTTCCTGACACTTAAATCTATACTCGATGTTAACAAATTTCTCTTCTTCAGAAACGCTTTCCTTGCCATTGCCGGTCTACATTTTATATCCTCTCTACTTCGACCATCATCAGTTATTTTGCTCCCCAAATAGCAAAACTCATTTACTACTTTAAGCGTCTCATTTCCTAATCTAATTCCCGCAGCATCACCCGGTTTAATTCGACTGCATTCCAGTATCCTCGCTTTGCTTTTGTTGGTGTTCACCTTATATCCTCCTTTCAAGACAGTGTCCATTGCGTTCCGCTGCTCTTCCAGGTCATTTGCTGTCACTGACAGAATTACAATGTCATCGGCGAACCTCAAGTTTTTATTTCTTCTCCATGGATTTTAATTCCTACTCCGAATTTTTTTTTGTTTCCTTCACTGCTTGCTCAGTATACAGATTGAATAACATCGGGGATAGGCTACAACCCTGTCTCATTCCCTTCCCAACTCATAAATTTAGTAACACTTATAATAATGTCGGGAACTAAATTAACAAACCATAAGCGGTGTAGGCCACACAGTTGCGATTTGGTTAGAATAATCTTTACTCAGAAAGCAAACTAATAGCGAAAGTGGTCGTATTTAGAGTTACTGTTACACTCGAGCGCATATCCATTTGATACAGTTCGATCATTCGCAATCTGATCGCGAAACACAAGTCCATTACTCCGCCTCCTTAACTAAGCGAGAAGTTAGAGTTTACACCAGGCGCGCGGCTGCTCACCACTCAGAGCCTAAGTCCCGCGATACCAGAGAACGCGAAATTTTCTAAGTCGGTTTACTTTCTGGCTATGCAAAGACCGACCGTCCGCTTTCGCGTCTCCACCAGCACTGTCCACTTTGGTGTCTCCAGCCGCCCTGTACTCTTTGGTGTCTAGACCAGAACTGTCTCCCCTGCCCGTCCAAGGCCGCGTTCCCTGCGCGGCGAACGTCTTCGCTCAACTGACTAGCGCAGTTCCCTTTCCTGAAGTCGCCCATCTGTCTAGTTACAGCTTATTCTACATTATTTCATATTTTAACATATTTGAATAATGAAAGCTTGACCATTTTCACGTTCTGAATAAAGTAACAATAATTTACATTACATAATAAACGTTAAATTCCTTTACATAAAACCAAAACAATTTCTTCTTAACTTTGAATGTCACGGTCAGTAGTCTTGCGCCAACGTGTTTTCTGATAAATAAATAGAGAACAAAAGCAACTATTATGCACTAAACTTCACAATAAAAATTCCTTTACCTAATGATTCATTAAGGTGTAATGCTGTCATCGTTCAATGTGTTTTGTGTGGAGGAAATGATGATCTCATGCTTAACTGAAAATACTGATAATTTAAATTTACTATATCTTTTAAACAAATAAAGCTACAGAGTTGATATTTACAACGTTTGTCATTTTAATGATGCGCTTTTATATGAAATGTCGATCGTTAAGATCGACCTAAGAGTTCAGATTTTAGCATTCAGGGATTTGTTACGAAACTTGTTAATTTCACTTTAACAGTAAATCCTAAATTATTGTAGATATGATTAACATTTGTGTTTATTTTGGAATCACCATGAAACTGATGAAGGATGGTAGATTAAAATTATTGTGGCTTCATTTGCTGCACTACTACAGAATTAAATACACTCCTGGAAATGGAAAAAAGAACACATTGACACCGGTGTGTCAGACCCACCATACTTGCTCCGGACACTGCGAGAGGGCTGTACAAGCAATGATCACACCCACGGCACAGCGGACACACCAGGAACCGCGGTGTTGGCCGTCGAATGGCGCTAGCTGCGCAGCATTTGTGCACCGCCGCCGTCAGTGTCAGCCAGTTTGCCGTGGCATACGGAGCTCCATCGCAGTCTTTAACACTGGTAGCATGCCGCGACAGCGTGGACGTGAACCGTATGTGCAGTTGACGGACTTTGAGCGAGGGCGTATAGTGGGCATGCGGGAGGCCGGGTGGACGTACCGCCGAATTGCTCAACACGTGGGGCGTGAGGTCTCCACAGTACATCGATGTTGTCGCCAGTGGTCGGCGGAAGGTGCACGTGCCCGTCGACCTGGGACCGGACCGCAGCGACGCACGGATGCACGCCAAGACCGTAGGATCCTACGCAGTGCCGTAGGGGACCGCACCGCCACTTCCCAGCAAATTAGGGACACTGTTGCTCCTGGGGTATCGGCGAGGACCATTCGCAACCGTCTCCATTAAGCTGGGCTACGGTCCCGCACACCGTTAGACCGTCTTCCGCTCACGCCCCAACATCGTGCAGCCCGCCTCCAGTGGTGTCGCGACAGGCGTGAATGGAGGGACGAATGGAGACGCGTCGTCTTCAGCGATGAGAGTCGCTTCTGCCTTGGTGCCAATGATGGTCGTATGCGTGTTTGGCGCCGTGCAGGTGAGCGCCACAATCAGGACTGCATACGACCGAGGCACACAGGGCCAACACCCGGCATCATGGTGTGGGGAGCGATCTCCTACACTGGCCGTACACCACTGGTGATCGTCGAGGGGACACTGAATAGTGCACGGTACATCCAAACCGTCATCGAACCCATCGTTCTACCATTCCTAGACCGGCAAGGGAACTTGCTGTTCCAACAGGACAATGCACGTCCGCATGTATCCCGTGCCACCCAACGTGCTCTAGAAGGTGTAAGTCAACTACCCTGGCCAGCAAGATCTCCGGATCTGTCCCCCATTGAGCATGTTTGGGACTGGATGAAGCGTCGTCTCACGCGGTCTGCACGTCCAGCACGAACGCTGGTCCAACTGAGGCGCCAGGTGGAAATGGCATGGCAAGCCGTTCCACAGGACTACATCCAGCATCTCTACGATCGTCTCCATGGGAGAATAGCAGCCTGCATTGCTGCGAAAGGTGGATATACACTGTACTAGTGCCGACATTGTGCATGCTCTGTTGCCTGTGCCTATGTGCCTGTGGTTCTGTCAGTGTGATCATGTGATGTATCTGACCCCAGGAAAGTGTCAATAAAGTTTCCCCTTCCTGGGACAATGAATTCACGGTGTTCTTATTTCAATTTCCAGGAGTGTAGTTTTCATAAATCTTTCCCTTTATGGCCGATCTTAGGTCCGCAATATTTAACAATGCTACGTTTCCTTGGACACAAAAGTCTTCTTCTGGGTTTCCCTATGACGTAGGTTCTCGTCTGTCTGACTTGTGCACCACAGCGCTTAGGACTCAATAGACAACAGACGCCTGTGAGTTTCCCCATCTCGTGGTGAATCTGCGCCCTTTGTGGCACGCGGTCTACATCTACATCTACATTTATAATCCGCAAGCCACCCAACGGTGTGTGGCGGAGGGCACTTTACGTGCCACTGTCATTACCTCCCTTTTCTGTTTCAGTCGCGTATGGTTCGCGGGAAGAACGACTGTCTGAAAGCCCCCGTGCGCGCTCGAATCTCTCTAATTTTACATTCGTGATCTCCTCGGGAGGTATAAGTAGGGGGAAGCAATATATTCGATATCTCATCCAGAAACGCACCCTCTAGAAACCTGGCGAGCAAGCTACACCGCGATGCAGAGCGCCTCTCTTGCAGAGTCTGCCACTTGAGTTTGTTAACCCTCTATTGCCCAAATTATTATTTCCTGTAGAAAAACATATTTATTTGCACAGAATGTTAGAGAATAATGTATTTAACACATATCAGGTGAATTTTTGTTTTTGAAAAAAATTATTTTTTAAAAATAGTTCTGTGACTCTGAGGTCACAGTGGGCAGTTACATTGTTTGTGTATAAAGCAGCCATATTGTAACACTCAAGTCACACTGGTCAAGAAAGAAATAACGATCCTAATGCGAAATATAACGATAAAATTTGACGTGACTTCAGAGTCACGGTGGGCAGTAGAGGGTTAAACATCTCCGTAACGATATCACGGTTACCAAATAACCCTGTGACGAAACGCGCCGCTCTTCTTTGCATCTTCTCTACCTCCTCCGTCAACCCGATCTGGTACGGGTCCCAGACTGATGAGCAATACTCAAGAATAGGTCGAACGAGTGTTTTGTAAGCCACCTCCTTTGTTGATGGACTACATTTTCTAAGGACTCTCCCAATGAATCTCAACCTGGTACCCGCCTTACCAACAATTAATTTTATATGATCATTCCACTTCAAATCGTCCCGCACGCATACTCCCAGATATTTTACAGAAGTAACTGCTACCAGTGTTTCTTCCGCTATCATATAATCATACAATAAAGGATCCTTCTTTCTATGTATTCGCAATACATTACATTTGTCTATGTTAAGGGACAGTTGCCACTCCCTGCACCAAGTGCCTATCCGCTGCAGATCTTCCTGCATATCGCTACAATTTTCTAATGCTGCAACTTCTCTGTATACTACAGGATCATTCGCGAAAAGCCGCATGGAACTTCCGACACTATCTACTGGACGACAGGGTTCGTTTCACAATTCCTGTAGGCTGACTCCTTCGGCCGTATATTTAAATGAGAGCGCAATGGTCGTTAACTCACATGTTTTACCGGATACCTGAAATTCACGGTACACTCGTGAAATGGTTGTACGCGGAAATCCCCAATTTATCGCTACCTCGGAGATGCTGTGTTCTATCGCGTGTGCGCCGACTACAACACCACGTTCAATCTCACTTAAACCTTGATAACCTGCCACTGTAGCAGCAGTAACCGATTTAACAACTGCGTCAGACACTTGTTGTCTTATATCGGCTTTGCCAACCGCCACGCCGTATTCAACCTGCTTACATATCTCTGTATTTGAATATGCATGCCTATACCAGTTCCTTTGGCGCTTTAGTGTATACGCATGGCCTAAAACTGGCTGTGAACTTCATTCCTTTGGAGAATTTCTTCCTTCTGAGGGCATAAGTTTACTAAGAGAAGATGACACTTAAAATCCTGCAGAATTTTTCAAACTTTTTCAGCACAGATTTCGTGCTCCTGATTCATATTTCACACCCTGTAACAGATGTTAGGCTTAGAAACACCTGATAAATTGAGCAGTTTCACTGATCACTACTCGCAAAGAGTACATACTGAAACGTATTGCACTGTCATGCTGAAGAAAATATTTGTCAATTAAAGAATTAACATGCTCGATACGGCACTCCTAAATATGAAGGGCTCCATGTTTTCAACACAACATAAATCTACATTGCAAAAAACTCACGCTAAAGACTCGAAGATTTCAGAACTCTTCCGACTGAATTATTCAGGCCATACCTACGTTCCGTGCTCACGGCTCTGCTGCCATTACTTCTGTCCTATCTTCCTAACTCCACAGAAGTTCTGCATACTTTGTGACATTAATGCTCTCCTAAGAAAAGATACTACGGAGAAATGGCTTAGCTAAAACCTAGGACATTGTTTCAAGAATGAGCTACCCGCTGGAGTATGCGCTGTTTTGAAACTTCCTGGAAGATTAAAACTGTGTATCGGACCAGGACTCGAGCTCGGAACGGGCACATAGTTTTAATCGGCCAGAAAGTTCCAAAAAGCTTCCGCTGGAGAGGGAAAAATTCATTTTTGTGATTTAAGTTATCCTCTTCCGTACAACAGATATTTATGATGTAAATCGACGCCATATTGGTTGCTCTTCTTATTCCCATAATTCTGTGTTCAGTGAATGGGCCGATATCTAACTGACAAAAAGTGGTTAAAGAGATCGCAACCACAAGCTTTTGGATATATGGCCCGGGAAGCGTCACGTAGCGTCCAACAGAAGGAGCCTTGAGACATCGGTCTTCTCTGGTCATTCTGAAGTAGCCAGCGGGAACGGATTAACACCGAATGTTACTCCAAACTGCGAAAAACAGTTCTGGTGTGGCATGCATTATACGTAGAATGTACTTATGAAAAGATGACTGATGCAAGCGCCTTCTGAACTGAAGTGAAATTGCTGAAGACAGCCACGCTCCGGTCGACCGTCAGTCGACGGATGACCTCGAATAAGTGCGAATAACACCCTTACCATGACGTAGTTGGGAAGTTAAGCAGCCGTTACCGAACTGAAGAAATGGGTCAAATGGCTCTGAGCACTCTGGGACTCAACATCTTAGGTCATAAGTCCCCTAGAACTTAGAACTACTTAAACCTAACTAACCTAAGGACATCACACACACCCATGCCCGAGGCAGGATTCGAACCTGCGACCGTAGCAGCCCCGCGGTTCCGGACTGCAGCGCCAGAACCGCACGGCCACCGCGGCCGGCGCCGCCATTTGGAGGGATGAATATGAATACTGGGCTTTGATTTAAAGGGAATGAGGACATCGAAAGGAAACCTAAGAACGAAATAAACGGATATTTACTTCAAAATTCCTACTGAGTAATCAAGGCAGTGCTAAATGAATGTACTTTCTTAGCTTTCTGCATTAGGTCCCCATCGAAAGACGTGAAGTTACAAGTACTTATTAAAGAATCTAGCGATCGTTTCTTTAGT
This sequence comes from Schistocerca nitens, assembly GCF_023898315.1. Classification (NCBI taxonomy): domain Eukaryota; kingdom Metazoa; phylum Arthropoda; class Insecta; order Orthoptera; family Acrididae; genus Schistocerca; species Schistocerca nitens. Next base: position 556,109,398 of record NC_064615.1, on the reverse strand, counting down.
TATAAATTCAAGATAGTTGCATGAAACTTACGAAGTATAAGCTAGTGACTACTTTAACATTCACTACGTTTTTCACTTTCAGTTCCCATTTAATATTTCCTGGAACATGCTGTGCGTTTGTTTCTTGCACTTATTTCCCAATATTTAATTTATTTTTGCACGGCATAATTTTATCTACATTTCTTTCCAGAATTTTATCGTGTTTTTCCTTCAAATAGCGTAGAGTTGAATAAATATACCCTCAGATATAACTCGAACTAGCTACTTCATTTTCACACTTTTTGCAAGAACACTGATACAGAGCCCTTATGAACGTTATTTGTATCTGTTAAGTCACTATGCATGCAACGTTTTATCTGCTATTCGACGTCATTTACTAGATGCAAACACTGTGTTGGTCTGCAAATGGAGGATTGAATATGGGAACGCTACACCAGCGCAGTGAGCCATCTAGTTACATTTAGTAAGTCTACGGTGCGATTGGTACAGGAACAAAATCACACCTACTTTATCAATTGATAGCGGGGGGATGATATCGGATTTAGTAAATACTGTGTTAATGGCATAGTTCGTGAAATTTGGGTAATCGGAAGGTCTGTCAGGCATTAGGCCGTATGAGTTGAATAATTAACTAACGAATATTCAGCGACTCAGTCGGTAACTTACCTGTTTTGTCTGAATGTTAACCGTTGGTAACTTCTGGAGATGTCAGTGCCAAGTATGACCAGAACCCATCTTTTGTGCAACGCGTTGATGCAAAGGATGAGAGCTGGCGATCCATCTAGAGTAGGACAGGCAACTACGAGTGTTGCAGAGCACTGTTAACTGCATCATATTCTAAAGGAGGTCTTTTCTTGCACTTTCCAATAGATTTGTAAAAGTTTACTACAATAAGCTAACCCCAGTTTAGTTTACTTTGAAGGCAATAAAATCTTATTATTTGTACCATATGTTTTTTTGGATTGTGTCATCAATTGGGAACTTTTTAAATATAGACCAGCCTTGTACATTTACATTGACGTGTACCTTTTACCAGCGTATGGCGAAATTTCCAAGAAAATCTTCATTCCTTGATCTAATTAGCATCTATCATGTTACAGCAATATCAGAATCTTAGATCCAGAGATATATTCAGCGTTTTAATGGCGTGTGATGTGAAAGAACGGTACAGCTGTAAATTATAGTTGACTGACAAATAAGGTTAAATGTGGCTCATTTGTATTAACTTCCAGAAACATTTAATTATTAAATGAACATGCATATTGATAACATGCTAAATAATGAATGAATGTAACAAAGGGGATCGCAGTAAGCTCATAGGTACACATTTTGGTCATTATTTATCTATTCAGGTTTAATGCGTTCTCCATTAAAAAGAAGCAAATCATTAACGTGTAGAAAACTTCAAAGGTAAAAATGGAAATGAATGTATGGCATCGTTGCCCGAGAGGCCTCATGTGGTGAAGTTTGGCCGCCAAGCGCAAGTCTTATTTCAGTCTGTGCCACACTGGGCGACTTGCGCGCCGGTGATGAGAATGAAAGGATGATGAGGACAACACAACATCCCGACCCCGAGCGGAGAAAATCACCCAGTCCGGCCGGGAACCTAATCCGTGCCCGCTTGCATGGGAAGCGAAGACACTACCACCCAGCTAAGCTGGCGGACGCTTCAAAGATAATACGGTAGACCGATGAACAATCATGCTATGTAGAGGCGGGTGACTATATTCTAAGTTTAGTTGGTAAAAGGGAAATTTTAAAATACGATATAACTGTACAAGCTGACCCATTTATCGTGAACACATAAAAAATTTTTGGTCAAAAAATAGCATCAAATATTTTTCATTTTGTAACACTTTTCTCCTCAAGAGAGGTGAAAAAAGTGTTACAATACCGAACAAAAAATATAGGGTGCTATTTAAAAAAGACGTAACATTTTCTCAGCTTTATAAACTCATGAGATATTCAAATCCTGTGTTTGTTATCAACTATGAGGTAAAAAAGGAATGACAAGCACAGCGTGACACAATAAGCTCTTTACCATAATACGTAAAACACTGAAACTGACAGGACAGTCAACTTAAGCAATACGCAACCTCTTTATGGATATTGGTAGGGGTCGCGGTAGTACAGCTTAAGTTTTCGGACTATATTTCCTGGGTGTCTCAGTGACACCAAAACAGCTAACCTAGTAGCAAGTAGCATGAAATATGCGTGTACAGCAAAAGGGAGCAGCAACAGGTGCAGAAGGAGAATCACGGCCAAGTGGACGTGCGTTGGTTCACAAGTATGCATATAAAGCGGTCGAGGGAAAAGAATCTAGCAGAGTGGGAACAAGAAAGGAGTGTTACTCGGAATTATTAAAACTTCCAAAATTAAGATTTTCAACCTGTACGTAAATAGATTTAACTCTTTCTTTTTTTCGTATGTACATATTTATGTCACATAACTAAATATACATAACACGAATAAGAAAAATTATTCTGCCGCATTAATTAACTATAGTTCTATCATTTCTATTTTCCTAGATGATATTTGGTTTGTGAGGCTCTCAACTGCGTGGTAATCAGCGCCCATACAGAGTCCCAGTTTTTATACAGTCCATTTGCTTTTCAAAATCCTATCTAGTCATTGTCACAAATGATGACTACGATGATGAAGACAACACAAACACCCAGTCCCCGGGCAGAGAAAATCCTCAACCCGCCCAGAAATCGAATCCGGGACCCCGTGATCCGGAGGTAGCAACACTAGCTACTAGACCACGAGCTGCTGTTTTCCCAGACTTTTAAGTGTTGCTTACAGTAAGATAATTAGTGCTGGAGCAATTGCAGACGAAGAAGCACTACTAATTTTTGAAAGAAATATCTCGAGATTCATATGGAGACGTCACGGCTGCTACAAAGAACAAGTCTCATTCTGTTGCGGCACTAGATATCGCCATCTTGAGGACCATTCTGTCTCTAGTTTTGTTTGTGGAAATGAGCACATAGCTGTTTTGTATTACTTTCGTTTCGTAGACATGAAAGTGCGAAAATAGCACAAACAGCAGTGAGTAAACAAAACACACGCCGTACTTCGGGCTATGAAGGTATTCCTCATTGTAAGAAATTAGATTCATTGCATGGCTGGCTCAGTTTATGTGGCAAGACAGTATGATCCACTCGCTATTTAACCATAAGTCTGTTGTCAAAATAATACGTAAGAAAAATATATAACATAACGAACATGTAGATCCGCCAGCTGAACGAATAACTTCTATCAGTACTGTTAACCTCTGTAACAATGCACTAGTTGACGACTATATTTGTATCTTAAAAGAAAGCATGAAATATATTCGCAGTTGCAAATACGAACAACCATCAGCTGTGTACGGGAATGACGACAGTGAAAATTTGTACCGGACTCCACGCACGACTCACTGCCAGACACAGACTTCTACATGTCATCACCCATGTATCTAGAACCTGTACTCGTACATCCATTACGTATATTGCATGCACGTCCGAAGGAAGTCTGCACCGTAATGCGGAATAACACAGGTACTGTAATTCCGTATTTATTCGCCGACGCCGGGCAAACGACTTTCAAGTAAAATGTCTTAACTGTACGGGAATATATATATAATGGATGTACGAGTACAGGTTGTAAACAGAGAGTTCACGACATACGGAAATTTGGATGTGGCCCGGAGTCGTGCCTGGGTAGCCACATCGTAAGGCGGACAGCTTGAGGTAAGCGGGAAATCCGGGTTTGAATGCCGGTCTGGCACAAATTTTCATTATCGTCTTTGCATTTTACAGCTGATGGTTATCCATATTCGCAAGTGCGAATTAATTTCGTGTCTGAACGATCATTGCATCGTTCTACTTAACAACACGGACACTATAACATCATAATCCAACGTAGCGTCTTACTGAAATCAAAACGAAATGTTTCCAAATATATGTGACAATTTATCATGTAACAAATTATAGTTATTTTTTGTCTTGTATCGCTTTGATATGGCTAGCAAATAATGAAGGACACTGTATCCACTACATCACGTACTAACTCAAGTTTTATAACTAACCCAGATACAAAATTCTTAAGTAATTAAAAAAAATTAATCTGTAACGTAAAACGCCTTGATGATACCTGCCCTTTGTATAAGGGTACATTAAAGGAGTTTGCTATAACGCATACAGGTAGAATCACAACTTCGCTGACGAACTTTCAGACATGGAGGGTGCTGCCGCCGGGCAATATGGTCCATCTGTCACCGTGACACGCGCGGCAGTTCTCTCAGCGCGCTATATAAGGCAGAGCAGCCGGCCGTTGTGGCCGAGCGGTTCTAGGCGATACAGTCTGGAACTGCGAGACCGCTATGGTCGCAGGTTCGAATCTTGCCTCGGGCATAGATGTGTGTGATGTCCTTAGGTTAGTTAGGTTTAATTAGTTCTAAGTTTTAGGCGACTGATGACCTCAGATGTTAAGTCCCATGGTGCTCAGAACCATTTGAACCATTTTTTAAGGCAGAGCGGGGAAGGTCTTCGTCAGTCCTCGATGTTTCATCTGAAGATGACTGACAAGTGTCCTGTCGAAATATCGTGGAGTGGAGTTTACGACGACCGGCTGCAGTCCCGAAATCTCCTCGACCACTACGTTCTTTCTATTTTCTAAATGGAGCAGAATACTTTTTAATGGCATTTGAAGCTCTTGAAAATACAAATACCGTGATGTAAGTCTTTGTCATCTAGGCATCGCAAACTTCTCGCAATCGTGTTCGAGAAATGTGCTAAAATTGAAAGGCAAGGCGGCCGGATCCAGCCATTGCGTTGCACCCAGTGTCAAGTGGGGTTCACTTGCCAGACTCCGCTTTCATGTCAGACCTGTCGACTATTTAATTGCTTGCACAAACGCTGTTTGCATAAAATTTAGAACGTACACAAATATCAAATAGTTTTCCTAACCCTTCTAGTAATCAGTGGCCAATAATGTCATACAAATGAATGGCATAGTAGTACCCCTGTGGTAATGTAATGCTACTGTATGTATGATCAGTTTTTTCTATTTATATTAACATAACGTCAGACAGTTAGCCGGCCCCGGTGGCCGTGCGGTTCTAGGCGCTGCAGTCCGGAAGCGCGGGACTGCTACGGTCGCAGGTTCGAATCCTGCCCCGGGCATGGATGTGTGTGATGTCCTTAGGTTAGTTAGGTTTAAGTAGTTCTAAGTTGTAGGGGACTGATGACCTAAGATGATAAGTCCCATAGTGCTCAGCGCCATTTGAACCATTTTTTCAGACAGTTAACTAAATAACTTCACACTGGAGTGCAAAACCAAGGGATGAAATTAACTTGCGCATTATGTGTCACTACCAAGTAGCATACTTCGATGAAACTTGGACCATTCGTTGAAAGAATCTCTTTCATACAGAAAAGAAGGTAAATGAAAGAAATACGCAATGAGACGATCAGAAATGACACTTTTGTTCAAAGACAGTAGATACACTAAAGTCACCGCATTTCATGACATTGGAAAAGGCGGGACATGGTTCTTAATAAGATGTCTGATCACCATGGGCAGAAAGGCATACTTCGTAGCGTGCTCCCTTGCTGGCCTCAAGATTGGTGAGGACATCTTGTGGTAGGGTATTCCACTCCTCCACCAGCATTATTGACAACAGGTGGACGGTCGCTGGTGCACATCGAAATGCTACAGTGCATCTCGGCAACGCATCCCACACGTGCTAGATGGGACTTAAGTCGGCGGATTGGACAGGCCAGTTCATAAGCCGAGTATCCTCTCCCACAGCTCCTCCACCTGCCATGTTTGACGTAGGCACGAGTTGTCATAGATGGAGATGACGTCAGGGCAGAATGCACCCCTGAAAAGCCGGACATGAAGGATCATAGTGTCGCAATAACGTCGATTGGCGAGTGTACCGGATCCAAACTTTTGGAGGACACTATGGCCAGGCAACGTTATGCCTCTCCACAGCATAAAGCCTAAACCACAAAACGATCATGGTCGAGAATGTTCCTAGGTGCATTAAGTGTTCCCATCTCTCATCATAGGAAGATACGCTGTAGAGCCAAAGAAACTGGTACACCTGCCTAATATCGCGTAGGGTCCCCGTAAGCACGCAGATGTACCGGAACAAGACGTGCGTGGACTCGACTAACGTCTGAAGCAGTGCTGGAGGGAATTGACACCATGAATCCTGCAGCGCTGTCCATAAATCCGAAGAATACGAAGAGCTGGAGATCTCTTCTGAACAGCTCGTTGCAAGGCATCCCTGATATGCTCAATAATGTTCATATCTGCGGAGTTTCGTGGCCAGTGGAAGTGTTTAAATTTAGAGCAGTGTTCCTGGAGCCACTCTGTAGCAATTATGGACGTGTGCGGTGTCGCATTGTCTTGCTGGAATCGACCAAGTCCATCGGAATGCACAATGAACATAAATGGATGCAGGTTCAAAAATGGTTCAAATGGCTCTGAGCACTATGGGGCTTAACATCTTAGGTCATCAGTCCCCTAGAACTTAGAACTAGTTAAACCTAACCTAAGGACATCACACACATCCATGCCCGAGGCAGGATTCGAACCTGCGACCGTAGCAGTCGCGCGGTTCCGGACTGCGCGCCAAGAACCGCGAGACCACCGCGGCCGGCTGGATGCAGGTGAACAGACACGATGGTTACGTACTTGTCACTTGGTCAGAGTCGTATCTAGACGTATCAGGGATCCCATATCACTCCAACTGCACACGCCCCACACCATTACAGAGCCTCTACCACCTTGAACAGTCCCCTGCTGACATGCATGGTCCATGGATTCATGAGGTTATCTCCATACCCGTACACGTCCGTCCGCTCAATACGATTTGAAACGAGACTCGTCCGACCATGTCACATGTTTCCATTCATCAATAATCCAACGTCGGTGTTGACAGACCCAGGCGAGGCCCAAAGCTTTGTGTCGTGCAGTCATCAAAGGATACACGTTGGGCCTTCGGCTCCGAAAGCCCATATCGATGATGTTTCGTTCAATAGTTCGCACGCTGTCACTTGTCGACGTCCCAGCATTGAAATCTGAAGCAATTAGTGGAATGGTTGTACTGCTGTCACGTTGAACGATTCTCTTCAGCCGTCGTTGGTCCCGTTCTTGCAGGATTTTTTCTGGTCGCAGCGATGTCAGAGATTTGATGTTTCACCTCATTCTTTATATTCACGGTACACTCGTTCAAAAATGGATCAACTGGCTCTGAGCACTATGGAACTTAATATTTGAGGTCATCAGTCCCCTAGAACTTAGAAGTACTTAAACCTAATTAACCTAAGAACACCACACACATCCATGCTCGAGGCAGGATTCGAACCTGCGATCGTAGCGGTCGCGCGGTTCCAGACTGAAACGCCTAGAACCTCTCGGCCACACTGGCCGGCTGTACACTCGTGAAATGGTCGTACGGGAAAATCCCCACTTTATCGCTACCTCGGAGATGCTGTGTTCCGTCGCTCGTGCGCCGACTATAACACGACGTTCAAACTGACTTAAAACTTGATAAGCTGCCATTGTAGCAACAGTAACCTATCTAACGTCGGCGCCAGACACTTTTAGTCTTATATAGGAGTTTCTGACAGCAGCGCCGTATTATGCCTGGTTAAATTTCTCTGTATTTGAATACGCATGTTTATTCCAGTTTCTTTGACGCTTCAGTGTAAGTCAGAAATCACTACGCATACTGAATCTACTCTCATCCGAGAAGATGATGTGGCCCTAGTACTCTCTGGTCCACTCTCTTTCCTCTTGGCACAATCGCAAATATTTGAACACGGTAAACTCACCCGTCGATGTTATTGTGTCACTGTACACCTCCCACATGTGCATCTGTCCAAGCGTACATTCACCGTGATGTCATTTTTATAGACGAAAATGTGCGATCGCATCGTACAGCGTCGGTGAATATCTTTTGGAACGATACGATATTCGGCGAATAAACTGGCCTGCCCGTTCCTCCGACTTAAGTCCCATAGAGCACGTGTGGGTTGTGTTATGGAGACGTACTGTATCCTGTCCATATGAAATCGTTATAGGTACAGAAAGCTGGCTGAAGCCAGAGATAAATTCCGCCGACATTTTTACAAAGGTACAGACGGTATTTAGAAAGGATAGATTGCATGCAACCGGTGGTGGAGTGTTCGTCGCTGTTAGTAGTAGTTTATCCTGTAGTGAAGTAGAAGTGGATAGTTCATGTGAATTATTATGGGTGGAGGTTACACTCAACAACCGAGCTAGGTTAATAATTGGCTCCTTTTACCACCTCCCGACTCAGCAGCATTAGTGGCAGAACAACTGAGAGAAAATTTGGAATACATTTCACATAAATTTTCACAGCATGTTATACTCTTAGGTGGAGATTTCAATTTACCAGATATAGACTGGGACACTCAGATGTTTATGACGGGTGGTAGGGACAGAGCATCGAGTGACATTATAGTGAGTGCACTATCCGAAAGTTACCTCGAGCAATTAAACAGAGAACAGACTCGTGGAGATAACATCTTGGACCTACTGATAACAAACAGACCCGAACTTTTCGACTCTGTATGTGCAGAACAGGGAATCAGTGATCATAAGGCCGTTGCAGCATCCCTGAATATGGAAGTTAATAGGAATATAAAAAAAAGGGAGGAAGGTTTATCTGTTTAGCAAGAGTAATAGAAGGCAGATTTCAGACTACCTAACAGATCAGAACGAAAATTTCTGTTCCGACACTGACAATGTTGAGTGTTTATGGAAAAAGTTCAAGGCAATCGTAAAATGCGTTTTAGACAGGTACGTGCCGAGTAAAACTGTGAGGGACGGGAAAAACCCACCGTGGTACAACAACAAAGTTAGGAAACTACTGCGAAAGCAAAGAGATCTTCACTCCAAGTTTAAACGCAGCCAAAACCTCTCAGACAAACAGAAGCTAAACGATGTCAAAGTTAGCGTAAGGAGGACTATGCGTGAAGCGTTCAGTGAATTCGAAAGTAAAATTCTATGTACCGACTTGACAGAAAATCCTAGGAAGTTCTGGTCTTACGTTAAATCAGTAAGTGGCTCGAAACAGCATATCCAGACACTCCGGGATGATGATGGCATTGAAACAGAGGATGACACGCGTAAAGCTGAAATACTAAACACCTTTTTCCAAAGCTGTTTCACAGAGGAAGACCGCACTGCAGTTCCTTCTCTAAATCCTCGCACAAACGACAAAATGGCTGACATCGAAATAAGTGTCCAAGGAATAGAAAATCAACTGGAACCACTGAACAGAGGAAAGTCCACTGGACCTGACGGGATACCAATTCGATTCCACACAGAGTACGCGAAAGAACTTGCCCCCCTTCTAACAGCCGTGTACCGCAAGTCTCTAGAGGAACGGAGGGTTCCAAATGATTGCAAAAGAGCACAGGTAGTCCCAGTCTTCAAGAAGGGTTGTCGAGCAGATGCGCAAAACTATAGACCTATATCTCTGACGTCGATCTGTTGTAGAATTTTGGAACATGTTTTTTGCTCGAGTATCATGTCGTTTTTGGAAACCCAGAATCTACTATGTAGGAATCAACATGGATTCCGGAAACAGCGATCGTGTGAGACCCAACTAGCTTCATTTGTTCATGAGACCCAGAAAATATTAGATACAGGCTCCCAGGTAGATGCTATTTTTCTTGACTTCCGGAAGGCGTTCGATACAGTTCCGCACTGTCGCCTGATAAATAATGTAAGAGCCTACGGAATATCAGACCAGCTGTGTGGCTGGATTGAAGAGTTTTTAGCAAACAGAACACAGCATGTTGTTATCAATGGAGAGACGGCTACAGACGTTAAGGTAACCTCTGGCGTGCCACAGGGGAGTGTTATGGGACCATTGCTTTTCACAATATATATAAATGCCCTAGTAGATAGTGTCGGAAGTTGCATGCGGCTTTTCGCGGATGATGCAGTAGTATACAGAGAAGTTGCAGCATTAGAAAATTGTAGCGAAATGCAGGAAGATCTGCAGCGGATAGGCACTTGGTGCAGGGAGTGGCAACTGTCCCTTAACATAGACAAATGTAATGTATTGCGAATACATAGAAAGAAGGATCCTTTATTGTACGATTATATGATAGCGGAAGAAACACTGGTAGCAGTTACTTCTGTAAAATATCTGGGAGTATGCGTGCGGAACGATTTGAAGTGGAATGATCATATAAAATTAATTGTTGGTAAGGCGGGTACCAGGTTGAGATTCATTGGGAGAGTGCTTAGAAAATGTAGTCCATCAACAAAGGAGGTGACTTACAAAACACTCGTTCGACCTATACTTGAGTATTGCTCATCAGTCTGGGATCCGTACCAGATCGGGTTGACGGAGGAGATAGAGAAGATCCAAAGAAGAGCGGCGCGTTTCGTCACAGGGTTATTTGGTAACCGTGATAGCGTTACGGAGATGTTTAACAAACTCAAGTGGCAGACTCTGCAAGAGAGGCGCTCTGTATCGCGGTGTAGCTTGCTCGCCAGGTTTCGAGAGGTTGCGTTTCTGGATGAGGTATCGAATATATTGCTTCCCCCTACTTATACCTCCCGAGGAGATCACGAATGTAAAATTAGAGAGATTCGAGCGCGCACGGAGGCTTTCAGACAGTCGTTCTTCCCGCGAACCATACGCGACTGGAACAGGAAAGGGAGGTAATGACAGTGGCACGTAAAGTGCCCTCCGCCAAACACCGTTGGGTGGCTTGCGGAGTATAAATGTAGATGTAGATGTAGAATCAAGGACCATACAGCAACGGTCAACCTCGCTGCTGGAGGAGTGGAGTTCCGTACCACAAGAACACCTTACGATGCTTGAGTCCAGCATGGGAGCACATTGCAAAGCATTCACTGCTGCCCGTCGTCATCACACACCCCATTGAAAACCATGTCCTACGTTTTGTAATATCCAGGGCACCATCACGAAACTCAGTGACTTAAGTGTAGTCATTGTCTTTGAATAAAAGTGTCATTTCTGTGTGTCTTATAGTTAGCAATTATACTTGCGGCTAGTCCAAGTTTCATTGAGCTATGTTACTTGGCAGTGACACATCATGTGAAAATTCCTTTCCTCCTTAAGTTTTGCACACAAGTATAGTTCAGTGTACAACATTCGTAGCTGATTCTACATCTCGTAGATTGTCGAGTATATATGCTCATAATAAATAAATAATTCGTTGATGAGAACATGACCAATAACGTTATAGCGCAGGTGAGAATACATAGGCCTTGATATTAATAAGAAGTGGCAGCTGTGCCACACAATGAAAGGCCAAGAAGAAATATTTTTGTATCTCAACCGAACAGGCCTGTCTTCTTGGTGCATATAACGGTAGTAGCTGGCCTTAGAGCCCCAGCTGGCGGTATTTACACCGCAATAACCGATGCTGCAGAGACGAGCAAATAATGTCTCTGTCCTCCTGGGTGCTAGTCAGGTGGAATTGCTGAGACACTGCATGATTTTAAGTATCATCCTCATGAAGTCCCTGATTGCATATTCGCATCTGGGTCCCCGACCAAGAAAGCGCCCTATAGATGAACGATGAACTTCAGTCTCCATATGTCACGATCCTGCCGCTCTCGAACTCCAACACGTTCTGCAGAACGTTTCTCCCTGTTACACAAAGCATAACTCGACTATCTCACAAACAAACAGTATTCATAATTAGTTTCTGAAGAAGTAATAAGGTGCGCAATATTTATATACAGAATGTAGATGGTATTACTCCTATTTATTTACTGCGGTGGTGCTGAAATACAAATAAGTTGCATGTCTCAGCATCCAGAACACTTTATGCCACTGTGACGTTTATTACACCTGTTTTCGTGGTTTTGCAATTGAAATGGCCAGCAGTGTAAAGGTGTATGCAATAATACTCTAAACACTGTATGAGGGGCAATCAAAAAGTTTCCGGTTGAGGGCGTTGCTTCAGCCGTATATGCAACGCAACGCGACTTGATACGGGGATATAAGCACCGTCTAGTAGGCAAGGGATTAGTGAGACATTCGTGTCTTTCCAGCGTGTGTGCGGTAAATACGTAAATGTGAATTGTCGTGCCGTTATTACCAAATGCGTCCAAACAGGAAAAACGTGCTGATATTTTCATGGCTACCGAAGGACAAACGACGGTAGATAACCATCAGAGAATGAAGAATATTTATGGGGCAGCACGTCTGTCGAAAACAACCGTTGCGAAATGGTGCGCCAAGTTCCGTGTTCGTCGCGATTCGACACAAGACGCAGAGCAATTTGGGATGCAGCCTCATCCATTATGAACAAGTACAAGCGGACGGTTGATGGTGATGCCTACCGTAAGGTCTGCAGCCGGTGGATGTCCCAGGCGAACAAAAAGCAAACCGGATGGCTGTTTGCCTGAAGCACGTGACGCGTTCAGTGTCGAAGGCAACGTATTCCTTGAGCGCACTGTTGCAAGGGATGCCGCGCGGGATTAGCCGAGCGGCCTAAGGCGCTGCAGTCATGGACTGTGCGGCTGGTCCCGGCGGAGGTTCGAGTCCTCCCTCGGACATGGGTGTGTGTGTGTGTGTGTTTGTCTTTAGGGTAATTTAGGTTAAGTAGTGTGTAAGCTTAGGGACTGATGACCTTAGCAGTTAAGTCCCATAAGATTTCACACACATTTGAACATTTGCAAGGGACGAAAGATGGTGCCACCATGGCGAAATGGAATCGAAATCGTCGGCGATGCAGTGGTGTCATCCATCGTCTCCGCGTCCCAAAAAGTTCAAGAGCCAGTCATCTGCTGGAAAGGTGATGCTAACTCTGATCATAAAAAAAAAAAAAAGGTTGAAATGGCTCTGAGCACTATGGGACTTAACTTCTGAGGTCATCAGTCCCCTAGAACTTAGAACTACTTAAACCTAACTAACCTAATGACATCACACACATCCTTGCCCAAGGCAGGATTCGAACCTGCGACTGCAGCGATGGCGCCTGGTCATCGATTTCCGGGATCCATTGCTTATTGATTTCAAGGAACCGAATGCCTCAATCACTGGGTAACGGTAGTGCGCAACTCTAGAGAAATTAAGACGCGCAGTGAAAGCGAAACATCTGGGGAAAATGCGGCAAGTGTTGTTGCTGGTTCATGATAACGCACGTCCCGATAATGTCGTAATGCAGAATTTAAGCCAACTCAAGTGCGAGACACTCGGGCACCCGCCATACAGCTCTGATCTCTCGCCATGCAATTATCACGCCTTCGGTCCCTTCAAAAAAGCCTTCAAGTGACGACGATTCTTGTCGGACGAGGATGTTCAGCAGGCAGTTACGGACATCTTCACATAGTAGGACACGGTGTTTAGCCAAACAGGTATCTTAAAAATGGTGGGATGATTGCGTCAATCTTCGCGGCGATGTTGCCTGACTGGCATACCTATTCTGTACTGTACCGTCTTCAAACGAAGAAGTTCTGACAGCGCCTTGTACTAGGTGTTGATGGTAATTTGTGTATTTTATCCCTAGCTTGCCTTACGATAGAAGAACGTGATAATTCTAATGAACTGTTGGCGCTTGCAGGAAGCGCCAAAATATAGTTCCTAAAGCGTAAGAACGGACGTTTCGTTGACAACGTATTAATTAACGACGGAACACTAGACAGTTGCTAACGGACGAAGGGAGAAATCGTCCGTTCCTACGTCTGAAAGACCTGCACAAGGATAGTCTGAGATCTGAATCCCGATAATTCCAGATGCGACTGCAGTGATTTAAGTACTGCGCCGCCAGTTCTAGTAACGAAGTATGTTGTCTTATGAGTGACTGGAAAATTCTTGCAGATTAGGAGTGACATGTGTGTAGAGGCCGAATGTGGCAGCATCGCATGCCGCAACTACGTTTGGTAGGAGCTGCCGCCCCCGCAACACGAGGGTACCGCCTCCTGTGCCGCCCTCGCCGCCCCCGCCGCCACCCACGCCCCCGCATCGCAGAGCTGGCGACAGGGAAGCCGGCGAGCGGCGCCGCCTGTTTTGCTGATGGGCGCAATATCGACCCTGTATGTCTGACACTGCGGTTCTGTTTGTGCGGTGATCCAAAAATAATGCTACCCAATACCCAACACATTTCTGCAAACAGCTGCCACTTCTTAATAATGTCAAGGCCTTTGTATTCCTACCTGCGCTATAGCGTTATTGGTCATTTTCTCATCAACGTGTTATTTATTTATTATAAGCATATATACTCGACAATCTACGAGGGCTTGCTGAAAAGTAATGCCTTCGAATTTTTTTTGTGAAAAGTCTTAAAGCTTTGTAAACAAACAAAAAAATTCGTTATCATTATACATCTTTATTCTTAATCTCCACATATTTATTTCTCAACATAATCAACCAAGCGACGAAAAAATTTCTCTCAACGGGTGACCAGTTCGTTGATACCATCACTGTATTGTGTTTGACATTGTTGACGGTGCCACAACATGGCCTCTGCTTGCACGGCTTCATCACTATCAAAATTAACTCCTCGAAGGTCTGACATTGTCGAGCTGAAGCATAGGGTGCTCCATGTGTAGACAAACTCTTCGAATTCGTGTTTTCAGTTTTCTGAGGGTCTCGCAGTACCTCGTAGAGTTTAATGTGGTGCCCTTAGACATGAATTCAAAAAATGGTTCAAATGGCTCTGAGCACTATGGGATTTAACTTCTAAGGTCATCAGTCCCCTAGAACTTAGAACTACTTAAACCTAACTAACCTAAGGACATCACACACATCCATGTCCGAGGCAGGATTCGAACCTGTGACCGTAGCGGTCGCGCTGTTCCAGACTGTAGCGCCTAGAACCGCTCGGCCACCTCGGCCGGCTTAGACATGAATTCCAAATGCACTACACGTTGTACATCCCAAAATATTGTGTATCCCACCACTGTCAGAAGCATCTCTAGAAACTTCTTCGGCCTCAAAACTCATTGAATTGAGTAAAATTGTCTTAAGTGATGAGTCCCACTTCGAACTGAGCTCCGACGACAAGCGAAGAATTGTCTGGAGACGCCCTGGACATTGGTGCGGTACCAACACGACAGTCGCCCACCATAGAGCGTGAAAACCAGGATTGATGGTCAGAGCTGCCATTTCTTTTCATAGATGGACCCCATTGTTTGTCATTCGCCTCACCGTAACACCTCTGCGGTACACTGACGATATTCTACACCCTGTTTTGTTGCGCACACGGAGAGAGTTTTAACTGTATGTCTTCGTGCTTGCCAAACCCTACCTTGGCCAGCAAGGTCGTCGGATATCTCCGCAACTGATAACGTTTGGAGCACAATATACAGGGCCCTCCAACCAGCTCAAGAATTGAGGATCTAACATTGTAACTGGACAGAATTTGGCACGATTCCTCAGGAGGACATCCAACATCCCTATTAATCAATGCCAAGCCGCGTAACTGCTTACGTAAGGGCCAGAGGTAGACCAACGCGGTATTGACTCACTTTATTAATGAAGCTCTTTGTCTTGATAGACCATCCAGTTTTTCTGAAATTCTTATGATTTGTTTGTGTGTGCGCGTCCATGACATCTTCCGATTTCCGTCCCATTCAGGTAATTCCTTCGTGGCGCGTCTTGTTTTAGTATATTTATAACAAGACGAAATATGGGCAACATAAGTTACATGCATTTATAGATCGATTAATTTTCTCTAATCTTGTTGTTGTCTTTGTTACCGTTGCTGAAAGGAGGTAATCAACGTTTGTCACACATTATCATGCTTGCTGAAGTTGCTTATTATCTCTAACAGGCTTTATTGGATATGTATGGTGCACTACTAAGCCATGTGATACAGTGTATGTTTTTCGACTTCTCATCTTCTACAAACGTATTTTGTCCTGTTTCTTCAGGAACCTCGGATACTCAGGTAGAAACGAATACAATATATTTATTATTAAGCAAGCTAACTGTAATAATTTTCTTGATGCAATAATTTACCCACAGCCGTACGTATTGTAGAAATTTATTTTATGAAGTTAGGTGCTACCAGTTTCAGCATTACATTGATGCGATCTTCAGGCTCCACAGGTCATAGTCATAAAATCGCTATACACGGAAGGAGCCATAAAAATGGATCCGTGAAGCAAATCGTTATGCAACAGCTCTTAGTCTGTATCGCCTGGCCACCAAGAGCTGTTGTATAATGATTTGATTCACGGATCCAGTTATAAGGCTCCTTCCGTGTATAGCGATTTTACGACTATGACCTGTGGAGCCTGAAGATGGCAACAATGTAATGCCGAAACTGGTAGCACATAAGTTCATAAAATAATTTTCTACAATACATACGGCTGTTGGCAAATTATTGCATCAATAAATACATGCCAGCCGTTGTCCCATGGTTCATATTGGATCAACGAAGAAAGAACTGAAATAATGGTTCAGGCAGAATTTATTGACGTAGTAAATACCCAAAAACAAAGTATTCCATCATCTTTCAGTGGTGGACAAGGCACTGTGATCGGCTAATGGATCCAGTTTACATAACGAAGGGAGTCGGTGACTGAATTAAAACCACTTGACACAATGGTACACTGTGGAGTAAATGTACCTGCGTCAGACAGCACAAAATCATTAGTCTTAGATAAACTTCATAGTTTAAGAATAAAATGCAGGTAGCAAACACCGAGTCAGCAAGTCCACAGTGCTCACGCGTTATTTGCTTGGTTGTAAAAATGGATGGCCTGCGGTGGAATGTCAGGCAGGTAAGACTCAGAACACTAGTTTCTCTGAAAGCGCAGAAATCGAATGAGTTGTTTTCATGATTTACTGAGATGTAAATCCGTGTCTCGGTGCAGCAGTTCGTCTGCCGATTATATTTCCAACAGGGTAGTTTTTGTACCATATTCTGTCCACCGCAAAACGTCTGGAAACATAGAGTACTTGGCAAGTGCAGCTGGAATAATAACGTTATACAGTTATGTCGCGAACATGTATGAACATTCAAGGTCATCAACGATTGGCTAGAACAGAGTTCAAACTGCAGCTAAAATCAGAAGTGCCTAGACAGACCATGGCTTCGTGCAAGACCGAGGCTGTGGTGACGGTGATGCCAATAGCAGTAGCGGTGACGTGCAGTTGTGACCAAACTGCCATCCTGGGACTGTTGCGGCTGGCGTGCGATGACTGGTCACCAGCGAGGGGCGTGGTGCCGCCAGCAAGCTCCCCGCCCCTGCTATGGCGCATGCACTGGTCCAGGTGTTGTTACATTGTGGGAAGGCATAATGATGCATCGGCGTACTGACCTACAAATCTTTAAACACTGCACACTGACCTTTAAATGTTACTGTGGCACTGTACTTTTTCGCCACGTGCGTGTTTTCAGGGATGCATTCGGCCCTCTTATCATTTTTATAGGGGGCAGTTTCCGTTCACATCGAACAGCACAGGTGGAAGAGCTCTTGAAACGAGAGGGTATTCACTGAATGGACTGGCCAGCCCATTAACCCCGACTTCAGTCTCATCGAGTGGGATGGGTTAGGGAGATGCAGGCGTGTACGCCCACATGCGCCAACGACCGTCAACCGCGCTGGTGGAGGAATCGAACGCCCTACCACAAGAACTCCTTACGAAACTCGTGACCAGCATGGGAGTAAGCTGCTGAGCATTTATTTTAGGCCGTACTGATTACAACCCTCTTAAGAATTATGGTTCACGTGTTTTTAATGTCCAGGAAACCATCATAACTCGCAGTGACGTCAGTGTAATTATTGTCCTTGATTAAAAGGGTAATTTCTGTTCAAATGCCTCTGAGCACTATGGGACTTAACAGCTGACGTCATCAGTCCCCTAGAACTTAGAACTACTTAAACATGTTAGGACATCACACGCATCCAAGCCCGAGGCAGGATTCGAACCTGCGACTGTAGCAGTCGCGCGGTTCCAGACTGAAGCGCCTAGAACCGCTCGGCCACTCCGGCCGGCAATTTCTGTTCGTCTCATTGCGTATTCATTACAGTTAGCTTCTGTACTATAGTGTAGTATTTCTTTTCATGTATGGTCCAAGTTTCATGGAGCTATGTTACTTGGGAGTGACATGTCATACGAAAGTTTTTTTCGTCCTTAACTTTTTCACTCCAGCGTAGTGAAGGGAACTTGTGGCGCAGATCTATTTCGAACAGCAAACGTGCTGTCCTACGACAGGTGGTACGGTAATAGGAGAATGTGGTGTGTACGGGGGAAAGGGTAGACGGAGGTATTTCACATGTAGACCTTAATTCCGTTGTAAGAATGGAGGAAGTATATCTGAATCTGTTTACTAAAAACCGTGTGGAATTCTTTCCTTATCTCGGAGGCATTTGCTTATGACTATGAAGAAACAGGAAGCTTCGCATTTCTATCGTAATGTTCACTAGTGAACAAGATAAATTTCTGGAATTGATGGCCTACGCTTCCTAAGAACGGTACAGTTACCAGAGGGATGGAAAACATCATAAATATTCAACATGTATAAAAGATCCAACTGTAGACGGATAAGTGTAAGATATTTAGTCTCTTATGTGGGAAAATTATGAAAGCTGGAATCTAATCACAGATTGTGGATGAAGAAGAACAGGATGAGTTCCGTGCCGGAAGGTCATGCACACACAGTGTGTCCGGGTAAAACAGCTTGCGGTAAAGAAGACTGGCCAGGAATTTAGAGATTCTGATGGTTTCCATTGATCTTAAGAAAGCCTAATATAGCATTCCGCTCTGTAAATCACGGATTGCAATATTAACATTAGGTTGAATCGTTTATATGTTCAAGCTGTTAGAGCTTTATACACTATAACAACTTATAGAGTTAAAGTAGGAGCAGAAATGTTTGGAGGAACAGCAGTGACCTCAGCGTTACGACAAGGGTACGCAGTAGCACCTGCGCTATCTAAAATGTTATTGAAGTTGCCTTATGGTTACAGAAACGTTGCTCCCGTAGTATGGGTGTGTCTGTAAGTGATGAAACTCCATTCACTTTACATTTTACTGATGACCAAGTCACTTTTGCAGAGGGTGAGGATGACATGACCTATGTCGTTAGAATGTTGCAGAGAGAATATCAGAAAAGGGATTTGACCAGTATTTTACAGAGAATGAAATATTTGGCTGTTGGAGAAGTGTATCAAGACCTGACGTCCAATTTGGTGTAGTAAGGTCTGTGGACTGAAGTACATTACTGGCCATTAAAATTGCTACACCAAGAAGAAATGCAGATGATAGACGGGTATTCATTGGGCAAATATATTATACTAGAACTGACAAGTTATTACATTTTGACGCAATTTGGGTGCATAGATACAGAGAAATCAGTACCCACAACAACCACCTCTGGCCGTAATAACGGCCTTGATACGCCTGGGCATTGAGTCAAACAGAGCTTGGATGGCGTGTACAGGTACAGTTGCCCATGCACCTTCAACACCATACCACAGTTCATCAAGAGTAGTGACTGGCGTATTGTGACGAGCCAATTGCTCGGCCACCATTGACCAGACGTTTTCAGTTGGTGAGAGATCTGGAGAATGTGTTGGCCAGGGCAGCAGTCGAACATTTTCTCTATCCAGAAAGGCCCGTACAGAACATGCAACATGCGGTCTTGCATTATCCTGCTGAAATGTAGGGTTTCGCAGGGATCGAATGAGGGGTAGAGCCACGGGTCGTAACACGTCTGAAATGTAACGTCCACTGTTCAAAGTGCCGTCAATGCGAACAAGAGGTGACCGAGACGTGTGACCAATAGCACCCCACACCATCACGCCGGGTGATACGCCAGTATGGCGATGACGAATACACGCTTCCAATGTGCGTTCACCGCAATGTCGCCAAACACCGATGCGACCATCATGATGCTGTAAACAGAACCTGGATTCATCCGTGCACCCATGTTCGTCGTTGAGTACACCATCGCAGGCGCTCCTGTCTGTGATGCAGCGTCAAAGGTAACCGCAGCCATGAACTCCGAGCTGACAGTCCATGACAGTCCAGCTGCTGCAAACGTCGACGAACTGTTCGTGCAGATGGTTGTTGTCTTGCAAACGTCCCCATCTGTTGACTCAGGGATCGAGACGTGGCTGCACTATCCGTTACAGCCATCCGGATAAGATGCCTGTCATCTCGACTGCTAGTGATACGAGGCCGTTGGGATCCAGCACGGCGTTCCGTATTACTCTCCTGAACCCACCGATTCCATATTCTGCTAACAGTCACTGGATCTCGACCACGCGAGCAGCAATGTCGCGATACGATAAACCGCAATCGCGATAGGCTACAATCCGATCTTTATCAGAGTCGGAAACGTAAATGGTACGTATTTCTCCATCTTACAAGAGTCACCACAACAACGTTTCACCAGGCAATGCCGATCAACTGCTGTTTGTGTATGTGAAATCGGTTGGAAACTTTCCTCATGTCAGCAGGTTGTAGGTGTCCACACCGGCGCCAACCTTGAGTGAATGCTCTGAAAAGCTAATCATTTGCATATCACAGCATCTTCTTCCTGTCGGTTAAATTTCGCGTCTGTAGCACGTCATCTTCGTGGTGTAGCAATTTTAATGGCCAGTAGTGTAAATATTTGTGAGTTGTTGTTAACACAGATGGATCCACTAAAAGCAAAATTGTAACAGCATTGACCAAGGTAGACAAGATATCAAACAATTAAATGGGGTTTTATGGAGTATTCATATAATAAACGATGAACAGTATATTGAAAACAATCGTTCAAAGTATAGCAACGAATGGAGCACGAATATCAGAAATAAATGACCGAATGACGAGGTACTTATTGTTAATGGGGATGGGATTTTGTAACTGTTGATGTAGGTGGACACTACGGGAAAAACTAAAATCGAAGACATAAGTAAAAGAATGAACTTGGCACCTCTGTAATGCACGCAATTCAACTAAAAATTCTGATGTAACGGTCATTTATTCCGTTGGGATGAAGACAGATGGCCTAAGAAGAAGAGGGTTTCCGAAAACAATATGCGAAATGACAGCCAGAAGAGCTGTATCAGAGAAGAATTTGCAGGCCGAAGATTGAAAAGATAGGAGACAAATCAAGGACGCGAGAAACAATGTGGCTAAATCTCAATAACCCAGATATGAGAGTGGCTTGAAGACTCTTAAGTAATAGGGCCACGTTCGATGTCCTGGACAGGGAGTGCTCACCAGAGACAAGGCTATTGTCAGGAGTGCCCAAGGCAATTGTGATAGGACTGCTCCTCTTCACTGTATACATAAACGATCTGACAGACGAGGTGAGCGGCAGTAAGCAGTCTGGTGACGGTGTGGTGTCATCGGTGAGTGACTGAAGAAGGATACAAGATGTATTACACGAAACTTGCACTTTATGTGATGAATGGCATTTTGTTGCAATTGTAGAACATTGTAAGTTACCTTATATGAGTGGAAGAAACAATCGCATAACTTTTGAATACTGCATACGTATTGTGCTTTTTCACACACATCGACTAAATATCTAGGTGCAACTATGCAAAGTGATATATAACGGAACGAGTGCTGAAGGACGATAGTAGGAAAGGTGACTGATCGACGTCGGTTTATTGGGAGAATTTTAGGAAAGTGTAGTTCGTCTCTATAGACGACCACGTGTAGAGCACAGTGAGACCCAGTTTTGAGTATTGCTCGAGTTTTTGGGATCTCCAACTAGTCGGATTAAAGGGAGACACCGAAGTAATTCAAAAGCGGGCTGCTAGATTTGTTAATGGTAGGCTCGATCAACAAGCGAGTACCACGCAGAGGCTTCGGGAACTGAAACCGGAATTTCTAGAGTGAAGACGATGGCTGGGAAAGTTTAGAGAACCGGAATTTGAAGCTGTCTGCATAACGATTCTACGGGCGCTGCAGTACATTTCGCGTAAGGAACAAGAAGACAAGACAAGAGAAATTAGGCATCGTACGGAGACATATGGACACTCATCATATCCTCGCTCTATTTGCGAGTGGAACAGGAAAGGAACACCAGTAGTGGTACACGGTACCCACTGCCATACACCATATTGTGGCTTGTGCAGAGGGTGATGAAAAAAGTGTCGAATACTTTGAGAGGTTGTAGTACTCATCGAAACAAGAAAAATAAGTCCAGTAAACCTGGGTCCGGAAAAGTATTCTTTTTGAGATAAGTCCGTAAACATGAGACCGGAAATGCATACTTTCTGCGATAAACATGTGCTTACAGGAGGTGTTCAACATGGCGTTCATTCATGACGATTCACCCCTCTGCCCTCCGGCATAAGGAATGACGCACATTTTGCTGGCACGCATTAAAGACGCGATCCTTTAGTGTCCGCACGTAGTTGACTGGCGTGGCGTAGACCAATTTATTCAAGTGTCCCCACAACCAGAAGCCTAAGGCTTGAGGTCTGGGGAACGAACAGCCAAAGATGTGCCACCCCCACCGTCCCCTTCCCCCCCAACGACCAATACAGTGGTCCTGCAATGCCTGTGTCAGGTGTCAGCGCGTTGTGACGAAAGTGTGCTGGTGCCCCATCATACAAGAACCACATCTGTCTGTAGTAGGCAAAACATTAACGAAAAAGTCCAGATAATGCACTCCAGTTAATCCTTATGGAAGCGCTTCTAGTCCTATTAATCTATCGCCAAGTACGCCTTCCCGTACGTTGATTGATAATTGGTATTGATGCCATCTTTCCTGAAGAGCTTAGGGATTTACGTCTGCCCATACATGCTGGTCATGGAAATTCACCATCTCTCTTGAACCCTGTCTCATCGGTAAATAAAATCGTGGATGTGAACAGTAGATCTGCAGCATACTTCTGCAACAGTCATTGACAGAACTGCTGGCTGCCATGATGATCCTGTGGCCTTAGGGCCTGAACGCCCTGTAAATGATAGG
This sequence comes from Schistocerca nitens, assembly GCF_023898315.1. Taxonomy (NCBI): domain Eukaryota; kingdom Metazoa; phylum Arthropoda; class Insecta; order Orthoptera; family Acrididae; genus Schistocerca; species Schistocerca nitens. Next base: position 556,086,503 of record NC_064615.1, on the reverse strand, counting down.
GATACAGCAATTGTTCATGAAGAACATCCCCCCCGTCCCCGGATAAGAGAGTGAGATATGCGTTCTGCTACTGCTAATCGCCTACACTGGTCCCAGGGGTTTCTTCCACCGAACGTAGCACACGCTGCTCCATGTCAGACGTGCGGACATCGCGGGGCCTCCCACTGTCAGTCTTCCGAGGTGCGGGGGCACCTGTGTCCTTCAGACGCTGGAAAAGTCTGCCAAACAGCTTATCAGAGGGCACTCTGCGCTGTGGATGTTTTTGACTGTAGAGAGCAAGGACTCGCAAGGCACGTCCATTTGCACTTGTCGAGTAGTTGGCTTCCATTGATAACAAGTGGGGAAAGAGAGAAAATAGAAATGCACTACATCATTAGAACGTACAAAAAGCGCAAAACAGTAAACACATAAGTGAATCCGCGTTTGGAAGAAGGTAAAACGTCATGATTCGTACCCAGGTTTGACAGTACTGCACAATAAGGCATACAAACAAGATGAACACTAACGTAGCTCACTAGACGACTGGAGCCACACAGTTGATAGGAGACCACCGAATGACAGGTCGAACACTATGAGTAACAGATCACAACACGATGCCGAGACATTTGACGGAGCCCCAGTACGACGACTGTGCTAATGTCCACAACCAAGAGTCGCACAACCCTTTCTATAAACACGTGTTTGTCTCGAGAAGTATGCGTTTCCGGAACCATGTTTATTGTACTGATTTTTCTTGCTTCGATAAGTACTACCACCTCTCAAAGTACACGACACTTTTTTTGAACACCCTGTATATGTACGCAGAATAAATCAGAATTAAACTATGGATAAATTTTAAAATAATTTTATTATCCGAGCATAGGCTCAGTACTAGCTTTGGCTGAGGCACATGAGGTGTTCGTGGCACCGTAAGTAACCTCGAAGACAGTCCACAAATAGCGGTGCTGAACTCCGCCCAGAGTACCTTCGCCCAGCCTCATCAACAAAACAGCCGGTCCTGTGGCGTCAGGACGACAGAGCGTGGCAATTCCGCCACTGTCGTAAACAAAACGCAGACGCCGAATCGAGCCACAGTGAGTGCCAAATTCATCCTCAGGATCGAGGCCAGTTTTAGAGCTCTAGGAATCTACGTTCTTACACCGATTGGTTTCGAATGCAAAAAGCTTTCGTGGAAGAACTGTCCATTTAAAAAATCAGTGTCACTACGGTCGTCTTACATTTGTTTTCTTCAGTCCTAAGACTGGTTTGATGCAGCTCTTCACGCTAGTCTATTCTGTGCAAATCTCTTCATCTCAGCATAACTATTGAAACCTGCATCCATTTCAACCTGATTAATGTACTCATCCCAGTCTGTTCTCCTTCACCAAAAATCTGTGATTACATTCTCACCTTCATTATTTTCCCATACAATTTATAGACTAAATTTATTACACTTAGTCAACTATATTTTAAGACTTTATGTATGTTGATAATGTATGATGTTTTCTAATCCTCCTGTAATTGCATCCGCTATAGGATGCATAGGCCATTAATTCCAGACATTTCGCTGGTCCACTGTCGAACAATGCGATGGACAATCCGTTTGGATTTGAAGCTTGTCCTTTCTTCATAGTCTTAAGAAATTTCTGACTCCTACAGGCATAATTAGTTCGTCCTCGTATAAAATGAATCCGAGATAAGCAACTCATGATTCGTTACAAAGAAAGGCTTAAATTTTTCTCCCACTCCAAAGAGACTTCCTGTTGCAGAATTTATGTGTTCTGTAGAATAAGCAGTACACAATCTCCCTGAGGACCAAACAGAGGAAGTAAGACAAGAAGTGTCAGACACACTGCGTCGAGCTCGACTGCCGTGGGATAGCGTCTCTTCTGCAGGGAGAGCAGCTGTTTGTTTCCTTAAGAATGACGATGAAGTAGTAGTTTTAGCAACTGACAACCGGAATGCCGCAGTTGTGTTGAGACGGGATGATTACATCCTTAAAATGTACTCAACGACCCGGCTTGCAGAAGACTATCTAGTGACCACACAGGAAGGATCAAGCGCAAGACTCTTTCACTTGTGGTACATTCTGTCAAAGTTGCACTAAAGGGGTTCCGCTACCTCCTATCGTTAGTAATCTGGATGCACCCACTTATAACCTGTCGAAGTATTTAACATCTGTTTTGGCCCATATGGTGGCAAGTCTGAACACCATATTTCCAATTAGGTGGGTTTTATTCGACGATTGAAATCTTTGAGGATTCGAATTTAGTAGTGAATTTTGACGTGGTATCTCTATACATATCTCTATACACATGAGTCCCTCTGGAACAGTTCCTGAACTTGATTAGTGAAAAACTGGATGAGAAGTTGGTGAAGCATTGTCGTCATGTGCTGACATCCATGCATTTTCATGTAATGGCAACAGTTTTGAACAGAAGGCAGAGTGGCTGTGGATAGTTCTTTATCACCCATAATCACCAATTTATGTACGGAGGACTTCGAGGACACGGCACTGCGGACTTGACGTTTGCAACAAACGTGCTGCTGGAGGTACGTAGATGACACGTTTTTCGTCTGGTCTCATGGACCTGATGCTCTCAACAGATTTTTGCCCAGTTCAACAGCCTTCATCCCAGCATTAGATTTACCGTGGAGGTTGAAAGTGATGAGAGGCTCCTACTTTTGTACGTCATGGTTTATAAAACCAAGACAGTACTCTGGGACATAGAGTTCACCAGAAACCAGAACACACCGATCGGTATCTGCATGCTAAAGAGTTGCCATCCACCGCACTAGCGTAATGGCATCCTTAAGACTCAGGTACGCAGATCATATGCCATTTCATAATTCAGACGGCTCAACGCAAGTATTTGCACATTTGATGGACGTTTTTAAGGAAAATGGATACTGTGAGAAGTAGATTCGTCGGGCTATGGAGTTTGAATCATTTCCGGAAGTGCATGAAGGGAAGCATAGATCTGTGGCCTTTATTCGTTATGCTGTGGGCATATCGTTTAAGATTCGAAGAATTATAAGGAACTTTAACATTGAGAGTGCGTTCCGTCCACCATCCAAGATCAGGGCATTACTCAGCTCCGTGAAAGATGATTTGGGGCTTAGGCAGCCTGGCATTTATAAAATTCTGTATCAGTGTGGGAAGGCTTACGTCGGCCATTCGAATCGCGCAATTTAGAATAGCTGTGTGGAACAAAGACCGGAAAAATCGGAGGCAGAACATTGCTTAACCGAGGGACACGGGATGAAATTTGACGACACTTTGATAATTGCCAACACTTACGATTTTTGGAACCGTGTTTATAAAGAGGCAAGTGAAATTAGACTGGCAAACAATTTGATTAAAAGGGACAATGGTTTTCCTCTTAGCAGGACATGCACGCTGCACTATCCTAAAATGTTCAAATGTGTTTGAAGTCGTATGGGACTTAACTGCTAAGGTCATAAGTCCCTATGCTTACACACTACTTACCTAAATTATCCTAAGGACAAACACACACACCCATGCCCGAGGGAGGACTCGAACCTCCGCCGGGACTAGCTTCACATGCACTATCCTATCTAAAAACAAAACGTTCTTATGTGCAGACAGCCCGAGTGTTTGAAAGCAGTATGTCGTTGAGTCGGTGTTCTAGAAAGGGCGCCGCCACCAGCCCTGTCTTGGAGGGCAACAACTGTGATGCGCGGCGCATGCGCCGTGTACGGTACGGATGTCTATACAGGACGAAGAACTGCGGCCTTGGTGTCAGTTTTCAGCTGGACTCAGCAGCAGCAGCTTTCTCCTGAAGATGGGGCACAGGTGGACCGCCAACATACTGAATAAAGTTGATTGAAGGACCCGTCAGCAAATTCTGGTAGACTTTCAAGGCTTGTTACGCCGGGGAAGCCTAAGAAGTCGCAACAAATAATAATGTACGTTGCTACCAATGTTATATCGGCGCAGGATTAAGTTATTTAACGCATTAAAAACACAGTGACAATGTACTTGACAAGTCTCGCCAGAGGAGTGAGTGTTACACTGTTCTGTAATGAACACAAAAGATTACAAAGTGGTCAACCGTTTGCAAAAGCAGAGTTCGAATCAGTGGTGCTTTGGCAAAGCGTTGCTCCACTCAAGTTCAAGGCTATTGTCTAGGACACTACGGGATTGCGGTGGCATATAGCCACGACGGAATAGCCTTTCTTTATACTTCATTTGCTTTTGTTTCATCCTACTACTCTTGTGTGGGTGGGGAGTGGGCTCGCAGCGCCACAAGTATGCTACGCTTCTGACACGCAGATTAAAATATACATAGAGACGAAAACAATATATTGAAATACTGGGACATTTATATAAGTTCTTAAAATTTATAAAAAGGTGAACTTCATGAATATCAAATTAAAGTGTTGATTTTCTTAGTTTTCAAATAAAAAAGTAAAAGCTTAAAGATAAAATAAAGTCAGTAACAAGATACTTCAGACAACTGACGGTCTTAAATAGAAGTATTGCATATTCACTAAATTCTGAAGGGTTTTCATTAGGGGAAGAATACGCAGGAGAGAAAATTATTAGCTGTAGGATGTGGTATACCCCTCAGTCCAAAAAGGTCCGGGACTGGATTAATAATAATAGTAATAGCAATAATAATAAAGCAAAAAGTTAAGATGGTGATTTTAATGCTCGAAGTGTTCTGTACAGTTTCGTCGTATCTTACACTGCAGCTCTATTTTTATATTACATATCATCTGCCCTATATTCTCTCTCTCTCTCTGAGAATATGTAGATGTTTTATTTATGATATTTTAGTTCAGTGTCCGGGTCCCATTACTGAAAACCAAACTCCGCCGGAACAGGCCATGAAGACCCTACGTTACCGACCAGCCGCCGTGTCATCCTCAGCCAACAGGCGTCATTGGATGCGGATGTGGAGGGGCATGATGTCAGCACACAGTCTCCCGACCGTATGTCAGTTTAGGGACCGGAGCCGCTGCTTCTCTATCAAGTAACTCCTCAGTTTTTCTTACAAGGGCGGAGTACATCCCGCCTGCCAACAGCACTCGACAGACCGTATGGTCACCCATCCAATTTCTAGCGCAATCCCACAGCGCTTAACTTCGGTGATCTGACAGGAACCGATGATACCACTACATTGCCATTATTACCTGAAGAAATTTCCAACAAGTAGCCGACACATTTCTGCCACGTGGACCCCAATATATACTCCAAATGAAATACTATTGTGGTAATTCATTGTAGAGCGTCTCCAACATGCCAATATAATTCGCCGGAAAAGGGGTTAATTTTAATATGTGTCTGCCATTCTATAGCCATGTGTTGGAATGCTGAATAGTTTAGTACTAACAAAAAACAAAGTTGCTGTATGGCATATCGGAAAACCATATCTTACCATAAAAGATATTTTACTCGTGCATCCTATGATAGCACTTAACAGGTAACTGCACTGGTTGTCTCGATAAAATATTGTACAAGGCCCATGTCATATGTCTGTCGTAATGCACTGAAATTCATAAAACCGAAATTGGTGTTGTGACGAGTGTCAAGAAAATCTATATTTATGGAACCTATGTTATGTGTTCACCAATTTTCGTTACCATACAGCCTCGTCCTTGAAGCAAGTGAAGAATGCGATCCAAGGGAGACTAACGATCGCTTCACTTGATGAGCCACAGCTGTATAGACCTGGCTACCTGGCACTCGACTAACAAGCTCCGAAGGATGACGTGTATGTCCCGCCCCCTGCGCCTCCTATGTAGACCGCCGAGCATGGAGGTATTAGTACAATTCCTTTGAAAAGGACATGGCTTATTCCGGTCCCTATCCAATCCCAATCCATGCTTGCAGTCCGTTTCTACTGAACTCGACATCGACATGAGGTTAAACCTAATTTTTTTCCTGCTTTTTTCAAAGGTATCGTCGCTTTTTTTTTATCTTGTGCTGCGTGGCACCAGCGTCTTCTGGGTGACAGGACTTTAGATCAGCGCATCAGCTAGAATCATTTTCTTACTCTAACTGAAGCAACAAGGTTTTTTCATCTCCATCTCTATCCGTTTACTAATCTTTTCCTTGTTTTAAGTGTCGGCTGCTGTTAGACGGCGCCTGAAGTATGTTGGCGCGTAATAAATTTCAGTTTGTTTCCTTTGTCTGCCTTATGTCACATATACAGATCCTCCGACACGCACAGACACACTCTGTTATGCGAACTGTGTACTGTAAGCGTCTGTTCTTTGAAGTGAATGGATTCGTATGATCGTAGAGCAGAATGGTATAAACTCGTAGAATGTGATTTACGAAGGCTCCCACCTTCACGGATAAATGAATCTCACTGCTGAAGTGACATTTATAAACTTGTTCCAATTATTTAAAAAAAGGCTGCAACTCAGTGAAGGTCACCATCAGATCATTCAGTAGAGTGAAGGCAAGGGAGATACCTATCAGGAAGAGCTCCATTACTCGTCAGTTGAGGTTGTCAAGCACTGACCTTTTATTTTGATTTGTCGGCGTGCAAACGACACAGATCTTAGGCTGTTAGCTAATTAACTGTGGAAGGGTGCTGCGTGAACCAAGCGTTTCATCAGAGAATAATGCCAATACTGGTTAACGTGTGCTTTCGGAGCTCTTTCAGTAATGAAGGACGTTCATGCGGAAAACAAGTAACAAGAGTGCGAAGATAGACTCCAGATTCATTTATTTCGCCGACAAGACGGAAGTCATAGAATTACACGACAACTAATAATTTACAGTTATAAATCTCTGATAGTTCCTCCAAGCACTACTGTTTGGATTCAGAACAAATTAACGGAAATAACTGAAAAATCATGAACGAAACTTATGTCCCCTGTTCAATCCGCATTTCTTCTAAGTCATTTTTTTGTCTTCCCTCCCCACTCATTTTCTTTGTCTCTTTTCCTGTTTCGGAATAATGTGTGTATCTTCGTTGTTAATCTGCCTTCCTTCATTCTCTACAGATGTCACAGAGTGTAACACGTCTTTTACTGATCTCATCTGTCACTTTAGAGCAGAATGAGTATATTTGCTTATTTGGTCTCAAAACCCAATTTCTATATTTGTTCTTGAATAGACCTAGTATTTTTCGCAGGAATCTTCTTTCTATCTTTTCCATATCTTCTAATACCATTACGCATCCAGGTAAAAATAGTGTTTCAGACCCACAGAGGACTTCTGGTTTTGCAACTGTATTAGGCCTACAATGACTTAATTTAACATCTTTAAAAAATCGTTTTAATCTACAGATTTCTCACTTTTATGTATGCTCTTTTCACTTTCCCAGTATTGGTTTTAACTACTTTATTTTCGCTTTTCATAGATATATTTGCACCCAGATATTTGAAGTTGTCTGTTTTCTTGATGTTGCCATACTTCATTTTTAAAATTCTTGGTGACTTGCTTTCATTGGTCACGTATTCTGTCTTTTCAAGAGATATTTGTAGACCTGCCTTCTCAGCTGTTTTCTTCAGAACTTCTAGTCTTTTCCTCACATTCTCTGTGATTCCATCTACTGTTACGAGATCGTCTGCAAAGGTGAAACTATTTCTAGTTTCTTTCGACCCACCCAAATGTATATAGTTATCACTTCTGCTTTTTTCTTGTGTTTTCCACACTCTTCTAACTTTTTCCAGGGGGAAATTGAATAATATTCGTGGTAAATTTTTTCTTGCTTAGTTCTTGATAGAATTTGCAGGGACTGGAAACTGTTCCAAGAAATTTAAGTTTAATACTATATTTGTATGAGTGACTTATTCCCAGAGTTTTCCTACTGCAAATTCCTTTATGGTTTTGTGAAGGGAGTGGCTGTCTATTGAATCACACGCCTTTTTAAAATTAAGACATATTAGCACCATCTTTTATTTGAAAATTTCATGAAACTAATTATTTGTTGCTCCTAAATCTAGTTAGATAATCTCAATTTCTTTTATCTGATCGAAAATTTAGTATGTCCAGAAGTTCTTTCAATAAGATTTTGTTTGTATTCTAAGGGAATTAATGAAATTCCTCTTCAATTATTAATATCTGTTTTTTCCCCTTTCTATGAAGTGTGTGAATTAACGTAGCCTTCCAGCTTTCTGGAATTGTCTCAGTGTCCCTATCTTCTCTATTTTTCTTTTATAATTGCGACACCTAGATCTTCAGTAGCTTACAGAATTTTTGCTCAGACGCACATTTTCATGTGAGTTTTCTTGTGTTTAAATTGTTTGATGCGTTCTTCTACAATTTTAAGGTGCTCCTTTTCAAAGTGCATCTTTTGTACCCTAGTAATTTTATCTGCTCGCTTCTTCCTGAACTGATAGGTATTTCAATTGTTGCTTGTTTTTTCTCTATACCAGTTGTTCCAAGCTTTCTTTTTTTGCCTAAATGCTTCTTCATATTTATTATTTCACCATCTATGCTTTCTTTGTGTTTTTCACTGGAACTATTTTAAATGCAACCTGTTTAATAGTTTCTGTAAAGTTATCAGCATCAAAATTCGTTACCTTCTGTATCTTTAGAAAATCAGATTCCTTTTACTTTAAAGTTTCGTTATTAATTCTCTTAGTCGTAGTGACTTGTTTCGTGATACTATGTTTTGACATAAATCTGATTTGGATCTCAGTTAGATAGCGATCTGAATCAATGTCCGTACCTCTCCTGACTCTATAGTTCTTGATTTCTTGGAAACTGTAACTAGAGATGGCTTTCTATTATTCTCCTAATATTTTTTCTGTTCTTTCGTGTTCTTCTCGCTCTTCTGCTTCTTCCACTATGAAGTTAACTATTCCAGGATAATGGTATGTTTTTAAGTTTCTCGTGCCGTTGACAGTTGCACGTTGCTGATCAGTATTTCACCGACTTGTGTAATCCAAGGAGTGGTCTTAGGTGCGAATTTCGCCTTAATTCCAATTATAAAGTTATTTATACGTTTACTAGACCTTAACTAGCCTTGTAAAACATGCAATACTTCTAGAATAAAACGAAGGTATATCGGAAGCTATACCGGCGTGATAACTGATGGCATATTTTAGGATATCTAGCTGAATGGACAGTTCCATTTTTGCGGACGATATTTCGTAGGCCCAGTTGCTTTCTTTAGGAATTCTGTAAGAGGCAAAACTTCTGGAATTCCTAGCATACGTGCAATTAGCTTGAATCTTCCTTTGGTAAGATTTTTCTACAGATTTCCTTTCCCGCGTATTGTCTCTAGCGCTTCTTTATTGTTCGACTTAATTTTTGACATCCTTGTGTACCTTCATATTTTAAAAGCTTCGAAGTTCATCTGTTTCAGTCATACTGTTTAAATATCGTTCACTGAATGAACTTTTCTATCTTGTTTTCCCCAGCTTCAATCTGAGTAATACATATTGTATTTTTACATTTTTTCTCTTTGCTATGTATATCCTTACAGAAGAATAAGCAATTAAAGACTTTAAATCAACCTGACGAAAACAAATAAATCTAGTCGAAAATTTGATAGTAGTAATATTTTTAATCCATCCTACAGCTCCATATTTTGACCAGAAATGTTACGCCGTCTCGGATCTTAATTTTGTTATCTGTTCCCTTTATATTTTTATTTCCACACTGAGACGAACTGGTACCCCGTGACATGGTATGGCATATTTTTCCACCACGGAAATCCTCCACGAAGCACTGTGCAGAGGCTTGCGGTGCATGTTTGTGATTTTAAGTGTCAACGCAGAATTATATTTACGGTGGCCATTGCAAATTAAACTCAGGATTGCTATTTACGTAGCTAACAACGGTAATAACATTAACTGAATTTTCCGTCGGTGATTGTCAGAACATGATAACAACACTACAAAAGGATAACACTTATTAATGTTCTCCAAAATTATATTTATTTGGTAGCGAACCCTCTTTCTGCTTCTCATGCCATCTTCAGGTGACAAGTGAATATCGCAAACACAGATATACATAAAATGCGACTCACAAAGACGTTATTTCTACAAACGATACAAAACTGACAGCGTGTGTACATAGGAGAACATTACAATAATAGCATTAACTAAAACAGAGAATAAACAAAGTTTTATGTGGAGATACATTTAACAAATGATGAGAAATCAGATGACTTTACAGTTTGAATCTAGTTTTTGTAATGAAAAGTTAATTTATCAAAGAGAAAATGAGAACTTAATACGTTCATTTAATACATTCTGTGTCATATGTTTGTTGATTTCCGGTATTTCCAGAAGAGTAATCTATCTGCTTTTCTTCACAGAATGTAAAGCACTACATTATACTCATATTAACGCTTTTCTGCTAAAAGTTGTTCAGTAAAGGGCGAACCGTTCTTCCTTAATCGCCAGCTTCTCTCATGTTCACATAGTCTAACTGCCACAGCTCCTCTTACTGACCAATATACACTTTTTCACACAGCTTACAAGTGATTTTATATACACCGCTCTGTGTTAAGGGTTGCAATTTGTCTTTACTATTGAATAAAAATTTGTGTATGTTATTGGTATTATAAAATTGCGAGACTTTAACTTTTTTGTAAGTTTCTCTGAAATGTTGCCAGGATATTGAATTTTGCACCAGCCTCTACTGAGTGATGGCTGTTGGGTAGCGTAAGAAGTGGAGTAATTATATTCATTTTGTTTTTTCGTAGAATATTACTAATCAGAGCAAAGCTATAGCCATTGCTGAAACGATTCGTTTCATGGTCCTAAGTTCTCTTCGAAAGACTGATTTCAATAATGGAATAGATATGAGGCGAAGCACCACTGAATGGAAGGCTGCATGTTTGCGTCTGTGTGGATGCTGGGAGCTAGAAGGAATTACCTTATCAGTAGTTACGTGTTTTCTGTACGACTAAATACGTGTTTTCTTTTCCTAATCTCTACATTAAGGTCCAAGAAATTCATAGAAGAGCCTCCCAACACCATTGTGAATTAAATTTTTTCCTTATTTTGTGAATTTAAATACTATAGTAATGTATGTCATTGTCTGGTGGTACCAGTCCACAAATACAGCACTTCATCTACATAACTGAAACAGTACTTAATTTTACAATTCAATAGCTCTTTCTGGAGGACAGAGAAATGAACCCATAGCTGGAACATCAGAATAACTATAATACTTGTTTTGAAACTGGAAGTAATCCTGTTTTACGCATATCTAAGTAGCATCGATTCTGTCATGTAATTCTACAGGACTTACTTTGGACTTGTACAAAAGACAAAATTAAAGATACGCAAATCCCACCCAGTTCTAAACTAGTATCTTTCGATGTAACTACCTTATTTACCAATGTTCATACTGGTGAATCTATAAACATATTAACACATCTAGATTCAAACTTTAAATGCGTCTCATTTCTTATCATTTGGTAAATGTATCTTCACATAAAAACTTTGCTTACCCCCTTTCTTAGTTAACGTAATAATTGTAATGCTTCCCTATGAATACTCTCTGACATTTCTGTATCTTTTGTGCAAATAATATCTGTGTATGTTACCCATCATGTTTGTCTGTATTTGTGACATTCATTTGTCACTTGAAAATGGTCTGAGAAGCAGAAAGCGGGTTCGTGACCAAATAAATATAGTTCTGTGGAACATTAGGAAGTGTTTTACTTTTTAATATTTATAAGGGTGAACTCTAGACAGTCGAGGGGACATATGCTATCGAGAACATCACTCATACGTTTTATTTACCTATAAGAAAATCATTTCCATTAATTGCTTACAGAGAAGTCTGTGGTGTGCAGCTCTGAAGTTGTATTTGATGCATCGTCTCACATCAAGTTAGGACAAAAGTGTACACACTGCACAGATTGCAGTACTCCTCTTTTTCATCCAAGCAGTAAAATATTTCAACGAGTGGATTTCAATGATTTATTGATTATTTATAGGTTACCCCCAGAGACAACTGTAACCCCATGAACAATAGTAAAAAATGAATTAAAATGTAGTCCAGATAGCTTCTGTGTATTTTAAGCTTTAGCTGTGTCGGCTACTCAATAAGTACCACCCGCTATGGGTATACTGAGGACATTCTAGATATAATCAAAAGGCGATATCTCACGAAATAAACAAGCAATGAAGAGAAAGTCCTGAATACGGCTTTAGAACTGTGAGAGGGCCTTGTTTGTCTGTCATACGTGTCTGGAGCACGTTGAAAGCATGTGGCACCAAATGAAGCATTGTAACATCACATCACGTCCAGTATAACGTTGGAGGTTCAAACGGTTCAAATGGTTCTAAGCACTATGGGACTTAACATCTGAGGTCATCATGCCCCTAGACTTAGAACTAATTAAACCTAACTAACCTAAGGACATCACACCCATCCATGCCCGAGGCAGGATTCGAACCTGCGACCGTAGCAGCAGCGCGTTTCCGGACTGAAGCGCCTAGAACCGCTCGGCCACGTTGGAGGCAACCCTAAACTGTGGAGGATAGCACTTAACCTTTACTGGCTCACCATGATATGCACAGTGTGACGGGTACAAGTGCAGATTTTTTATGTAAGGTTCCTTAACATGTACACACATCAGTGAGTTGGTTGCTTTCCTTGCTATTGCCACTACCCAATATAAAAACGTATTACTTGTAACAACTGTAATTGTTAGTCTACGAATGTTATACTGAAGTAATGTCATTCAGTACATCTTCCTCAGTCACCAACAGAAATATCTCCAGTTATACCCCTTACACAACAGGATAGAGCAGCATGGAGAGCTGCATCAAACCAGTCTCAGGACTGAAGACCACAACAACAACACCCCTTACATCCAGGAGAGTCGCCACTGTAGACAAAAGTGAAACGAGAGTTGTTAGAAAGGTCATGTAATGTCATCACACAGTTTAGTGTGGGTGCATATTGACAACGCAGATCCGCTAGCTTCAGTGATTTGTGGAGAGAGACGTAGCATATATGTACCAGTTATCGTAGTTTACATAAGCAATATCAGTTTACAGGTTACTTTTCTAGTCTTCTTTTTCAGTGCAGTAAAATTTGGCATGGTCTCTACATATTCGGTAAACTGGACGAATGAAGAAACAGTTTTATTTTTTATTTGTTTATCTGCTTCCCAGGTATTGTAGCCAGTCGTGTTACATCTATGGGCCGTTTCTGAATCGTCTCTTCCTATCGATGTCAGAGAAGGTTTGCTGAGTCTGTGTGAATGGTGTTGTCTGTGCCCAAGGAGGAAATCGAAGCGCAGTTGACTGATGTGTAGTTTGGGAGACTACCTGGGGACGAGGAAGTGAACAAAGTATCTGTCTGCTGAAGTGGGTCGGTGAGCAGCCGGTCTGTGTACGGCAGTCACGGAAGTTAAGTAAATTGAAAGAGAAGGGGAGGAGGGGGGGGGGGAAGGAAAGGATAGGGGTTGTTGATATTAGGTGCCTCATGCCTCAGGACTTCGTGTGGTATGTGGTGTCAGCGGCAACGACTGAAAGTGTGTGCTAGACCGGATTTCCAACCCGGGATCTTTTGCTTATTGGGAGGTTGCAATAACCAATGGGCCACCCAGACACAGTGTTTATCGCAACTGCTCAGAACACCCCGGCACGTCTCTCGGCCGAGCCACATGCTCACCTAGCGCCACCTATCCACAGCCCCTGTCCATTTTCCATTTCCTCAGCCCCACAAGAAATATTTACCACTCTTATATAGTTCAGGAGGCAACGGCCTTGCCGCCGTGGATAAACCGGTTCCCGTGAGATCACCGAAGTTAAGCGCTGTCGGGCGTGGTCGACACTTGGATGGGTGACCATCCAGGCCGCCATGCGCTGTTGCCATTTTTCGGGGTACACTCAGCCACGTGATGTCAACTGAAGAGCTACTCGACCGAATAGTTGCGGCTTCCGTCAAGAAAACCATCATAACGACCGGGAGGGCAGTGTGCTGACCCCACGCCCCTTCTATCCGCATCCTCTCCCGAGGACGACACGGCGGTCGGATGGTCCCGGTAGGCCACTCGTGGCCTGAAGACGGAGTGCTTTTTATAGAGTTTAGCTATTTTGTAGCAATCAAAAGAATGAACTCAGATGTTTTAAGAGTACAACACAGGTCAAAATCTGCATGAGGTTTTCACTTTTACGTTTAGGCGACAGGGGAGGAACCACGTGCAAAGAGCATATCCGATACTTTAATTCAATTGTACTACCGTTCCACGTGAAAAGAGATACCCTCCGCGAACTGGGTCACGTTGCTGGTGGAGTTCAGTGGAGAAGTTTGCAGCACTTTGGGGAACAGGCGGCGGCAGGTAAGGCCCCATTTCCTGGGCCGTCAGTGGTGGGAGAGGGCCAGTCACGCGACCGTTTGCCAGCGAGCACCAGAGGTCAGCCATTCATACGGCGGAGGGCAGCTGCGGGCTGATAAGGCGGTGCTGCTTGCACGCGGCTGGCAGGCGCTTCGCTTAGCGGCCCAAAGGGCGGGCGTGGCCATCCGGATTTACTTACAACGCCAGCGCTTGCTCCATCATTCACAGTTCGCATCTAAACCACTGTTAAAGAAAGGCTTTTTTCGTTGCGACGGAATCTTCTCACGAAATTCCAATCACCAACTTTCTCCTCCAAATGCGAAAATATTTTGTTGACACCGACCTACATAGCGAGGAACGATCTCCACGATAAAATAAGAGAAATCAGAGCTCGTTCTGAAAGATAGAGGTGTTCATTCTTTCCGCGCGCTATACGAGATTGGAATAATAGAGAATTGTGAAGGTGGTTAGATGAACCCCCTGCCAGGCACTTAAATGTAATTTGCAGAGTATTGATGCAGATGTAATGTGCGAAGAAGCGGGTACTTCTCCTTTTATGTGCTGTTAACCTTACCTGGTCTAACTGTACCTACCAGGTTTCTACTGAAATAATATGTATGGATGTTAAGATTAGAGTCCGCCGTGGAAAACGTATCTTAGAATTTTTCGAGAGTAGTTTTTTCAGTTTTTAAGTCTCTAAATGTCTGTTCGTGGATATTCAGGGTGATTCTTACTAACGTTTAAAAACCCTCGAAGCGACGTAGATGACGCTAAGACAAGTAATTTAATATAAGAAAAATGTGGCCGCGAATGTCGGCGAATACCCCGGGAGTGGATGAGAAATTTTGATCGTATGACGTCACCATATGACATATGTCGCCTCACGTGCAGCGGTTGGACCTATCGGTCTGTCGCACCTAATCATCGCAGCCCAAATTAAATATTCTCGACGGTATCGCTTTGGATGCGCGACTGTAGCGCGTGGGGCTCAGGGTTCGAGTCTTGCGTCTACCACACAGTATTTTTTTGGCTCTGAGCACTATGCGACTTAACTGCTGTGGTCATCAGTCGCCTACAACTTAGAACTTATTAAACCTAACTAACCTAAGGATATCACACACATCCATGCCCGAGGCAGGATTCGAACCTGCGACCGGAGCGGTCGCTCGGCTCCAGACTGTAGCGCCCAGAACCGCACGGCCACTCCGGCCGGCAGTATTTTTTTCATTGCGGTAGACAATTATGTGTTTATATTGAGGCAAGATTTATTATTTCACGTCCGCAGCTCGTGGTCGTGCGGTAGCGTTCACGCTTCCCACGCCCGGGTTCCCGGGTTCGATTCCCGGCGGGGTCAGGGATTTTCTTTGCCTCGTGATGACTGGGTGTTGTGTGATGTCCTTAGGTTAGTTAGGTTTAAGTAGTTCTAAGTTCTAGGGGACTAATGACCATAGATGTTAAGTCCCATAGTGCTCAGAGCCCATATTATTTCACTTACCGGTTTCGCGGTCTCCTCTGATTTATTGCAAAGTTCAGTACAACGACTTAGAAGTAAATAAGTATAAGCGTCCGAATTTCATTGTTACCAGTAAATGAACTATTTTTTATTTATCAAATAATGTCTGTAAACAGAAAAAAAACAAGGAAAAAAGGAAAGACAGGCAAAATGCGAAAAAAATTTCACTTGGTTACAGTGAGGACACTAATTTTGTAATTTCTACGGTTACAAGAGATCTCATTTACAAAAGGTGTTCGAAATTTGCATCGTTGTGCCTCAATGTGTAGCCCCCTACGGTCGAGTGTAGGATCGACAAGCCGAACCTCTGTACGTGTGGCGAGGGACGTCAACTGGTGACGTCAATCACAAGCGTTAATTCTTAGCTATGTTCCACACTTTTTAGGCACTGTTAACCTCGACTTAGGGCCTTTTCTTATTAAAAGGTTCCTTTACGCTATACAGGGTGTTACAAAAAGGTACGGCCAAACTTTCAGGAAACATTCCTCACACACAAATAAAGAAAAGATTTCATGTGGACATGTGTCCGGAAACGCTTAGTTTCCATGTTAGAGCTCATTTTAGTTTCGTCAGTATGTACTGTACTTCCTCGATTCACAGCCAGTTGGCCCAATTGAAGGAAGGTAATGTTGACTTCGGTGCTTGTGTTGACATGCGACTCATTGCTCTACAGTACTAGCATCAAGCACATCAGTACGTAGCATCAACAGGTTAGTGTTCATCACGAGCGTGGTTTTGCAGTCAGTGCAATCTTTACAAATGCGAAGTTGGCAGATGCCCATTTGATGTATGGATTAGCACAGGCAATAGCCGTGGCGCGGTACGTTTGTATCGAGACACATTTCCAGAAAAAAGGTGTCCCGACAGAAAGACGTTCGAAGCAACTGATCGGCGTCTTAGGGAGCACGTAACATTGCAGCCTATGACTCGCCACTGGGGAAGACCTAGAACGACGAGGACACCTGCAATGTACGAGGCAATTCTTCGTGCAGTTGACGATAACCCTAATGGCAGCGTCAGAGAAGTTGCTGCTGTACAACGTAACGTTGATCACGTCACTGAATGGAGAGTGCTACGGGAGAACCAGTTGTTGTGCAGGCACTATCAGCAGCTGATTGGCCTCCACGGGTACACTTCTCCGAATAGTTCATCCAACAATGTGTCAATCCTCGCCCGCATCTCGTGGTCGTGCGGTAGCGTTCTAGCTTCCCACGCCCGGGTTCCCGGGTTCGATTTCCGGCGGGGTCAGGGATTTTCTCTGCCTCGTGATGGCTGGGTGTTGTGTGATGTCCTTAGGTTAGTTAGGTTTAAGTAGTTCTAAGTTCTAGGGGACTGATGACCATAGATGTTAAGTCCCGTAGTGCTCAGAGCCATTTGAACCATTTTTTTGTCAATCCTCATTTCAGTGCAAATGTTCTCTTTACGGATGAGGCTTCATTCCAACATGATCAAATTGTAAATTTTCATAATCAACATGTGTGGGCTGACGAGAATCCGCACGCAATTGTGCAATCACGTCATCAACAAAGATTTTCTGTGAACGTTTGGGCAGGCATTGTTGGTGATGTCTTGAGTGGGCCCCATGTTCTTCCACCTACGCTCAATGGAGTACGTTATCATGATTTCATACGGGATACTCTACCTCTGCTGCTAGAACATGTGCCTTTACAAGTACGACATAACATGTGGTTCATGCACGATGGAGCTCCTGCACATTTCAGTCGAAGTGTTCGTACGCTTCTCAACAACAGATTCGGTGACCGATGGATTGGTAAAGGCGGACCAATTCCATGGCCTCCACGCTCTCCTGACCTCAACACTCTTGACTTTCATTTATGGGGGCATTTGAAAGCTCTTGTCTACGCAACACGGGTACCAAATGTAGAGACTCTTCGTGCTCGTATTGTGGACGGCTGTGATACAACACGCCACTCTCCAGGGCTGCATCAGCGCATCAGGGATTCCATGCGACGGAGGGTGGATGCATGTATCCTCGCTAACGGAGGACATTTTGAACATTTCCTGTGTTTGAAGTCACGATGGTACGTTCTGTTGCTGTGTGCTTCCATTCCATGATTAATGTGATTTGAAGAGAAGTAATAAAATGAGCTCTAACATGGAAAGTAAGCGTTTCCGTACACATGTCCACATAACATATTTTCTTTCTTTGTGTGTGAGGAATGTTTCCTGAAAGTTTGGCCGTACCTTTTTGTAACACCCTGTATAATGTCATTTGCCTCTCATAGAACTGTAAATTCAGTTATTATAGTTTATTTGCCAGTACATTTCTAGCTGTTGTAACAAATAATGTTATCAATTAATGTTTATTCTTACTTACGTACAGTACACTTTTTATATGTCTTTTGCCCTTTATGGAACGGTAACTTCAGTAAATTAAGGTTTTAATGCCGTTGATAGTCCGAACTATTGTAATAATCTATTTCCATAATAATCTCAGTTAACATTTACTGGTTTTACGTCTGTATTACTCCGCACGCGGATGCTCGCGACCACAAGCTGAGCTCGTCGCGTCGCTGCCCGGGGCGCCAGGTACGACTCAGCGTCCGCGGCCTACCTGTCTGGCCCGCTGGTGAGGCCTGTCGGCAAAACATCAGTAGAAGTGACCCAGTCTTATGACTTTGTACAGTAGTCCTAATATTTTTAGTTTGACAAGGCCAATATCTGGCATGTTTTAAATTAATTTCATGTTTTGACGTTTCTCAAGAAGGCTACATTATTATAGCCGAAACCCAGGTAAAATTTCTTTCCTTATGCAACTGGAAGATGAGATTTAATATAATGACATTTTACAGTTGCTGACTCTGCTACACCATGCTACAAATGCCTGCTAAAAGAGTGCACTTACACCACTGGCCATTAAAAATGCTAAACCAAGAAGAAATGCAGATGATAAACGGGTATTCATTGGACAAATATATTTTAGTACAACTGACATGTGATTACATTTTCACGCAGCTTGGGTGCATAGATCCTGTGAAATCAATACCCACAACAACCACCTCTGGGCGTAATTACGGCCTTATACGCCTGGGCATTGAGTCAAACAGAGCTTGGATGGAGTGTACAGGTAGAGCTGCCCATGCAGCTTCAACACGATACCACAATTCATCAAGAGTAATGACTGGCGTATTGTGACGAGCCAGTAGCTCGGCCACCATTGACCAGACGTTTTCAGTTGGTGAGAGTTCTGGAGAATGTGCTGGCCACGGCAACAGTAGAACATTTTCTGTATCCAGAAAGGCCCGCACAGGACCTGCAACACACGGTCGTGCATTATCTTGCTGAAATGTGGGGTTTCCGAGGGATCGAATGAAGGGTAGAGCCACGGGTCGTAACACATCTGAAATGTAACGTCCAGTGTTGAAAGTGCCGTCAATGCGAACAAGAGGTGACCGAGACGTGTAACCAATGGCACAAATACCATCAAGCCGGGTGATACGCCAGTATGGCGATGACGAAAACACGCTTCCAATGTGCGTTCACCGGGATGTCGGCAAACTCGATTAACCGCAGCCATGGTCTCCGAGCTGATAGTCCATGCTGCTGCAAACGTCTTCGAACTGTTTGTCAGATGGTTGTTGTTTTGCAAACGTCCCCATCTGTTGACTCATGAGCCGGCCTTTGTGGCCGTGTGGTTCTAGGCGCTACAGTCTGAAACCGCGCGACCGCTACGGTCGCAGGTTTGAATCCTGTCTCGGGCATGGATGTGTGTGATGTCCTTAGGTTAGTTAGGTTTAAGCGGTTCTAAGTTCTAGGGGACTAACGACGTTAGAAGTTATGTCCCATAGTGCTGAGAGCCATTTGAACCATTTTTTGTTGACTCAGGGATCGAGACGTGGCTGCACGATCCGTTACAGCCATGCGGATAAGATGCCTGTCATCTCGACTGCTAGTGATACGAGGCCGTTGGCATTCAGAACGGCGTTCCGTATTACCCTCCTGAACCCACCGACTCCATATTCTGCTAACACTCATTGGATCTCTACCAACGCGAGCAGCAATGTCGCGATAAGATAAACCACAATCACGATAAGCTACAATCCGACCTTTATCAAAGTCGGAAATGTGATGGTACGCATTCCTCCTCCTTACACAAGGCATCACAACAACGTTTCACCAGGCAACGCCGGTCAACTGCTGTTTGTGTATGAGAAATCGGTTGGAAACTTTCCTCATGTCAGCACGTTGTAGGTGTCGCCACCGGCGCCAACCTTGTGTGAATGCTCTGAAAAGCTAATCATTTGCATATCACAGCATCTTCTTCTTGTCGGTTAAATTTCGCGTCTGTAGCACGTCATCTTCGTGGTGTAGCAATTTTAATGGCCAGTAGTGTATTTTTAGACCATGAACTGGTTACGTCTTATACCAGCTGCTTTTTGATTACATTACTTACACTAAGTATCCTTAGCAGTACGCTGTAAACGAACATCGTTGCGCTTCGATCTGCGCCGGCGCAATCACTGTGTCGCCTCCGTGCCGAGGCGGCCGCTCTCCCAGTTAATGCGTGCGGCGCCGGGCGGCAGAGGGCTCTTCCAAGTCACGTCACGTGCCAGTCTCGGGCCGGAGAGTTCACACGCAAAGTACTAATCCGGCTCTCCCACCACGAATTACGACGAGGGTCGAAAAATGCCTCCAGGACGTGCTTCCTATAGAGCGGGTATATTTAAGGGACCATATGTTTCCCCGTCAGCACAATTACGTGTAGAACCGTGTAATGAATGTAATATAATTTTCTGAGAAGTTTCGTAAATTACAGTAATCTACCCATCGCCAATGATTCAACAAACAATGTTTAAACGTAGAGATTATCATTTTCAAACCAGGCTCGAACAGTGCAATGAAATTTTTTTTTACCACAGCTTGGATCCTAGTTAGTCTGTACTTTTGTACAGTAGTCTTTAGGAAAGGAGTGATTTAACATCTAGGCATTCCACTTGAAACAACTGCCACTGTAAATTACATGACATTTTGCAAGACACTGAATCTGCTGCAGTGTCTTCCCGAAAAAATGACTTTTATCAATGCCAACAATATGTCACATTGGCTGTCAGTAGTTGGAGTAATATGTCCTTTACTTTGGATTCTCTACTATTGCACGGTTTCGGCTGTATACCCACCTCAAAGGAGTCTGAAATACATAGCAGCTGTAACTTGGACTGAATGCAAGTATGAAACACAACTTTTTGTTTAGTCGAACAAATAAAAACAAGTAAAAAGAAGACTTACACAGCATAGTTCATGAAACGGGAATATTTGGTTTACAGTTACAACGTTCAACCATTCGTACCTTTTTAAGTTGCAGCAGGTTCGCCTAGTATACAATAACATTAGGCACACGTGTAACTAAAAAGTGATAAGCATATAGTAAGGGAGAACGTAGTACAATAAAACGTTATACTACCTTACCGGACTTTGAAATTAACAATCTGACAGTAACTGTTTTTTGAAACCAGCGACTTAATACACCATTTACAAATGAAATACCGTACAAGACAATGTACAACGAAATTCCTCTGCGACCTGGTCACAGATAAACTCGGGTTGCTGGCATACTGTGTGTGTCGTACAAAGTGCTGTTACAGTAACCATAATTCACCACAGAATGTGGCATAGTGCATGTATGAATGTCAGGGAAGGAAAGAAAGATAAATATTTTGTTCACAGGGGCCATGTATAGATGTATCTTAGCATAAATAACTCAAAATACTGCAGCTTAAAGTTGTTGCAGTAATAATGAAACGTAATAGCATTTATGTCACACTTTGTTTTCACGTGATGTGCTATAACGTAAACTTGAGACAATCACATATCCAGATTTCCCATGTTTTCCTTAGAAACTGCGGAAATAAAGGAACATATGGAGGAAATTGTGAACAACAGTAATTTAATTTGGTAATATATTCACTGCTACAGAAGAATGCCGAAGATTAGATGGGTAGATCACATAACTAATGAGAAGGTATTGAATACAATTGGGAAGAAGAGGAGCTTGTGGCACAACTTGACTAGAAGAAGGGACATGTTCTGAGACATCGAGGGATCACCAATTTAGTATTGGAGGGCAGCGTGGAGGGTAAAAATCGTAGAGGGAGACCAAGAAATGAATACACTAAGCAGGATGTAGGCTGCAGTAGGTACTGGGAGATGAAGAAGCTTGCACAGGATAGAGTAGCATGGAGAGCTGCATCAAACTAGTCTCAGGATGGAAGACCACAACAAACAACATATATTCACGCCGATTGTTGTTTTACATGGTATGTTTTATAGCAAGCAGAAGAAAAATTTACACGGAGTCTCCTATTTTCCTGTTTATAATAGCAACCACGAATAAATCTCTGGATAAAAGTATGAAACGATAGAAAAATAAAAGGTTTACAGTTTATACACTTATACGAATGACGCAACTTATTATATGTACACAGTCATGAATATAAAATCACTGTGTGACGATCTTAATAAAAAATCAGCCTGTTATAATAATGAATATATGCACGTAGTTTTTTACCACTCCCCTTAACAACAGGAACAATGAAAGAGCACCAAATGTTCGATGAAGAGGTAAATAAAAATGAGAATCAAGACCCTAACTACTTATTCGTAATAATAGGTGCAACAACAGGGGGTGGTAATAATGTGGTAAACCTCTACAGTAAAACTGCACGTTAACTAGTGCCTACACGCATTTCTCTCTCTTCTTCTCAACGCCAAATGCACCAATAAAACCTTTTGGATAAAAAGAAATTATAAAGATATAAAACGAGCAAAATAATAAAAGAAAGAAGGCAGGTGCCTACGTGCTTTAACGTATCGGTCACTAATAGTCGTAGGGCTAGAATGCCGCATCATAGAGAACGTAGGGCCCGAAATTAGAAAGCAAAAGAGACATACGAACATACATCAATTTGAAGCCACCTAATCTAAGTGGTAAAGTTCTCTTCCTATTTATTTTTATTTTGTTATTTTGCATTTTGACTATATTAGTTTTGGTATGTATTTCAGATTCACTTGGAAATGGTTACAAAACTGAAAGTATCCAACAATGGAGGAACCAAAGTAAAAGAATGCTCGTATCCTACAAACGACAACCACAGAGGCAGGTAGTTGTCGGTCACGAAATTTATTGTGACCATGAACGACAAATGGGAGTTGATCCACTATGTCTACCTCTAAACAAAAAAAATATTTATAACTCTTCTGATTTTCAAACTGGTTTGTCATTTTGAGAGTGTGAACATCATTGTGCAACTAAAGACCATTTCATCACCATATTTTCTCACTTAACGCTCTTATTAACATGCAGTGAGTGAGTACTGATTTTGCCTCCCACCGCTCCTGCCGATTTGTAGTGTCAAACCTGTTGAATTGTGACATTTGTGGCAAATCATCGTAAAATTCTGTAACACACAAGTTCTCGAGTATGGGGGAGGGTGGGGTGACGGTGGGGAGAATGGGCTGTAGTTGTCTAAGTGGACAGGACCGGGGTGGCGGTGTCCATATAACTTAGAACTATAATAATTCTTCATGCGTGTATAAAACCTGTTTTGCAACACTTGGAACAAAACTTAGCACGGAGAAAACGTCAGTTCATGTAAATACAATGCAAATTAAAAGACTGAAACGCGTGTGAGTGAGTGCGTGAGTCAGTGAGTGTGTGGAGGTGGACGACAAAAGCCAGCGTGTATATTACATACTTGTAGGCTGGGACTGCCTGCAGGTTTCAAGGTCGTGACGCTATCGTTTCCAGTGTAGAGTACGTTACCTATATGAAACGTCGGTTGCCTCTGATGCACTGTTATTCACTGGTAACGATTTTCATGTTAATTACCGTTCACGAAGCGTTCATACATGTAATTCTCCACTTAGAACATGAAAGATGAAACTTGCTCGAAATCTATCAAAAATTCCTTTTAAAGTGCAAATTACAGTTCTGCAGCTACAGTTTTCCGCTAGAGTTGCCTACGTAATGGAACTTCTTCCCATATCTTCATTAAATACATACTCCGCTAGCTACCACAGGGTCCGTGGTAAATCGTACTTTGTGCCATTACTAGTCATTCCTTCACCTGTATCAATCGCAGAACGGAGCAGGGAATATACGGCTGTCTGCCTACCTCCATACGAGCTCTGTACGTTGGCGGCAGTAGAATCGTTCTTCATTCACCCGGAAATGCCGGTTGTCTGAATTTTCACAACAGTGTTTCGAGAAAGGGTTGCCATTTGAGTTCATGGAGCATTTCTGTAATACTCGGGTGTTGCTCGAGCCTAACGGTAAAAAATCTACCAGCACGCCTCTCAATTGCTTCGATTTATTTTTACTATCCGACCTGTTATGGATCCCAAACACTGGACCAGTGTTTAAGAATGGGGCGCTCTAGAATTCAATACGCGGACTCCTTTATACACTGAAGCACCAAAAAAATTGGTATAGGCATGCGTATTTAAAAACAGAGATATGTAAACAGGCAGAATACGGCGCTGCGGTCGGAAGCGCCTATATAAGACAACAAGGGTCTGGCACAGTTGATAGGTCGGTTACTGTCACTACAGTGGCAGGGTACCAAGATTTAAATGAATCTGAACGTGGTGTTACAGTCGGCGCACGAGCGATGGGACACTGCATCTCCGAGGTAGCGATGAAGTGGGGATTTTCCCATACGACCATTTCACGAGTGTACCGTGAATATCAGAAATTCGGTAAAATGTCAAATCTCCGACACCGCTGCGGCAGGATATGGGCTTTCGGAGCCAAAGGCCTACTCGTGTACCCTTGATTACACGATACAAAGCTTTAATCCTCGCCTGGGCGTCAACACCGACACTGGACTCTTTATGAGTGGAGACATGTAGCCTGGCCGGACGAGTCTCCTTTCAAATTTCACCAAGCGGATGGACGTGTATGGGTATGGAGACAACCTCACGAGTCGATGGCCCCTACATGTAGGCAGGGGATTGTTCAAACTGGTGGAGGTTCCGTAATTGTGTGGGGCGTGTGCAGTTGGAGTGATGTGGGACCCGTGATACCTCTAGATACGACTCTGAAAGGTGACACGTACGTAATTATCCTGTCTGATCACCTGCATACATTTATGCCTACTGTGCATTCCGACTGGCATGGGCAATTCCAACAGGATAATACGACTCCCCACACGTCCAGAATTGCTACAGAGTGGCTCCAGGAACGTTCTTCTGAGTTTAAACACTTCCGCTGGCCACGAAACTCCCCAGCCATGAACATTATTGAGCATATTTGAGATATCATGCAACGAGCTGTTCAGAAAGTACTCCAACCCTCGTACTCTTACGGATTTACGGACACCAGGGCTCTGCAGGATTGATGGTGTCAGTTCCCCCAGCACTACTTCAGACATTAGTCGAGTTCATGCTATGTCGTGTTGCGGCACCTGTGCGTGCTCACGGGGACCCTACACGATATTAGGCAGGTGTACCAGTTTCTTTGGTTCTTCATTGGACGTGAGCTACATTTTCCTAAAATTCTGCAATAAAGAGAAGTCTACCATTCGCCCTCCCTACTACCAGCCTTACGGGCCAGCTCTATTTCCTATCGATATCGCTTTGAATCGTTACCCTAGATATGTAATCGATGTGACTGTGTAAGGCGGTGCGCCCCTAGTCCTCTATTCGAATACTACAGCATTGTTTTTCCTATTCATCCGCATTAACTTACATTTTTCTACATTTATAGCAAGCTGCCATTCGTCACACCAAACAGAAATGTTGTCTACGTCATCCTGTATCTTCCCACAGTCACTCAATGACTACACTTTCCCGTAAACTACTGTATTATCAACAATGTGTCGCAGACAGCTGATTGTCCTGTGTGATGTTTCAATATTTGGGTTATAAGGTGTAGCTAAAAATAATCCAGTTACAATATGAATAACTGTGGAGAACAAGAGAAGTCCTGTCATACTTTCCTAGGTCGCTCCTAGCGATACCTTTGCTTTTGATAAACCCTCGCCATCTAGGAAAACGTACTGGGGTCTTAATTGTGCAGCACTCGAACGATTCACATACCTGGAGACCTATTACGTATGCTCGGATATTCCTTAACAGTCTGCAGAGGGACACTGTGTCAAACATTTTCCGGAAATGTAGGAATTTGGAATTAGCCCTTCTTACACAGTTCACACGATATCATGCGAGAAAACAGAAATCTGTCTTTGCACGAGCGATGTTTTCTAAAGCCAGTTATTTAACCAATGAGGTAGACATTTCGTACTGAGCTAGAAATTAGGCTGTTCTTCAGTAACTTGGATAGACACCTGTTTGGTAGCACTGCTAATAGTAAAAAGCGTATTTGCTGATTGCTATAATGGTGGCTCGACGACAACGTCTGCATCTAGCTTCCAATGTTAAATACATTCCACATGCGCAAGCATACTGATACGAAGTTCTCATCGTCCTGTCACCAGGTGATTAAAGAAAAGCTCCGTCTACATATTAAATTTTCGCTTGCATTATCCAGGTCAGATGTCGAATTGATGGGAGAATAACACAAACTGAATTTATTCGTAGCTAGATAGTTGACCTGTTTATTTGTGCTGCATATGACTCTTCAATACTTTCTCTCAGAACTAAGCTCATCACGAAAGATGAGTCACGGCAGCTGCACAAGGCTGTTCCGGAGTCTGGTAGTACAGAGACACTGAAGTGTAATTACACTACAGATGCTTTGAAGCAGCTGCGGCGGAGCCGTCTTTTGGAAAATTGAGTAACTTTTGAACACCGTAGTTGTAAAACGCTTAATTGTTGTAAACGAAAGATACTAAATTACTCGTTGACATGAAGTACATGAAAATCGTAGTTGTTCTACACGATGAGGAGGTCTATGTACTATAGCTTGCTTAGCTTGTCATTCTCTTATCGATATTACAAAGCATTTAAATGGGTTTTTATATGACTAAAATACTAATAATACTTTAGAGTGGGTTAAACATGATGATGAGGTCCCATACTCCGAGGAGCGTTGGGGACGATGCGGGAGACCCGCACCGCCGTACTAGGCAAGGTCCTAGTAGAGATGGTTTGCCATTGCCTTCCTCCGACCGTAATGGGGATGAATCATGGTGATGAAGACGACACAAGAACACATAGTCATCTCGAGGCAGGAGAAAGCCCTGAGCCCGCCGGGAATCGAACCCGAGACCCCGTGCACTGGTAGCGAGAACGCTACCGCAAGACCACGAACTGCGGATTAGGTTAAACAAATCAAATTATTTAGAAAAAAGTATTTTGCCTTTTCCATTTTCCATAATATTTTTCGATAAAGTATTAGAACAGTTCAAGGAGATAGTAAGAGAGACAACAACGATTCACAGCAGTCCAGACATTTCTCAAAGTACAAAACGTTCCTCAACCTTCCTGAATAAATGTGTTAAAGCGGTAAAGGGCACAGTGTAGCGACGGGCGCCGCGTCCAGACCATCAAAGAAGAAAATATTTCGACGACGTTTGTATTTTGAAGACGAGATACCCAGTTAATAAAGACGATCAAATTTGAAACTATTGTCATGATACATACTAATCTGGCCCAGAAATAAAGAGAGTAACAAAATACAAAATATTTCAGAGCAATAAAGAAAGTTAAAACGCACTCAAGGATGTCTGTCAATCTAAAGGGAACTTGCAGCCCCATATCATTAACTGTATTTTACAACTTCGAGTATGATTTTTCACAGAGTGCTACTAACAAACAGATATTCACTAACACAGATTACATACTTTAGTTCGCCGACCGCTGTGACCGAGCGATTCTGGGCGCTTCAGTCCGGAACTGCGCTGCTGCTGCGGTCGCAGGTTCCAATCCTGCCTCGGGCATGGACATGTGTGATGTCCTTAGGTTAGTTAGGTTTAAGTAGTTCTAAGTCTAGGGGACTGATGACCTCAGATGCTAAGTCCCATAGTTCTTAGAGCCATTTGAAGCATTTTTGAACATACTTTATTTCAGAGTTCTTGAGATGTTGCAGAATACTGAAATACGCTTACCCATGACTAGTTGTTTAGCGTCTTACGCACATGTTCCAAAAATTCTTTTATCTGCTACCGAGAAAAATTTAAGATCAGAAGCGACGTTTAACACGTACATGTGTTCTTAAACTACCGAGGACATTCTTCAGAGTCATATAATCGGTATTTGTAAAACGCTACGGTCATTTCTAATTGTTGTTTTGGTTTTTAGTCCGAAGACTGGCTTAATGCATCACGTCAGCGTAGTCTATACTGCGCAAGCCCCTTCGTAATAGCTACTGTAACTTTCACCAACTTCAGCCTGCTTTGGCTCGAATTACATTGTCAAATTAGTTTGACAAAGATCTTTGATCAACGGCCATGGTTAAATCTTTGACACTGCTCTAGGGAAGCTTTGATCAAACATTTCTCTGATCTAAGATATTTGTCTAAAGTTAGAGCGTGGGCCCAGTTAGATCAAAGTTCACCATATTGTGTACTTCTTTAACTGGCTTTAGTCGCGTCTAACCTCTAAAATGAACACAAAGTTAACTGGGTGTGTGGCTAACACAACATTGATAATTCCAAATACGAAAAAAGGGTCGTTCTTCATAGCACCAAACACATTGATTCCAAAAATCTCAATAAGCGATTATACTGTCATAAAAGATAGATGCAGCCATCAACTGTATTCGAAAAGGCTGCGCTGTGGATAATGTAAGGAAGAAACTATATGAACTAAGGTATCTGTTGTGATGTCAAAATAAATGTGTTGTCAACAAAATGTACATAAGTGAGATAAATTTATTTATTTGTTACTCTAAATAAAGTAAAACAACCTTCGTAATTGCCTCCTTAAATGATTTATTAATTGGTTTATACGTTACTGGAAATACGTCAAATAGCACACTGTTTTATGTTGCAAGATCGAATAAGTTTCGTCTGTTGCTAAAAATGTTAACATAACCATGAGACGAGCTTTAATAGAAAACGCATTTCTGAAATGAGTATCTTGTAAGTAACAGTGACGGGCTACTTTCATATGAAAAAATAGAAATTTCTGTTCGTCCATTCTCAAATAGTTTTCGTATCTCTTTATGTCCTCGCACGGTAGCCCAGGAAACAAATTCTGGTGAATAGTTCGAGTTTCTGTTATCGCTATCTACGCTTTCTCACACATTCTGCAGTCGTATACTTGAAACGTCCCCCTAGAAAAATTATACATGACTATGCTTAAACTGACACACAATATTTTTTAGCGCAATGCAATCTTACTTTCAATAATCCCTACAAGAGAATGACCCTGACTAAATTAACCTATACGTTTCACAAATCACTTACCTCACAAAAATCTTCCTTACTCAAACTACTGCAACACAGCGAGCACCAATACTGTTAGCTAAATAAAAGATTCAAACTACTGAAGGCACTAACTACTGATAGGCATAGTTAGCAAATGAAAGACTTTGATAGAGAACAAACAATGTATTTACCTTAATAGTGTTCAAAAGTCATAATATATATAGCAGTTCATGACATCCCTTCTTACAAATGTACTGTTTCTGATGGACACACGTCCAGATCACCCGCTCTCAAAAATCCGCCATCTCACTTCCCCACATCCACCACTGCTGGCGGCTCACCTCCAACTGCGCAACGTTACGTGCTGTTAACCGCCAACTGCCCCACGCTACAATAGCAAATTCCAACAATGCCACCGAGCCACAGACTGCACACAGCACAGCCAGTGATTTTCATACAGAGCGCTACGTGGCGTTACCAATAAGAAAACCTAAACAGCCTACTTACATAGCCCCCCATGCTCCCCACAAAAAATTTCACAAATTGTTTTGGGGAGTGGCCAATACAGATTTGAAAAAACTTTTCATAATTACAACAACAAAGAAATCAAATGCACACACTTATCGATACAATGTTGGTCAAGACCTAAAATTTTCTCACAGTCCATAAAGACAGTCCTGATCGTTCATCACAGTAAAATAACATTGTTTTCTTAAAGTCTGGGCAGTAAAAGAAAATGCAGACGGAAGTAGTGGATTTCCATGAAATCGTGAAGAAGTAGTGTCCTTCCAACGGAAAGACAGTGCTTACTCATGACATGCAGACAGGTAATGGGCCACAACAGAGCAAACCCACAGCAGAGTCAGTCGAAGTTGAAGAATATTGGTAGGTAGGTCATCACAGAGCAGACCCACTGTAGTCCTGGTAGAGAGTATGGTATTGGTACATTCATAAAAGATCAGAATAACTTTTGAAACATCAACTTCACCCATGAGCATTAAAACAAAACAGAATAAACAATGTCTAAACATCTTTACGAAGTAAATAACATATTATTAATGCAAATTATATTTGAGGATAACAGTATTCCTCATCATAATGAATGTAGCTTAGTATTAGAAGAGAAAAAATTCTATGAAACAGTACACAGAGACAGGAAGAAAACAAATACACAAGGATACACAAACACATAGTGGGATAACATAAAAGGAAAGGACGGGGTTTGTTTGCAGTGTAATATTTGGTACTGCAGTCCAACCCAAAACTTCATTCCATAGATCGTCCCTCTTATTTCAACATTTGCTCCAGCCAAAAAAAATCCTATCCAAGCATGCTTTCTGTATTCTGTTCACATCCTCTTTCAAAAATAGTTTTTCTCCACTGTACACTACTTTTTTGGCCAAACCATTTTCTTATAGCTTCTCAATGGATTTCTTCCAATTCATCATAGTTAGTTTCTTATATAGTCTACCCCCTCTTAAGCTAACTTAAATCTACTGAGCTCAGATGCTAAACTAAGTGACGGCGAAATGCAGCAGCACAAAACAATTAACACAAACAGCAATGACAAAAAAAATGCAAATTGGCAAAGCAAGCAGCAATATATATAAGTTATATATAAGTTAGCAAAGCAAATGCAACATTATCACTAATATGAGCCAATGTGCAGCAAAAAGAAAAATAAAGCAGTAGTAAAGCTGGCTTAACAGAGTAATACAAAGTGAAATTCAGTAGCACTACGCCTGGCACACAGCAGCAGCAAATGCAATAACTTATACCTAAACATGCCAAAGCTCAAGCAGAA
The DNA here is from genome assembly GCF_023898315.1 of Schistocerca nitens. Classification (NCBI taxonomy): domain Eukaryota; kingdom Metazoa; phylum Arthropoda; class Insecta; order Orthoptera; family Acrididae; genus Schistocerca; species Schistocerca nitens. The sequence continues at coordinate 556,055,675 of NC_064615.1, read as the reverse complement.
AAAATATTACAGTAAAAATGGCCAGTTTAATACCTGTGTCACATCTTAACACTAGAGTGATGCATCACCTTGATTTATCTACGAAACAAGTTACCCAGTCATTGACAAAAATTATGTATGCAATTCCTGTGAAGGGAAATGTCTTTTTGTGCTCTCTCGTTTTTTTTTGGAAGTAGATCATAAAATGGTTATTTACTGGATCTGTAGGCATAAAATATCTATGTTAGTACATCTATTAAATTTTATTTTAACCAATGCTGCAGTGCAGCTAAAGACTAGATATTAAACGAAATGAGCAAATATGTATATAAAGCAACATATAAAACGTCATTCACTAGGCAAATGGCGTCTCCAAATGCAAAAAAAATCTCTCAACCAGAAAGGCAATAGATGTAAAATGTTTCTCATCATTTCATTAGGCATTTTAGTAAATATCATAAATTAAGAGCTCCACAGTGTAATCATATATTTTTAAGTTTGAGCATGTCATATTTGCGATGCTTTCTACAAAGGAATGTCAATAGCGAGGATAATGGCCTCTTTTTTTTCCACCTGTGCCTCTGAAAGGCACACACTAATGCTTTTTTCCAGGCAACTGTCTCGCAGCTGGGTGCCCAAGACGCATTACGTGAAGGTGGTCACTTAACTTTCTTACCGAAATATTTACGACACCAGTTTGCACAGCAGTGACAGTCTTATATAAAAATTTCACAGGTCGAGAATTTGCGTTTCAAATCTGTAGAAACAAAATCCTGTAAATATAACAGTGTTCAAAAAATTTTCGCCAGCATAGTGATACATTCACGCATATGCACACATTTCATAACTCTTAAAGTACGATTCTCGGTTTCCATCATCCTTTTTCACAAACCAGAGTCCCTAACCACTATTCATTATTCCTTGCATTATTACACATATACATATTCGTAGACACTTCTTCAATATTTCATCATAATAAATACGTAGCATAATCAAATTCCTCATACGGCATCAGCTTATTGATCATAAACATACCTCAACAGCATCATACACATTGTCATCGTAATAATAACATCATAACACCTCAGTCAAATCTCAAAAACGTCGTAGGTTTCTGCAATAATTTCAAACCCTAAAAAATATTCTCTGCTAATTTCAATAGTGTCATCTACCTCAAACGTACTTGAAAAATCACGATCCCATACCAAATACATCATTCAAAGCTCTCACAGTATCACAATGGTTCAAAAAAAATATGAACAGTTCACAAAGTACAGACAAAATACAATTTCATAAGTGTGAAATTATCCAACTGTGTAATTGCGTAAACATCTGTCACTGATGTAGTAAAAAAGTCATGTTTGTTTCTCTGTTAGATAATCAAATAGCTGTGTAATTCTGTGTTAGAGAAATATGGTACCGATGTGTAAAGTTGTATAAGCAAATACCATATTAGCTAGGGCTTCTTGTGCTTGCCACACACATGGTACACAAAGTAAGTGTGTACCCCCCTGAGGATTAATGTAATTATACCCTCAGGTGTTACAGATTACAGCAATGGAATGAAATGTATCACGGAAAACCTGTGTATCATTGTAATTCAAAAATCTGTAAAAATAAATGTTTTAAGTACAAAATTAATCACTGAAATACGTGTACTGTAGCGCTAAACTGTGCATCTTGTAGTAATATAATCTCTGTGGAAGTGTCGTAGTTATCGTCCTCCGAAAGCTAAGTTCTGCAGAAGTCAATGTACTTACCTCATGATAAACAAAAGTGAAATGCTTTGAGTATAGATATCTTACTTATAACGCTTATTGCCGTGATGAAGAAAGTACTGTGCTGTAATGTATTGTTGTGCTACGGAAAAGGCTGTCTCATTGTAGCTATAGGGCAAAAGTTACTACTAAAACATGTTTTCCTTTCCAGAAGAATTCAGAAAACTGTGCAGATATAAAACAGAAACACCGCAAAAGCAACAATGTAAATTGTGTCACACATTAGTAGCGTCGTGATATAATTGTGCAGCTGTCAAAGAAACCAAATGCTAAGTCATCTTTAATCTCACAGAAAGTACTTTAAATCCAGAATGTATTCTCAAGTAAACCAAAATGTTGCATTAAAATCTCGTTAGCAGTACTGGTATATGTTCTAAGTATGTGAGCCTTATAGTCGTTATGTAATCGTACAACTAACAAGCAAGAATGTACACACACAATAACACTGTGTCGTCTTTTCACTATAACAATGCATTCGTAATTACTGTCTAAATGTGTTCCCTAGGTTCTAGACTGGATAGTTAACTTTAGAACATAGTTGCATGTTAACAGTTTCTAAGTCTGACAAAGCATACTAGTAACGTGAAGTGAAAAGTTTTATGGCAAAGACTAAGTTAAAAAGCAGATTATCTCTCAATAAACGGTTTTACATGTGAAATGTGGTGCAATCTTTTACCATTCATAGTACTCAGGGTTTAAACTTGAACGCAATTATCATGCGGTATACGTCGGTAAAGAATACTGGAATTTTTCTCAAGGTTAGCGTTTATGTTATTTTTCTCTGAGCCAGCTGGCGCACGCGGCTGCCTGTGGTGCGATTCATTGTCTGTCTCTTTGTTGGCGTGCGTCGTTATTGGGATTAGGAGGTCTAACTTCTACAAATTCACCTTGTCGAGAGGGCCCTGCCCTGTTTGAATCCCGCCAGTTCTGATGAAATTCAGGTCTGTCGTCATGTCGATAGTTCCTGTAGTTTCTTTCTTGTCGGTTATGTGGTGGAGAATTTCTCCCAGAATCGTAACTGCGCGTTGAACTGTTGCGTATGAAGTTATTCTGTCTCCCTTGATAATAATTGTTGTGGTTCCCATATTGTCTGTTTCTATGGTTGTCTCTGTGATAGTCACTACCACGGAGAGGTGATCTTTCCCTGTAATTATTACTATTCTGCCAACGGTTGTCATATGGGTGGTGTCTGTTTTCGTCACGATTTGTGTTGTGAGAATAGCCTTGTCATGTCCAGTTATTATTTCTTTCATCGCAGAATTGCGACGGATGTGACCTGTAAATGTTGTGTTCCTGTTTTCGAGTTCCGCGATTGTCAGTGTCAATTTCTGATTCTTGTAAGAGTCCCTGAAAAGCTTCAATGTCGTCTTTGCAACGTCCTGCCAAATTAACATGTCGTAAATGTTCAGGTAATTTGATTAAGCAAATGCAGATGAGTTCCGAGGGGCTGTATGGGTGTGACACGTACTGATTCTTGTGCAACATGTCTTCAAAATATTTCACAAGACTGGAAAATTCAGATTGTTCGAAATGTTTCATCATTATGATGCTATGTTTTACTCGGTCTTGTGTAGCTTGAGACCAATATGCTGATAGGAAGGCATGATAAAATTCTCCTTCACTGTGACAATCGTGAATGACCGATCGCATTCTTTCAGCTGGTTCATTCTCTAAGTAGCCACATGTAAATTCTAATCTGTGCTCTAATCACCAGTTGGGAGGAAAACAATGAGAGAATTCATGAAGCCACGCTTGTGGATGAATGTCGTTGCCGGAATTCTTAAATGTTTTGGACTTACATGTAGTAATAAACAGCTATAGTAAAAATCATCATGTCGGCGAGTCGCTTATCGGTCATTGTTACTTCGTTTCTGCGGTTCCTTCTCAAAATTCGGTGTACCTTGCCAATTTCTTTCATAATTTCCGAAGTACCCCGTATTATTATTTTGTGGCTGTTCCGTATTTCTATGTCCCTCTTCCTGTATTGGAGTGCGAGTGTCCTCTGAAATACGTAATTCTTGTATTACCTGTGTCAGCTGATCTTGTACTTCCCGGATTTCTCTTTGGTGTTGCGTATTAATTTGATTCTGATTTCGTTTGAATTTCCTAATTTGTTTGCACTCTTCTGTGTCATTAAAGACTACCGGTTTTGTGTCATTCAGATTATCATCTACCTTCGTACATAAATTATTTAGCTGATCCGAAAGTTCAACTATTTTATCTGATAATGAACTTATTTCCTCCATGTGTCTTTCTGAACCAATTTTCAGAGTATCTACTATGTCCTTTAAGTTTTCTTGAGTTTTTGCAAGTTGCGTAACTGAATCGGTAGATGCAACTGAGTCAATTTTAGCTTGCAAGGTCTCATGATTTTCATGAACAATAGTTTGCAGTTCTTTTATGGCTGCTTCGTGATTCTGTAATGCATTTTCATGTCACGAAAAAATTGGTTGAAAATGCTCACAAATTTGTGTTTTTACGTCATTACAGACTTTTTGAAATTTCGATTCAATGTTATGTAACTCAGTAGTTAAATCTTCATGTGTTTGTTCAAGCGTGGTGTCTAACTTCCGAAGATTTTGTTCCATTGTGTCTAACTTTTGAAGCTTTTGCTGTGTTTGTCTCTGATTTTGTTCCATTGTGTCTAACTTTGGTAGATTGTGTTCCATTGTGTCTAACTTTTGAAGCTTTTGTCCCATTTGTTGCGTTAATTGTAATAACAATGCACTGGTGTCTGAAACATGTTCCTCAGTGCTTTTCGGCAGTGAATTTGCACCGGCAACATTCACATTTTGACAAGCAGAAAATGTGTCTTGAGTTATTTGAGAAAACGGCGAGGACGCAAAACCTGAATCTACAGTATTTGCAAGATTGTGCCTTGTCATTTCCGATTCCTGAGGCGATCTGTTGCCGATGGATCGATCGATAATGCTTCCCTGTTCACTATTTGTTTCACTGTCTACGCCATTATTTGCCGCCCGCTCCATTTCCCTATGCACAATTACCAAATTACTACTTTGAATGTCTGTTCATTCATTACACAGTGGTGCTGATAAGCTAAGCTCGTCGTCACTATTATTTCTCAGTTTAATTTGGAGCATAGTGTTACGTTTTTAACACGCCATAATTATCACGTATTTCACACGAAAACACAGAAAAGCACAATTTGAAGAGAAAAATAAGAAAACACATTAACAGAGCACTGAAAATAATATCTAGTTAATTGCAAGCGCAGCTGCGAAATACTTGGTGCAAATCTACATGCATGCCACAACTGTTTTACTGTACAACAATGAAAAACTACAACTACAAAGGAAATTCTCTCTATAATTACGCGCTAGCAATAAACAATAGCTACACTAATTACACAAACCACAAGAAAAAATCAGAAGATTCCAGTGAGGTATCCTCGGCTATCTACGCTTTCTCACACATTCTGCAGTAGTATACTTGAAACGTCCCCTTAGAAAAATTATACATGACTGTGCTTAAACTGACACACAATATTTTTTAGCGCAATGCAATCTTACTTTCAATAATCCCTACAAGAGAATGGCCCTGACTAAATTAACCTATACGTTTCACAAATCACTTACCTCACAAAAATCTTCCTTACTCAAATTACTGCAACACAGCGAGCGCCAATACTGTTAGCTAAATAAAAGATTCAAACTACTGAAGGCACTAACTACTACTGATAGGCATAGTTAGCAAATGAAAGACTTTGAAAGAGAACAAACAATGTATTTACCTAAATAGTGTTCAAAAGTCATAATATATATAGCAGTTCATGACATCCCTTCTTACAAATGTACTGTTTCTGATGGATACCCGCTCTCAAAAATCCGCCATCTCACTTCCCCACATCCACCACTGCTGGCGGCTCACCTCCAACTGCGCAACGCTACGCGCTGTTAACAGCCAACTGCCCAACACTACAATAGCAAATTCCAACAATGCCACCGAGCCACAGACTGCACACAGCACAGCCAGTGATTTTCATACAGAGCGCTACGTGGCGTTTCCAATAAGAAAACCTAAACAGCCTACTTACATACTAAATGCTGCTGTGTAGATGATTAACTGTTCGCCATCCATTCTTCATAAATTCATAAACTTGACGATAGTGTAATAGTTCCAGTGACGTTCTTCGTTTAACGAAGTTTGACAAAATCTTTGACAAATATCTTAGCTCGAAGAGCTTTCACAGTGTGGTGCAGGTCTTACTCTGGTCAGACTCCACAATTTTTGTCCCCCACTGCTCCCTCGATTATCAGCTTGACAAATCTTTGACGCTTTATAATGTGTCCTATCAATCGCTGCCCTCTCTTATTCAAATTCCTGCCATAAATTTCTTTCCTCCACCAGTTAGATTCAGTGCTTATTCATTATTTATTCGATCTACAAAACTGCTCTTTAGGATACGTAGCGCCACGTTTCAATAGCTTCTACTCTCCTCTTGCGCCGACCCTTTATGAACCACGTTCAACTTCTGTATAGGGTTGCCATGCAGACAATACTTCCTAACATTTAAATTTTTTAATCGACGTTAATACATTCCTCTTTTAAAGAAACTACTTTCTTATTAGTGTCAGATTGCAGTTGATATTTTTTCTACCTCAGCCAGAGTCTGTAATTTTCGTGCCCAAATAACAAAACTCACCTACGAGGAGGGGCGTTCGGTAAGTAATGCAACACAATTTTTTTTTCTGAAAGCAGGTGGGCTTTGTTCAGAATTCCAATACATCATATTATTGACCACTCTTTTGGCTACGAAACTCTATTTTTCCACATAAGTTCCTTTTAATGCTACTGTCTTATGCCGTCTTACTTGACGGTCCCGTACACCCCAGCAGGTACCACTCTACTGGTCGACGCCGCAGCCAACTTCTTGTTGCATCAAGAACCTTCCCATCATTCACGTACTGTTTCCCTCAGAGTGCATCCTTCATTGGTACAAACATATGGAAATCGGAAGGCGTTAGATTCGGGCAGTAGGGTGGAAGGGAAGAACTGTCCAGTGAAGATGTGTGAGCTCAACTAAGTTGTGCAGACTTGTGTGAGGCCTTGCATTGTCATTGAGAAGATGTTTGTTTCCATTTTTGTGGCGACGAACACGCGGAAGTTGTTTCTTCAATTTCCTGCGGGTAGCACAGTAGGCTACAGAGTTCATCGTGGCATCATGAGGAAAGACATCAAACAGAACAATCGCTTCAGAGTCCCAGAAGATATGATTTTATCGGTTGATTGTGTGGCTTTGAACTTTTTCTCCGGGGGGGGGGGGGAGGGAGGGGGGGGGGTCCGTCTCGGCGTGAATGAATCCACTTTTCATCACCTGTGACGATGTTCTACAAAAAATTGTCACGATCAACCTCGTAACGCGCTAAAATTACACACAGATGGTCTTTCGTTGCTCTCGTCTTCTGTAGGGCGGCGAGGAAGCCAGAGCGCACAAACCTTTGAGTACCCCAACTGGTGGACGAGTGTGTCAAATTCAAATGGTTCAAATGGCTCTGAGCACTATGGGACTTAACTGCTGTGGTCATCAGTCCCCTAGAACTTAGAACTACTCAAACCTAACTAACCCAAGGACATCACACACATCCATGCCCGAGGCAGGATTCGAACCTGCGACCTCATCGGTCGCGTGGTTCCAGACTAGCGCCTAGAACCGCTAGGCCACTCAGGCCGGCTGGACGAGTGTCTCAGCACTGCCAACACAGACGTCTAGTTGTGCAGCGAGGTGTTTTATTAAGACCAATGGATCACCTCTAATGATTCATGAGACTACAGAGGTTGAAGCGGGAATATTCCACAACGTCCCACAACCAAATTCCGCATTTTTTCAACCGAAATTAGTCGAGAAAAAAAGTGTTGCGTTACTTATTGACCGACCCTCATACCTTCAGAAAAGACTTCTTAACGTTTCAATTTTTAATTCTTGCTAATACATTTTACTTTTTGAGAAACTATTTTCTTACTATTGTCAATCTGCTGTTTACATTATTTCTACCTAAGTCATCGTCTGCTATTTTCCTTCACAAATGTAGAAACTCATGTCTTAAACTTCTGTATCTCATTCCCTAATCTAATCCGGTCCGAACCGCGTCGTTTAATTCAACTACATTCCGTTACCCCGGTTTTACTTTTGTTGATTTCCGTTTTATACCCTGCGCTTCTAGCATTTGTGGACTCAGAGAAAGCTTTTGACAATGTTGACTGGAATACTCTCTTTCAAATTCTGTAGGTGGCAGGGGTAAAACACAGGGAGCGAAAGGCTATTTACAATTTGTACAGACACCAGATGGCAGTTATAAGAGTCGAGGGGCATGAAAGGGAAGCAGTGGTTGGGAAGGGAGTGAGACAGGGTTGTAGCCTCTCTCCGATGTTATTCAATCTGTATATTGAGCAAGCAGTAAAGGAAACAAAAGAAAAATTTATAGTAGGACTTAAAATCCATGGAGAAGAAATAAAAACTTTGAGGTTCGCCGATGACACTGTAATTCTGTCAGAGACAGCAAAGGACCTGGAAGAGCAGCTGAACGGAATGGACAGTGTCTTGAAAGGAGGACAAGATGGACATCAACAAAAGCAAAACGAGGATAATGGAATGTAGTCGATTTAAATCGGGCGATGCTGCGGGAATTAGATTAGGAAATGAGAGGCTTAAAGTAGTAAATGAGTTTTGCTATTTGGGACCAAAATAACTGATGATGGTCGAAGTAGAGAGGATATAAAATGTAGACTGGCAATGGCAAGGAAAGCGTTTCCGAAGAAGAGAATTTTGTTAATATCGAGTATAGATTTAAGTGTCAGTAAGTCGTTTCTGAAAGTATTTGTATGGAGTGTAGCTATGTATGGAAGTGAAACTTGGACGATAAATAGTTTAGACAAGAAGAGAATAGAAGCTTTCGAAATGTGGTGCTACAGAAGAATGCTGAAGATTAGATGGGTAGATCACATAACTAATGAGGAAGTATTGAATAGGATTGGGGAGAAGAGCAGTTTGTGGCACCAGTTGACTAGAAGAAGAGATCGGTTGGTAGGGCATATCCAGAGGCATTAAGGGATCACCAATTTAGTACTGGTGGACAGCGTGGAGGGTAAAAATCGTAGAGGGAGACAAAGAGATAAATACACTATACAGATTCTGAAGAACGTAGGTTGCAGTAGGTACTGGGAGATGAAGAATCTTGTACAGGATAGAGTAGCATGGAGAGCTGCATCAAACCAGTCTCTGGATTGAAGACCATCACAACAACAACTTGCTTTCGAAATACTATACATTTTCTTCACCTGATCTTAGAAGTTCTTTGCCGTCTCTGACAGAATTACACTGTCACTGGTCAATTTCAAAATTTTTATTTCTTCACCTTGACATTTATTTCACTTTCCTTTGTTCCCTTATTGTTTGCTCAGTTTACGGACAGAACAACAGCATGAGAAACTACTAGCCCATCCCACTCACCTGTGACTTATTGTTTTCGTTTTAAATCCTTTGACTCTTATAACTGCAGATTGGTTCCTGTACAAATTGTAGATAACCGTTCGCTCCCTGTATTTAATCCTCGCTACCTTCAGAATTTCAATGAATATATTCCTATAAACTTTAGAAAAAGCTTTCTCTAACTCTACAAACTCTATAAAAGTAAGTTTTCCATTCTTCAGTCTTTCTTCTAAGATTAGTCATTGAGAATATTTCTTACTAGAAGGTTTTTTGTCTAAGTTACATTACCACAACGCAGACAGTAAACTTATATGCGCGGCCAGAAAAAGTGAAATCGATGAATATATTTTTACTAAGACACCATTGACACAGTGAAACAAACCGTTTGGAAGGCGAAATGTGCTTCATAATTTACGTAACAAATACAGCTGAGTGTTTTTTAAGTAAAATGCAAGCGCTTCACCGCGGACTGTGGAGGACAAAAGCGCTGTGACAGCGATGTGTGCCATTCAGAGGCGTTGTTTCAGGCCACCGGCTGATTACGGTTCACACATACGAGAATTTGCTGTCCATTGTGTTCGCGCTACCGTTACTTATGCGCCGCTGCAGTATAAAGGTCAGGTAAACAGAGACTGTCCACAGTAATAATTATCATAATATTTACGTAACACAGTGCCCGATGCAGTGCGTACACGTTGCATAACCACTTCTAGTGGTTTTATGTAAAGGAGGAAATTAAAGAAATTTCACTAAAAATTTTTCAAAACTTTATTAGCTTTCTCGAACGATGCCTTCTTCATAGGAGCTTTACACACACATAGCAACGATTAGTTTTATTTTTTAGTATATATTATCTCTCGCATCTTGCGTCTCCTTCTCACTTCTTCCGATACTTGATCCGTTGTGCCTTACAGGTTGTGTGAATAATCGAACGGTGTGACATTCCTTTCTTTCGAACATTGTAATCCTGCCATGACCTCCAAAATCCATTGATTTCAAAACGCAGTAGAAAGTTATTTAGAGAATTTCCTTGGCAGCGGCGTGCGCCAAGTGATCGTTTCCCTGAATTGCAGCGCACGTCGTATTCCCGCTAGAAAACAAAGAGCCAACGCTGTGAAGCACTACACGAGACGCTGAAATAGATAGGGCCGTGTCAATATGTCCGATCAGCTATCCGTTTCCGTGATTTTCCAAAACAGATTGAGGAAGGCCAGAATGGCTTTATAAACGAGACATTGGTCTATATCCTTCTCCATCATCCTCGGATACGAGTTTGTTTCGTCTATAAGGACATCGGAGAGGATGAAATTTTAAATTCAAACCACTCTTCCTTTAGGAGCACACAGAGTGAAGGAACGTCTAATGAAAGTTTCTCAGTCATTAAAAAACAGTAGTAGATAACGGATGACAACAAATTATTGGTTATTTTCCGAATGTTATTCGTTTTAAATAAAAGCTCTCATGATCAGCAAATAGAGCTATAAAACTTTGTGTTGAGGCAATGAAATTCAGTAATCATCAAAACAATGTTTCAATTAAGTGGACGACTCTGTACGCTACAGTAAAAAGACCTACAGAGATACATACCCGTTGCTGCACGCGTGAAAGTAGTTATTCATGAAAGACGTGTGCCTTTGAGAGTTGATTGGGCTCTAACACTAAACTGCTCTAGAATACATAAAGCATGGAAACGACACAGGATGTTCTACTTCACTGATGCACAAAAATCGTTCGAAAAGAGCTGTAGGAAGTCAGAGCGCACATACATGGTCGTGGTAGTCTATGTGTAGGTGTGCTTGTCGGGGAGATTGGTCAGTAAATTTCGTTATTTTGGATAGAGTGTGCAACAACGTGATTCTCGAAGAGAGTTTTTCTGTGTTATACCTATTACCCGGCTTAACACGAAGTTTCGGAGTTAAAAAGCGTTTACAATCAAGATCCTTACATTGTTCGTGTGATGGACAGAATGACACACTTTTAAATTCCAGCCATTCTCAAAAAATGCCTCATTGTGATAAAATAACCCTATATCTGCCCTGCGGAGAATGCATCTACACAAATCACCTTTGCTGCGAGGCATGCAGAAAATGCGTTTACAGTACGTTCTCCACAAAATAGCTGCCTGTTTGGAAATTAACAATAATCCAAAAAATGTTATCTCTCATTCTTCGTTCGTACAAGCCGTTGTCCTTTTGAAACCGATACGTGAAATAAAACTGTTAGTACTGTAATGTTTTAAGAAGAAAATGCTATTAGTGAATGATGACATGTCTCAAAAAGAATTTTGTTTGCGTAAACAGAGGTTTCACTGAACTTCAGCCGAAGGCCGAAAAACAACTGGTACAATTATCAACTGGAGGCGCATATTTCCATTGAAATTTCAGTTCCCTACAATAACAACAGAAGATCCATATTTGAAATATATTTTAGTACTCCTTGATTCGTTGTCATAGTTGTGAATGCTTCCATGTAGGTGGAGACCATTCGTGCAATTTTTATTCAAGCAGACCATTAACGCAATATTATCCACTCGTTTAATTCTGGTAACGTTTGCGTGAAACAGTTAAGTGTTATTAAATGATTTGCTTTATAAAGTAATAATGTCCTTGAGGTGGTTCGCGGAGGTAGCTGGTGTACGTGGAAACGTTGTAGCGATAAAAGAGCGTTCATTTTTGCCACGTTATTGCCACACTGCATCAGCGAGAACAGTATTTTTTATTATAAAGTTTATTTTAGTAAATTTATACTAAAATAAAACTGCAAAATGTCATATCTTCCTGTCTAAACACTCTTCTACTTGACCAATTTTCAGGGGGTTTTCACAGGAAATTCGAGTGTAGTTTGGGGCAACGTATAGGCTCTATTTCATCAGAATAGGTTCACGGAAAAAGAGATGTCGTAATTTAAAGTTTTAGAAGTCTACTCAGCTTACTATTTCGGTTGTTACCTTAGTGACGGTATAGTACACCAAACAACAAATAGATAGCGCTGACAGTATTTGTGGACGTGTACGTCAGCGACAGAAATAAACGCCGCAATTTTATATTTACGAAAGCAAACCAACATCGAATTTACTTGGCTAGGGTACACGGGTTTAATGATTTCAGTCTATTTATTAAAAATTAACGAAATTGATTTACTTCTTTCGACAGGTTTCATTTATATTTGGATTCTTGGCCAGCAAAAACGAATTTATTAAGAACGTGATCCTGTTAGGGATCCGTTTTTACTTACTGAGGTACAGGACCCTAAAAAGTGAAGGTATGGAAAGGCCCTTAATTGACTTCCGGGTGTATAGCTAGTCATACATAATTTGTTCAGTTGCTGTTCCGGTGTACTGTGGAGTCTTCATGTACATATAGAAAATTGGCTGTGCTACCGCGATGGGTCATTTAATTTTTCTCATACCGTTTAAGATCATCCGCCATTCTTTGAACCGGAAAATTTAACCATCTAATGACCGTGATGACTGTTGGCCAGAATCAAGATAAGCAGGATACGCAGTCACAGATGTTATCACCGTGCATTATTTTTAATGCCTCTAGCCATAACATGTTCTGAAGTATCAAAACTCAGACAACCGCCAAAGAGTTCCAAGCATGGTGACGGACCGCTGATAAACAAATTTTGATTTTTGCTGTTTGGAGTAAGTGAGGCAGGCATTAGAATCACTAAGGTATCTCGATGAATCGGATTCTTGAGCAGAATGGAGTGAGATGTCTCTTACTTTCATTATTGTCATTCTTTGAGTATACGCTGTCAGATCCTTCGAATAATTAATCTGTCAACCAAATGTGTGCAACTTTATTAACATCGTACCTCCGTCGTATAAGTTTCGTTATTTTTGGAATAAAAATATTAGTCCTGTAGGACCGTCCTAAGTGATTCGTTCTACTCTTCCAGAAATAATTGTTCTATGTTAGTTCTCAACCTAGTCCTTATCTTAGCAAATAAATTGCATCTGTCATTTAGCACACTTATACCTGTGTGACGTTCGAACCATCCCTGTTGTAAATGGTATCGGTAATAAGCGTTACGAGAAACGTCAATTTACTCAGTGTTCCGCATGGTAACCAGGAAGGGTTCAGAATATCCAGAAATCTATGTTCCTCTTCTAATGAACCACTAGCAAATAGCCAGTTCCAAGCTTATTCTCATCCCCCTTTGTCTTTTCCCGTTTCTCTGGAGGCGTCAGCATTGTATAGTGGTTTCGGCAATGCTAGTGACAGCCAACGACCGGATGCTCTTCCTGCAGCCATAAATAGGTCATTCCACGCTTTGTGGGAGACAAGGAACGGATTTTCGAGCGAGTGAAATACGTTGAACATGCGAATTAATGTCTTGAGTATGAACATACCTGAAGGTAGTCTTAATCAGATGGTGGGAGACTTACACAGACATGTCAGGACCGCAGATGACATACGAGCATGCGGCTTCCGAGCGTGTGTAACCACGGTCATTCCTGTCTGCCGGAACACATGCTGTGGATATGTTCTACATAGGAGCGGGTGGAGGTGACAGGAAGGTGCGTACCTGGCTAAGGGATCTCTTTCTGATACGGCGTAGATTTTTCCTACAGTATTAAAAGCCGAAACATGGAACATTACTCTGTATCAAATCTTCATTTTGTAGCCGAGATGAAGGCTCGCAATAATTTCAGACACTTAAAAATGTGTCGTTAAGCCAATATTTAACGTGAAACTTGTGATTAAAATAATACGAACTCCCCTGTTGCAAATACTTCTGATCAGTGGTACGCCGAGATACGAGTAATTTCTAACGTTGTAATAAGAGGCGAAACTTGAAACGAAAATTTGTCAATTCTTCTGCAAAATCACTGATTTCGGATTATATAAATTCGTGTAATATTAACAGGTGTACCTATTATAATAAGATTACAAAATCTACCAACCTTTAGTAAACGGAATATCAAGCGAATTAAATAAGTAATGGGAAAAGAGAGAATTCGACTAATAGTTTTTGGAAAACAAAAGCTCTATTTAGTGGGTGAACAGTGCGGAACTTTCTGCTGTCTGGGCATTGCGCCTAAGATATGTATACTACTCCGTTTTGTCAATATGGAGTTAAAGTAACGCACTATTCGTTCCATCGGTTAAATTTATGTATCAGAAAGAGAATAACGCTTACTTTTTCGGGGTTGAGTAATTTACATGCCGTGCTCCTTTCATTTCAAATGAGTTCTTATCAGCAGGGTTCACATTTCAAGTAAGGCTGCTGTATCATAGCTCAATTTGTGCAGTGTTATAAAACTGGTACCAGCGGCATGACAGCAATAATAATATCCCATATGACATGGAAAGTAACAGCAAAACATCTTCTTAGCGGAAAAATGATTTATAGAACCCTTGCCTAGGACAAGTCTCCCACATCGATGGTGAGTAATTAGACGGTGAGACGGTGCATTCATAAAGGAGTATTAAAATTCGTACTCAATCGTAGTTCGAACATTTGATTTACAGCAAGGACAATTACATAACGCAGATAAAGTACCAGTTTTCATTAAATAAAGGAAATAATGTAATGGATCGAAGCGCTTTCAGCCATTCCGCTGCTTAAAACCCTTGGGCACAGGAGATTATAAATTCACCTTACACTCATTTGTCTCTCAGTTACGCTACTTCTTTCTCCAACGTATACTATTAAATGATTTCCCAACATTATATTTTCACAATATTTCTCACTTCTACTAATTATTAGCTATACCCTTTAGAGTAAAATCATAAAGCGTAGGCCCTAAGTCCGCCCAAACACACAACTAGTAATACAATAATTCTTGCGGTGACTGTGTTAATTTACTATTTCTGTATTGAATTTCATGTATCTCTAAACAGAAATGAAATAACTAACATGTAAGATGACCTTTTACAGAACCTTTAAACGTTAACATCTGTAGGTTTTCTGAAAGCGTTTCTGTATTAAGTATAATATGTGAATTGAACTGTAATCTTTGGAACAACAGACTGTTGTTGTTGTTGTGGTCTTCAGTCCTGAGACTGGTTTGATGCAGCTCTCCATGGTACTCTATTCTGTGCAAGTTTCTTCATCTCCCAGTACCTACTGCAACCTACATCCTTCTGAATCTGCTTAGTATATTGATCTCTTGGTCTCCCTCTACAACAGACTACTGCAGGGAAATGATCTCTGTGTTGCAGGGACACTGTTGCAAAACAGTGTGCACGGGTAACAGATTCACAGAAATGGATAGCATTGCGGGTCTTTATAGGAGGATGCAACCCTTAGCGCATAGGTAATACCCTAAATTTTCTAACGCTATTTCTGTATAGTTGTCATGTAAATTAACTTAAATCTCCTACAAAAATTTGTGTTGCCACTTTGAAATCTTAGTTAACTTTCAGTTCAGGAATAAGAAATTTCTACTTTATCTTACTAGCTCATAATGTCAAGGAAAACCACGATGGCTATCATAACAAAGAAGATGTTAAAATGCACTTGCGGTGACAATGATTCGTCCTTTGCGTACTGCAGGTGACTCGTCGTTATCTTTGATCGTAGCCAATCAGTGGCAGGATTCTGTAGCCAATAAGACTCGATCAATAAATTTTTAAAGTTACAAACTTTCGCTGTTTTTCCGGACTTTTGTGATTTACGAGGTGGTGCTTAGTGTGAGACCTAATAGTTCAGGTTAAATTGTTGCGAATGATACAAAATACCTGCTAACTTTATTTACGAGGCATAGGGAATTACGAACGACCAACCCACGTACAGCTTATGATTAGTTGGATACACAACGCACAACGTAAGTGCAGTTGAACAAAGAATAATATTTATATTATTTTTACAGTCGCTCGAAATGTCAATTATTAGCTGATTGCGATAAAAGTTACGTTATGCCCCCCTATGTTTTTCATAGGTAATGTGTGCAGTATGTACATAATGTAAAGCAAAATACTCGAGGGAGATTTTTGTTGTGGATTACGAAGTTTTTGAATTTATCTTGCTTCTTTACTTAACTATAAACAACAATGTGTTAAATATTGAGGTATTATGCACTACGACGGATTACTTTGTAAGTTATTCGTTGGCGGAACCAGTAACAAAGAGTTTCAAATGTCGTGCAAAAAATATAGATGAAATGTTGTCAACGACGAACAAACACCTCAAGGTACGCTATACACCATTCAGTTACTACTACATTTATTTAGTACGAGCTGATAAACTCGGAATTCCCAGGGTATTCATCCTGCTTTTTTTCTATTAACAACGAAAACAGAAAGATCAACATGTTTGTAGCCTAATGTCGAAAAAAATTCATTTCTATGTGTTAGTGAAATCTGAATTACGAAACACTCGTTTAAAGAAATATACATAATGTACAAATGTGTAAGTACCGTATCCCCGACAGTTTCTGTACACTGAGTGCAGCTGCTTGCGAGTTTCCATTGCGATTTTGTTAAAGTTTCTGTGGCAACGTCTCTTCGTAGCTTTATAGACAGGTATAGTTTTCACGTATACCCGTTTGTGCCTCGCAGTTGATAGCTGTCAAAAGCGCTGCCAGGTGTCAGGGATTTCTTTAACCTTAAATGTATTACAGCTTCATGCATGATGCGGCATTTTTTCACGCATATCAGTGCCTATGTCATATCTCTTGAACTATGTATCGTACAGTCATATATTTGAGTAAGTGCATATAGTGGCATATGTCAATGCTGCCTGCGAAATATATTAGGAGTATAATTAGTAGCACAGAGGTTGTTGTTGTTGTTGTGGTCTTCAGTCCTGAGACTGGTTTGATGCAGCTCTCCATGCTAATCTATCCTGTGCAAGCTTCTTCATCTCCCAGTACCTACTGCAACCTACATCCTTCTGAATCTGCTTCATTTAACCATACAGTAAAGCTGCATGCCCTCGGGAAAAATTACGGCTGTAGTTTCCCCTTACTTTCAGCCGTTCGCAGTACCAGCACAGCAAGGCCGTTTTGGTTAGTGTTACAAGGCCAGATCAGTCAATCATCCAGACTGTTGCCCCTGCAACTACTGAAAAGGCTGCTGCCCCTCTTACAGGAACCACACGTTTGTCTGGCCTCTCAATAGATACCCTTCCGTTGTGGTTGCACCTACGGTACGGCTATCTGTATCGTTGAGGCACGCAAGCCTCCCAACCAACGGCAAGGTCCATGGTTCATGGGGGGAGGAGTACAGAGGTAATACATTTAAACGTCATGAATCATGCTGAAGTTTTTCACGCATCTCATTGTTCGTGATATCATATCTCCTGAACGATGCTAGACAGATGGTTCTTACCCCTACAGCGATTGTTACCTGGCAGTAAGAGATTTGTGTGTCAAATTTGGTTGCAATCGGTCCAGTGGTTTAGGAATAGATGTGGAACAAACACACTTACATAGATTCATTTTTATGATATGTATGGATTCGTGTTCATTGATTCGGCCACTGGTAAAAAAAATTGACGATTTAGAACTTAACCAAGGCCTTGAAACCGAATTACTTTTGTTGTAGAAATCTTCCTCCTCCTAAGTTGGCCACCTCTCAGACCTCCATTGCTGCAACATTCTTGTATCAGTGTTACTTCGTTGTTATTCCACCTGGCACATTTTGATCACTCTTTTTATTACCTCATTTTTACTCTACTTTAATTTTTCACTAGGTCAATTTCCGATTTAATTCTCCTTTCCTTCCGGTTACCAGTTCTGTCAGCTCGTAAGTCTAGTCAATAGAAAATCATCTGCAAATCTTAATAGTGATGCTCGTTAGATTTACAGTGTAACTCCAGCCCCTAGTTTTGCTTGTTTCCTGTTCATCTCGTCTTCTTGCAAACTGAACTAGGACAACAAAATACATCTCTTTGCACTTCCATTTAACAAGTAATTTTCGTGTATAGCACATATTAAGATAGTGCTGTTACAACTTCTTTGTAAATTTTCTGAATTACTCGCATGTAACTAGACTTCTGGCCACTGATTTAACATTTTGAAACATGTAAAAGGAGTTTTGAATTCCGAGTTAACGAAAATTATCCTTTAATCTCTACGTGCCCGAATTATTTGTGCTCTGACTCCTATTTATTCTGTACAAAACGAGTTCACAGTGTGTCGGTTGCACAAGGTGAAGAGTGAATTTCCATACTAATCTATCATGCTTTTTGTTCCATGTAAGTCAATATTAACAATAATTTTTCCGTCAGCAATACTCGTTGTATAAATTTTCAGCTGTTCTGATCCAAACCTCCTATTATAAGCAGATTAGCAGGCGAACATCTTTTTGTACCGAGACAGACATGTCGCGGTAAAACTCTGACTCGTTTTCCCAGCAGTAACTGAGTTAAAGTTCCTCCAGCAGCTCTCATTAAGATTTCACTTCGTTTACAGAGCAGGCGAATTCACCGCTGCAGCTTTCATCAAAGGTGCTCCCAATTCCTTGCTGCACTTCCTCTCAACTGAGCAACCGTTTTCGTTCTGTAGGTGCCACGGCTAACCATCTGTTAAGTCCTAATACGCAAACATACTTTTGTATCACTTTAGTGTGTGCTTTTGTAATAATTTTGTATTTAGACTAATCACCAATATTACCTTCAAGTGATTCCGGACTAACTGTTTTTGTTGTGGTATTCAGTCCAGAGACAGGTTTGATGTAGCTCTCTATCCTGCGCAAGTTTCTTCATCTCCGAGTAACTACTGCAACCTACATCCTTCTCAATCTGCTTAGTGTATTCATACCTTGGTCACCCTCTACGATTTTTACCCTCCACACTTACCTCCAATACTAAATTGGTGATCCCTTGATGCCTAAGAGCGTGTCCTACCAACCGATCCCCTCTTGTAGTCGACTTGTGCCACAATTTCCTGTTCTCCCCAATTCTATTCAGTACCTCCTCATTACTTACGTGATCTACCCATCTAATCTTCAGCATTGTTCTGTAGCACCACATTTCGAAAGCTTCTGTTCACTTCTTTTCTAAGCTATTTATCATCCATGTTTCACTTCCACACATGGCTACACTCCATACAAATACTTTCAGATAAAACTTCCTGACACCGAAATCTATACTCGATATTAATTGATTTCTCTTCTTCATAAACGCTTTCCTGCCATTGCCAGTCTACATTTTGTATTCTCTCTACTTCGACCACCATCAGTTATTTTTCTCCCCAAATAACAAAACTCATCTACTGCTTTAAGTGTTTAATTTCCTAATCTAAGTCTCTCGGCATCGCCTGATTTGATTCGACTACATTCCATTATGCTTGTTTTGCTTTTGTTGATGTTAATCTTATATCCTACTTTCAAGACACTATCCATTCCGTTCAACTGCACTTCCAGATCCTTTGCTGTCTCTGACAGAATTACAATGTCATCGGCAGACCTCAAAGTTTTTGTTTCTTCTCCATGTATTTTAATTCCTACTCCAAATTTTTCTTTTGTTTCCTTTACTGCTTGCTCAATATATAGATTGAATAACATCGGATACAGGTTACATCCCTGTCTCACTCCCTTCCCAAACACTGCTTCCCTTTCATGCCCCTCGACTCTTATAACTGCCATCTGCTTTCGGTACAAATTGTGAATACCCTTCGTTCCCTGCATTTGACCCATGCCACCTTCAGAATTTGAAAGAGAGTATTCCAGTCAACATTGTCAAAAGCTTTTTCTAAGTGTACATATGCTAAAAACGAAGGATTGTCTTTCCTTAATCTCTCTTCTAAGATAAGTCGTAGGGTAGGTTTTGCCCCGCGTGTTGCAACATTTCTACGGAATCCAAACTGATCTTCCCAAATGTCGGTTTCTATCAGTTTTTCCATTCGTCTGTAAAGAATTCGTGTTAGTATTCCGCAGCCGTGATTTATTAAACTGTAATTTTCACACCCGTCAACGCCTGCTTTCTTTGGGATTGGAGTTATTATATTCTTCTTGAAGTGTGAGGATATTTCGCCTGTCTCATATATCTTACACACCGTATGGAAGAGTTTTGCCATGGCTGACTCTCCCAAGGCTATCAGTAGTTCTAATGAAATATTATCTACTCCTGGGGTCTTGTTTCGACTTAAGTTTTTCAGTGCTCCATCAAGCTCTTCACGCATCTCCCATTTCATCTTCATCTACTTCCTCTTGCATTTCCATAATTTTGCCCTCAAGTACATCGCCCTTGTATAGACCCTCTACGTACTCCTTCCACCTCTCTGCTTTCCGCTCTTTGCTTACAACTGGTTTTCCATCTGAGATCTTGATATTCAATACATGTAATTAATTCTCTTGTCTCCAAACGTCTCTTAAACTCTGCTGTAGGCAGTATCCAACCCACCACTAGTGATATATGCCTCTACATTCTTACATTTTTTCTCTAGCCATCGTTGTTAAGCTATTTTGCACTTCCTGTCGATCTCATTTTTGAGACTTTTGTATTCCTTTTTGCATGCTTCATTTACTACATTTTTATAATTTCTCCTTTCATCAATCAAATTTAGTATCTCCTCTGTTACCCAAGGATTTCTACTGCCCTCGTCTTTTTACCGACTTGACCCTCTGCTGCCTTCACTGTTTCATCTCTCAAAGCTACCCACTCTTCTTCTACTGTATTTCTTTCCCTCGTACATGTCGATCGTTCCCTAATACTCCCTATGGAACTCTCTACAACCTCTGGTTCTTTCAGTTTATCCAGGTCTCATCTCCTTAAATCTCCACCTTTTTGCAGTTTGTTCATTTTTAATCTGCAGTTCATAACCAATAAGTGGTGATCAGAGTCCACATCTGATCCTGGAAATGTCTTACAATTTAAAACGTGGTTCCTAAATCTCTGTCTTAGCAATATATAATCTATTTGAACACTGATTCTTAAACCAAGTGTTGGCTACGATTAAGTTATGCTCTTTGCAAAATTCAACCAGGCGGCTTCCTCTTTCATTCCTTACCCTCATACCATATTCTCCTATTACTTTTCCTTCTCTTCCTTTTCCCACAATCGAATTCCAGTCCCCCATGACTACTAAATTTTCGTCTCCCTTAACTATCTGAATAATTTCCTTTATCGCATCATACATTACATCAATCTCTTCGTCCTTTGCGGAGCTAGTTGGCATATAAACTTGCACTACTTGCACTACTATGTCTATCTTGTTTACAATAATGAGTTCCTATGCCGTTCGGAGTAGCTTACCCGCCCTTCTTTTTTTATTCATTATTAAATCCACTTCTGTATTACCCGTATTTGATTTTGTATTTGTAACCCTGTATTCACCTGACCAGAAATCTTGTTCCTCCTGCCACCTAAGTTCACTAATTCCCACTATATCTAACATTAACCTATCCATTTCCCTTTTTAAATTTTCTAACCTACCTACTCGATTAAGGGATCTGACATTCCACGCTCCGATCCGTAGAACACCAGTTTTCTTTCTCCTGATAACGACGTCCTCCAGAGTAGTCCCCACCCGGAGATCCGAATGGGGGACTATTTTACCTCCGGAATATTTTACCCAAGAGGACGCCATTATCATTTAACCATACGGTAAAGCTGCACGCCCTCGGGAAAAATTACGGCTGTAGTTTACCATTGCCTTTAGCCGTTCGCAGTATCAGCACTGCAAGGCCGTTTTTGATCATGTTAGAAGGCCAGATCTGTCAACCATCCAGACTGTCGACCCTGCAACTACTGAAAAAGCTGCCGGCCCTCTTCAGGAACCACACGTTTGTTTGGCCTCACAACAGATACCCCTCCGTTATGGTTGCACCTATGGCACGGCTATCCTTGTCGCTGAGACACGCAAGCCTCCCCACCAACGGCAAGGACCATGGTTCATGGTCTAACTATGAAACCATAAATATGTGAATTTCTTTTCGGTGCAACTGCAGACACTCTGTGTTGGGAACAGATAAAAAGTGTAAGCTGGAAAATTGGTGTGCAGAAACAAAACCATAGCAATCTGAAATTACCTAACCTTCGCAACAGTATTACGGATATATGTGACGTATCCTGCTGTCGCAAAAGCTCTAAATTTTGTTTTCCTGACGCTAACATCAGCTTTCCATCAGGTCTCGTTCTTTGTTGGTTAAAAGGAAAATGAAGGTATAAATTGCATACATTACTTCTCGACATTATTGTTTTGTACTAACTAGATAAATTTTTTGAACGTGGGAGCCTACGTTTCAGTGCAATCACATATACGTCAGCTTTGTAAGCCAGGGCTCTAACGTTGATATTCTGACGTCGTAGAAGTTTTCCGACGGATCTCTTCTACTCGTTTTACCATCACTTATTGTAATTTATGTGTTGAGCTACCTAAGTCAATGGCCCGTCACATTGCGGTTCAGAAAATTATAGTTTTGTTGTTCGTAGTTTGCGAACAACGTAGGAACCGTGGATAAACATTCGGTTTCATTTGTGACATTTAACTCGCAAATATGTATTTGACTTACACGACAATGATAGAAATACTATTGTGATAACAATGTTAATACTGAATTAGATTGTATAGAGGATTTGCCACTGATATGTGAAGATTTATATGTTTTATCTGAAGCAAGATGAAACTCTGCCGAATCATTGCGCCGCAACTTCGACATTTTCAGTCCTTAAATATACAGAATAAATTCATCAATAAAGTCTTTTTTTTTGTCTCACTTAACAGCTGCGGTAGTGTTAAAGACCAGGTTGTAAACATCGTTCATAATCACAAAATACCGCAAATGCCCAAAGACTTCAAATAGATGCTGGTATCTGCTACTTAATTCATGGCTATCAATAAAAAATGATATCAGTTCTATCAAAATCTTCATTTCTAGATATACTTACTTTTCCTGTCTATTCAGTATAAATTCCTTAGAAAATCCCGCGCTCTAATGGCAGGTGACAAGTCTGGAACTAACTACAGTTATTGAATATTTCCACACATCTACTATAAGCGATTACACATTCCAGTGTTTTGCGTACCTGTGGGAACTTCACTTCTAAGTGTAGTTGTTTAGAATACTCGAGTTGTTGTTGAAAATTATCTTCTTACCACTGTGTTACCTACACTTTGCATATAATTAATTTTATTATTTGAAAAAAAAAAAGCATAGAGCAGCGCTGGAGTGCTGAACAGCAGCAGAGCCGCGTGTCTACTTCTTCACAAGAAGATGGTCCTATAAGCGACTGACTTGTGCTCTAAGCTTACCGCGCCCATAATTTTTGGTGCCCTCCGCAAGCTCTTCAGCAGTACGCTATAGCGCTTAAGCTCCACGCGTAATCTGCCATTCCGCTCGTCAACAGCGCTAACATTAGCATAAAGGGCGTTGCTCGTTGCCTTAAAAGTCTATTAAATTTAATCCTAACCTTTTATAAACATCATTGATGGTAGTTTTCGTAAAGCACCTACTACTGTATTTGTCCAATGTAACAGCTCTAAAGCAGCAATATAAGAGCTAGCCCTTTTTTTTAATTTGTTGAACATTAAAATGGAATTGCCAGTTATTATGCTGTAGCACAAGGGGATTATATCCATTCAGATTAGAACCCCTTTACTGTGATGTTCACACAAAAGCGATCCGGGTCGTGGGGTATCATTATTATTAACTTGCATCCTTTCCAGCAAGTATGAATGCGTTTTAACATGTCAGTAAAAGAGTATTACCTTGTCACTTAATAAGCACTAACTTCAGCCAAACAGTAGCTTTGCAGCTCTAAAACTCAGGGAACTATGAATGAATAGTAACGTTGAAATTAAATACTGATGTTGAAAACATTTTGAACAAAAACGCATAATCGGCAATAATCAGTGAGCTTTCACTTGTTTCGTATAAACAAAGATATTGAAATGGTGTTACAGAGTACACTTATTTCCAGACTTTATATTCGATTAAATGTGACATTCCTGTGGTCCTAATGGCCACCATTCTCGGATGAAATGATGTGTTGCATGTCGCTGAAGATTATCTAAGAAGGGGAGTTTATGAAACGGGCCTATTCGATTTCCTTCATACTTCTAGACTATAAAGGTCAGTGTTCTGAGACCAGTTTCCTAAAGCAGTACGACGCGTCCTCAACTTCAAAGACCTGAAGATGTTCGAGAGGTGTTAAGTGAAGACATTTCAACTATTTTAACGCAGTCGCTCGTAGCTGAGTGCGTAGCGCTTAAGTCTTGTAACTACGAGGTCGCACCTTCTACTCTCGTAAGTAGAAACGTTTTTTTACTTTTATTTCATGTTTATTATCAAATAGAAAAGTTCATTAACAAATATTGAATTGCAACATTATAATAAAAAGTTGTTCAAATGGCTCTGAGCACTATGGGACTTAACATCTGAGGTCATCAGTCCTCTAGAACTTAGAACTACTTAAACCTAACTAACCTAAGGACATCACACACACCCATGCCAGAGGCAGGATTCGAACCTGCGACAGTAGCAGCCGTGGGGTTCCGGACTGAAGCGCCTGTAACCGCTCGGCCACCGCGGCCGGCTGCAATATTTTAATAAGGAGAACATAATTCTGTTATTGTTTACTAATTGCATGAAATTACTAGTATTGAAAATAAAGTACTCAGCATGGATAGTCTTTGTTACTGTATGCCGTTGGCAGTGGCTCAGATGCCGGTCGTGGTTGGCGGGCTGTGAGTGACGTTTTGCTGGGAGAGTGGCGGCTGATGGCAGGCAGCGAGCTCGCTGGTCCAGTATTGTGTCAGCTCCACGGTGCAGCAAGGCTAAGCAGCTGGGATGACGTGCACCGCCTGCGCCCTGTGGCCGCTGGCAGAAAGCATGCAGGCCTCACGTCGAACACAGGGCCCTCGGAGGCAGGCTTAAGTGTCGGGCAACGATAGGGTGGCATTCCCTGAGTAGTCTCCCCAGTTAGAAACCCAGAACAAACAGAGCTAGCTGACGGCTCGTAAATCAGTGACCTCGTCTCCTTGGTGACGCTGTTCGATGAGGCTGTAGTAGCTTAGACACACATTCAACTTGTGACTGGCAAGTAGGTGACGCCGTTCGAGTGCACGACACTGAAGGAATTCTGCCAGCAGTGAAGTTGGGAGCATTTATGCTCACTCCAACTAGGTGTGTTACGACAGCAGATATGCCCTCATCACGCAACAGGCTTCTGAAATGCCGTGTTGTGCACGCCATGTAACAAGCCAATCAACCACTGCCGAGTGCTGCGCCAAGACTGTTACAGCCCCCAGCTGCACAATCACGTTGCCGGCCGGCCTGCATATCCTTATGGTTGTCTGCGAAGGCCTGCCACAATCTTATTCCGCTAAAGAAGCTTTTCCGTTAAACAGCCGAAACTGTTTTCATTGCTCAGAAACTGTCTGTCTTGTAAAGTTAGTATGTGGCTATTTTAAGACCGTTAACCGTGCTCTTCCAGTTTCGAAAGTTCTGTCATAGCCAATTACCTCACCGAGAGACAGTGGCCGAGCAGTTTTCTAGAGACGAATTCTTGCACACCGACGGAAAATGTAGTGTATCAAGTCTGAACAACATCAACGATAGTGTTCTCAAGACGTATAGCTGTGAATATACACTACTAGCCATTAAAATTGCTACACCACGGAGATGACGTGCTACAGACGCTAAATTTAACCGACAGGAAGAAGATGCTGTGATATTCAAATGATTAGCTTTTCAGAGCAATCACACAAGGTTGGCGCCTGTGGCGACACCTACAACGTGCTGACACGAGGAAAGTTTCCAAGCGATTTCTCATACACAGACAGCAGTTGACCGGCGTTGCCTAGTGAAACGTTGTTGTGATGCCTCGTGTAAGGAGGAGAAATGCTTACCATCACGTTTCCGACTTTGATAAAGGTGGATTGTAGCCTATTGCGATTGCGGTTTATCGTATCGCGACATTGCTGCTCGCGTGGTCGAGATCCAATGACTGTTAGTAGAATATGGAATCGGTGGGTTCAGGGGGGTAACACGGAACGCCGTGCTGGATCCCAACGGCCTCGTTTCACTAGCGGTCGAGATGACAGGCATCTTGTTCGCATGGCTGCGACGTCTCGATCCCTGAGTCAACAGATGGGAACGTTTGCAAGACAACAACCATCTGCACGAACAGTTCGACGACGTTTGCAGCAGCGTGGACTATGAGCTCGGAGACCATGGCTGCGGTTACCCTTGACGATACATCACGGGCAGGAGCGCCTGCGATAGTGTACTCAACGACGAACATGGGTGCACAAATGGCAAAACGTCATTTTTACGGATGAATCCAGGTTCTGTTTACAGCATCATGATGGTCGCATCCGTGTTTGGCGACATAGCGGTGAACGCACATTGGAAGCGTGTCTTCGTCATTGCCATAATGGCGTATCACCCGGCGTGATGGTATGGGGTGCCATTGGTTACACGTCTCGGTCACGTCGAATTGAGGGTACTTTGAACAGTGGACGTTACATTTCAGATGTGTTACGACCCGTCGCTCTACCTTTCATTCGATCCCTGCGAAACCCTACATTTCAGCAGGATAATGCACGACCGCATGTTGCAGGTCCTGTATGGGCCTTTCTGGATACAGAAAATGTTCGGCTGCTGCCCTGGCCAGCACATTCTCCAGATTTCTCACCAATTGAAAACGTCTGGTTAATGGTGGCCGAGGAACTGGCTCGTCACAATACGCCAGTCACTACTGTTGATGAACTGTGGTATCGTGTTGAAGCTGCATGGGCAGCTGTAACTGTACACGCCATCCAAGCTCTGTTTCACTGAATGCCCAGGCGTATCAAGGTCGTTATTATGGCCAGAGGTGGTTGTTGTGGGTACTGATTTCTCAGGATCTGTGCACCCAAATTGCGTGAAAATGTAATCACATGGGGTCAGGGATTTTCTCTGCCTCGTGATGACTGGGTGTTGTGTGATGTCGTTAGGTTAGTTAGGTTTAAGTAGTTCTAAGTTCTAGGGGACTGATGACCATAGATGTTAAGTCCCTTAGTGCTCAGAGCCATTTGAACCATATGTAATCACATGTCAATTCTAGTACAATATATTTGTCCAATAAATACCCGTTTATCATCTGCATTTCTTCTTGGTATAGGAATTTTAATGGTGTACATCTTCCCTGTCGTTAGTGATGAGAATTGGAGTGGGAAGAACAAACTCGTTCTAGTCTCCGTCAGCAACTTCGTCTATGGAGCCGAGTTCTACACTGTTACTGTCACATTAACGTGACCACCTGTCAAAAGGCTAGAATGAAATTTTCACTCTACGGCGGAGTGTGCGCTGATCTGAAACCTCCTGGCAAATTAAAACTGTGTGCTGGACCGAGACTCGAACTCAGGACCTTTGCCTTTCGCGGGCAAGCGCTCTACCGACCTTTTTTTTTTTTTTGCAGACGCTCCATCCATCTTTTTTATTTTTTATTTTTTATCTTTTTCTATTTTTTTATTTTTTTATTTTGGGGAGTGAGGGGTTTTTATTTATTTATTTTATATGAAGGAAGGTAGGAGAAACAGAAATTTATTATTCACAAAATAAACATAGTACGTCCTGACATATGACAACTGTTCTGGAAGGAACCTCGCTGCCGTCCTACCATGCGGCATGAAATAACAACAAAATCAAAGTGGGGCCACCTCCGGCACCCTAAAGAAAAGTATTTTGGATATGAAAACAAAATTTGAAGTACATCCATTTTCTAACTGTTCAAGCGTAGGTCGCATACTCGCATAGTGTTCTTAGTCGATCACAGTACTTGGTCGGTTGCACAACGAAAGCACCGCCGCTCATCTTTGCGCACCCAGCACACCCCAAGTATATGGCGGGTCCACAAAAACCGGTACTAGGAAATTGGCATACCGATCCTTGTACTTTTGTAGCCGTAATAGTTTTGTATGTCCATCTTGCAAGTATTTCCAGTAATCCAGGACGTTCAGTAAGGTCGTACGTGTGTCTCTATAGATGTAATGGACCGTCATACCTGTGATCCACGCCACTGCGTTCGTCTTATGACGCGGAAAATACGTTTCCTCTGGAAAAAATACTATGTCAGAACAGACTGCTATATAAATAGTGCGCCGCATGAACGCTATTATCTTTCTTGCGAGAGTCCAGACAACCAATGCCTCGCCGCAGACCAGCCGATGGTCGTCCGTATCCAGCACGCCGCATTGCTGACACAAGGGCGAATCCGCCAAATGTATTGCGTACTTTTTATCATTTGTAGGGTATTTTCGGTTAACGACAATGTACCATGTTGATCTGACTGATGTAGGTATGTGGGGGTGGTGGACCGTGCGCCACACCACGTGCCAATTAACAGCTGGATGTTTGCGTTCCACCCTATTCCGGGCGATCTGTCGAAGAAGCAGATGGTACACGTTCTTCGATGTCGACTGTCGGGTCATCGGTAAACGCTCTCGAACGTAACTGTGTTCCACGATGAACGTGCGCACATACGTTAAAGGGGGCGATATATGGCCGACACTGACTGGAGGAAGTTGCGATGTTGGTACGAGTTCTTCGATGATCGTCCCCGTAAGCGAGTGGTTCCTGTTGCGCCACCGTTTGAGCATAGCATTAATATACATGGCACGCGCCTTCTCGTGCACGTTCACTAAACCAACGCCCCCCTCTCGCGCTGGGAGGGTAAGCGTGTTGTACTGTACCTTAAAGAGTTGTCCCAGGCACACATAGTACCCAAAAGACGCCTGAATCCTCATAGCCATCGTGCGCGGCAAGGGGAGAAGGTGTGTCAGGTGGCACATCATGGGCGCGAGATAAAGGTTGACGAGTAACACTCGCTGCAGCATATCCATCGAGCGTAGGGCGTTTAGTCGTACTGCCGTGCGGACTCTGAGTAACAGTCTTCGGTAGTTGTCCGCAGCCGTTCTCGCTGTCTCTTTATGAAAGGTGATACCCAAACAGTGGATGGTTTCCATCGCAGGTAAGGGTCCTTCCGTTCCTGGTTGTAGTCCACGCCCCACATGCATGAATTGTGATTTTCGGTAGTTGACCACACTTCCAGCTGCCATCCCATACGTCTGTAGCCAATCCAGTGCTGTTTGAGTCTACATCTCATTCCGTACGAGGAACACAATATCATCCGCGTATGCTCTGCATTTGAATGATAAATGCCGTAGGGAGATCCCGGTAAGACGGCGGCGAAGGCCTGCGAGACACGGTTTTAAGGCGACCGCATAAAGGAGGATCGACGAGGGGCAATCCTGTCTCACTGATCTTAAGATCTTAAAATACTCAGTTCTCCCTCCGTTGACCACCATCGCTGATCTGGCGCCGTGCAACAGCCGCATCACAGCATTGGTCAGTAATGGCGAGACACCCATCCTGTTCATCACCGCCGCGAGGTACACATGATCCACGCGATCAAAAGCAGGATCGAAATCTACGACTGAGCTACCCAAGCACGACTCACGCCCTGTCCTCACAGCCTTAATTCCGCCAGTACCTCGTCTCCTACCTTCCAAACTTTACAGAAGCTCTCCTGTGAACCTTGCAGAACTAGCACTCCTGAAAGAAAGGATATTGCGGAGACATGGCTTAGTTCTGCAAGGTTCGCAGGAGAGCTTCTGTAAAGTTTGGAAGGTAGGAGACGAGGTACTGGTGGAATTAAAGCTGTGAGGACAGGGCTTGAGTTGTGCTTGGGTAGCTCAGTCGATAGAGCGCTTGCCCGCGAAAGGCAACGGTCCCGAGTTCGAGTCTCGGTCCGGCACACAGTTTTAATCTGCCAGGAGGTTTCTTGTCAAAAGGCTGTATAACCACCTTTCTCAGGGCGGATCCTGCGAGTCGTGCAAGAAGAGAGTGAGTGAGGTTCTGGAAGCTACCGACGGGGATGTGGAGCCATGCCGATTCCAGTGCCGTGGCCGGGTGCGCTGGGTTTAACGGTTCGCAATCCATGGGGTGAAGAGCCTTATCGAGGTGGTACCACAGATTATCGATTTGGTTTTAATACGGGAGTTCGGTGGCCAGTGGACTACGGTTAACTGTAGCTGGCGCTCTTCGAACCACGTACGTACACTCCGAGTAGTGTCATATGTTGGATTCTCCTGCTGGTAGGAACTATCTTGCCGAGGAAAAACATACTGCATACAGGAATGGAAATGCTCTCCAAGGATAGATGCGTACTACTGTTGAGCCGCTGTGTAATCCATATGACGTGATCATTCAGGGAATGCTCGAAACGTTCCCCGGACCATAATGCTCCCTCTTCACTGCGGGGTGTTTGCTTTCAGACGTTTCACACCATACAAGTCAACGGCCAGCTGTCTGATGCTGCATAAAAGATGATTCGCCCGAAAGGGCACCTTTTGCTGCTTAGCTGACGCCCAATTGCGGTGATAGCGTGCAAGTGCGGCTTTTCGCGGATGATGCTGTAGTATACAGAGAAGTTGCAGCATTAGAAAATTGCAGCGAAATGCAGGAAGATCTGAAGCGGATATTACATATGTAATGTATTGCGAATACATAGAAAGAAGGATCCTTTATTGTATGATTATATGATAGCGGAACAAACACTGTGAGCAGTTACTTCTGTAAAATATCTGGGAGTATGCGTGCGGAACGATTTGAAGTGGAATGATCATATAAAATTAATTGTTGGTAAGGCGGGTGCCAGGTTGAGATTAATTGGGAGAGTCCTTAGAAAATGTAGCCCATCAACAAAGAAGGTGGCTTACAAAACACTCGTTCGACCTATACTTGAGTACTACTCATCAGTGTGGGAACCGTACCAGCTCGGATTGACAGAGGAGATAGAGAAGATCCAAAGAAGAGCGACGCGTTTCGTCACAGGGTTATCTGGTAAGCGTGATAGCGTTACGGAGATGTTTAGCAAACTCAAGTGGCAGACTCTGCAGGAGAGGCGCTCTGCATCGCGGTGTAGCTTGTTGTCCAGGTTTCGAGAGGGTGCGTTTCTGGATGAGGTATCGAATATATTGCTTCCCCCTACTTATACCTCCCGAGGAGATCACGAATGTAAAATTAGAGAGATTGGAGTGCGCACGGAGGCTTTCCGGCAGTCGTTCTTCCCACGAAACATACGCGACTGGAACAGGAAAGAGAGGTAATGACAGTGACACGTAAAGTGTCCTTCGCCACACACCGCTGGGTGGCTTGCGGAGTATAAATGTAGATGTAGATGTAGAAGTTCCAGCCTACGTCGCCTATGAACAGCAGTCAGCATAGGTGCATGAACCAGGCGCATGGTGCGGAGGCCCATACACAGCAACGTATGGGGAACGGTCGTTGAGGAGACCCTTCAAATGGGCGGTCAGTTGCTCGAGAGTTGCACGTCTGTTCGCAATTACACATCTCCTCAGCCGTCGTCCACCCCTGTCATCTATGCGCGTGGTGCACTGCAGTTCCCTCGGCGCCGTTTTGGAGGGCGCCACTTTGTCAAGCACGGTATGCTTTACCCGTGGAGGCACGTGGATCGTGTATAAATTTAGCCTTTTCGGGAATTATTCTGCCCTTGGCCCTAAAGCCAATCTCACGCCCTCTTATACGTCAAATAAATCTCTCGTTTTCACATTACAACAGCGACTGCACTATTTTCGTATCCTTCCGACATCCATTACACAATCTCCACCGCTGGTGCTGACACCTGCCGCGTGTGATTGGTTATTACACACTGACATGGATCAAGGCGGTAGTAGATAAAAAATGTGTGTTCTGGGACACTAGGACAATTTTACGAAAATAACAAGTATCGTTCGTTAACCATTACATACTCTCCATTGCTTGTGCAGACACCTGCCGCGTGTGACTGGTTATTACACACTGACATCGATCAAGGCGTTAGTAAAAATAAATATAGAAAACGTATGTTAACACATGTTAACATAAAACGTCAATTGACGTTTTATGTTAACATACGTTCTTTATATTAATTTTTATGTTAATGTTAACATACATTAACATATGTATACAGTATATACGTATACAATATATAAAAATTTAAAACTGTCTTTTGTAAATTCGTCCACCATTGTGTTCTTTTACAGCTTCTTTATGTGGAAAATCATCTTTATAATACACTCCTGGAAATGGAAAAAAGAACACATTGACACCGATGTGTCAGACCCACCATACTTGCTCCGGACACTGCGAGAGGGCTGTACAAGCAATGATCACACGCACGGCACAGCGGACACACCAGGAACCGCGGTGTTGGCCGTCGAATGGCGCTAGCTGCGCAGCATTTGTGCACCGCCGCCGTCAGTGTCAGCCAGTTTGCCGTGGGGCATACGAAGCTCCATCGCAGTCTTTAACACTGGTAGCATGCCGCGACAGCGTGGACGTGAACCGTATGTGCAGTTGACGGACTTTGAGCGAGGGCGTATAGTGGGCATGCGGGAGGCCGGGTGGACGTACCGCCGAATTGCTCAACACGTGGGGCGTGAGGTCTCCACAGTACATCGATGTTGTCGCCAGTGGTCGGCGGAAGGTGCACGTGCCCGTCGACCTGGGACCGGACCGCAGCGACGCACGGATGCACGCCAAGACCGTAGGATCCTACGCAGTGCCGTAGGGGACCGCACCGCCACTTCCCAGCAAATTAGGGACACTGTTGCTCCTGGGGTATCGGCGAGGACCATTCGCAACCGTCACCATGAAGCTGGGCTACGGTCCCGCACACCGTTAGGCCGTCTTCCGCTCACGCCCCAACATCGTGCAGCCCGCCTCCAGTGGTGTCGCGACAGGCTTGAATGGAGTGACGAATGGAGACGTGTCGTCTTCAGCGATGAGAGTCGCTTCTGCCTTGGTGCCAATGATGGTCGTATGCGTGTTTGGCGCCGTGCAGGTGAGCGCCACAATCAGGACTGCATACGACCGAGGCACACAGGGCCAACACCCGGCATCATGGTGTGGGGAGCGATCTCCTACACTGGCCGTACACCACTGGTGATCGTCGAGGGGACACTGAATAGTGCACGGTACATCCAAACCGTCATCGAACCCATCGTTCTACCATTCCTAGACCGGCAAGGGAACTTGCTGTTCCAACAGGACAATGCACGTCCGCATGTATCCCGTGCCACCCAACGTGCTCTAGAAGGTGTAAGTCAACTACCCTGGCCAGCAAGATCTCCGGATCTGTCCCCCATTGAGCATGTTTGGGACTGGATGAAGCGTCGTCTCACGCG
The DNA here is from genome assembly GCF_023898315.1 of Schistocerca nitens. Taxonomy (NCBI): domain Eukaryota; kingdom Metazoa; phylum Arthropoda; class Insecta; order Orthoptera; family Acrididae; genus Schistocerca; species Schistocerca nitens. The sequence goes on along the minus strand of NC_064615.1, from coordinate 556,022,401 downwards.
GTCTGCACGTCCAGCACGAACGCTGGTCCAACTGAGGCGCCAGGTGGAAATGGCATGGCAAGCCGTTCCACAGGACTACATCCAGCATCCCTACGATCGTCTCCATGGGAGAATAGCAGCCTGCATTGCTGCGAAAGGTGGATATACACTGTACTAGTGCCGACATTGTGCATGCTCTGTTGCCTGTATCTATGTGCCTGTGGTTCTGTCAATGTGATCATGTGATGTATCTGACCCCAGGAATGTGTCAATAAAGTTTCCCCTTCCTGGGACAATGAATTCACGGTGTTCTTATTTCAATTTCCAGAAGTGTATTTATCACCATCTTTCTCTTCTTCACTTTCTTTGTTAGAATCCAAATCGTTTTCTTCCAAATAACATTTATTAATTGCTTTAAGAACCTTGTTTATATATTTGTTTCTACTTTGTTTATTTAAATCTTTTAATTCTACAAGCGCATCTTTTTGCTTGTCGTAAACTGTAATTTTTACACAACCATTTTAAGTGAAACTAAATCTAAACATTCTATTTGGTATTCTTCGTCTAACAAACTATTTAATTTTTCTCTTGTATCTTGGTAATTGGTTTTACTTTATTTCCCAAAAGTACTGTTAAAGAACATTTGTATTTGTTTGTAGTAGACATTTTAATTTCAGCTTCAATTTATGAAGATAAAAAACATTAGACTTGCAAAAAAGTAGCTAGAGGTGTAAAAGGTTAAAAAATATAAAAATAAAAAGTATCTGAAACTAGGTTGCTGAAAGTGAAGTAAAGTCCTTTCTTTACCTATATGAAAATGAGATATATTGTGAGTGTTAAAGAACGATATTTGTTATTTTCGTAAAATTGTCCTAATGCCCCAGAACATACATTTTTTATCTACTAGCGGTGGTCATATTAATGTGACTGCATCGCCCGTTCTTCATATTACTGGACAGTTTCGAGCACAAAACAGCATTACACAAAGCGATTATTCTCTATAATGGATTTCTGTTGTTACTCTGCACCCCATAGTCTCTGTCCTTTAATCTTCCATTCGAAAAGGAGGAGCATCCCCAAGGGCAGAGGAAGCCTTCGGAAAGTAGTTTTTCTGCAGTGTGATGCGAGCCGGAGTCCGGCGGCAGTGGCGAACTAACTAGCGCGGCACGTCCTCCTACGAGACAAACGGCCTGTCTGGGCGCGTCGTTAGTTCCATGTAACGTCGTGATTACCGCGATGCAGTTCGTTTCGAAAAGCAAGTGCTCTTCGCTCTGCGGGAAACTGGAACGCTACAGCTATGTAAACTTGCACGCAACGCTCTGTCCACAGCGGTGTTTTTGGAGATTTCTGAATCCCACTTTATTCTAGAAGTCATGCCTCGTGAACTGAATTAGGAATTCTTTCTGCGCAACAAGATAAATCTCCGATAATTACAGAGTACATTTTTACATGTTTACATTTTGTCTCGTACGCAATTATACATGAAATATATTATTTTCGGTATTGATGTGTTTGGTTTAAATGGCTCTGAGCACTATGGGACTTAACTTCGGAGGTCATCAGTCCCCTAGAACTTAGAACTACTTAAACCTAACTAATCTAAGGACATCACACATATCCACGCCCGACGCAGGATTCGAACCTGCGACCGTAGCGGTAGCTCGGTTCCAGACTGTAGCGCCTAGAACCACTCGGCCACTCCTGCCGGCAATGATGTTTTTCTGCCGATTTCAGTTATTATTTGTGTTATTGTTATGCCGAAAATTTTTTGTTGCACTGTCATATGGTGAAACAAAATTGTTAAAAGCTGGTCTGATATATTTACCCGCACAGTACGTCTATTCCAAGAAGATTTACGTATAATGGCGCTTACAGTAACGCACAGGATACCCAGAAAATTAGTGGCAACGAGGGAAATTCGCGTTAATGAATAAAAGGTTTGAAATAAAATATTAGCGTATAACAGCATTCTCGATTAAATACAGATAATTTCGTTGTCACAACGTGCCACCCGTTACAGTTTTTCGGCTAGACATATACGGCTAGTTGGATCATATGAGACATTGTTACGATTCTTCTCGTACTAGAGCCACATTGGGGTGAGTTTCGTTATTGGTTCGAACAAGTTTTCCAGGTTTAAAATGATGAAAAACATTTGGAAGTGGTTCCTTGTCAAAGAAGTCTTCTTATATAGCATCATTCAGAAATTAAATGAAACGTCGTAAAAGGTGGCGATTCATTGCGATATAAAAGGGTGATTGCCAACAATGCGACACGCGACAGCATGAGACAGATACAACGTGTAAAGGAAACCGGTCGTAGGGTGTGCGACGTTCTTCCGGAGTGAAACACGTTCTGATACGAAGCTCTCACACGACAATAGAAGAAGCACAATGACTCTTTATAACTTGGTTGACGCCTGGCTTGTAGCTGAACAAGTGCCCTCAGGATATGAGCAGCCGTCCATGCTGTTAGTATTGGAGTAGCACTCCGTCCATGAACGGCAGCATTTAAGTCCGAGAAGCTGGACATTCCTGTTGTGTTGTCCAATTACGAGAGACACGTGTACAATACTATTCTATTGTGTTGGGTGACTAAGTTGATGACACGCTGCTGCTCTTCTGATAGTGAAAATAAATCCTTATCAGTCGCATAATAAATCTATCACGTACTCCTCACTTGTCAGGCTAATGAAACAAATTATACTGTGATAAAGTTATCAACACGATGAAGTGTGAAAGTAGTATGATCATAATTTTTCATGTTAATTATGAAGGTGTAACGAATGGTTGGCAGTCGAATTCGTAAACACGATAATATGAAAGGGTTAAATGATTAGAATAACCATATGAGTGTCTACTGACTCTTTTCTGTCACTGGTGAGCGTGATAAAGCTGATAGAACTGAGGCTGATTTCACTCTTCTGAACTTGGAACTTCAATATCCTGGCAGTATAATTTATAAATGCAATAGGATAGCTGTGGCTCAGTCTGTTTAAATGGAAAAGAAAGAAAAGAGAAAGAACACTTTTCTAATATGTATGGGAACTGGATTACGACCTAATCATCTTCTCTCCCCTGTCTCTGTCTATCTTCCTGACCCGCTTTCTTTGTCTATCTCCTCCTCCTTTCTCTCTCCCTCTGTCCATCACCTCCTCCAGCTCTCTCTGTCCAGCTTCTCCTCCTCCCTCTCTCTCTATTACCTCCTTCCCCCTCTCTCTGTCTCTCTCCTCCTTTCCGATTCCTATATCCATTTCCTCCCATCCCTCTGTCCATCTCCTCTTACCTCCTGTCTCTGATCTTGAGCCTTGTTTATTGTTATTCTAAATCCAGCTTCAGTAATAGTATTCTAATCATAAACCAATAAGCTATAAATACAGCTTCCCTGTTTTCTAACAACGTTAGATCACTGTATATTTTATACGTATATTTATATATTAAAAATTACATAATCTATATGTGTCTAAAAGTTTATTACAGTAAGGTGTAAAAATTTGAAGGAAAACGGAAAGATGCATTTTGAAATTTTTGGTAACAATCTTTTCCCTTTATATATTACACATACATATTTATGTATTATATATATTAAGAACATACATATATTACAGAATGAGGTACCAAAAGCACGCCAATACTACAACTGAGCCGGCCGCTGGTGGCCGAGAGGTTCCAGGCGCTTCAGTCTGGAACCGCGCGACCGCTACGGTCGCAGGTTCGAATCCTGCCTCGGGCATGGATGTGTGTGATGTCCTTAGATTAGTTAGGTTTAAGTAGTTCTGAGTTCTAGGGGACTGATGACCACAGATGTTAAGCCCCTTAGTGCTCAGAGCCATTTGAACCATTTTACTACAACTGAACGCTGTGTCAGAATTTCAAACCAATCCGTCAAGAACTTTCGGAGACTAACGATTTTGAACAAATCAAAAATTACATTTTTATGGCGTTTCCTACTTTATTACACTTAGGACGCTCAGACGTCCTGGTTTTGGTGGGACGTCCCGGTTCTCACATACATGCCCCTGTGCTGCGAGAAAATCATTCTGGAGCATAATTGTTCCAGGTTTTGATCGGGAAACAAAATGCATTCAATAATTTGTCTTATTTAGTTAAATATTTTGTAAAAATAAATTTCGTAGAAGTAGAACTTTATGGGAATATATATTTTCATAATATGTACTGTATTTGGTTTAACTCGTCTTACGCCAAGAAAAGGTTAATAGATGTGTTAAAGTGAAACGCAGGTACTACCTACTTCCGACCCTAACTTGCTGACCTTCCACTTTATGATCATCTAGACAAGTACCAAAGCCAAAGGAGGTATTAAGCAACAACACTTAAATCACTTCCCCTAACGAGGCTGCAGCCATAAGGAAGTTAACTTTGTGAAGAATGTGAGCTATGCGATGTGTGTTATAAGCGCTTAGTGAATATTGTTTGGCTTGTACGCCTATGCACGCTTGGCCTCTTTAAGAAGAGTATTTGGTGAAAAAATTTGATTTTTTCGCATCTTGTAGCTTGATATCTTTGCTCGGTAAGGGTCTGAATTTATTTTCGTTATTCGTCATAGTTACTGTGCTGCAGGAAATTGAGTACATGGCTGCATAAAATTTTTAAGAATTTGCAGAGGTAAAATCACATTGCGTAGACTTCCCGTATAGTTCATTTAGTGTGTATAAACTGGAACCAATATATCTAAATTATATTTAAAGTTGAGGCCGAAATTATATCTCTTTTCATTCTTGAGATGTTGGTTGCTACATCCGCGGACGGATCGCTCGCGGCGCGTCCGAACCTTTCTTGCGCTTTGGGAATGAAGTGGTCTTAAAAGTCGTCGTATCTCATACACAGTTCAAGATATCGAAACAACGATTTTTGGAAATGACGGCGAGCAGAGAGGACTATTTTATTGTATAATTATGATTAACACTCGATACGTTTTTGTAAACGCGTGAGCAGAGCGAAAACAAGACTCCCTATAAATTACGCCATGAGGTTTTGTCCCAAATTTCATAGCCAAACAAAGAGAGATAAACAGGCAAACGGGGTATCAAAGTGACCAGAGTGATGTCTAGTTTTGCATGAAAATATTTAACTGCTTGTAAGTAACCAGGGTAGTTAAGGAAAACTTAATTAATGAGTTGGGAAAAATTGAAATATTCCACGCAAAGCTGCTGCCAAGCTATGTAAGTGAAGTGTCCAAACTTTCATCTGTTCAAGGCCTAGCTATTTCGCACATAAAAAGATACATTGGTGCGGTATTTAAATGTCAGAAAGGCTTCCTTCGAATCAACTACCAAAGTTAGGATTTTCGAGACTAGAAGAAGTTAGGAAGGCAAACGAGTAGTCAGTAAGATCATACTCTCTGTATAAAGCTTGAAAATAAAAAATGAAAGAAATCGGTCAAATATTTTATGAAATGATTTGTGTAAAAGAAATAAGTAGATCTGAGAAACGTTCTACGTGCCTTTGAATAATGCTCGAAATCATGAACATAAATAATAAACAATAGTGGAGGAGACCACATCCCTGTCGTGTTCCAGCATGGATTCTGCCCAATTTTGGTGATTTGTCTTCTTTTTTGCTTTGTAAATTTTTTATTCTGGGTGAGTCAGGAGGAAACGTACGTGTGTTGAGGAGTGATGCTATCACAAACTTCAAATGAATATGTGCCCTTTTTTTAATCGTATCCAACATACAACTGTTTGAAATTACGAGCATCAGACGCGAATCCTTCTTCGCCAGCACTCACATGCGAATGCAACCAAAGCGATATTAGAATACGCTGTGTTGTCTTTACTGGCCGTTTCAATGCGCCCAGTCCCTCAGTGTTTACCTCACGTCTTACTACTTCACTTAATGCACAGAGTGTACTGCAGTGTTGTTACGCGTACTGTCAAAACAGCGTGGATCAGTGTAGTGACAGTGCCACACACTGGGAGTATGGTCACATGAACTTTGTCTACGTGTTTTGCTATGGGAATTTCAGAGCCACTGTTCGTGAGGACGAACGGCGATATCCTAATTGCAGGGTTCCGGATAGCAGGATGTTTGACAATTTGCGTGATCGTGGTACACTTCCCAGCGTTGCATCCGAAAGTTCCGTCCAAAAAGATCTTAGTGACGGTGGCAACAGTCTTGAAATTGTAGAAAGCTGCTCAGTTACCAGTTCTAGAAAAAATTCTGCAGAGCTAGGTAATTCACAAACACGAGTGATACGCACAGTACATGAGCAGGGTCTACATCCGTATCATCTTCATTGTGTGCAACGTCTGCATGTAAGACATGGTGCCAAACGAAAGGAATTCTGTCAGTGGATCATTGTCAATGAACGCTGTATCCCACGTATTCTGTTCACTGATGAGTTAACATGTATCCACAACGGCATCAATAACACGTGCAACTTTCACGTGTGGGCAGGCAAAAATCTGAACGCTACTGACTTTTCTCACTGAAAGTGTGGTGCTGTACTATTGACTACTAACTCATCGGTCCAATTATTTTAGATAACCTTCTTAACGGAGTACGGTATCTTGATTTACTTCAAAATGTGTTACCAGAATACTTGAAGGATATTCCTTTGGCAACACCATGTACTTTCGGCAGGTCGCAACTCCTGCACATTCCGTACGCCATTGACACTGTACCTTACTGAAACGTATCCTGGGCGTTGAATCGGTCGCCGTGGAGTCATTTCTTGGCCATCGAGGTCACCAGATCTTACTCTATTAGATTACTGTTTGTGGAGTTGGCTTAAGGGTGAAGGCTACTAGCGCAGAATGCACACGAAGTAGGAACTTCTGTCTCGTATTTTAAATGCGCGTGCTCAAGTAAGGGATTGTACGAATAAGCTAAGATCAGCAACACAGCAGCTCTCTGAAGAGCTGTAAAATGCATCGCACTTGACGCTGGACTTTTTGAACATTTTTCGTGGGGAAATGTGCTCAATTAAACAAATCATTGGATCCAAATAATCCATATACTATCACCTGTTTTGTCCTGTTCCCCACTGTTTTCATTAGCTTCCTCGGGAACTGTTAAGAACCGGACATATGTTCATATGACGTTTTCTGTCCAGAATCAATAATGCTGTAACCTTTCAAAACATTTACATTTCCTCCTGATACACTCTGTAAATTTTCGGTAAGTTTCTGGGGAAGATATCCGTCAAAAACTATATTATTTTGTTTCTGTTGACTTTCTCGAAAGCTTTTATTGCAGTCGACGAAGACAATATATATTTCTGTATTAATGTTCAAATGTGTGTGAAATCTTATGGGCCTTAACTGCTAAGGTCATCAGTCCCTAAGCTTACACACTACTTAACCTAAATTATCCTAAGGACAAACTCACACACACCCATGCCCGAGTGAGGCCTCGAACCTCCGCCGGGACCAGCCGCACAGTCCATGACTGCAGCGCCCTAGACCGCTTGGCTAATCCCGCGCGGCTCTGTATTAATCATCTAAGTTTTTCTCGTAGCAATTTCAGTGAGAAACAACTGTCGTAGATCTTCTTACTCGAAAGTAATTTCTATGTCAACCATGTTGGCTTCATAGTGTCTGTGCATTTTATTTTTGGCTATATTGACAAAAGTTTTATATGCCGACTTCAGTAAGTTGTTTCTTTGATAGTTATAACTTTTTTCAGGTCTCCCCTTTTGTAAATAGGAATGATAATTGACTTAGTCCAGATTTCAGCTATATTGTCTACTAACCAGGTCATATTTAAGTAGTTTAACAATGTTTGTATTTTTTACAGATTTAAAAAGCTCTAGAGTGATTGAATGTTCTCGTGAGGGTTTTATTACATTGTATTTTGTTTAATACTTCTTTAAGCTCACGCTTAGTGATGATTTATCGTCAATTGACCCCTGAGAGTTCGATGGTAAAAGGCTCTGGTAATTGAAACAGTAGATTCTGAAAGTACTTCAACCATTTACGTAAAAGAATGGGATTCAAATTATCTTTTATCTCACTGTTTAGCTTATCAATAATTTTGAAGGTTGTGGTTGGGGTCTGTAAATACCATGTTCTAAACGGTACACATATTCTACCGAACAATGAACATCGAAATAGATTGTCTCCTATGGACTGAGTATTGAATAACAGTAGACGTGCCTTTTGCGAAAACCGTCCAGTACTTGGAATAGATAAGAACTGGCTGGAGTCCCGCAGCCAGCATTAGCTGTTTTGCGGCTTTTGGAGCGGCACAGCTGAGCCAGCGCGCTGACGTTTCTGCCCCCCGCGGGCGACACCTCAGCATAACAGCAGTGCGGGCCACGCCGCGGGGCGCGCCATTGTGGGGCTGTGGGCGAGACGCCAGCGCCGCTGCCTGCTTATTGTGTGCCGCTCCTTACGGCTGTCCAAGGCCCGGGAAATGCCGCATTATTTTTCTGGATTGTGGCCGGCAGGCTGTCTTTTCATTCGCAGTTCCTCTTCAGGTATAACCCCGCCGTTCGGAACAAAGCAAATCTTGGAAAACAAGGGATCACTGCCGGCAACCTCCACTGTGACTTGCTCAGCAAGTCCAGTGAAAAGCGAGCGTATGATCAAGGAAAGAACTCTCAAGATAAATGTCGACAATATAAAGGCTGCAATATATGCCTGTGGTGGGTGTGGGTGTCCTCACTATTAAAAAGATAAATGGCGGATGACACTTCGATCAACATTCAACCCATTCAAAACAACAAAAAAGTCACGTGGGTTGTGGATTTCGTATGTAAAAAGAACTCCGAAGACTCCCATTCCTTCGTTAAAATGAATTCCAGAGGCCCCTGTTTCCATTCCCTTCATAGGGATCTGTTCTACAGATCGCTGATTTGTGCTTTAAACTGAAACAAAATAAAACCAGAGTGTACAATAACAAAAAAATTTCTTGTTCACGAGTTTTTATTATGCATGAATGGCCGTTGGGGATACATAATTTTCTTACGGATACAATGAAACGAAATTGGGCAAAGATGTCATTTTGAGTGACATCATCCAACCATTTAGGTAACACGATTTAGGAAAACAGCAGCAAAATAAATCTAAATGATTGGACGGGGATTTGAACCCCGCTTCTCCATCAAGTACAACGTCTTACCGCTACGCAATCTGTGATTGATAATATCTCGTTAGTTCTCTGTGGGTAAACAGACAAAAGCGGTATCTTTAAAGCGATGAGTCTTCTGTTGCTCGTAGACAATTTGCAGTTGCTTTCTTCTGTGGCTCTTGCCGGGCGACAGCATTACTTGTAAATACATTTCGATACACAGAATAAACAACGTCACTGTGCGATAGGACGCTACCGTTACTTTGCGTTTTCCTGTGATTTTTAAGACAGTTTGCACTGGATGAACCTCCATAATCATCAGAGATTACATAGAATAACTGCCTCAATATTTCGATTTGTCATCAACATTTTTGCTAGTTAACGTATAGACTTTTTGACCAGAATATTTTCATTTTCCTCCGTGTTCCGCTTTTTAAACACAAAAAACGTGTCAGTTTCCTCTATTATGGTCTATGGTCTATGTTTCTAAGACTGCTACTACTAATTAAATTTAAAAATTTGAGTTATTGAGAAAGTTTTTACTTTATGAAGTACGCGTTTCAATTGTTAAATCGCCGTCGCCTTGTGGAAGGCATGACAAAGGTAGTTGTATCTTAACTCTAGTTCCAATAGATCCAGCAATTATGCAACAGCCTTCTATCGGATCATGATGGCTTAGCCGAGTGAACGCGAAATGGACGACGTAAAAGCTTAGCAACTGAAACAGTATTATTTTTTCCCACAAAACTAATTCTCATTTTATCGTCGTTGGAACGTGACATCACTTGTCCAGTCCCAATTCATAGTACTCCTGTAAATTACGAGTTATTCGTCAGCAGTGAACTGGCAGTAAATAACATCGTAGATGTTTCCCAGTTGTTACGTATCTTGTTTAACTTGATGGTCGAATCTCAGTGAGAAAGCATACTGTTCGCAAATCACTGTAGTACGATAGTAATTGTTTGACACTAATACGTGTCCAGCTGGAAAATAATCCCAACATTGTGCCGGATATTTGTAGTGGATTCTGTAACATAACAGCTCTCCTACTCACCAAATTTGAAGTCACGGATATGGGTAGGCACTGCAACGCACGTATCGTTATAGAGTGACTTCTAAAAGGAAGCGTGTTATATTTGTTCGGAAACTTGTTCTTTTGTTTCATGGTTCAAACATGTTGTTCCTTTGCTCACTGTATACTAGTGGGTAAAGAACTATATGCATTCAGCTCGACACTCATGCCCAACATTATCGACGACCACTATTCTCCGAAAGCGTTACACACTTTCCATCGTCATAAATATTATCAATCTAACGACATATTCGTATTTATTTCTCCGTGGAATGGAGACGGGCACTCACTGTAGCGTTCCTGAATGTGTCAGTCGTCTGTTTGACAGTCATCCCCCACTCTTCGTCCCCCTACTCGCCCAGTTTCGCTACATATCAAAGCCTGTATCACGTGTTACTCGCTTTCAGCGTTATACAGCGCGATGTAAGGTTCTTAATGTGCCTGGTATAATAATAATCGTAATGGTTTTAACGAGGGCTGTATTGTGCGGTAGCTGTTCCAACAGTTTGCTCTCAACATCGCAGAGTGCAATTACACTAACACAACTGTTCAGTTACTGTGAGTGGAAGGCCAATCAAGGAAGAAGAAGAGTCAGGAAATTGCAGCAGTAGCGCAAGTTATAGTTCGAATCTTCAATTCTCTCTATCTTTACTTTCTTATTGTCCAGTTTATGAACTATGAAACAAGCAGCATGGTGTTATCACAATAATAACTTTGCTGCAGTTACTCTGTAGCCTACTGATTTACAGATAATCTACGTTCGCCAAGTCTTAGCTCTAAGTCACAAGCATCTTTTGTTTACTCCTTGCAGTTTTAGATGACTGTTCCGTTAACTTGCTTTTTGTAACGTTTTGATTATTAGCATGAGTGAAGGGACACATTTTAATATGAGGGGTATGGTATGAAGGCTGTAATTTCTGCAATATTGTGATGTTCACCTAAAAGTGGGTGAGCCGTCAAACGTTAAATGTGGAGTTCATATCCAGCCCCTATTCCTTCAGTACTTATTACAAAAGTACATTAATTGCTATTGTATTGCTACTGCCAGTAATATCTAGTGAAGGAGTGCCGTGTTCAAAACTTTCAAAAATGAAACATCCTTTTGATTTTAAGACCATTACAAATGTTTTTGCACCAGCTGTATTTCCATATTTTCTGTCTGTACCGGAAATCAAGGCTTCATCTCTCACAAGTAAAAGATTGGGTGATTTAGATCAGAATATGCAGAGATTAATGGTGTTATAGGACAGTGGTACCGTGCCTGAACAACTAGAGACTTGCGATATGAATCTAATAACCGTTTTTAATAAGTCTGTACATTTCTCTGAAGTATAAGTTGACAATTTCCAACCCACATAAAACGATTGGAAAAAAACGATTTCTTTCTGCAGCGGCAATACCCTTCAAAAGCCTGTATTGACATTAATACAGCTGGATGTGACCGGTGTTGCTCGGTCGTCATTTCTGACTAGAAAGTAGCACATGTGTGGGAGGCTGAGGGAGGCTTCTTCAGTATTACAGCGAGCATGAAGACAAGAACGCTTTCTTGTCAGAAACACTTCATAGTATTAGCTGCCTTTCACACAGCTTTCCGATGACGGCGAACCGGTGACGACTGTAGTGGGTAGTAAATTAGATATGCTGAGGCAGAGGATGATGCGGCAGCACAACAGCAGCTGGCGGCGGATGTGCCCTTGCGAGTTGGATGTAACCTCGGCGGTACAACGAGTTTAGGCGGCTGAGTTGGCGAGCGTCATCTACAGCCCAAGGCGTCTAGCGGGAACGTGCGGGCTCCACGAGTTGAATCCATGATCCTCGGAGACTGGCTGGAATGTCAGACGATGCCACCCACGAGACGGCTTCAGCTCAACGGATCCATTTCGAAGTTTGGAACCATTAGGGCTGACTGACGGCTAGTAGACCAGCAGCTTTGCCTGTTTAGTGATGTTGTTCGATGAGGGTGTAGTAGCTTAGTCGCATATTCGAACGATGACTGGCGCGCACCGAAGAAATGTTATCGGCTGAGCTGGGAGCATTTATACTCGCCTTGGCTAGGAGTATTATGACTGTAGATAGCCTACTATCATGTTGTCAGCTGGGGGAACGTTGCGTTGTGCTGTAGCATGTAGTGATCCAGTTCACTACTGATGCAGAACGTCTCATCGAAGAGTGCTTCGCCAGCACCGTTTCAGCTCCTAGTTGCAGAATAATACGTCAGTGGCTGACCCGCGATCTCAGTGGCTGGTTGCAAAGGCCCACTACAAGCTGATGCTACAACAATACGAAATACAAGGATACTGTTAAATATCACCAACTGGACTGCATTGTTCGACGTACCTTTATAGCTCTCGAAAGATCTCACAAATTCCGTAGCATCTAAAATGACTGATTAACAATATTCGTTAATATGTGTCACATTTCTTATTTTTGATGAAGATACGATCGGTTTATATGATGCTAGAAAAAAAGTTCTAGTAATAGAAAATATACACTCCTGGAAATTGAAATAAGAACGCCGTGAATTCATTGTCCCAGGAAGGGGAAACTTTATTGACACATTCCTGGGGTCAGATACATCACATGATCACACTGACAGAACCACAGGCACATAGACACAGGCAACAGAGCATGCACAATGTCGGCACTAGTACAGCGTATATCCACCTTTCGCAGCAATGCAGGCTGCTATTCTCCCATGGAGACGATCGTAGAGATGCTGGATGTAGTCCTGTGGAACGGCTTGCCATGCCATTTCCACCTGGCACCTCAGTTGGACCAGCGTTCGTGCTGGACGTGCAGACCGCGTGAGACGACGCTTCATCCAGTCCTAAACATGCTCAATGGGGGACAGATCCGGAGATCTTGCTGGCCAGGGTAGTTGACTTACACCTTCTAGAGCACGTTGGGTGGCACGGGATACATGCAGACGTGCATTGTCCTGTTGGAACAGCAAGTTCCCTTGCCGGTCTAGGGCTGGTAGAACGATGGGTTCGATGACGGTTTGGATGTACCGTGCACTATTCAGTGTCCCCTCGACGATCACCAGTGGTGTACGGCCAGTGTAGGAGATCGCTCCCCACACCATGATGCCGGGTGTTGGCCCTGTGTGCCTCGGTCGTATGCAGTCCTGATTGTGGCGCTCACCTGCACGGCGCCAAACACGCATACGACCATCATTGGCACCAAGGCAGAAGCGACTCTCATCGCTGAAGACGTCACGTCTCCATTCGTCCCTCCATTCACGCCTGTCGCGACACCACTGGAGGCGGGCTGCACGATGTTGGGGCGTGAGCGGAAGACGGCCTAACGGTGTGCGGGACCGTAGCCCAGCTTCATGGAGACGGTTGCGAATGGTCCTCGCCGATACCCCAGGAGCAACAGTGTCCCTAATTTGCTGGGAAGTGGCGGTGCGGTCCCCTACGGCACTGCGTAGGATCCTACGGTCTTGGCGTGCATCCGTGCGTCGCTGCGGTCCGGTCCCAGGTCGACGGGCACGTGCACCTTCCGCCGACCACTGGCGACAACATCGATGTACTGTGGAGACCTCACGCCCCACGTGTTGAGCAATTCGGCGGTACGTCCACCCGGCCTCCCGCATGCCCACTATACGCCCTCGCTCAAAGTCCGTCAACTGCACATACGGTTCACGTCCACGCTGTCGCGGCATGCTACCAGTGTTAAAGACTGCGATGGAGCTCCGTATGCCACGGCAAACTGGCTGACACTGACGGCGGCGGTGCACAAATGCTGCGCAGCTAGCGCCATTCGACGGCCAACACCGCGGTTCCTGGTGTGTCCGCTGTGCCGTGCGTGTGATCATTGCTTGTACAGCCCTCTCGCAGTGTCCGGAGCAAGTATGGTGGGTCTGACACACCGGTGTCAATGTGTTCTTTTTTCCATTTCCAGGAGTGTATTACTAGATGAAAAATTCTTCCCTGATTGATTAATTAGCTTGGAATTGGGATTTGAGCAGGTAAGTGGAACGTCTATGGTGAACAAAGTGTGTTCGGTAGAGGAAGAGAGCAAAGACCAGGTGATCAAGAACCCGTTATCACGCACACAGAAGCACTGAAGTACTTTGCTCTGTTATTGGAGTATACACGTCAAAATTCGTTGGACTGCAACGGTGTTTTTATTCTCCATACAGTGAGAACCACCGTGAGGAAGAAAAATGAGATATAGAAACATAATTGGATGATTATTTCCCAAAAGTCATCTGAAAAGTGATAAGAACTACAACGTGTTTTCAACTTAAATGAAATGAGCGTGTGGCATTGTTGGCCAGGAGGCACCATCCGGGGATGTTCAGCTGCCGAGTGCAAATCTTATTTCAGTCGACGCCACATTGGGCGAGTTTCGTGCCGGTGATGAGGATGAAATGAGATGAGGACAACACAAAACCCAGCCCTCGTCCGGGAATCGCATCCGCACGTTAACATACAGCTAAGCATCAACGTAATTTTGTAAATACTGCATTGGTCTTTTACGTACGCTATGTGGCTTTTTTGTCCTATTCTTACTCGAAGCTTTTAGACATTCCTACCTTTTATGTCTCTACTTTACACTGGCACTTCGTTCTCTCCTCCTACAGCCCTTTTTCCTCGTCGCTGATAAAGCGTGTCCAGACATGGGGCCTCTTTACACTCATTATTTGTAGGTAACGTTTCCATAATGTTGTCTTTTCTTCAGTATTTTCATCGCCCTGAACTGCCACCTTCTACATCTACATCTATACTCCGCAAGCCACCAAACGTTGTGCGGCGGAGGGCAATTTGCGTGCCACTGTCATTACCTCCCTTTCCTGTTCCAGTCGCGTATGCTTCGCGGGAAGAACGACTGCCGGAAAGCTTCCGTGCGCGCTCGAATCTCTTTAATTTTACATTCGTGATCTCCTCGGGAGATATAAGTAGGGGAAAGCAATATATTCGATACCTCATCCAGAAACGCACCCTCTCGAAACCTGGACAGCAAGCTACACCGCGATGCAGAGCGCCTCTCCTGCAGAGACTGCCACTTGAGTTTGCTAAACATCTCCGTAACGCTATCACGCTTACCACATAACCATGTGACGAAACGCGCCGCTCTTCTTTGGATCTTCTCTGTCTCCTCTGTCAACCCGACCTGGCACGGATCCCACACTGGTGAGCAATGCTCAAGTGTAGGTCGAACGAGTGTTTTGTAAACCACCTCCTTTGTTGATGGACTACATTTTCAAAGGACTCTCCCAATGAATCTCAACTTGGCACCCGCCTTACCAACAATTAATTTTATATGATCATTCCACTTCAAATCGTTCCGTACGCATACTCCAAGATATTTTACAGAAGTAGCTGCTACCAGTGTTTGTTCCGCTATCATATAATCATACAATGAAGGATCCTTCTTTCTACGTATTCGCAATACATTATATTTGTCTATGTTAAGGGTCAGTTGCCACTCCCTGCACCAAGTGCCTATCCGCTGCAGATCTTCCCGCATTTCGCTGTAATTTTCTAATGCTGCAACTTCTCTGTATACTACAGCATCATCCGCGAAAAGCCGCATGGAACTTCCGACACTATCTACTAGGCCATTTACATACAGGGTTAGTCACCTAACGTTACCGCTGGATGTATTTCGTAAACCACATCAAATACTGACGAACCGAATCCACAGACCGAACGTGAGGAGAGGGGCTAGTGTAATTGTTTAATACAAACCATAAAAAAATGCACGGAAGTATGTTTTTTAACACAAACCTACGTTTTTTTAATGGAACCACGTTAGTTTTGCTAGCACATCTGAACATATAAACAAATACGTAATCAGTGCCGTTTGTTGCATTGTAAAATGTTAATTACATCCGGAGATATTGTAATCTAAAGTTGACGCTTGAGTACCACTCCTCCGCTGTTCGATCGTGTGTATCGGAGAGCACTGCAACATACATCGCGTTTCTACAGAATGATCTGCCAACGTTGCTCGAAAATGTCCCACTGGAAGCGCGTCGACGTATGTGGCATCAGCATGATGGTGCACCTGTACATTCCGCAATTAACACTAGGCTGAGCCTTGACAGGATGTTCGACGGGCGTTCCATAGGACGTGGAGGACGCATAAATTGGCCAGCCCGTTCTCCTGATCTTACACCTCTGGACGTCTTTCTGTGGGGTACGTTAAAGGAGAATGTGTACTGTGATGTGCCTACAACCCCAGAGGATATGAAACAACGTATTGTGGCAGCCTGCGGCGACATTACACCAGATGTACTGCGGCGTGTACGACATTCATTACGCCAGAGATTGCAATTGTGTGCAGCAAATGATGGCCACCACATTGAACATCTATTGGCCTGACATGTCGGGACACACTCTATTCCACTCCGTAATTGAAAACGGAAACCACGTGTGTACGTGTACCTCCCCCCTCATGGTAATGTACATGTGCGTCAGTGAAAAAGACCAGTAAAAAGGTGTTAGCATGTGGACGTGCTGGTGGCCGAGCGGTTCTGGCGCTACAGTCTGGAACCGCGCGATCGCTACGGTCGCAGGTTCGAATCCTGCCTCGGGCATGGATGTGTGTGTTGTCCTTAGGTTAGTTAGGTTTAAGTAGTTCTAAGTTCTAGGGGACTTATGACCTCAGCAGTTGAGTCCCATAGTGCTCAGAGCCATGTGGACGTACGTACCTAAGGTACATCACCGTTCCCTTTGGATCCCTACGTAATTCGGTGCTCTCCGATACACGCGATCGAACAGCGGAGGAGTGGTACTCAAGCGTCAACTTTAGGTTACAATATCTCCGGATGTAATTAACATTTTACAATGCAACCATCGGCACTGATTACGTATTTGTTTAGATGTTCAGATGTGCTAGCAAAACTAACGTGGTTCCATTTAAAAAAACGTAGGTTTGTGTTAAAAAACATACTTCCGTGCATTTTTGTATGGTTTGTATTAAACAATTACATTAGCCCCTCTCCTCGCCTTCGGTCTGTGGAATCGGTTCGTCAGTATTTGATGTGGTTTACGAAACATAACCAGCGGTAACGTTAGGTGACTCACCCTGTATATTGTGAAAAGCAATGGTCCCATAACACTTCCCTTAATGTGATGTGGAGGATCGTGCTTCTTAATGGTCCGCAGAACAATGCTGGCGGGAGCTATGGTCCCTGTGGGCACCAGACAAAATGTAATCCCACTAGGGGGCTCCTTTGTTGGGAGTATGTGAACGGCAATCACATGAGCCCTTCAGCTACGTCTTACATTGATTCCACTTACTTGTGTCAGATTTCTTCTGTTATATTTCCTATTGGCCACTCTTGGGGAACTCTTGCTTTTTCGACTCCGATGCTATTAGCTTTGGAGGTGCGAGTGCGTCTTTAATTTTCACTCTCTAGTGACGAGGGTGTCAAAGGCTCAGGTCTCGAAAGAGATTCTTATATGACAATCACAAAGGTAAAAGATGGGCATGACATCTCTTCAAAGCAGGCACAGCTTGGAGCCTGCGAATGGCGGTCTATCTGGAGGTAGACCCATCATCAAGCTGAAACTGCACGGCGCCAGTAACGTGGCCTGAGGATTTCAAACATGATGGCTCGTTAAAATACGCCAGCCACGGGCGAGTTTTACTTTTTTTCTTCTTTTAATACTGTGAATAGCAGTTACTAGTAAAACATATGTATTTTGAAATGTTTGTGTATTTTCGTTATCCTTGTAATGTCGGGCCCGCATTAATTCGGATAATCGGAAGCTCACAGCCGTTACGAGTGGAGCGAGCTTGCCGGGTTGCCGCGCTGCCAGGCATCAGTTATTGGCTTACTGTACCGCTTATGGAAATGTGTACATTGTGGTGAATGCTTAACCCTGGTAACAGTTCGCAATAGCATGCAAACATTTTATTTGACGATTTGATAGAGCCCTTGTTCGAAACTGCAGTAATACAAGCACATTCTATGTGACTGCAAACCGGTTAGTTCACTGGCCAAAAACGTACGTTCATCAAAGGTGTTCTTTCGGAAACATTTATGCTGCAAGGAGCAATACTTTCGACAATTCATAAAAGTTTAATTATGTAGCACGGTTCTTACTGTCTCCATTATATCCTGTGCTAGCGTCGTCAGTGGATTGTACATCAACATAATCATTATTGACTTTGCGTGAAAATTGAACACGTAGACAATTTCCAAAATTTGTTTTGAAAAAAGTATGAGGAAACTTATTAATATCTATACACCTACAGATTTTGTACGTGTGAAATAACACGCGTCATCATTGGGATTATTAGTGCTTTGGGAAACAGGTATGTTTAACTGTCTAAAACTGTGTAAAATACTTTCTAAAATTTTTGAATTTCTGTTCCAAACATTCATAACCATACCACTGTGTTGCATTAAGTACGGAACGAAATAAACGAGAAAGATGAAGAGATATCTAATTAGTATAGTGTGCTAAAATACATGGTCGACTGATCGTTGGGTAGCAAGGTCATTCATTGTCAGACACACCAAAAACTTCACTCTAAAAACCTAGGCATAAGTCCAAATTGTTCTCTGAATTTTAATCCTTCATTTACCACCGATATAATCTTCGTCACAGTCACTATTTTCTTACGCATAGGTACAATTAAGTACATGTCAAATTAACATTAGTTCATCCAATCTCATAAAAAGCATTGACAGTATTTTTAATGCGCATGTTTTCATCCTTGCTGGCAGCTTAATCGACCATGATATCTTTACGACGTTTTGGATAACTGCTACTATATCTGCGAATATTATTTCCACGCGTGGAACTAAAGAATAACGGTTCTTATTCGAATTTTGTAAATGAAGCTGTTTTACTGAAATTCATTGTAGATTGTTTCCGAAGCCATGGTTCCATAACGGGAAACATGCAGTCAGCTATGTAGTCCGTTACTTACTCCGTAAACCAATCCATTAACATTATTGACTCCTGACACGGATACTTGATGTCATGATTGAGTTTTGATGGCAGTGAAGAATAACATAAGACGTTAAATGCAAATGGTCGGTAGTGCCTTTTGTCCGTATTGTCCACGACGAGTTCACACCTTTAAATTTGAGAGACTGGAATGACCTTTTCTTGTTATAAGTATTTTTTTTTCTTTCCGAACTGTGAACTTAAGGCTGAATATTTAATGTAGACAGGCTTGCTGAGTGCATCTGGAGTGTTGTTGAAGATGATATAAGAAGAGGAGTCCTAATTCTGATGCTTGCGCGTGGCCTACAACATTAGAATAACATCAAGGGTGTCACAGAGATTAACGTTCCAACTCGCGGACTGACAGCCATCAACGGGTCAGAGGGCTTTGTGTATTTAAAGCCGAACGTTAATGCACTGTATGAAGATCAGGAAAAAAAAGATACAATCTCTACTTTCTCTGCTTTCACTTTATTCCCTGAAAATGTCGTCCTTTGTAGGATTCAGACCGTCTGCCACTCTAGTGGACTCAGTTGCAAAGACGTGAAATATGAGTAACCAAACTTTTGATGGCTGCATGAGTAAGGAGAACAGCAACACTATTAGCAACTTAACGTTAGAATTTTGTAATTTTTTTCAAGTTTTACTGTATATGTACATAATTCAAACGTCGGTCCCAGAACATCCCGTATTCCCTTGTCCTCAAAACTGGTACTCACAAAACGTTAGTATAAAAGATATAAATTAAAATGTAATGTTCCTTAGCCATTCTTCACAGAAATTTCAGCTTTCCATGATAATTCCTGTTTGAGTCTTTAAACAATAACGGTATATAAAAGCTAGAATTTCTGTCTGCCAGTACCAGCTCAATTTGGATCTTTTCTGATTCGGGCATATAAACGTGTGGCTCTTGGGAAATACTACGTTCGTTAACGGTATAATTCCGCGCATAACATATAGAGTAGAAATTTATTCTGATTTTGGTGGGACGTAGTGTAAGCTACGACGGGTAACTAATGGAGAATTTGAGATGTGTGTGCCAGGCTGGTTCTTTCTGGCAGGAGATGAGGCTGTTCTCTCCTCAAACTTTATGGAAAAACCCTCAGGTAATGGCAACTGATAGTGGCTGCAGCTTGTGAAATGGCTGGCATTTGACCCAACAACGATCAAATACTCGTAATTTATACTACATAACTCCAAAGGAAAATATTTTTATTCTTTTCAATGACGCGAGCTCACTAACACTTGACAGCAGTCTCTTCTGTGTGCTGATATTCTTGAGTGAATGTCGCTCATTTTTGCCGATCAGCAGTACCTTACTTCAAAAAAGCTGTTCGATGTATGATCTTGCGGTAAGAATACTATAATATATGGAGTAGGTAGGATGTAGCTAACGAGTTTAGTGGTTAATATTCATAAATGTAATAGGTTAAAATTATGTAAAAGATGTACCGTGTGTAGTGTTTTTTGTTCTCATGATTCATGGGTTCGAGGACGCTGAAACAATGACGGTGGACAGGCTACGCCAGAGGACGATTCGACACAGAATAAATTATAACACTGTTAATACGGAAAAGGACCTATTATAATTGTAATTTTGCTCAGTGCATGTCCGTAGCCCATGGAAATGTATACCACACCATGTGTATTGTGAAGACTTACACTGTGCAACAATGAAAATGTAAATCGAATGAAAGTAGCCAATTCCTATCAGTTCTAATGTGCTGATCGCGAATATCACAAAGACAATTCAAATTAGCTCTGGTTTCATTTGACACTGTTTTATTACGATGAGGTAATTATGTATGGATTTTTATATTAAGTTTAAAATCTAATATTATAATGGTTTGTCAAAGTCATAACTAGTAACAATGAATTATATTATTGGCCCTTATTGCACTCAGGTGCAATATTTTGGATATAAACATTTTGATACCAATTTTAGTGATCGTTTTGTCTCCCTCCTCTTCAACTTCAGTGACTTTATTAATACATGTAATAATTTTTGCACATTTGTTTCCAGATTAAATACCAGTTGTTCAAGTTGACTGCTACTGAAGTGAACAAAAATGCCACGAGTTTCAGTTAACAGTGCTGACACATTTTGCTATGTGTGTAGAGAAGTGACATTTGCTTCACAAAAACAGCAAATAAGTTTATTGGTTAAAAATGCTTGCAGCTGTTATTTTGAATGAAAAATAGGTGATCAGGATAAACACTGGGCCCCACCTGCAACACTTGTGCCAACAACCTCAGGAATTGGATGCATGGGAAAAGACGTTCAATGCCTTTTGCATTGCTCATGATCTGGCGTGAGCGAACTAACCATGTCACTTTTGTATGGTTCCTCCTATCAGGTAGGGAATATCTAAGAAGAAGAAGCTGACAGTGATCTATCCTAACATTCCATCTGCCATACGTCCAGTTCTACATGGGGAGGGATTGTCAATACCTGAACCACCGACATGTTCGAGATTACGTCTGATGGGGATTCTGATTGTCCTGAACCGTGTAGTTCACAAGATCCAGAGTTTCTTTCAAATATATCAGCAACTGATGATCCACAAAAAATTGTCTCAAAATAAGTTAAGTGATCTCATTACAGATTTGAAGCTCTCTGAAGCTAAGGCTGAGATTTTAACATGAAGACTGCAACAGCGCAATTTTCTGGAAAGCAATGTAAATGTTTCGTGCTACTGCAGAATAGAGCGACAATTCACTCCTTTTTTAACATGCAAGATAGTCTTGTGGCATGTGTAGACATAAATGGTCTAATGAAGGCTCCCAGAATTAATTACAACCCTAATGAGTGGAGATTCTTTATTGATTCGTTAAAGTTGAGCTTAAAAGCAGTGCTTTTACATATTGGTAATGAGCTTCCTCCTATTCCAATTGGGCATAGTGTGCATATGAAAAAGTCATACCAAACCGGAAAATTTTACTAGAGAGCCATCAAGTATAATGACTCTTAAAGGCAGATTTGTGGTAACTTGAAAGTGGTTGCACTGCTATTAGGTATGCAGTTAGGGTATACTAAAATATTTCTGCTTTCGCTGTGAATGGGATAGCCGAGCTCGTGCATCACATTACAGTAAACATGAATGGCACACCAGAAAATCTCTTCAACCAGGTATAAAGAACATTAAGAGTGAACCTCAAGTAGATACTAAGAAGATTCTGCTACCGCCATTGCTCATCAAGTTGGGTCTCATGAAGAACTTTGTTAAGGTAATGAACAAAGATAGTGACGGGTTTAAGTACTTAAGGCAAAAACTCCCATATTTAAGTGATGCCAAAGTAAAGGAGGGCATCCTTGAAGGCCCACAGATTTGAGAGCTTTTTGGAGACCATACTTTTGATGGAATCATACAAGGTGATGATAAGCATGCATGGGAATGTTTTAAGAGAGTCTGCCCGCATCTCGTGGTCGTGCGGTAGCGTTCTCGCTTCCCACGCCCGGGTTCAATTCCCGGCGGGGGGTCAGGGATTTTCTCTGCCTCGTGATGGCTGGGTGTTGTGTGCTGTCCTTAGGTTAGTTAGGTTTAAGTAGTTCTAAGTTCTAGGGGACTTATGACCACAGCAGTTGAGTCCCATAGTGCTCAGAGCCCCCTTTTTTTAAGAGAGTCTGTTTACAGTTCTTAGGGAATAAACGAGCCATAAATTACAAGGAGATCGTCATCTTACGAAAAACTTCGTTGCAACATTTCACGGAAAATGCATTCCTTAGATAGCCATCTTGACTTCTTCCCCAAAGGTTGTGGTGCAGTAAGTGATGAACGTGGGGAGTGACTTCATCAAGATATTGCCACATTTGAGGAGAGGTATGCCGGAAAGTGGAACGCTACTGTTTTAGAAGATTACTGCTGGACTGTCATAAGGGATGTTCCCGAGTATGTATATAAACGTCAAGCCAAGCGAAAACGGTCGTCTTCTGAATTTATCTCTGAACAAAATATGTAATTGTACAAACTGTACCGTCAAAACGGGGTGATTTCGGACGGTTTTGTTGTTATTTTGATTGTAACTTTCGTATATATTGTTACATTAAATTGTTTTTTTATGGAAGTGGAAGGGTATATGTGTTACGAATAAAATATCCCACAACTTTCGTATATATTGTTACATTAAATTGTTTGTTATGGAAGTGGAAGGGTATATGTGTTACGAATAAAATATCCCACAACCAGAACCAGAAAGTGTATGTGTAGGTATATTTATCTGAGGCAGTTAAATAAAGTGTCTGAAGTCAGCCCATGAATTGGGGTGATTTCGGACACATGTGTTTTCTAAATCTTTGTCCATAGTTACAGTATATACAGCGCGAATTGGGACAGTTACTGCCTTTTTAAAAAATTCTACATGCGTTTTATTTGATTTTGGTGACATTTTACACATTGTAAGGTAGCCCTTCGTTACGAATAAGTGAAATGGAATGATATAATGAATTTTATGGACATTTCACATTTGTAATCCTTTATATTTATTTGTGACCAATTAATTTATATATCTTCTTTTGTGCTTCACATAATTCTGGTACAAAGTAGACTTACAAAGCATTTTCATTCATGTAATATTATCTTCATTTTCTCTTAATATTTTACTTTGCGCTTCCAGAATGGCGAAACACATAACATAATTCAAGTAATTATTCACTTAAAATATGTTTTGCTGAATCTTGGAACATGAATGCATATTTAGTTAGTGAGTTATTTGTACAAAAATGTAAATTACTTTTAAAAAAAGAAACTAGAGCTAAATATTTATGAAGATGATGATTTTTTATCATTTTATACTGAAATAAACATAACTAACTCAAGATCATGCAGTTTACACACTTTCACTTCAAATTTGTTGTTCAGTGTTATTTATAAACCGTCCGCCTGCGTAGCTGGGTGGTAACATGCTCGTCTCCCATACAAGTGGACCTGGGTTCGATTCCCGACTGGCTTGGAGATTTTCTCCGCTTGTGGACTGGGTGTTGTGTTGTCCTCATCATCAATTCATCCTCATCATCGGCAAGTAGCCCAAGAAGGTGGCGTAGAATGAAATAAGACTTGCACTTGTCAGCCGAACTTTCCCGAATAGGGGCCACCCGGCAACGATGCCATACGCTAATTTCCAATAAACCCACGGAGAAGATAATTACTCCGGAAAGAAACATCCAGCAATTCAAGAATTTTTGTTTTGGAAGTATGCAGGCTTGAAGTTGATTGTCAAAACTGAACCAAGATCCTAATCAGCTATAAAGGAGAGATAAAGGGTTAAACAATACGCCACCAGAAACATTGGAAAATCATATGACTGCTCAGTTTTTTTCCCTTAAGAACGCGATTAATTTGTTCTCATGATTGTGAGTGAGATTTCTTGAAAACAGTGAGAATAGTTAAAGTTAATACGAAAATTCTAGCCACTTTTTTTTAAAGTTTATTGAAAATTAATAATGAAAAGTGAAATAGTTTAACAGTTAACGTTACGGGAATCAGAGATATGCTATTGCGCGCTTGACTCTGTAGTAATACGAGCGAGGATCTCTGGTTATCTTGGTAACACAAACTGCAATATATCCGCTGCCTAGTAAGCAAGAAGCTGAGGTTCGAGTCCCGGCGGCGGCACAAATTTTAATTCATATCTGCAGCTCCCAGCATTATCGTAGATATCCGAATACGAAAAGTAGCTTGAAATTGATATTTCTAACATGAATATTTACGAGAGTAAAGCTATTAGTGCTCGTTTGCCCTTTTTGAAAATACTAATCTGCAAATATAGAAAATAATTCTTCAGAAGAGACGACGTTAAATATCGGTGCATTCAATATAACTGACAGCACGATCGGTCTGATCCATGGATACATTTCTGTGGCTAGTACGTGTCCAGGTGTCCGCACGTCGTAGATGTGAGAATTAGTGAATTTAGCGGTCCACTAACTAATTACACTTATCTACAAAACTGTAATTACTCCTACACTAATATACATATGTCAAGCGATTGCTGTTGTCAACAACTAAATCTATCGACAATACACCAATGAATCTTTACCCATTTCAGGCACTACAATACGAATTGACAGTAGTCAATTTCCCAATTCAGCCAGAACGCTGAAATGCACAAATATACGCGTAAAAAGACTGCGGCGCGATGTAAACATAAACGTTACGTATCTTCGTATGTAGGAATACTGTAGATATAGGACTGATTTCGTGGTAAAATTATTGTGGGTTCAAAAACGGCTCTGAGCACTATGGGACTCAACTGCTGCGGTCATTAGTCCCCTAGAACTTAGAACTAGTTAAACCTAACTAACCTAAGGACATCACAAACATCCATGCCCGAAGCAGGATTCGAACCTGCGACCGTAGCGGTCTTGCGGTTCCAGACTGCAGCGCCTTTAACCGCACGGCCACTTCGGCCGGCATTATTGTGGGAAATATATAGTGTGTGTCCATCGAAAAGCACAAAAACAGCTGCCAGCTGCCTTGGAATGACATGATGTATTAATTATTATTTCAATATTTCGATTTGTTTTCCTTATACGAAATATTGTTGATAGATCGATTGTTAGATCTTCTGTGTTTGAAACACAATCAACAGATGTATAACCTACTGTAAGATCTCAAATGATCAGCGTGAAAACGTGAAAAAATTGCTCGTGTAGCCTTAATATATCAACTGATTAAATTTAAAGAAACGGCCTCTACCGAGAGCGGTTGGTCGAAGCACTCAGTAGTGGAGAGGACGCGGGTATGTCTAAGGTGGCGTGCCCCAAGTTTCACGCTTGGAACAGCATACACTGTGCCTGTGGCAGCAGAGATTCACCCTCGAGACTTGGAAAATTAGTGTGGAGAGGCAGTAGAACTCCGGTTTCAAGCCGATCGCTGCATAGTTCAGTTCAAAAATTTTCGCTATTGTCGCAGTAAGACTAAGCATGTCGCAAGTGGCTGATGCACTCTGGAGTTTGAACAAGATATGAATTTTATGTGGGTCACACTCTCTAACGTTGTGAGTGATTTGGTTTTCTGAAGGATGTTTTAGCCATATTCATATAAGAAGTTAGAGAAGCTAAGCCGAACCTACTTTTCTTCTGATACTTTAACATCTCGCCAGTCAGGATGACTATAGTTAACATTAACTTGGCTCCAAAGGTGCTGCCATACTGTACCATATGAACAGTCGTTGAACTGAACTTGTATCGCACTGGAAATGGCTACGAAATCTCTTTTAGAATCAGTTTGTGTAACAGGAACTTGACATAATCCGATTAAATTTGTAGATGAGAACTTGTATTGTGTGTAACTGATATCACTTATTGGGACAACACTGTTTGCAACTATACAGTTGATCAGAAAATTCCATTATTCTGTGAAACTACCCAATCTGTGCAGACTGTGCCCACAAGTTTTCAACTGCTGTTTGCAGAATACACCATGTGATCAAAAGTATCCGGACACCTGGCTGAAAATTACTTACAAGTTCGTGGCGCCCTCCATCGGTAATGCTGCAATTCAGTATGGTGTTGGCCCACCCTTAGCCTAGATGACAGCTTCCACCCTCGCAGGCATACGTTCAATCAGGTGCCGGAAGGTTTCTTGGGGAATGGCAGCCCATTCTTCACGGAGTGCTGCACTGAGGAGAGGTATCGAAGTCGGTCGCTGAGGCCTGGCACGAAGTCGGCGTTCCAAAAACATCCCTAAGGTGTTCTGTAGGGTTTAGCTCTGAACTCTGTGCAGACCACTCCATTACAGGGATGTTAATGTCGTGTAACCACTCCGCCACAGGCCGTGCATTAGGAACAGATGCTGGATCGTGTTGAAAGATGCAGTCACCATCCCCGAATTGCTCTTCAACAGTGGGAAGGAAGAACGTGCTTAAAAGATTAATGTAGGCCTGTGCTGTGATAGTCCCGTGCAAAACAACAAAGGGTGCAAGCCCCCTCCATGAAAAACACGAGCACACCATAACACCACCGCCTCCGAATTTTACTGTTGGCACTACACATGCTGGCACATAACGTTCACCGGGCATTCACCATACCTACACCCTGCCATCGGATCGCCACATTGTGTACCGTGATTCGTCACTCGACACAACATTTTTCCACTGTTCAATCTGGCAATGTTTGCGCTCCTTACACCAAGCGAGGTGTCGTTTGGAATTTACCGGCGTGATGTGTGGCTTATGAGCAGCCGCTCGACCATGAAATCCAAGTTTTCTCACCTCCTGCGTAACTGTCATTGTACTTGCAGTGGATCCAGATGCATTTTGGAATTCCTGTGTGGTGATCTGGATCGATGCCTGCATATTACAGATTACGTCCCTCTTTAACTGCCGGCGGTCTCTCAGTCAACAGAAGGGGTCTGCCTCTTGTGCTGTATGCCGGGGAGGGGGGGAGTGTGAAGGTGTATTAGGGGGGGGGGGGCGGGCTGAGGAAACTTAGTAATTCGGTTAGATATCCCCAGGCCCGTACTGGTTTGCGGTTGTTGTGAGTTCATAAACGGGCAGTTAGACGGTTAAAAGTTCATATATATTTGCGAGGCGGTGCGTATCGCCTGAGCGAGCGAAATATTTATTCCTTGACTTCGCGATGCTCCATGCCGAGTGAAGAAAAGTAAGAAAATCGGAATGGGACTGGACTTTGTTACGAGACAGGATAAAGAGAGGACGTGTAGGAAGTGTGTGCAATGAAACATTTATTGTTAGCCGCCATATTGTATAATTTGTGTTTTTTGAGATTCACAAGCGGTATGTAATGTTAATGTGGATTTAAGTAACGGCCATAATAGAGTCTTTTGCATGTCAAAGGTAATTGCGCGTATTTAATTTTGATCAAAGGATTCTGTTATGAACTATTGTGTACTACAAGCTTGTATAGGACTTACAACATTTGGTGGTCGATGTTTTCTGTAGAACCTGCTTCAGTAACATGGTCAAAAGCACAGAAAAGGTTTTCTCTGCTAATAAAAACTCATTTCACTCGCAGACAATGATCGAATGACCAAATGCGAATGGCAGTGCTCCAATTCGAGAAGGTTCTACAGAAGTTTTCTTTCTCTCACATTTCAAGAATTTTACAGGCAACCGTCGCGGTCAGCAGCTACTTCTACACCACGAGAGTAACTTGTCTACGCGTGCGAAATTGCGTAGGCTGTGGAAGATGTCGACGCCGTTTGGAATTTTGTCCTACACAAAGATGCTAACAGAGACGCTACACATACTAGTCCAATAACAAACAGTAAAATATTATAGCAGGACAGCCTTTTCACAAATGTTTCTCTTCTGCAAAGCTTTCTGGAGAGAGCCTTCAGCACATGATTAGAGATATTGCTCCATTGCGATTTGTGACAAAACAATGTTGACACACTACGGTCACACATCCACTACTTAACACTGCTTGCTCACAATTGACTGGTAGAATGCACATCTGTTGTTTACTGTTGTTCGAACTGATACCAAAGTTACTGCGTAAACGTCGCTTCGATTCCGGGAATAAAATAGCTCTCTTAACTTTTTGGGCGGATGTTGTAGATATCAAGAACGAACTACATTAACCTGCATGCTCCACGGATCTGCTGATACAGAAGGTAAAAAAGGAATGTTTGTTTGATTCAAACGTCAGACGTTAGTGACGAGACATCGGTATTCAGTTAAGTATCACACTTTAGCCCAGACGCTTATGGGGTAAACGTAAAGGCTCAAGATAAATCATCTGGTATCTAGACTGATCTAACATTACGTACCTTTTCTTATTTTGGTCTCGGCTTCTTCAACTACACTGTCTTGTATGGAAGTATTTGTCTTTGGGTACCGTCCACAAGTAAACGAAAATGGGAAAACTATATTACTATCGACGCAGTGTAGGCGTGAGGAAGAAAATTGAACTAGAAGTAAGCATCCAACAGGACTTTGCACAATTGGTGATGGCGGTCATGGATTTTAAGCTGCGCTGTTTCCAAATTCTAGTCAAGTACCTTGCCTCACATCACTGAAATAAAAAAGTGATATTGAACTGTTCAGTGAGTACCATTTACTGACCGTACACTCCTTTAGTCGCCCTCAACGTTTTCTATACCGCCATGTAAAGGCATTTCAGCGAAAGACCGACAAACACTCATTTCAAAAACAGCTTCCTCGAATGAAAGACGTGCTGGCGATGAACGAGGCGAGTGAGTTGTGAGGACAGCTTCTGGCTGTGGCGGCGCACGGACCGGGGAAGGCCCGGTGGTTCGCCGGGACGCCGGCAGCTCCGCCTAAGGCCAGGGGTCAAAGGTCACGGCTGCTGGGGCCCCGCCGACTGACACATGGAACCAGCGCACGAGGACGCCGCCACGCCGGTGCGTTTTTCAAAAGTCGTATTCGCCTACTGATTCTCACAACGATTACCCCTGTTGTGTAACCAACAGAACATGCAGTGCAAGGCACTAGATATTGCTGAAAGCAACCAAGGGAGCTCACATAACACTACAAAGAATTAGAGGTAAAATCCGTGGCAGACAGAAAAATTTCACACACCCATTTTCGTATCCAGGATGCCAGCTCCTTACTGCACTGTGTTCACCAACATTTTCCACTGTTCCACATTTTCAACTGCTATCAAAACTTACGAAGAATGTATTCAGTTCCCACCGAATCAGCTCTATATTGTAAGGAAGATCTATGACAGATATTTGGTGCTCACAACAGTACATTCTGTCCCACATAAATGTAGCATGGACCATGTTCAAACAGCTTCCTGTGAACGATGGACCAACACAGGACTCCACGTCTTCTGCTCTCCTGCCTTCGACGACAATAACGTTCCTATTTTAGTTTGTAAGCGTCCCCAAGTAACAATGATTTCTTGCTCTTTGTGGATCTACATCTGACAACCCTCCAATGAAATATTTTCCCATGCATTCCATATTTGTTACTCAAACTCTTTTGGCACGATTAACCAACATAAATTCTTTTAGTTATACGACAAGCCTATATTTTAACTTCAAAGTAATGTTATGTACCGTCGAATCGTATCAGTTCTTTACTACGAGACTACGAGACTAGCTGCTGTGGCATTATCTGCCTTCAAAAATATCAGGGCATAGACAATGGTACGAAAGAAATAATTTCATTATTGTTTCCAAAAAATATAAAAAACCTTGATTTATGTTTTAACTGATTCGCATTTTACTTCGCTTTTCAATAATATTGTTGTTTGACGCAGCATAGGAAGTAATAGTACTTTTGCTATGATAAATACCGAACACGAGGGGGCCACTGGTTCCCTTTGTTATTTACCACAGTCTGTACACTCTTTGGTGGGATGTTGGGTCAAAATAAACGTCTAACCATCCATTTTCCAAAAATATTATTTCTCATAAAAAAAGATGTCCAATTCTACTTGGTACTGCCACTTTTCATACTACCATAAACAGATTTTACCTCCTCAGACGTTGCTAGCTACGTTAGGTGTTAATTATTTTAGTATGTGTTACATTGACCTTGTACTTGGATGTAGCCCGTCGTCGACTATAGAAGAAACTAGTGCACCCCGCAGAGTTTCACAACTGCTAAATATGCACTGGTATTTTACATACGTCCTAATCCCCTTCTCCCACCTCCCTCAGTCCCTCTGCTCCTCTCTCTCTCTTTGTCCGTCCACCACCTTCTCTTCCCGCCCTCTCTTTATGCATCTCCTCCCTCAATCTCCCTATTACTGTCTATCTCCTCATTCCCTACAGTTTGTCTCCATGTCCTCCTCACCTCTCTCTCTTGTGTCCACCCCATAGCACCATCCTCCATTTTCTCCCTCTACCTCCTCTCTCACTCATCTTCAGCCTTGTTTGTTGTTATTGCAAACGAAACCTGGGAAATGAAATCACTTAAAATGAATGGATAAATCAGTTGGGATTATTTATATGAGGGGTGTAGGAGAGACCTCTACAGCGGCTGCGTCTGTGAGGAAATTAGCTTAAATGGCAGAATTTCTCGTGGTTTTACTCTGTAAATAGGAAGAATTGCAAGTTCAGATTCCACAGTAGTATTCTAACCGTAAGTCAACAAGCCATAACTATCCTCTTTCCTCTTAATACTGACTGCGATGAAGAAAAAAACAGCGCACTGTTTGTGCATACAATTATTGTTTGAAATTACATGTAAGGAGAAAGAATCTATGTGAAAGAAATAACCTGTCTAATGCATTAAATGCTCCACCATCTTAGTTAAAGCTGACACTAAAAAGGAAACGAAAGCATACTTTTTCATGGGACAGCATTTTCGTTCTTGTATTAGATTTTAACAGAAAATATGGACATTGTGGTTTGTAGGTATCATATTATAGTCCGAAGTTAAACATCAAGAACTTCTCGAGATTTTTGTTAGAAACGTTTCCCCTTTACCAATGTCACTGAAAGTAACTAGTCTTTCACCACCACTAGGAGCAGCTTAACAATCGGAATCATTTCCATCAAGTGAAGAAAGAAGGGAAAAATCCAGCTCATCTGCAGTTCTGTTTCACTGCAGATATTGCCTCATCACAGATTCCCAAGTATTTTTAGAATTTCTTCTCTAGTACGGGGATCGCCCGTGTTATAATAGTGTTTATTTGACCTGCCAATAAAATATACTACAGAAGAATCCAGCAAAATGTCCTCTGTAAACAACTGCATTTGTTATTTTACTATAAAAGTAGAAAAAGCAATGTTAACTCAATTTGGTATAAAAGTATATATTATATGCCCGACCGGCTAGATGCGCGGCCTAACGCTATGCTTCCCGAGCGGGAAGGCGTGCCGGTCCCCAGCACGAATCCGCTCGGCGGATTAGTGTCGAGGTCCGGTGTGCCGGCCAGCCAGTGTATGGTTTTTAAGGCGGTTTTCCATCTGCCTCAGCGAATGCTGGCTGGTTCCCCTTATTCCGCCTCAGTTACACTATGTCGTCGATTGCTGCGCAAAAACTTTCTCCACGTACGTGTACAACATAATTACTCTATCACGCAAACATTCTGGGCTACGCTTGTCTAGAATGAGACGTTCCCAAGAGGGGTCCACTGGGGGCCGAACCGCACAATAACCCTGGGTTCGGTGTGGGGCGGCGGTGATGTGGGTTGACTACTGTGGCCTGTTATGGGTTTGTGAACCGCTGACGGCTACGGTGGGATGAAGCCTCTCCGTCGTTTCTAGGTCCCGGTTCAATACACAATACAAAATATTGTATAAAAGTATACGTTGTCTATCGTATGACAATGTATTATCATATACTAAAACCTGAAACAAACATTTGTATCTTTATAATCAGCTTCAGTACAGGATAAAGTTCGTGCCTGTCACACATACACTACTGGCCATTAAAATTGCTACACCAAGAAGAAATGCAGGTAGTAAACGGGTATTCACTGGACAAATATATTATACTAGAAATGACCTGTGATTACATTTTCACGCAATTTGGGTGGATAGATCCTGAGAAATCAGTAACCAGAACAACCACCAAGGGCCGTAATAACGGCCTTTATACGCCTGGGCATTGAGTCAAACAGAGCTTGGATGGCGTGTACAGGTACAGCTGCCCATGCAGCTTCAACACGATACCACAGTTCATCAAGAGTAGTGACTGGCCTATTGTGACGAGCCAGTTGCTCGGCCACCATTGACCAGACGTTTTCAGTTGAGGACAGATCTGGAGAATGTGCTGGCAAGGACAGCAGTCGAACATTTTTTGTATCCAGAAAGGCCCGTAATGGACCTGCAATATGTAGTCGTGCATTATCCTGCTGAAAAGTAGGGTTTCGCAGGGATCGAATGAAGGGTAGAGCCACGGGTCGTGACACATCTGAAATGTAACGTCCACTGTTCAAAGTGCCGTCAATGCGAACAAGAGGTGACCGAGACGTGTAACCAATGGCACCCATACCATCACGACGGGTGATACGCGATGACGAATACACGCTTCCAATGTGCGTTCACCGCGATGTCGCCAAACACGGATGCTCGGATGCGACCATCATGATGCTGTAAACAGAACCTGGATTCATCAGAAAAAATGACGTTTTGCCATTTATTCGTGCACCCAGGTTCGTCGTTGAGTACACCATCCCAGGCGCTCCTGTCTGTGATGCAGCGTCAAGGGTAACCGCAGCCGTGGTCTCCGAGCTGATAGTCCATGCTGCTGCAAACGTTGTCGAACTGTTAGTGCAGACGGTTGATGACATGCAGACGTCCCCATATGTTGACTCAGGGATCGAGACGTGGCTGCACGATCCGTTACAGCCATGCGGATAAGATGCCTGTCATCTCGACTCTTCCATATTCTGCTAACAGTCATTGGATCTCGACGAACGGGAGCAGCAATGTCGCGATACGATAAACCGCAATCGCGATTGGCTACAATACGACCTTTATCTCCTCCTTACATGAGGCATCACATTAACGTTTCACCAGGCAACGCCGGTCAACTGCTGTTTGTGTATGAGAAATCGGTTGGAAACTTTGCTCATGTCAGCACGTTGTAGGTGTCGCCACGGCGCCAACCTTGTGTGAATGCTCTGAAAAGCTAATCATTTGCATATGACAGCATCTTCTTCCTATCGGTTAAATTTCGCGTCTTTGTGGGGTAGAAATTTTAATGGCCAGTAGTGTAATTTTGCCAGTTTAGAGTAACAGTAAGAGAAAATGGCTTTCTGCGCTTCGGTTGTGTTATTGTTTCGCTCAAAATTAGTACGGTATTGTAGGGGTGCGGTACCCACTGTGCACACAGAAAAAGCGGTAAGCAAACGACAAAATTCCATCTAATGGTAACAGTATAAAGCGAATGGGGGGCATATGATAAAACAATCTGTGGGGATTAGTGGGTTAAGAACATACGGTAAAAATTTCGAAGATCCGTATGAGTAGAAAGCAAAGAGTTCGCCGTCCGCACAACTGGTACTTTTCGTACACAAAAACCATGGTTCTTCGGGGTTTTCTCAGCAACCACCCACGAACAAATGGTGCTTTTTTAAGGCGCCTATAGGTCCTACCTGGGTCAAACCTAACGCAAGAAACAAACCGATTTGCTCAATTTGTCAGGGCAGGACGATGTGTGTAACGTTTAAATTCAGACCCTGCACTGTAGTATTCCTACAGTAAGCCCGTTATTCCGACAGGAATGTAATTGGTCACTAGACAAGAGGAATCCGGTACACTTGACCCACTATTTCTGAGATCAATGGAACCTGCAATATGATCCCCTGAAAAACTACATTTTTGTGCACAGCTTTTCGGAGCGCTGTCGTGCACCTCAAATGGAGCTATGAGGGACACACGCCTGTGTCTCCCTTCGAATAAAATTACTTACAAAATGTTCCATTAAGGCGGTAGACTTCACCAGTTTCACCAGTATCACTGATGACCGTGTTATTTTTCTCATGGCAGGTAACAGTCACAACCGAGTGGCTTTTCCCAGCGGAACAATTGTTCATTCTTTTAATCCATAACTGTGATACAGCGGTCTGAGGACAATGATGGTTCGTCTGATATTATCATGACTACAAACACTTTTACTGTCAGGCAAAAGCGCACATCTCAAGAAATCACATTCCCATTTATGTAAGAACTCCTTAATTACCCAACCTTATCAGTCAGTGAGCACGTTGCTAGTTGATACACCTGAGATTCTTTCCTGACAGTAACAGCTTGCGTAAACCATCATCTTTACGTACGGGTATTGAAAATATCGAACATCAGAATATGATGCAATATAATTAGCGAGAAAAACACGCTTATTGGGTATATTCAGTTACATCTACATCAACATGATTACTCTGCAATTAACAATTAAATGCGTAGCAGAGGA
This sequence comes from Schistocerca nitens, assembly GCF_023898315.1. NCBI lineage: Eukaryota > Metazoa > Arthropoda > Insecta > Orthoptera > Acrididae > Schistocerca > Schistocerca nitens. The sequence goes on along the minus strand of NC_064615.1, from coordinate 555,987,602 downwards.
TTCAGCGAACCACCTTCAAGCTGTTTCTCTACCGTTCCACTCTCGAACAGCGTGCGGGAAAAACGAACAAATAAATCTTTCTGACCGCACTTTGATTTCTCTTATTTTATTCCGATGGTCGTGTTTCCCTACAGTACGTAGGAGAGCACAAACAAAATACTTTCATATTCTGAGGAGAAGGTTAGTGACTGAATTTTCATGAGAAGTTACTGCCGCAACGAAAAACGCCTTTATTTTAATGAGTGCCACCCCAATTAGTGTATCATATCCGCGCCACTCTTTCCTCTGTTTCGCGATAATACAAAACGAGGCGTCCTTATTTTCGCTTTTTCGATGTCTTCCGTCAGTCCTATCTGATACTGCTCACACAACGCTCAGCAGCAATTCTCGAGAAGACGGACAAGCGTAGTATAAAAAGACTATTTAGTAGATCTGTTGCAATTCCTACGAGTTCTGCGAATAAATCGCAGTGTTTGGTTCGCTTTGTCGACGACATTATCTATATGATCGTTCCAGTTTAAGTTCTTTATAATTTTAACCGCTACGTATTTAGCTGAAACTGCAGTCTTTAGAGTTATGTTTTTTATCCTGCATCCAAAATTTAGTGGATTCCTTTTAGTAGTCATGTGGATTACTTCACATCTTTCAATATTTAGAGTCAGTTGCCACCTTTTTGCACCATATGCAAGTCTTGACTAAATCCTTTTGCAATTTATTTCGATCTCTGATGACTGTAATGATAGCATCTTCTTCAAATAGGCTACGATGACTGCTCAGATTGTCTTCTTAATCTTTTATATAGATCAGGAACAGCAGAGGGCCTATAACATTTACTTAGGGAACGCGAGATATTACTTCTGTTTTACTCGATGACTTTGCGTCAATTGCTACGATCTGTGATCTTTCTGAGACGAAATCATGAATTCAGTCCCAAAAGTGAGAGGATACTCCTTAGGAACACAGTTTGATTACCAGCCTCTGGCGAGGTACAATGTCAAAAGACGTCTGGGGATTTACTTTTTGTTTACGGAAGACGATTGAGTAAGCTGAAGGAGAGCTTGTAGCGTCCTTTAATCCTACGTTGCAATATCTCCGAGACATTTGTTTAACATAAAGTGCATTCCCAGTCATAATAATCTCGCCTGTTACTGGGCGCTGCTCAACAAGTAGCCTTACTGTCAATGGATAACCAGATATCCGTTATTCCCCATTCATTGCCAGGCAGTGAGCTGTTCCCTGTTGTGCAGCGAGGCTCGGCCTTTGTTTTCTCTATTCGTTTCGTTCTGATGTTTTCTTTTGTCTTCCAGATTCAGAATGTAGCGTCTGTGATGTGTCTTTTTTCTAGCTGACGTTCCTCTCTGCAACACGTTCACGGAATCCGTCTGATTTTTCTCGTCGTCTACAATGGTTATCCGTAACTGTGCAATAGAGTGTATATGCATATTTTCTGGTGCAAATTTTTTGATTCATAAAACGATAAGTTACGAACAAATAAAACTGATATTTTTCAAAATTTTTCTTTAATTTTCTGTTTAAAAAATTAAAGAAATGTTAATATTAACTTGCTGGTTCTTCTGGAAACGCAGTGTTGGAATTTCACTCCGTTATTTTTTTAGTTCTGTCTACACAATCACTAATCAACTTTTAAAGCCACAAATAAACAGTCAACTACTTTTATAGTGGAAAATTGTACTTGTAACACAATTCAGTTTCTTAACATGTTAAAATAAATGAGATCTTTTGTGCACATCCAGTACCATGCATTTTGTTACTGTAATGTCCTAACGTTGCTGGATTATTGACGGGAATAAACGAAAGAAACTATGAAAAATTAACGGTAGCGACAGTTAGTTACATAAGTTTTCGTAGCTACAGGCAGCTCCAAACGTTTGAATACGGACATGAAACAATGAGAAGGGATCAGCAAGGGTGCGGGTGCAATCTTACTGAAGTGAGCTCCTGTGGAAGTGATAACGAGTAATGTCTGTCTCATTCAGCGAGTGTGACATGGCGGCTTAGTAACGTTGTGACCGGCTACCGAAGGGGAGGTAAATGACTTGGGGTCTATTAAAGGTCATCCCATTGATTAATTGCTGGATATACTATTTATATTCTTCAATTATGATTCTAGTTTAGTAGAAGTGGTGAATTATATAGTTTCAGCTGTGTGATTTGGTATATCAGTTTTTGAATATCTGCATGTTAATTTAATATGTAATAGACACAGTTCTCGCATTTCCATTTGTCTCGAAAAGTAAAAGGTTCTGTGGCATTTCAAAAGTTCCTAACTAGGTGCGACTTATTTAGTCCCACCTCAGTGATCTGGTAGTTTAAGTTTTGAATCTCGGCGTGTCAATCTATTTTATTAGACAGAGTTCTTACGTTTTCGTCAGTGTCTACAGTAGAGTTTCGTAGCGTGTGTCGACAGTCGTTTGTCTGTGGAGTGTAGTTTTCCACCGTCTTTAGTATGGATAGGGACTGTGATTTCTGTGTGCGGATGCGAGCTGAGTTCGTGACACTTCACACTCAGCTCCAAGCTGTGTTGGTTTCGGTTACAAAGCTTGAAGCTGCAGGTTGAATCGCGTGCGGGCATCCAACTGACGTCCAGCAAGACCCACGGGTCCGCTGAACGGTCCGGACCAGTCGCCAGCCCACTTACTGCTCGCATTGAAGTTGAATCCCCGCCCGTGGTCGAGTGGGAAGTTCCCTCGGGCCGTGGCAGGCTGTGAAAGACTTCCCGGGGGAGCCGGTTTGACAAACAGGTTCCAGGTGCTACCTGTGATTGACAATGACTATCAACCAGATGCAGTCGCTTGTCTTTTTTTAGAGGAAACCTCTCAGCCTGCAAGATCCGGGCAGTCACAGAGGGTGGGATTATTGGTAGCTGTCAGTTCCAATATTAGGCGCGTTATGGGGCGCCTTAGGATCATGGCTGCCAAGGAGGAGAAAAAAGCCAATGTGTACTCCGTGTGCTTACCTGGTGGAGACATTCCAGACGTATAACTGGTCCTTCCAGATGCCATGAAGAGCACAAGGTGCAGCCAGCTGCAGGTGGTGGTTCCTGTCGGTACCAGTGATGCGTGTAGCTTTGGGTAAGAAGATTTTCTCTCTGGTTTTGAACGGTTGTCAGAAGTGGTAAATACTGCCAGTTCTTGCTTGAGAGATGAAAGCAGAACTCCTCACTTGCAGCATAATCGACAGTACAGATTAGGTGGAGAGTCTGAATCAGAGTCTCACACGGTCCTGTGACCGTGTAGGCTGCAGATTCCTCGACTCCTCGACTTGCGCCATAGGGTGGTGGGGTTTCGGGTTCCGATAAACAAGTCAGGAGTCCATTACATGCAGGAATAGGCTACTTGGAGGCTGTGTGGCGTGGACTCGGTGGATTTTTAGAGGGCCTCGGGGAAACATAGAAAGGGCTTCAATCTCAAAGAGTAGAGCTCGACCACAGATAGAACTTAGATCTGGGAAAGTACCAGAGCTCCAAGCGCTAATAGAAAGCATTGATGCTCAAATCGTTATAGGCACTGAAAGCTGGCTAAACCAAGAGATAAGTTCAAACGTAATATTTGAGAAGGGCCTAACGTGTTCAGAAGGGACAGGTTAACTACAGTAGTCGGTGGCATGTTTTTTGCTGTTAGGAGTATATCTCGTAGCGAAATTGAAGTGGGTATTTCCTGTGAGTTAGTAGGGGTAGAGGTCAGTCTTGGCGTAATGTTACGCGTATGTAGGCGAGCTAATCATCCGCCTACAACTGATACGAGATAAGATGAATGTTGATGTATGGCTGAACGCCAGCGGTCTAGGGGATCGGGGGGGGGGAGGGGTCGGAGGGGAGGGGGGGGGGAGCGGTGGACACTCCAGGACAGCTGGGGATGGGACATGGAGCACTTGCCCAGAAACCGGAAAATCCGCGTATGGGTAATTTGGACGAAATGTCGATCGCTTAAGAGGGCCTGCTATGCTCACAGCAATGGTAAGCTTTGAGACAAACTGAAAGACGACTTCTTACAGCTCTCTGAGTGTCTTTAAAAATGTACAATCAAATACTAACGCAAATCTGAATACATCAGCGATACCAGAAAAATGAGGCGCACCGAACGACACAGCAATGTTTCCATATTTTTGAAACTACAGAAGATAATATTTCATAGTGAATAAACATTCACACGATAAACCCCTGAATTAAAAACTTCTAATCACTTAATGCAATTTCAACATTCGATATCTTAGATTACAGCATTGCACTACAGCTATCACCTCTGACAGCTGTATATCTGTATCTATTTATCTATTTACGACATCTTTTATATCTTTTATTATGCAAATGTTAGTCGGAACATCGAATTGTCCACAGTTACTCAACAAATGAACAAGTATCAGTACCTCACATATTGTTGTATTGATGTTTTTATTTAGTAATCAGTTTAATATTTTGCCAGTACCTTTATTTTAATTTTGACTGTGTTTGCTATTACAAAACTATGCTAATTTAAAAGAGGCCAATCGCATGTGTTAGCGGACACCACAACTGAAGAGAGTGCTGGAAGCCGCTTCTGTCAAGAAGGCATAAATGACTGTTTAAACAGTATGTAATGATACTCCGTTGTCATGTATCATGAGCGCACCTGCACAAAAATACTGGTTCATTTAATTATGAACAAACCTTTATTTATAATTATTGTAAATTATTTGAGGGTGATAGAATGTTTATAACATAGTTTGGTGTTAGAAAGAGGTCAAGATCAATCAAATCATGTATGTAGAGCTTAACGACTACCTGTTATTGGAGGAGAAACAGACAGTAGCGGAACACTATGGCAGTCAAATGGAAACTGGGACATTTCGAGCGACGAGTTCATGGCAACAATTATGGATATTGTATGGCGAGTTCTGGAAGGAGGCAGAACTGCCTGTGGTATTGAGTGGTATTCGAACGTGGAGATGTTTGATTCTGGGCAGTGAACGGCCGCTACCAATATTTAACTTCTGAAGTGATTTTATATTCTGAGAGGCCTGAATGTGCTCCAGAACAGGACTCGAATTTTTCCTCTTGTGTTAAGAAAATCAGGGCTACTGTTCTAGGTACTGTGTATGTTAATTTGTGTATCATCATGTCGGACACTGAACTGTTTTTAGCTGATGAATACTTCCTGTGTCGTGATTGAGAAATTTACTTAGTTTTCGCGTATCTTTAATAACAATTTAGTCTGGGGAATTTGCTACCATTCTCGTATTGCTCTGAACGTAACTTAACTACATTTGATAACGGTATCCTCTGTCTGCACTTTAACTGAATATCATAGGGCCACTTTCCATTTATTTGAAATGTTCTTTCATGAATAAACATTATTCAACATAATTCTCTGTCGTGTACGTCAATTACTATCGTTAGAATAGAACCCTTGTTTTTCAGTTATTCATTTAACTTTTTATATATATATCTGCGTATTTTATTAAATCGCAGTTCTTGCCAATGCAAAGATTATTTGACTGAAGGATCACGGCTACATTTTTATTATTTGCAGTGAATCAGCTGCGGGGCTTGAAAGCAAACCCAAAGTCTACATCGAGCTATTTCTTTCAAACAGAGCCGTGCATAACCCAAGTACCTAAAGTTCGAGCAACAGTAGATAAACACGCAAATGTATTGTTCGTATTTACTAGAGTTTGAAAGAGCAATTACCTTTAGTTGTAACCATTATGTACCACCACATTAGCAACCGGAACAAAATAATAACTGGATTCTTTTACCGACCTCCCAAATCAGATGATACAATTGCTTAAAGGTTCAAAGAAAACTTGAGGCTAGTTTCAATCCGAAATTGTGTTAAACGCATTCTCTGAAAATTATTTCGAGCAGTTAGTTCATGAGCTTACTCGAAAAGTTAACGGCTGTGTAAACATACTTGATATCTTAGCAACAAATAATCCTGACCTAATAAAGAGCGTCAAAACGGATACAGGGATTGGTGACCAAAGGATTTCGTTGCGAGACTGAATATTGCAACCCCCAAATTCTTCAGAAATAAACGAAAATATCTCTATTCAAAATAGCAGACAAAAATTCGATTGATGACTTCCTAAGAGATAATCTCCACTCCCTCCAAATTAACAATGTAAGTGTAGATCAGAAGCGGTTTCAATTCAGATAAATAGTATCGACAGCAGTTGAGAGATTTATATCAAATAAATTAATAAACGACGAAGTTGATCCACCGTGTTACACAAAATAGGTCAGAACACTATAGCAGAAACAACGAAAAAATGATGCCAAATTTAAACGAACACAAAATACCCAAGATTGGTGAACTATTACAGAAGAACGAAAATTACCGCGGACTTCAATCCCAGATGCTTACAATAGTTACCACAACGAAACCTTGCCTCGAAACCAGGCAGAAAATCCAAAGAGATCCTGGTCGTATGTAAAGATGCTAGCGGCAAGACACAATCAATGCCTTCCCTGCGTGATAGCATCGAAAATACTACCGATGAAAGTGATGCTAAAGCAGAGTTACTAAACACAGGCTTTCGAAATTCCTTCACCAAAGAAGGCCAAGTAATTATTGCAGAATTCGAATTAAGAACAGCTGCCAGCATAAGTAACTTAGAACCAGGTATTCTTGGAGTAGTGAAGCAACTTGAATCACTAAATAAAAGCAAGTCTTCCGGCCCAGAGTTTATACCATTTATGTTTCTTCGAGAGTATGCTGATGCAATCGCTCGACACTGAACATCATATACAACCGCGCGCTCGACGAAAGAGCTGTACCCAAAGACTGGAAAGTTGGCAAGACACACCAGAATTCAAGAAAAGAAATAGGAGTAATCCACTAAATTACAGGCCCATATCATTAACGTTGAAATGCAGCAGTGTTTTGGAACATATAATGTGATCGAACATTATGAAGTACCTCGAAGAGAACGATCTATTCACACACAGTCAACACGGATTTAGAAAATATCGTCCTTGTGAAACTGATTACATATTTTTCAGGAGGCTATCGACACTGTACCTCTCATGCGGCGTGTAATCACACTGCAAGCTTATGGAGCATCGTCTCAGTTACGCGACTGGATTCGTGATTTCCTGTCTGAGAAGTCACAGTTAGTAGCACCTGATGAAAAATCATCGAGTAAAACAGAAGTGATTTGTGGTGTTCCCCAGCGTAGTGTTATAGTATCTGTGTTGTCCCATATCTACATAGACGATTTAGGAGACAATCTTGGCAGCCGTCTTATGTTGTCGTTAGCCGTTTAGAAAAGTCATCAGAGAATCAATTGCAAAAAGATTTAGATGAGATATCTGTATGGTGAGAGAGTTTACAATTGACCCTAAATAATGAAAAGCGTCTGGTCATCCACATGAGTGCTAAAAAGTATCCTTCAAATTTCGGATACACCATAAATCAATCAAATCTAAAAGCCGTAAATTCAACAAAATACCTAGGAATTACGATTTCGAGCAACTTACATCGTAAAGAACACATAGAATAAGTTGTGCGGAAGGCGATCCAAAGACAGCGTTTTATTGGCAGAACGCTTAGAAGAGGCGACATCTAATGAAGAGACTGCCTTCGCTACGCATGTCATCTTTTGGAGTCCTGCTGCGCGGTGTGGGATGCTTACCAGATAGGATTGACGGAGTACATCGAGAAAGTCCAAAGAAGAGCAGCATGTTTCGTATTATCGAGAATACGGGAGAGAGTGAGCTTCGTATCTATAGATACGAAGCCCACGCCTACCACAGTAGTACAAGTTTATATGCCAACTAGTTCCGCAGATGACGAAGAGATTGATGAAATGTATGATGAGATAAAAGAAAGTATTCAGATAGTGAAGGAAGACGAAAATTTAATAGTCATGGGTGACTGGAACTCGACAGTAGGAAAAGGAAGAGAAGGAAACGTAGTAGGTAAATATGGAATGGGAGTAAGGAATGAAAGAGGAAGCCACCTGGTAGAATTTTGCACAGAGCATAACTTAATCATACCTAACACTTGGTTGAAAAATCATAAAAGAAGGTTGTATACATGGAATAAGCCTGGAGATACGGGAAGGACTCAGATTATATAATGGTAAGACAGAGATTTAGGAACCAGGTTTTAAATTGTAAGACATTTCCAGTGGCTGATGTGGACTGTGACCATAATCTATTGGTTATGACCTGTAGATTAAAACTGAAGAAACTGCAAAAAGGTGGGAATATGAGGAGATGAGACCTGGGTAAACTGAAAGAATCAGAGGTTGTAGAAAGCCTCAAGGAGAGCATTAGAGAATGAGTGACAAGAATGGGGGAAAGAAATACAGTAGAAGAAGAATGGGTAGCTTTGAGAGATGAAATAGTGAAGGTAGCAGAGGATCAAGTAGGTAAAAAGACGAGGGCTACTAGAAGTCCTTGGGTAACATAAGAGATATTGAATTTAATTGGTGAAAGGAGAAAATATAAAAATGCAGTGAATGAAGCATGCAAAAAGGAATACAAACGTCTCAAAAATGAGATCGACAGGAAGTGCAAAACGGCTAAGCAGGGATGGCTAGATGACAAATGTAAGGATGTAGAGGTGCATAATACTAGGGGTAAGATAGACACTGCCTACAGGAAAATTAAAGAGACCTTTGGAGAAAAGAGAGCCACCTGCATGAATATCAAGAGTTCAGATGGAAACCCAGTTCTAAGCAAAGAAGGGAAAGCGGAAAGGTAGAAGGTGTATATAGAGGGTCTATACAAGGTCGATGTTCTTGAGGACAATATTATGGAAATGGAAGACAATGTAGATGAAAATGAAATAGGAGATTTGATACTGCGTGAAGAGTTTGACAGAGCACTGAAAGACCTGAGTCGAAACAATGCCCCGGGAGTAGACAACATTCCATTAGAACTACTGACAGTCTTGGGAGAGCCAGCCCTGACTAAACTTTACCATCTGGTGAGCAAGGTGTATGAGACAGACGAAATACCCTCAGATTTTAAGAAGAATGTAATAATTCCAATTCCAAAGAAGGAACGTGTTGACAGATGTGAAAAATACCGAACTATCAGTTTAATAAGTCACAGCTGCAAAATACTAACACGAATTCTTTACAGACGAATGGAAAAACTCATAGAAGTCGACCTCGGGGAAGATCAGTTTGCATTCCGTAGAAATGTTGGAACACGTGAGGCAATACTGACCCCACGACTTATCTTAGAAAATAGATTAAGGAAAGGCAAATCTACGTTTCTAGCACTTGTAGACTAAGAGAAAGCTTTTGACAATGTTGATTGGAATACTCTCTTTCAAATTCTGAAGGTGGCAGGGGTAAAATACAGGGAGCGAAAGGCTATTTACAATTTGTACAGAAACCAGATGGCACTTATAAGAATCGAGGGACATGAAAGGAAAGCACTGGGTGGGAAGGGAGTGAGACAAGGTTGTAGCCTCTCCCCGATGTTATTCAATCTGCATATTGAGCAAGAAGTAAAGAAGACAAAAGAAAAATTCTGAGTAGGAATTAAAATCCATGGAGAAGAAATAAAAACATTCAGGTTCGCCGATGACATTGTAATTCGGTCAGAGACAGCAAAGGACCTAGAAGAGCAGCTGAACTGAATGGACAGTGTCGTGAAAGGAGGATATAAGATGAACATCAACAAAAGCAAAACGAGGATAATGGAATGTAGTCGAATTAAATCGGATGATGCTGTGGGAATTAGATTAGGAAATGAGACGCTTAGAATAGTAATTGAGCTTTGCTATTTGGGGAGCAAAATAAATGATGATGGTCGAAGTAGAGAGGATATAAAATGTAGACTGGCAATGGGAAGGAAAGCGTTTCTGAAGAAGAGAAATTTGTTAACATTGAGTAATGATTTACGTGTCAATAAGTCGTTTGTGAAAGTATTTGTATGGAGTGTAGCCCTGTATGGAAGTGAAACGTGGACGATAAATAGTTTAGACAAGAAGAGAGTAGAAGCTTTCGAAATGTGGTGCTGAAGATTAGATGGGTAGATCACATAACTAATGAGGAGGTATTGAATAGAACTGGAGAGAAGGGAAATTTTTGGCACAACTTGACTAGAAGAAGGGATCTTTTGGTAGGGCATATTCTGAGGCATCAAGGGATCACCAGTTTAGTACTGGTGGGCAGCGTGGAGGGTAAAAATCGTAGAGGGAGACCAAGAGATGAATACACTAAACAGATTCAGAAAGATGTAGGTTGTAGTAGGTACTGGGAGATGAAGAAGTTTGCACAGGATAGAGTAGTATGGAGAGCTGCATCAAACCAGTCTCTGGACTGAATACCACAACAACAACAGAGGAGAGAGTGTCACGGACGTAATTCAGGTTTTTGGATGGACATAATTATAACGAAGGCGCTACTCGTTGCCGAGGGATCGTCCCACAAAATTTCAATTACTAACTTTCTCCTCCGAAGGCGAAACTATTTTGTTGACGACGATCTACATATGGAGAAACAATCATCATAATAAAATAAGCGAAAACTTAGCTCGCATAGGAAGATGTAGGTGTTTGTTTCTTTCCACGCGATCTTCGAGAGCATAATAACAGCGAATTACTGTGAAGATGGTTCGATGAACCACCCGCCAGGCACCTAAGTATGATCTGTAACGTAGCCTTGTAGATGTAGAACATAACGAAATATAATATGTCTGCACAATTTCTTAATGAACTTGACTGATAAAATTTTCTGTACGTTTTCTGCACGGAATCTTTCTGAGAAGTACTTTGACCCTCTGGAAAGTTGTCTTTATAGGATCTGGACCTAACGACTAGACGGTGGGTGGAACACAAAGAGGACCTATGAAGTGCTTTTGGAGGTGAGTGAGTAACGAGGCCACTAATGTTTGAGGTGATTGTGGAAGGACCAGGTACCGAGATCCAGTGATTCCAGTCGACACCGTGGTCTACCTGGACCTCTCTTTAAGACGGGGCTGTTACTGTCGAACTAATGTGGACCCTGCATATTATGTGGAAAGATGAACCCTGCTTTCCTAGTTAAGATGATCGTACTTTCCTTTGTAGCTTCATCACATCTTTGATATAGACGCTGGGATGACACTGGCACGCCACAGAACGTACTTTCGATCTGTGGACTGCCATGGTAGTTATGACTGCATAAGGCGAACATTCCTTGCACAGGGGAGACTCGGTGGAATGGCCCGCCTAACATTTGTAGAAAATTTTTGACGTCCTGATGATGAAAAAAATTTAAAATATTTTGGAACCATATAGTTAAATAGTTTTCTAATAAAGCTTGCAAATGAAGGTAACATAAATTACCATTTTTTATTATTTTTTGACACATCATATAAATTCGCTCGTTTTCATCGTCGTCGTTATCTAATCTTTCTTCTTCTCTTCTCTAGCTATGAGCCTGGTCTTTCTTCTGTTCTCTTTAGCTTCCAGTGATTTTCTGATTGCTTCTTGTAGCTCATTCTTGTAGGGAGATGACTTAGAATAGCGATTTTACCTCTCTTGTCACCCGTTTCTGCCCTGGTGTAATTCTGGGTATAGGTATAACATTTTCCTGGCTAAAAGTAGAGAACGTTGACCCAATGGAGCTACTGATGAACCACTTGGAGTACCAGGCATCAAAGAACACTGACGTCTAGGCTACAACTCAGCAGTGCATAATCTGGCACTGCAGTTAGTTTGTGCGTGTTCAAGAGTTGGGTTTGTGGAGTGAATATTGGGATTAATGGTTAGGTTTGCTAAGCGATTGACTAGAGGATTTTAAGTGGTAGTGGCTGCTGCCTCAGTCGGAATATCAGTTGTCGCAGCTGGTAGAAATGTCATCGTCTGAGAAAACAAGTTTTCTCGAGTCCTTTCTTTGCAGTTCTCATGTTCGTAGCGTACACAAAACGTTCTGGAAAAGAGATGAGATTTGGCACAAAGTGACAACCTTCTCTGGGTTCGATCTTAACCACCTTCTCACTTCGTCTTCATAGTACAAGCTCAAGAGCATCATGAGTGCTACATACAGGGGCTGAAGTACAAGCGAACAACGTGGTGGAAAGCACAATGAAATAACATAGTCGCTTCAAGTTTTTCGGATGAGAGACATGCTCATCAAAGGACAGAAAAACAGGTTTTTCTATCTTCGCATTAGAAAAGTCGATGAACTTCTGGAATCAGCGTCAGAATATTTCGCTTGTCAACCATCCGGATTGATGGGCTGCTGCTGAACCTGATGATGGGAAACTAGATTCGAATTCTTGCTGTTTCCTTCTCCTAGGATAGAACAAAATCGTAGGCATGAATTTTCCGTCTGCTGAACAACATATTGCAGCTGTCACTGTATTTCTACCTTTTGCAGATCTGAGCACTCCAACTTGACGCTGTCCTTTTCTGAGGGACACGTTTGCACGCGAGGGCGAGAAAAGCTACCACATCCCCCACGACAGACAATCCTCGTTAACTGAAGAAAGAGCGGTCCACCTAAAGGATACAATGGCTAGCCGACTAACGGCTATGAGCAACCAGTCCTGGACAAACTAAACTTGGCGCTAAGTACAAGTAACGAGTTTGGATGATAGTAGATAACAGGAAAATTCTATTACACTTAATTTAATGATATTACGTAAGTCAATCTAATTTACCGTCGCATGGCATGATTGAATTATTCACTGGTAAATGCTCCAAACCGACACAGGCCAGCTGGACATTTACTACAATTTACTGTCACCGGGCGATTTAAAGGAATTAAGCGATATTTAAACCTCGGTCTTGTGGCACTACGTAATCATAAGTTATGTACAAAGAACTGTCAAGAAAGCAGGTAATCGATTTAAGCGCAACAGGAATGGCCAACAAGCATCCAAACTAACTGCCCAAAATCCCATAGCGAGAACACTTCCACCAAAGCACAAAAATCCACTGCGTTACACGAACAAGTCTCGATTGTTTTCAACGCTCAAAACGTAGCATTCTTACCCGCACTTAATTGACAGAACCAGCGTCCGACAATTATGGGGGAAGCCGAAACTATCTTCTTCCAGTAGATCGCTGAAAGCATAGGGACCGCAGCACAGCCCAGTGGAGAAACAGTGGTGAGCCGCTCGCGCGACAGCTTTGCCGTTGCAGAGCAACGGGGAAATTAAGCAGCAGCTGGCACCTGGAAGAAGGCGAAGTTTGGTCTTGACCGGAGTCCGTCTCCAACTCAACTCACCGGCTCCGAGCCACCTCCCTGCTGCACGAAAAGGCTGTCAGACAATGCCTGAAACTCACCAAAGCGTGCTGCGGAGAGACAGCACGAAGACGAATTGATGCATCGCGGGCGAGCTACATGGCTCAGTCTGATCAAAGCACAGTTCTAAGGAATGCATTTTTCTTTGACTATCAGTTTCATATAAGGCAGTGGAGTAGGAGGCTAGTCACACAAGCACATCTTTGTTGTTTTGGGGGAAGGGCCACAGCTGCGTTTCATTTCGAAATTCTTTTCTTTCTTTATACAGGTGACGTTGCCTTACATGAACAGCCTCACGTCTGAAAAGTAGTGGGAGGAAATTTCATTGGATAATCTTAGGAAAGGACCAGAGTGGGAGTCAGAACAGTGACGGGAGCAAGAGGTCAGTGTATTGACTGTAATAAAAACTGAAGAGTGTGAGATTGGCATGTAATTGTTTAAGAACGGCCCACACGAGAAGAGAGCCGACTGGCTAACTACATAAAACGTTTCCAGGTGTATAGTTAGTTTGTTAAAAGTAATATCATTGGCAAACGTTTAACGGAACTTTTCCGTAGGGGAAAAGAGAGTTACACATATTTTTGGAAGGGCTGACAGAAGATAATTCTTTTTGGGACACAGCCTGGGTGGAAGACACATTTGGTTTCTAGATGGTGAAATAGCCGATGGGCTTTATTCTGAGGGAAGTTTCGGTGTCCACCAGCAGACGTGTTGCTGTGGGCAGTCGACAGCATCACTCGCAGCTTCGCATTTTCAAGTATGCAAAATACTGTGAGATCTGTCACAATAGGCGTGCGGCGAATGAGAGTTGTTAATCAGTTTGTAGGCCTGTTGTTTCGGGTTGATTAGGTTCGTTAATTTTTATCACATATCCTTGCGGTGACATCGGAGCAATCAATGTTCAGCGTGAAACTGTAACGGTCACATGAAATGGAATGAGCTTAGGGCATTGGCCGGGAGGCCCCATGCGGGGGAGGTTCGGCCACCGTATTGCAAGTCCTTTTTAGTTGACGCCACTTCGGCGACTTGCTGGTAAATGATGATGAAAATGATGATGAAGGACAGACAACATCCAGACCCCTGCCTGGTTCAAATGGCTCTGAGCACTATGCGACTTAACTTCTGAGGTCATCAGTCGCCTAGAACTTAGAACTACTTAAACCTAACTAACCTAAGGACATCACACACATCCATGCCCGAGGCAGGATTCGAACCTGCGACCGTAGCGGCCGCGCGGTTCCAGACTGAAGCGCCTAGAACCGCTCGGCCACACTGGCCGGCACCTGCCTGGAATCGAAGCCGGGCCCCCTGCATGACAAGTGGAAACGCTACCGCTACACTACGGAGGCGGACGTCACAGTTTTCCATAGATAATCTATGAGATGACATTCGTTGCCATTCTCCTATCCCTTGAGAACTTTGCATAGTCACTCAATTGCTAGTTTATTATTCAGTGTTTTTAAATGTTAGTTTTATTGCCCCCGTGCTTTATCGGCCTCAGAAACATTCTGTCATTAGCTTATGTTTACGTGTGTGATAACAGAGAAAATTTTAATAAATTGGGGTTCGTTTTGAACTCTCCTTAATTTCATTAATTAGATGATACCCTTTCGAATTATCTGTTTTTCAATATTTTTATCAGAGGTCTAACACCCAGGCCTCGTTTGCTAGTGCCATCCCTTTTTATATCGTTGTTCCACTGCGTGACAGTTTTTCATTACCGCGTCTGAGACTATGACGAGCGGTCTGTCTTTCGGGTGGTTCAAGCAAATCGGACCACTGAAACAGACAAAAAGCCACCTCAGAATCTCAGTTGACTTCTATCACATCAAATATAGATACTACCTGAAAAGGATTGGTTCCCATAATTGTTACTCCGCAGAGCTTAAGAAAAAAGCAGCAATGTATTAAGCAGACTTAATTCGTCAAAAGCCTTTGTAATTAATTCTAACAGAACTGTGCCAATATCATGACTCAAGAAGTCTAATCGTCTTAGATAACGATTAAGGCACATTCTGGAACATCACAGCACACAAAGAGTCCGCCAACCATGGAGAATGTGCTTGTACCAAGCAGTCAGCGCACTTTTCGTCTGCTCGTCAGGCTCCACAATGTGCCTCTAACGTTAAATAAGATGATTTACTGAGGCACGACATTGTGATGCACAAACACAAAAACAACTAAATAAAGAAACAAACACAAGGCTGTGCGCTACGAAGGAATTATCCATACGGGACGGAAATTGATAGGTGTGATGTACATCTATAGAGAAACAAATGATTACAATTTCACAAAAAGTGGATGATTTATTCAAGAGCATGAGCTTCAAAATTAATCAAGTGGACGAGGCGCTGGTGCCCCTCTGGCCCTTATGCAAACAGTTACAGGCTGACATTGATTGGCCCAGTTGTTGGATGCCCTCCTGAGGGATACTTCATAAAATTCTGTCCATTTGGAGCGTCACATCGTCAAAATCCAGAGCTGGTTGGAGGGCCCTGCCCATAATGCTCCAAACTTTCTCAGCTGGGAAGAGATAGAACGAGGACAAGGAGTAGAAACTCTCGCCGTGTGAGGGCCGACATTGTCTTCCATCACTGCTATTTGTCGGGCCGTAGGGCGTGCGACACTCAGGGTGGTAGCCCACCGCTGTGCGCGGCGTCTACAGACGCGTCTCCGCTTGTCATCGGGGTTTAGTTCGAAGCAGGACTCATCACGGAAGACAGCTCTATTCCAGTCAATGAAAGTCTAAGGCGAAGACGGGTCTGCAGATTCACCGCATAACGGTGGGATACCAACCTGAATTTCGTCCTCTGTACGATCCAACAACCAGGAATGATGGGCTGCGGTGCCCTTTGGTTGTCACCCACGGCACCCTTACAGCGCAGCGCTACTTCGGTGCTATTCTACGTCCCGTTTTGTTGCCCTTCACGGCAAACCATCCTGAGCTTACATTTCAGCAATATTATACCCCACTGTACAAGGCGATAGTTACTACCTCTCGTCTTGGTACTTTTCCCAGAAAGGTCGCCGGATCTCTCACAAATTGAGAACATTTGTAGAATTATGGGCAGGGCCCTCAACCAGCTCGCGGATATTGACTATCTAATGCGCCGATTGGACAGAATTTAGCATTATATCCCTTAGGAGGATATCCTACAACTTCATCAATCAGTGACAAGCTGAATAACTGTTTGCTTTAGGGTGAGCGGTGGACCAGTGCCTTACCGACTTGCTCAATGTGTCAATCTGTTTCTCTTGAACGAAATCATCTGTTTTCTTCTGAAACTATAATTTGTTTATCTGTACCTTTAGATCGCATTTACCGATTTCCATCCCATTCGATTAATTCCTTCGTGGTGCCTCGTCTTTCTTTTCCTTAGCAACACATTAAACGCACCTAAATAAAGCCGTGATGGTTCTTATTAACGTTAATAACATAAAGGTTGTTACAACAGGACGTACGTGACTAACGCAAACGATACGCAGCACCTCCCACACCGCGTGCTGGAGCTCGTGTCGCGTCGTGTGGGCGGCTGAGAGCTGTCGACGCCCCGCGGCAATTTAAGAACGCACTGCACCGTGTGCTGGGCGACAGGCGAGACAGGCCGGCCACGCCCACCCAGTTGACGCGTGGCGTCGCGCCGGCCCCCTACACGTGCGGCGGCGGCCGTCGCCGGCTCATCGCAGAGCGGTGTCGTTTCCGGCGCTCCCATTAGTCTTATTAGCTCCCGCCGCATCGACCCGTCTACGTGAAAAGTGGGCCAAGTCCGCCAGGGACCACGCCGAGCCGCTCAAACAAGCCATCCCCACTGATGGCCCTGTCTCGCGCCACCTCGTCACCTGTCTGCTGACAACGCGGTCGCCGCGCTGAGCCGTCGCGTGCATAGACATGTAAAGCAGGCCACGGAACCCCTAGAGACACACTCGACCGTTTATCGCAAATGGTTTGTAAGAGGTCCACGACTAAGGAATTTACTGCTAGCCCACTCGAGCAGACGTAATTTCGATGGATTTCTCACGCGCTGCCTGCGATATGTAAGTTACAATAGACTCGCAGACAAGAGGGCAGTGTCGGCTGCTGTAGGAGCAGTGTCGGCAGCGTAGTAGTTGTAGCTGGCAGTCGGGCGGTTGGGCCGATCGTGAAGAGCGATGTAGTATAAGGTAAAAGCAGCCGCGCGCATATGAAATTTGTAACAACTGATTTTGTACTATTGTTATATCGAGTCCCATGTAAATGTTTTTAAAAATCTCTTAACAATAGTCTTTCTTATAAAGATAACTTTTCGCAATCATTCATTTGAATTTAAAGATTTTACTAATTTCTCCTATCCATGGTCATCCCTATTATCGTAAAGAAAAATCAGTCGTTTCTTTTTATACATAACATATCTAATGGCCAGCATTGCATTGGGCTGTGTCAGAAAAATTTCTTATAGGAGCAGATATATACGCGTTATCCGGCGACTTCATTGAAGTAAGAATTTTCAATTTGTTCAGAATGATCTTTCAGGGCCATGATCCAGCACTGCTGTCGTCCAAAATTTAACAGTTTAAATTCACAGTCAGTTAATTATTGAAAGGTTATATGTGAGACAAAACTTTATTGAGAGGTTAGTCACGTTGTTATTCCGAGGTTACGTAAATAAACTGTTGGGGGTGGGGTTACAGGTTTCTTTCTTCATACTTAAAGGATTGGCACCTAAGCGAAGGTTAAGAGCTTTCTCCTAAGCGAGTTTGCGTACATCTCCATCGACATAGATACTCTGCGTGCCACCGTATGCTGCGCGGCTGAGAGTACCCAGTACCACCATCATCAGTCAATTCCTTTCCTGTTCCGCACTTAAACAAACGGAACAAACACAACTGCCTGTATGCCTATATGCCCTAATTTCTCTTATCTTCGGGTACCTTACGCGAGATGTACGCGGCGTTAGGATAGTTACAGTCAGCTTCGAACGCCGGTTTCTCTAAATTTTCCCAATAGTCTTCCCCGAATATAACTTCGCCTTTCTTCCAGGGATTCCCATTTCAGTTCCTGCAAGCATCTCCTTAATACTTGGGTGCTGTTCGAACCTACTGGCAACAAATCTAGCAGCCCGCCTCTGAATTGCTTCGATGGCACCCTTTAATCCGACGTGCTGTGGATCCCAAACACTCTAGCAGTACGTAATTCTGCAGGCTTTCGATGCCGTTGTCACTGTAGTTAAAATCTTCTGTGTTATTAGGCCGCGTCATATTTCTACTTAAATGGTAGTAGTGGACACCAGAAGATCCTGAGGAAGATCCCAGAAAAGGGGTCGAAACGTCAACCATTTAAGTAGAAATATGACGCAGCCTAATAACTCAGAAGATTTTAACTACAGTTAACTACACTATCAGTACTCAAGAATAGGTCGCACTAGTGTGCTCTCCTTTACAAATGGACCACAGTTTCCTAAAATTCTTTCAATCAACCGAAGTAGACCACTCGCCTTCACTACTAAAGTCCTTACATACTAGCTCCGTTTCAAACCACTTTGCAGCGTTACTTCTAGATATTTAATGGATGTGACTGTCTCAGGTAGTACACTACTAATGATGTGTTAGAACATTACGGGTTTGTTTTTCCTCTCGCCTCAGTAACTTATATATTTCTATATCTAGAGCTAGTTGCCACTCATCACACCAACTAGAAATTCTGTCAAAGACATCTCGTTCCCACCTTAAATCATTTAACGACGACACCTTCCCATCAGCAAACAGCAACAGAGTGCTGTTTACTCTGTCTGCCAGATCATTTATGTATACAGAAAATAGCAGCGGCCATTTCACACTTTCCTGCACCACTCCTGACGGTGCCCTATTCTCTAATGAAACTTTGTGAAGAGTATAAGTGTTATTCACCGCGAAGCTGGGAGAAAGCTGCTCGTATAGCAGCCTAGCTTTCAGGAAAGAGAGACAAAGCAAATCTTGTCCGAAAATGCGTGCTACATCGTGCTAGGCGATTCTGCTAATTTGTTTATCTCTGTTATATCTTTGTCATCGATGAAAGAAGACAAAAAAGTCCTCTTGCACTGCTCAATCTTCGAACACTTGTGTAGTCCCGAATCCAGTGAACGATAACTAACACAAGTACCAGAATGTCCATCTCAGCTCGTCTGGGCGCCGATCTCTAGATGTGTCCTGCTGCTGTCTTGAGGCACCGTGTTGATACTGTAGAACTAACCGGTGATACACTCTCGGAGTCACGTCGGCTTCTTCTGAATAGGTTCAGCCTGTTTCTCCATAGGGTGCAGTATTTCACGCGAAAGTATCGTCAACTAATTCAGTGATACACTCTCTCAGTGGTCCCTGTACACCTTTATATTCGGACTTCGCGGATGGATGTTCCCATGAGAACTATGTGCATGACATAAATCAGAAGAACAAAATAGTACCTGTTGTGAGTACCCCCTATGGGACCTGAGCGTAATTACCGTATGTTCAACTTATACATACGTAGTGATTCAGTCGTCTCATATGGAAGCTTCTGATTTCATACCAAATGAAGGCTATGTGCCACGTTATACAAGTACGTGGGCGGTATGAGCCACTTGGTACTATGATATTGCATGCCCTCTGATCTACACTGAAGCGCCAAAGAAACTGGTATAGGCACACGTATTCAAATGCAGTGATATATAAACAGGCAGAATACGGCGCTGCGCTCGGCAATTCCTATGTAAGACAACAAGTGTCTGGCGCAGTTGTTAGATCGGTTACTGCTGCTACAATGGCAGGTTACCAGGATTTAAGTGAGTCTGAACTTGGTGTTATAGTCGACGCACGAGCGATGGGACACAGCATCTCCGAGGTAGCGATGAATTGGGGATTTTCCCGTGCGACCACTACACGAGTGTACCGTGAATATCAGGAATCCGGTAAAACATCAATCTCCGACATCGCTGCGGCCAGAAAAAGATCCTGCAAGAATGGGACCAAAGACCACTGAAGAGAATTGTTCAACGTGACAGAAGTGCAACTCTTCCAAAAACTGCAGCAGATTTCAACGAAACATCATCGATGTGGGATTTCGGAGCCGAAGGCCCATTCGTGTACCCTTGATGACTGCACGACACAAATCTTTACGCCCCGCCTGGCCCATCAACACCGACATTGGACTGTTGATGGAGGGAAGCATGTTGCCTGGTCGGACAGGCCTCGTTTCAAATTGTATCGAGAGGATGGACGTGTACGGGTGTGAAGACAAACTCACGAATCGACGGACCCAGCCTGTCAGCAGAGGACTGTTCAAGTTGGTGGAGGAATTGTAATGGTGAGGGTCGTGCGCAGTTGGGGTGACATGGAACCCCTGATACGTCTGGATAAGACTCCGCCAGGTGACAAGGAGGTAAGCATCCTGTCTGATCACCTGCATCAATTCATGCCCATTGTGCATTCCGACGGACTTGAGCAATTCCAGCAGGACAATGCGACACCTCAAGCGTCCAGAATTGGAACACAGTGGCTCCAGGAACACTCTTCCGAGTTTAAACGCTTCCGCTAGCATTATTGAGCATGAAAATTATTGTATGTGGTGCACTTCCTCCTGTGCCACTGCATGCCCTATCTCTCGCTTGCGGCACGCCAGTTGAGCACTGTCTACTGTGCCAGCCAGCCACCAATCTCTGGCGCACTTACATGCTAAAGTTCGAAAATTCGCTTACCAAAATATTACAAAAAAATTAATCTGAAATGAAGTACGAATCTTGTCTTCAGTCTAACTTCATGACTGAATATCAAAACCACAAAATTATCATAAATCTTTTTATCATTAACGCACGATGCCTACTCAGGCCCGGGTTCGATTCCCGGCGGGGTCCGGAATTTTCTCTGCCTCGTGATGACTGGGTGTTGTGTGCTGTCCTTAGGTTAGTTAGGTTTAAGTAGTTCTAAGTTCTAGGGGACTGATGACCATAGATGTTAAGTCCCATAGTGCTGTGAGCCATTTGAACCATTTTGAACCTACTTAGGCAGCTTACAGACAAACAACATTTTAGTATTTTTGTTTAGCTTAACTCAGGTTACAAAATGTGTTAAACTTAAGTTATATAGTTAACAAAATCCATGAAAATCAATCGAGCGAAAAGTATTTCTCTGTGCTACATACACTCCTGTAAATGGAAAAAAGAACACATTGACACCGGTGTGTCAGACCCACCATACTTGCTCCGGACACTGCGAGAGGGCTGTACAAGCAATGATCACACGCACGGCACAGCGGACACACCAGGAACCGCGGTGTTGGCCGTCGAATGGCGCTAGCTGCGCAGCATTTGTGCACCGCCGCCGTCAGTGTCAGCCAGTTTGCCGTGGCATACGGAGCTCCATCGCAGTCTTTAACACTGGTAGCATGCCGCGACAGCGTGGACGTGAACCGTATGTGCAGTTGACGGACTTTGAGCGAGGGCGTATAGTGGGCATGCGGGAGGCCGGGTGGACGTACCGCCGAATTGCTCAACACGTGGGGCGTGAGGTCTCCACAGTACATCGATGTTGTCGCCAGTGGTCGGCGGAAGGTGCACGTGCCCGTCGACCTGGGACCGGACCGCAGCGACGCACGGATGCACGCCAAGACCGTAGGATCCTACGCAGTGCCGTAGGGGACCGCACCGCCACTTCCCAGCAAATTAGGGACACTGTTGCTCCTGGGGTATCGGCGAGGACCATTCGCAACCGTCTCCATGAAGCTGGGCTACGGTCCCGCACACCGTTAGGCCGTCTTCCGCTCACGCCCCAACATCGTGCAGCCCGCCTGCAGTGGTGTCGCGACAGGCGTGAATGGAGGGACGAATGGAGACGTGTCGTCTTCAGCGATGAGAGTCGCTTCTGCCTTGGTGCCAATGATGGTCGTATGCGTGTTTGGCGCCGTGCAGGTGAGCGCCACAATCAGGACTGCATACGACCGAGGCACACAGGACCAACACCCGGCATCATGGTGTGGGGAGCGATCGCCTACACTGGCCGTACACCACTGGTGATCGTCGAGGGGACACTGAATAGTGCACGGTACATCCAAACCGTCATCGAACCCATCGTTCTACCATTCCTAGACCGGCAAGGGAACTTGCTGTTCCAACAGGACAATGCACGTCCGCATGTATCCCGTGCCACCCAACGTGCTCTAGAAGGTGTAAGTCAACTACCCTGGCCAGCAAGATCTCCGGATCTGTCCCCCATTGAGCATGTTTGGGACTGGATGAAGCGTCGTCTCACGCGGTCTGCACGTCCAGCACGAACGCTGGTCCAACTGAGGCGCCAGGTTGAAATGGCATGGCAAGCCGTTCCACAGGACTACATCCAGCATCTCTACGATCCTCTCTATGGGAGAATAGCAGCCTGCATTGCTGCGAAAGGTGGATATACACTGTACTAGTGCCGACATTGTGCATGCTCTGTTGCCTGTGTCTATGTGCCTGTGGTTCTGTCAGTGTGCTCATGTGATGTATCTGACCCCAGGAATGTGTCAATAAAGTTTCCCCTTCCTGGGACAATTCACGGTGTTCTTATTTCAATTTCCAGGAGTGTATTTGCGGTCCTTAAAGTGCTTGCGGTAAACACAAATGCGCAACGACTGTACTACCGATGTGTGCGCGTCATCTAGTGTAAGGTATTCCAAACAAAATTATCGTCTACCCAGAGACCTCAAGGAAAGTTACATGGTTGTCTTATTGGAACGGGCCACAGAGCTTAATACTTCATTCAGACTACAATCACCATCAACAGTCTTTCGTGCCCACGTTCCACTGTGAACGTGTGGACTGGCAGAGACCCTTGAAATTTTACTTGCCACACAGATTTGGGATCTCGAATTATACAGTAAGAAAGTTCTTTCTGTTGCCTACGAAAATCTAAAAATTTGAAAAATGAAAATTGTTTTTCACCTGAGTCGAAATGTTCTGCACAGAAGTGTACGATGGGAAAGTATTGTACTATATAAAAAGCGTACTTGCAGATAACCGAAGTAAGGCAGATATCAGACGGAGTGAAAGTGTGAAAGAAATTATTTTATTTTGCTGTTGTCTTCATGCAGCTATCCACGCCTGCTAATCTGTGCAATCCTGTTCATCTCTTCATAACTAGTACAGCTTACATCCATTGGAACTTCCTCACTGCTCTTACACTTTTGTTCCCTCCACCACACACACACACACACACACACACACACACACACACTGTCTTCCATTACCAAACTGACTATACCTTGATCCTTTAAAATGCGTCAAGTGATCACTTCTTTTAGATAAGTCGTGCCTCAAACTTCTTTTCTCTACAGTTCGATTCAGTGTCTACTCATTAGTAATTCGATCCAACCATCTAATCTCCGGTATTTTTCTATAGCACCACATTTCAAAAGTACGAGGGTTGAATGACAAGTAGTGCCTCCACCTTCGTTAATTGGGTTTGGATAGGAATATTTTAATAAATCAAATGCATAAATAATCCTTAGAATGTGAGCTTTAATTACTAATATCCACTTTTCCACATAATCACCAGCCAGTTGGATACATTTCTGCCAACGATGAACAAATTTTCTGAAGGCGTCACGGAAGAAGTCCACACACTGTTTCCGCAACCACAGCCTCAGTGTTCTCTCAACGTCTTCATCAGAAGCGTAATGTTGTCCCGGTAGATCGTCTTTCAAATGGATGTCAGACGGTGCTAAATCTGGATTATATGGAGGATGCCGTAAGGTGGTGAGATTCAGTCTCTGAAGTTCTGCTGTGGTGGTACGTGAAATGTGTGGTTTGATATTGTCATACTGCAGCAAAACATTTCCCTTTTCCTTTCGGACCCTTGTTAGCCGTCGTTTCAGAGTTCGCAGCGTTGTGATGTAACGCTTTGAATTTATTGTTGTTCCACGATCAAGAAAATCAACATGGATAAAACCATCTGCGTCCCAGAACACTGTGGCCATGATTTTTCCAGCTGAGGGCTGCGTCTTGAATTTCTTTTTCTGGGACGAGTCTTTGAGTCGATGTTCCACAGTCTGACGTTTCGTCTCCGGGTCGTAATGGTGTATCCACGTTTCGTCTCCTGTCACAACTGAATGGACGAAGGCGTCACCTTCATTCTTGTAACGCGAGAGGAGTTCCTGGCAAATTTCAGGTCTGTGCGCTTTCATTTCAGGAGTCAGCATCCGGGGTACCTATCGTGCACAGATCTTCCGATAGCCAAGCAAAGCAATAATGTGACCCACACGTTCTTGTGAAATACCGATTGTGCTTGCAGTTTGTCTCTGAGTGATATGACGATCGTCCTGAATCAATGTGTCAACATTTTGCTTGTGAAACTCGGTGGTTGCTCTCACAGGCCGTCCAACTCTTTTTTGTCGTGCAGATCAGATGTTCCGGCCTCTACATCTTTCAACTTACTCGCTCAATGACACACAGTACACACATCAACACAATTACCATAATATGCTTCGATACCTGATGAATCTCCTTTGGGGTAACACCTTCTGCTGTCAAGAATTCAATGACTGCAACTTTGCTTAAATCGAGGGTTCCATACTTTACACTGTAACAACACAACCGTTCAAAGCTAAGGCTTCCTGCCAACTGGAGTTGTAGAGAAGAGGCTATGGCACAAGCCAGTACCTGTCGCATACCAATTCTGCCAACTGTTGAAGAGTTACGAAGGTGGAGCATTAGTATTCAGTCAACCCTCGTACATATCCTCTTCTTTCGTGAACTATTTATCATCCACTTTTCACTTCCGCACGAGGGAACATTCCAGAAAATACCTTCAGAGATTAAAAAAGAAACGCTGATTAGGGTTCAACATCCCGTCAACGACGATATAATTAGAAGCAGAGCACAAGCTCGGATTTTTTCAGGAATGGGGAAATAAATCTGCCGTGCCCCTCGAAGGAACATTACCTACATTAATCAGGAGCGATTTTTGTGAAATTATGGGAAACCCAAATGTGGGTGCTCGGAGGCGGATTTGAACCGTCGTACGTCGACAATGCAAGTCCAGTGTGCTAACCACTGCAGCACCTCCCTCGGTCTCCAGAAATTAATTCATTTTTTACAGTATTTTTGTAACTGTACGTCCGCATTGTCTTGCACCGTACACAAGCGAAATTGTGTAAAAAAACTGGACTTATCAGAAACAATGCATGTGAGTACAAATGCACAGAAAATCACATGGGACAATGTATTATCTGGCCAACTAGTTACAGCTCAGGACTGAGTTCTTACCAAAATCTGTGGAAAAGGTGCGTGGTGTGAAGTGGTCTCATGTCCCTACCTGACTGCAAAGGTTTAAATCATTCTCCTCCTGTGTCCTTCCTATAACGTTACCGACTTCTCCGCGTAAATAAATAAATTTAAAGTAAAACAACTTTTTAATAAATTCACACAACTGCCAATGTAGTGCTTTAAAATTATTTGATAGGGAGGCACATTACAAACATAAAACAAGTACTGTGTAATTCACTTAGCTCAATCAGGAGTTCATTTTCTATCCTGATGCATGAGTAAAGATGCAAAAAGCAATTCTGCTTTATGTGTGATTTTCGGTTTTTCAAGTGTACGAGAATTTTGAATCAGAAACGCCTAAAAATGACAGGAAATTGCTTACCGAAATATCGCTCCTTTCGGACGAATCCATCCCGCTATATACCTGAGAAATATTCAGTTTTGCTTCAAATTTCTTCACAGTTTTACCACAACTTAGAACTATGCAGGGAGATACTGCGTGTGATACATTCAGAATACATAGCTTGACACAATACGTACTGAGCGAACAGTTACATGCTACAGTTGTCCGTGCAGTTGTGCAAAGCCACTGTGCCAGGGTGACATAGCGGTTATCGCATCTGTCTGCTGAGCTAGAGACCCAAGTTCGAACCACGGCCTTGGTGCAAATTTTCATTCGTCGTATCAGACTGCACATATACAATATAAATGTTTGAGACTTTAAATGGTCTCTGGCACTATACAGTTTTATTTATAAATGTTTTAATAGTATAGAAGCAAATATCATGGTTAAAAAGTCAAAATACAAGTATAAATTTAGAAAGTATTACAAACGTTTCCAAAAATGTTTGTGCGACTTAATTTGAAGCATAATTTTCGAAGGTGCAACTGTTACTCTGTTACTCAATATTAAATAACTAATGTCTTACGTAAATGTTTGCCAGTTTAAAATTGCATTTTGTATTGGTATTTTTTTCAGAAGGATTCTACGACTTTCTTTAGATTTTTGCATGTATCGTATCTTCAATACGTTTCCTATTGTTCTCGGGAGTTTGTTTAAAAGCTTTTGAAACAATGAACATTTTTGATTTACGATCAATTACTAATTCATCGTAAAGCGTTATGAGGACGGAAATTAACATAAGATAAATTTAAAATATACGGAAAGCATTTAATTATAGCTCAACGTAGTGAAATGAAACGTGTTCCGCTAGAATATTGATGTAACTGCGAAAAAATGCACAGTCAACCGGAAGTTTTCTAATCTGGAATCGTAATATTAAATTACAAATCCGTATCGATAGTAACGTCAGACCAATCAGAGGAATAGCGCACGCAGCAGACGGAACTAGTCACCAGATACCGTGAAAGCCACACCTCAGTCCATGACGCACATTCGTTGTTCTGTCGTCCTGTATTGTCACTTTATGGACGTGCTCACCTACGCCTTGCTCTCGTACGTAATAAATCCCACACAAGCAACACGATATTAGTCAATATCCGGGTATCCCCTAGCTACAATGCAAGTGCCTTCCAAGGAATTTTTAACAAACTCAGTTTTATAGAATATACTGGGCCACGTGTGTTGACTGGATAGCAACTATCGAGAGAGGTGGTGCAGTATTCACGGCACAGAACTTCGTCAATTCCCTAAACTAAGACGGATGTTGAGCTAATTTCATAGAAAAGGACACACCTGATTTCCATTGGGGAGCTAATGGGTGCTGCAAGATAAACGCAGTATATTGCTGTTAACTCCGACGTTCTTTCTCGCAGTCACGATAATTGGCTAGAGTTTGCTGTAGTTCAAGAAGAATCATTTTCCAAATCCTTCAGCAGACAACAAATCAGGCCGAACAGAAACACACATAACGTACACAAACAGTACATATGCACCAAATTTTAATTTTCGTCTTGGACGGTGAAGGACATTCTCCCAGAAATATACTGATCGTAATAATAAGAGATTCACCTAGAAGGGAAAGGTTGATTGCGGCCATTGTTGGCAGGTAGGTAGATGATACCAGGTATATGAAGTGATCGCACTTTCAACTTTGAGGGACCTGCATTTATTGTGCTACACGGCCGCAAAACGTACCTGTTAGTATCATGTCGTGACCCCAATGGTCGTGAATACAGGCGTACAGAGGCCGCGGCATGGAGTTTTACGGGTGTTGGCGATAGTCCTGTGGCAGCCTACCGTATGCCGCTCTGCACCTGAGCGCAGAGCAGACTGGTTGGTGCAGGTGGAGTGCTGATGACAAACTCCACGGCACCTTACACATTCTCGATCGGGAAGAGATCAGGCGATGCGGCCAGCCATAGCACTGTATCCACAGCAGCAAGGCACGCTCGGAGGTGGCTCCGATATGAGGACGAGCGTAGTCCTGTTGAAAGAGGCACGAGCGTGGACATTCACGAACGGCATTGCAGGAGCTGCTCTATGTACCGTTCTGATGCCAAGCAGCCCGTTAGGAACACCAACGAACAGGAAACATAGGATAAATGGCCACCACGGAATATCGCTCTCAACACCATCACGCCAGGCCGGAGGGACCTAACAAACGGTTCTTCGTGGCGCTCTCCACTGCGCCTCTAGATCCGGTTCCGGTGAACGTCGCCTGCAAGACAGAAGCAGGTTCGTCACTAAAGACGAACCGTCCACCACTCTGCAGGACCCCATGTCCAGCGTTGCCGACACTTGGTGAGTCGGGCGTGACGCTGCAGGGAAATGAGTCACAGACGCTGTAACGGTCGGAATGCGGCGAATCCAGTGTCTTGCACCGTCTGCCAATGATCGTAGAACTTACAGGATGTTACATAGAATACAGGACAGCCCACTGAATGGCCCCTATCGCTTACTCTGCATCCGTTCACGTAAGGCGGACAATACGTCGGTCCTCCCTCCTTGGGGTGCGTGTCGGACATCCCGATCCTACATTTAGTGCATGCGTGCCTTACAGTCTCCATTGCCGCCAACAACGGGCAGTGGTGGTGTCCGTACAACTGGGTGGGCGCGCAGTACGATTGTAGGACCACTCAGCCTCCCGTAGCCCCACATATTCAATTAATCACAGAGGAAAAGGAAAAATAAGAGAAAAGAAGAAGTGTAGGTGCAAGACAAACTAGTGGCAATGTTGGAAGCACTTAGAAGTATACGAATAAACAGTACACAGTGAAGGAAAAGTGCGGTGGATCGGACTCGTCCAGCTGGGCAACCTGCAGTTGAACGTGTCGCCTGGGCATAGTGCACGTTCAGTTGATGCCCTGGTAACGCTACCGGCTGTAGTTCTGGCTGGCAAGGTCATTTTCAACCGATGGGCACAACGTAACGGCCCCACTGACGCTGCCCGAGTACACGGTGGATCGTGTAAGATTAAGCACTGGCACTGTCGATCGTATGGAACGTAACCACCAAGTTTACAGTGGATCGGTCGGGCCCTTTTGGGTGCAACTCTTCATATGAAGATCAATTACTGTCATACAGTTTTGACCAAGATTTTCGGCCGTATGTTACCTGGGATGCCACACAAATGCCGAATCTGGTAAGCCCCTCCTACTTATTACCAATTGAGTGCCCCATTGTCCCACAATACTAGCTCGCCTGTTGATTGGCTGAAAAGGATCATGATTCTATAATGAGACGGATCGGAAACAGCCCATTTTACTCCTTGGACTGCAGGAGAGAAACACGATGAAGCTCGACCGACCGGTCGGTAGCTGTCAATAGCGGATCGGCGACTGGGAACAGAAAAGGCAAAATAGAGGAGGATTAAGTACTGCACTACAGATAAACAAAGTGCAACGAAACATCTGAAGAGAGGAATCTGAGATGCAACGAAAGGAGCGGCCAAGAACCAACAATAGGTTGCGAGAATGAGATGACTGCAAAGTGAATACCCTACAGGGTGCGATGTCGCCGCGTAGCGGTATTCAGATTAAGACCGCGTGCTCCAGGTGGCCAACAGAATGTTATGTGTGGCACCGCGGCCGGCTACGCTAGCACCTCTGCCTAGCCGCCGAGGTCCAGTTCCAGGCTCCCGTCGTGGGGAGGAGGTATCGAAGTCGCCGATCACATGATATCAGAAGGACCATCGTTTATACATTGTCACATACTACGACACATACAAAGGCACACGCTAAACCACCATAGTTCGGTTTGGCACGTATTACCCAGCATGCGAATTAGAAACAGCTCCGACCAAAGTGTTCGGAAAGTCCTTCTCTCTAAATTAACACTCTCTGCTCCGCTACTAGTGGATCGAATGACCTACGCTACAAATTGGGTCGGATCTCTAACAGTCCGCTCTATCCTACGTGGTAGAGAATACCATTAACTGATAAAGTATGGCAGAGATGCTATAGTCTATGATGTACTTTTTAGTCATCAAACAGAAAAGAATATTCCTACGCGCTCCTTTGAAAAACACTACACTTCAGCCTGTAAGGGTCATCTTTCCTATTGTTCGTGGGTTGCAGACCACCAACAGAGTAATTAGAAGTGAACTATTAACTCTGTTGCACAGTGATGGCAACAGGCATTAGCCACTTTTTTATCTTGCGAAAATAAAATGTCCTGAGGTCTGATATGAGGGTTAGCATGTACAGACTGCTTACTTGCGGACGACACCGCATGTTTTCAGAATATGCGATTCGCAAAAGAAACTCTTCACGAAGGGGACCTTCAGCTTGTGAAGTGGTCAAGATGCGGCAGCAATGAAAAATATGTGGGATGTTTATGTTAGAATGTAGGGTGCCAATGGCCTAAGATAGTTTCAACTCACTACATTACCGGGCAAGGTGGTGCAGTGGTTAAGCTAGAGGTCTCTTATTAGGGAGGAGGACTTCAGTTCCCAGCAGTATTCCCAAATGGCACTGAGCACTATGGGACTTAACTGCTGAGGTCATCAGTCCCCTAGAACTTAGAACTACTTAAACCTAACTAACCTAAGGACATCACACACATCCATGCCCGAGGCAGGATTCGAACCTGCGACCGTAGCGGTCACGCGTTTCCAGATTCTAGCGCCTAGAACCGCTCGGCCACCCCGGCCGGTTAGCAGTATTCCCAAATAATTTCAGAGAAATGCAGTAATGGTTCTTTCGAAATGATTATCGTTTATTTTATTTTCAGTCCTTGTTCAATTGCCGGCCAGGGTGGCCGAGCGGTTCTAGGCGCTACTGTCTGGAACCGCGCGACCGCTACGGTCCTGCCTCGGGCATGGATGTTTGTGATGTCCTTAGGTTAGTTAGGTTTAAGTATTTCTAAGTTCTAGGGGACTGATGACCTCAGAAGTTAAGTCCCATAGTGGTCAGAGCCATTTGAACCATTTGAACCTTGTTCAATTGAGTGTTCCATCTCTTAAGTACTGCGCTAGAGGCGTGACATTAAATGCTAAAGATCAAGTGGCATGGAACTTCTCGTTGATGGAAATTATAAGTAGCTCGTTACGTCGACACTTATCTTGCTGAATATCAAGACCCATCTAATTAACAGGCGTAATCATAAATTTAAAGATCAGATTCAAACCGCTTCCATGCCGAAGTATCTATGCGGCGATGAAACTAGCCAAGTCGGATTCTTGATGTGGATAAAACATTCATCATTGGACATGGCCCACAAATAAATCAGGTGATGGTACACAGACTCCGTTTACAAAATTGTGTGAAGGTGACCTTTACTTGGTTGTACGTTTCTCTGTAGAGTATGAACACTATTGACAGTGGTCTTCCCAAGGCGCTGACATGTACGTTTAATTCACTACATGTCAAACAAAACATTCACTTAACGCATCATTACGTACAAACAGTAACATGCACGAGCACTATGCTCATGCGCTTTGCACTGGAGAGTATTATTCAAGCAATCAATTAAAATTCTTCATTTATGTGGCCATATTGTCCATAGTTGTTTTACAATTCCTGAGAGTATTTTTGCTCCAACTCATCCCCCATCCCCCATCACACTACCATGGACTTACGTCCAATCATTTTTACTTCTCCATCCCACACACATTCACCATAAAAAACCTCCTTCACTATTCCTTCATTACTGTTGCATAATGTATAAATACGCCGCAAAATACTTAAGTAGTGTAACACATTTCAATTAATTACAGAGGAAAAGGAAAATGAAGAGAAAAGAAGAAGTGTAGGTGAAAGACAAACTAGTGGCAATGTTGGCAACACTTAGAAGTATACGAATAAACAGTAAAATGAAAGAAAAGTGTGGTGTGCAAAACGTAAGAAAATACACATTTCTGAAAAGCAGCGAAAAATTGGACTACAAGTATTTGTGTCTAACGAATAAAGAAACCAAAGAGGCGCTTGCAGACCGCATTTTCTGATGTAAGCGAAAAACCAAACAGAAATTATGGTAAGTAAAAACCATCAAATTGTTAACGGTCTGCTTTCTGATTTTAAAAACAAATCAAATTGTATATACTCTTCATTGCAAACAGTTGAAGACTCTTTACTTCAATAAAGTGAAACATGACTAGTGACAAAAACACGCATTTTCTGGTGGTTGTAACGATGGAACAAAAACCCTCAGAAATAAATTAAAACAGCAAACTCTACAGATTTTCACCAACGGTTTAGAAATTTTTCTTGGAACTCGAAATCTCCTTCAGAAAATTTCCAATCGGGAACCTCCATCCCTCCATCCAGAGTTCGCTGGTACTTCGTTCTTAAGATCCGAGTCTTACACTGGGTCGAACATTCAAACTGCTCGCACTGCCTGCTCGGACAAGGAATGAAAAAATTTACCAGTGATTCTTCCTGAAGCCTACACGTTTTCAGCTTCATTTATTCTAGAGGACAAACAACTCAAGTTCGACGTCAGGATATTATTCATCGGACGGCTGCTTGCCGGGCCATAAGATGCTCCGTGGTGGAATGTAGGGAGGAAAGGCGTCAATAATTCTCGGCTTGGTGCAGCAGGCGAGGCCTAATGGACGTGGTTCACCGCTTCCCCCCTCCTCGAACGGCATTATTCAGTAATACCAGGAGAACGACAAGGAGGACCCTGACAGGACTAGAAAGCGAGTCTAGCGCAGCGGCCTTTCTTGTTTGTTTATTCACTTATCGTAGTGTAAAATTCCAATTATTGTCTGCTTATGCGGTAGATTGCCCAATCATGAAGTCCTGTTGAAGTAGAAAACACAGCCCTTTCGGGCGTGAACAGGACACGTGAGTGAAACGAGAAAAACGCAATACCGACGAAAAAGGATGGGGCTATAATCATCGTATGTATCGATATAATGAGCAGCCAGTTGCATAAAATAAACTTAATTTCTATGATTCGCTTCGCACCTTCTTTCTGCTCTCAAAACAAGATGCAAAGCACTACATGCGACTAAAAATAGTAAGTAGACTTTATGAAGAAGGGCGCTAATTCCTGTAACCGATTCGGGAAATAAAATTTGCTTTATACGGGTGGTTGCGGATTGTTTCGATACATATTACTACAGTGCTGAAGATGGATAAAATAATGATCTTCGTATGCTTGTGCCGTTTATATAATATGAATACGTTGCCCCGAGCGCAACGCGAAACTGATGGAGTTTGTTGATTACTATAAATTTATACCAGACTTTTTGGGTATTCATGAGCTTGCATGGTACAAGTGGATTATCAAATAATTTAAGCCTGATTTAATTTGATTTGTCCACTGAAGTCATTAGCTCGATTTTATGCGCCAAGGGGACTGTCATTACCTTAAGAGTTCGGTAAGACGAGATGGTGAGTGAAAGAAATTTTATTGATCGTCTCAGTAATTGATATCATTCACCATTCTAGCTTTCATTAGTCAAAGAAAACAGGTTGGTTTACGGAGAAGGGTATGGCTCGACCTATCTGCTTCATGAACGAAAGGTAGTTCAAAATATGGTTCAAATGGCCCTGAGCACTATGGGACTTATCATCTGAGGTCATCAGTCCCCAAGAACTTAGAACTTCTTAAACCCAACTAACCTAAGGACATCACACACGTGCATGCCCGAGGCAGGATTCGAACCTGCGACCGTAGCGGTCGCGTGGTTCCAGACTGAAGCGACTAGAACCTCTCGGCCACACCGGCTGGTGAAAGATAGTGATACAATAATCACGGTAATGGACATTAAGCATCCTGCATCACGAACTCATTTCTACAAAAAAAGACCACAAACCGGCATCAACAAATGAAACATGGGCAACAAGGAAAACATTATAATTACACCATCCCCTGAGAACATTGGTAGTTCACACTAGATAATAATGAGGTGCTACTGCAGAATTAGCTTGTTTTACCGTATGTGCGTGGTGACTAGGGATAATGGAGTGAGATGGTGCTAACGGAAACTAAACAGTCAAATTTACGACAATAACCATGTTCACATCCAGGGTTTGTGGGGGGGGGGGGGGGGGGGGGAGGCGGAAAACGGCGAGTATTACTAATATTAGTCCTCGTTCGGTTCGTAATATTACATACGGCAATACGAATCATGGCACTGTTCGTTTGATTCCGTGTAAAGGACACCTGGCAAACTCTGTGCACGACTAGAATGCGAAGCATCGGACGAAAATCTCTTAATTCCGTTAAAACCGCCCTAGGAAAACGACCGCGGAACGATACAATCGCTTATGACAATGATACATTCATTTATACATTTCAGGAGGGTTACTGGTTGACTACTGTGTCACATGGAACGGTCATCAACAAAGCATCGCGACTAACACACGAGCACACAAATTAAAATCACTCAAACTTTGAAGGAAAAGGATTTCAACATTTTCCGGAAAAAGTACGTATTTGAATTTAGAAATAACCAAGAACATGAAACACCAAGTTCACTAATATTCAAGTTAATTTGGCTATAACACCAAGTCGCCTTCTTCACGTTAACATTCATTAAATATAGCCTATAATAAAACAACGAAAGTAACTACTCAACTGTAGCACCGAAGTGAAAATCTAATGAAGGTACTACATGGTGAAACCACAACTCGAAACCTTCTACAGTAGTCTCAACGAAAAAACCATGTCATAGTCATCGGGCACGTCTCTGACACACTCTATGCTTTCCGTCAGCACTATGGCTACCAGATTACTGCAAGGTTGGTATAGCTCATGCAGATCCCCGTAGAACTTTTAAAACAGACTGACTGATGCATTCACTTATTAAGAAACATTTACGGAATGCTAAATGCGTTAAGAGGTAACAGCTGGTGATAAATAAATGTATTATCCCGCGAATCCTTTCCTCAGACACTCTTCATAGCAGTAAGAGAGTGAAGTTAAATGTTATTTACATATTTGTAACTCGGCTGGAGGCGTCAAAGGACAGATCACATGAGACGGAACTGACAGTACCGTTTCACAGAAATTAAAATGAGTTCACAATATATCAGGAGTATTTTCCAGATTTGTATATATTTTTCTTTCCAAAGGTGACCGATAACGTCTACGAGTTACTTCTGCTTCTTCTGTAGCAAAGTATTAGATTAATCGAATCTATTTCTCACATCTTGTTAATATTCGGCAATGTATTACACTGCACTTTAGACTAATGTGCCCCCTTATCTGGTGACTACTTAATGCCAAAAGTCACCTTAAACACTTCAGGTCGTTGAAGTTTCGAATATCTGTGCTTCTTTTCGTGGTTTTGGCCCTACAGTCGCCTCTGTTCTCCCTGATGCACCAGTATGAATGAAATATTTTCAAAATGGGCACATAGATTGGACCCCAACAAAACTGATGTACTTACACGTGTCTTTATTGTATCTTCAGGCTCTGTACGTTCCGATGTATGGCTCAGGGAACCATGCGATGTTGTCAGTCGACAAACGGGTCACTCACTACCTTATCTCACTATTCTAGGGGCTAAAATAACGATCCAGCAAATTCGGGCTATAAAAACTAGAATGCCGGTCGGAGTAGCCGAGAGGTTCTAGGCGCTTCAGTCTGGAACCGCGAGACCGCTACGGTCGTAGGTTCGAATCCTGCCTCGGGCATGGATTTGTGTGATGTCCTTAGGTTAGTTAGGTTTAAGTAGCTCTAAGTTCTAGGGGACTGATGACCTCAGAAGTTAAGTCCCATAGTGCTCAAAGCCAAAAACTAGAATAAGACATACTGATTACATGGAATTCATTAAGACGTGGAACATATGTCCAGTGTCAGAAGGATTAGAAAATAATTTACCCGTTCCTTGTCTGTAGAGTCAGCTTGCAACTCATCAGAAGCAACATGGATGAATCACGGAAATTTACAATAGAATAGCCGGACGAGCATTTGAATACCACTTGTCCTGAACATGAGTCCAGTGTCTTAGCCTAGGCACTCCGACACATCGCCCCATACTGGTCTCTGCGAGCAACATCGGAATAGTTGTTAACGTGTCGTCCTACTTCCTACTTACAAACGGCAGTTAGGGACGCAACTAAAGTAGCTATTATCATTTTTCACATACATTTAAACACTGTAATTGTTAACAGTTAAAACAATCAACACAAACTGTGTCATCTCGTTGGTACACAGGTAATAGTAAACTAAAGCACCCGAACATTTGAATTCATTCTGCAAGCGTCATGTTGGCTCTACAGCAACCCAGTCTTCAATGTTTGCCCAAAAAATATAGGTAATTATTTCAACGCGTTGTCGTATGGACTGCCAACTTTTCAAGCGCTTAAGTAATAAAAAATATATGAATTTCAGGAAGCGAGGATATTGTCTTCTACATCTACATCTACATGATTACTCTGCAATTCACATTTAAGTGCTTGGCAGAGGGTTCATCGAACCACAATCATACTATCTCTCTACAATTCCAGTCCCGAACAGCGCGCGGGAAAAACGAACACCTAAACCTTTCTGTTCGACTTCTGATTTCTCTTATTTTATTTTGATGATCATTCCCACCTATGTAGGTTGGGCTCAACAAAATATTTTCGCATTCGGAAGAGAAAGTTGGTGACTGAAATCTCGTAAATAGATCTCGCCGCGACGAAAAACGTCTTTGCTTTAATGACTTCCATCCCAACTCGCGTATCATATCTGCCATACTCTCTCCCCTATTACGTGATAATACAAAACGAGCTGCCCTTTTTGCACCCTTTTCTTGTTCATTTAGTGACAAATACTTATTGATCCTGTAAAAAATCGATAAAATTAGCAACACACCATTGATATGAATGGCTCAGACAAAATCAGTATCGGTCTTCAACTGTGTGGCACCAGGCGTGTATCAACCATACACAGTGTATCATAATCAATAGCAGAAACCAGAAACAGGAGTGGGTGGATGTATACGTCACCAGAAGCAAAAAGTTACAAGTAAACAGGGGTCCGCAAAGAAGCCGTTTGTGAGGAAACTGGGAAAGAGTGGTTGCTAACCGCCACTGATTTCAGTATGAAGCACTGTCCCAGTTAGTAAAAATGAGTTTTAAAGTAAACTTTTCGATCAAAGTCAAGTCTAATGAGCTCAAATTTCGCACATGGCACAAGGTTTGTAAATGTGGTAGATACACGATGGGGACGGCACTTTTTGCCGGTAACGTAAGGCGACACGTCAACATAGTCCAAGATGAATAGGTTGATCACGGCCTGTGCCCCAGTGTCCAAGATCACCTGACCTCAATTCCTCGGATGTTTACGTCTGTAATAATCTCAAAAGTGAAGTGCACGGTGTGAATACAATTTTTTAAAATTTTCTAATTACTGTGCAATGCTTTTCAGAGCTACGACACCATTTTCCAGCCCTTGACAGTCCTGAGACAGTTTTCTCGTTAAATATAACGTTTAGGTGAAAAACTGACGCTGACGTAATGCCATTTATGCATATACAGTCCTTGAAAATGAAGCTGTAGGTACGAAATGCTTTGGACAGTAATCTATCGGGCTACTGTTAGTATCCGATCAATGGTGCGGGATGACGCTACGTTCACAATTAGGCTCTCTGAGCACTATGGGACTTAACGTCTGAGGTCATCAGTCCCCTAGAACTTAGAACTACTTAAACCTAACTAACCTAAGGACATCACACACATCCATGCCCTAGGCAGGATTCGAACCTGCGACCGTAGCGGTCGCGCGGTTCCAGTCTGAAGCGCCTAGAATCTCTCGGCGACACCGGGCGGCGTTCACAATTATTCACCAAAACGTTTTTGTATTCAAATCACTGTCAAATAGAGAGCCTAAGTTATTCTACTCTTCCAGGCAATAAGTTTTTGACATTAAAAGCTGACATTTTACTCTTTCTGTTATTCTTTCCTCATCATCTCTAATTTACATGGTGAATGCAAACTGTTTCGAAAAAATTTAAAATGTTATTCAGTGACATTTCCTGAGCATTTCGACACACGGGTAAGAGAACCGTGAACTCCGACGGCTCTTTACAGAGAAATAGAATTTCGATTAATCTAGTGTCCCATTTATCTTTATATTTTGCATTGTGAATATCTACAAGAAATAAAAATATCGACAGTATGTGCTGTGTGTCGGGTTTTGAGCCAAACTTGTTTCATTCACTCACGCTACTTGCTGTTGATATCGGTAATGCCTACTTTACTGTTCGCTCTCATGTTTTCATTCAGTACTGTTCGGTTTTGTCTCTGTGTGTTTCATTGTGCGTTAACAGTGATATACATCAGTATTGATAAGTTTACTGATGAAGGGTTGGCCGATTCGAACATCGTGTATTCAACCGCTGAATGCAAAATGCAATGGAAGAGCCGCACAACGGTGCTACGGTGAGCTGTTCTCACAGTGACGGCAAGACGTACGTTTTGTTGAATCCATGTCAAAAACTTTTTCATTGCTGTGTAGGTAACTTCACACAAACCTAGGTAACTGGTGTAAAAAGCCTAATGAACATAACTACATCATTACTCCGTACGTTTCAATGGGGTGACGCATCCTTTATGCCAAAATAGACAGAAAATATCGATGAATAACCACCACATATTGGCCATGGATTTCGAATTTACCTTGTATATCTTACTTCCAACTGTAATGAAGCTACTAGAAAATTTGTTTACAAGATGCATATTTCGGTGTAGGCGGCTAGTGGGATTCTTTATTAACACGATCAAAGTTTGTATTTGTTTCTCTATCTCATTCACGTTACGCATGATTATAGGCTATGAAGCTACAGACACGCACCAGTTACTGCTGGGAAATACCGCTAACGAGTAAGCAGTAACAACAGCCTATTTTCCCACATTTCAAATATGGCTCGGATTGTTGTTTTCTGAATTATTATAACATTCAGATAGCATTTTCAGTCAGTATTCTCATAAAATATCTGTTATTTTTATGTAACAGAAGCTTAAAAATCATTAAATTTCATTATTTGGTCACGTGAACGAAAACGCTGTATTATCGGCTAGAGCTCTGGTGATGTCACAGGCAAGGAGGCAGAAGCTATACATGTGTAATAGGGAGTGTTAGAAAGGTTACGAGTGTTTTTTCGTACTCTTTCTACAAACAGTTCAGTTATTTAATGACGGAAAACGCATTTACACTTTTAACTAACAATGCAAGGAAATTTTATGAAGGATGATAGTGAAAATCTTCCGAAAGTTGATACTTTTATGGACTCTCCGTTCTTCAAAACAACCCAAATATTTATGTTCAGGAAATAAAGAAAGTGAAAACTGGATTCCTTGGAGCGTGGAACGGAAGTACTGTGACACAGAAATAAGTCGCAGAATTACCTTGAATCTGAGAGAATCTGGAACCGGATTGTTTGCTCGGACATGTTGAAAAGACTTTCCAGGATAACATGTGGAAGGCTGCGCACTAAAACGCAGTGGAAATTTTTATATTCCGAAGCTAATTCTCATTGGTAATGGCTGTGGTTCCTGCCAGCACTATTACTGTTTTCCAGGTACCTCTCTTCTCTCTGGTCCCTTTAATCCCACAAACCAACCAACCAAACCTCTCTTCTAAATTTTCAATCAGACTAATTAATAACACTCACGGTGAATTTCAGAGCATCATCATATTTGCCTTCAACAGTTTTACATATTACAATTTTTCTATTCCTCCTGGTGTCTGATTTAAGCCAACAGAAAATTATGTCTATAAAATATGCAGATGACGCAGCAGAACCTTAAGGTATCTCTTTTACTGCATACTTAACTGTTGCTGAACAATTATTATTTAAAAGTGCTTAAGTAGGACCAACTTTTATTGTTTCGTAATTACTGCTCTTATTACCATTCCTCGTATGTTCCAATCACTGTTCAATTTTTTTCTTTTTCAGAATCATACAGCTTTACAACAGGCTCAATGTAGACAGCTGTAAGTGCCAAATTATTGTCTTCTGCGAAGTGTTAGGGAAAAATAACGTTGCCGGAAAGAAAAACAGTATGAGCTGAGTTTGAAGCAACAGAGATTGATAGGATAGTACTAGACAAGTGTTACCAACAGTACTGGTAGAGAAACACTACAAGTAAGCTCTTGTTCCTGCATTTCGCACACTACCTAATGTACATCAAGGAGCCGTTCCACGGAGGACTGAAACCACATGTGCACACACGAAATCGCACGGTAACACAGAACATTAAACTGGCGCTGACCTACTGCAATGTTAACAGTGTAGATGTGGCAAGAAAGCTATGAGGCGGGCGAATTACAACGCTTAGCACCGGCGGACTGCAAGGAGCGGGTATGACATTGAGGTGTCTACTTTCATGAAGCCCACTCTAGTGGAAAGCGTTCGGTGCTCTTTATGACTGTTCGCAGATGATACGGCTGTCTATAACGAAGGAGCAACGCCAGAAGACAATATCAGTTTGCAGAAGGACCTTCAGAGGACTGATGAAAGGTGCCGGCTCTGGCATTTGACCCCGAACGTAAATAAATGTAACATATTGCACATACCCAGGAAAACAAATCCAAACTGTATGACAAGTTTCTGAAACAGTACTTGCCGTAAATATCTAGCAGTAAGTCTCCAGAGCGATCTTGAGTGAAATGACTACATAAAACAAATAATAAGAAAAGCAGATGACAGACTGAGTTTCATAGGAAGAATCTTATGGAAATGTAACGCATCCACGAAAGAAGAGGCTTGCAAGGTGTTTGTTAGACCGACCGATTCTTGAGTGTTGTTCATCAATATGGAATTCTCAGCAGGTAGGACTGTCCACCCCCGGTACCTCAGTGGTCAGCGCGACAGAATGTCAATCCTAAGGGCCCGGGTTCGATTCCCGGATGGGTCGTAGATTTTTCTCCGCTCAGGGACTGGCTGTTGTGTTGTCCTTATTATCATCATTTCATTCTCATCGACGCGCAAGTCACCGAAGTGGCGTCAAATCGAAAGACTCGCACCCGGTGAACGGTCTACCGACGAGAGGCCCTAGTCACGCGACATTTACATTTATTTACCAGGTAGGACTGATGGAAGAGATACAGAACATCGGCGAAGAGTGGCCCGTTTCGTCCCGGGATCGTTTAGCGAGAGCGTTACACAGATGCTGAACAAACTCCAGTGGCAGAAGTTACAAGAGAGGCGTTGCGCATCACGGAGAGCTTTAGTATTGAAATTTCGAGAGAGCTTTTTCGGGGAACAGTCGGACAACATATTACTTCTTCCCACTTACATCTTATGAAGTGACAACGACGAGAAAATCAAAGAAGTTAGAGCCAATACAGAGACTTACGAAGATAATTCTTCCCACGCGCAATTCGCGAGTGGAAGAGGGAAACGGGCATCAGAAGTATCCTCCGCCAGGCACTCTCAAGTGACTTGCGGAGTAGTGAAGTAGATGAAGAAGTAACCCCTTCACGTCTGAGAGCAAATAATGGACTCCCTACAACATTCTGTCTGATCAACATCCTGTGTCATCGTGCACCATTGCACGGAAACCGCAGCAATCGGACTATGTAATTATTGCATCGAGCGGGCGAATGTGTACGGGTATGGAGACAACCTCATGAATCTCTGGACTCTGCATGTCAGCAGGGACTGTTCAAGGTGGTGGAGGCTCTGTAATTATTGTCGCATGCGTAGGTTAACACCACAACACAAATGGCTGCATTTGGAGTGGATCTGCGCCCGGGTACTAAGAACTTCCGATAAATGGTGAAGCATTGCGTTCAGCGCGGTACTGTACTACCCCACATGAGTAATACCGGTGAGTAAAGCTGTGACTTGGGGAGGAATCTTTTAGACAGGCACAGCGGTGTTACTCTAGATGTCATGGAACGGGGAGCCATCGCTTGTGACGTCGCATCACGGATGTTAGTAATTGAGGGTACTCTGACGGTATAACGGCATCTCATGGACATCCTGCGTCCTCGTGTGTTACCTATCACGTGACAGGCTCGCGGTGCCATTACTAAATGGACCAAAGCTCGTCAACCCATGGTACGTGTCTCTATGGACTGTCTGCATGATGTTGAGGTACTCCCGTTGCCAGTATGACCAGATCTACGCCAAACAGAGCATGTATAGGGTCAGCTCGGACAACTCTCCTCCAGTGACAGTATACAGGATATCAAGCCACAACTACAACAGTTGTGAGCCACCTTGCCTCAGGGGAGTATGCCAACCAAATCAGTGCATGCACACACATACACTGAACAGCCAAAGAAACTGGTACACCTGACGAATATCGTGCAGGGTCCCCTCTAACACACAGAAGTGCCGCAACACTGCTTGGAATGGAATCGACTAATGTCTGAAGTAGTGCTGGAGGGAGGGAATTGACACCATGAATCCTGCAAAGCTGTCTATAAATCCGTGAGAGTACGAGGGGGTGTAGAACTCTTCTGAACAGCGCGTTGCAAGGCATCCTAGATATGCTCAATAATGTTCATGTTTGGGGAGTTTGGTGGCCAACGGAAGAGTTTAAATTCAGAAGAGTGTTCCTGGAGCCACTCTGTAGCAATTCTGGACGTGTGGGGTGTCGCATTGTCCTGCTGGAACTGCCCAAGTCCTTTGCAATGCACAATGGACATGAATGGTTGGTTCAAATGGCTCTGAGCACTATGGGCTCAACTGCTGTGGTCATAAGTCCCCTAGAACTTAGAA
The DNA here is from genome assembly GCF_023898315.1 of Schistocerca nitens. Classification (NCBI taxonomy): domain Eukaryota; kingdom Metazoa; phylum Arthropoda; class Insecta; order Orthoptera; family Acrididae; genus Schistocerca; species Schistocerca nitens. The sequence goes on along the minus strand of NC_064615.1, from coordinate 555,945,166 downwards.
CTACTTAAACCTAACTAACCTAAGGACATCACACACATCCATGCCCGAGGCAGGATTCGAACCTGCGACCGTAGCGGTCGTGCGGTTCCAGACTGTAGCGCGTTTAACCGCTCGGCCAGGACATGAATGGATGCGGGTGATGAGACAGTATGCTTACGTACGTGTTAGCTGTCAGAGTCGTATCTAGACGCATCAGGGGTCCCATATCACTCCAACTGCACACAACCCATACCATTACAGGGCCTCCACCGGCTTCAACAATCCCCTGCTGACATGGACGGTCCATGGATTCATGAGGTTGTCTCCACACCCGTACACGTCCATCCGCTTGATACAATTTAAAAACGAGGCTCGTCCGACCACGCAATATGTTTCCAGCCATCAACAGTCTAATTTCTGTGTTGACGGACCCACGCGATGCGTGAAGCTTTGTGTCGTGCAGGCATAAAGGGTACACGAATGGTCTTCGGCTCCGAAAGCCCATGTAGATGACGTTTTGTCAAATGGTTCGCACGCTGACACTTGTTGATGGCCCAACATTGAAATCCGCAGAAATTTGCAAAAGGGTTGCACTTCTGTCACATTGAACGATTCTCTTCAGTCGTCTTTGGTCCCCTTCTTGTAGGATCTTTTTCCGGCCGCAGCGATGTCGGAGATTTGATGTTTTACCGGATTCCTGATATTCACTGTACACTCGTGAAATGGTCGTACGGGAAATCCCCATGTCATCACTATCTCGAAGATGCTTTGTCCCATCGCTCGTGCGCAGACTATTACACCACGTTCAAATTCACTTAAATCTTGATAACCTGCCATTGTAGCAGCAGTAGCCGATCTAACAACTGCGCCAGACACTTGTTGTCTTATACAGCCGTTGCCGATGGCAGCGTCGCATTCTGCCTGTATACTTATCTTTGTATTTGAATAAGCATGCCTATAACAATTTTTTTGGCGCTTCAGTGTAGATCAGGGGGGATACAATTTCATAGTACTAAGAGGCTCATACCGCCAACTTACTTGTATATCTGTCTCGGTTTTGTAAAAACTGACATAAAATAACGTACCTCTCAACTCGTGGAGTTTCATTTCATTTTCTACTCCACCCCAGGATGCTTTACTTTGTACGTCAGGCTGGGTAGTATTATTAGCAATGGACTTTTGCAGAGGTGGAATCTCTTTGGTTGAAGATCTTAAATCCTAGGCTCCATAACGGTGTTCCATTCGGACACACGAATTTGTCTCCGTTTTTTCATTCGTACGAGAAGCACATCTGTGACAGCTTCATAGTGCAGTGGAATTAATGCATTCCCGACTGTAGTCAGCAGTTTCACCGGGATGTCCGGAGATTTCTGAGGGAACTACGAGTATTACGTCGTTTACAATCTTCAGGAAGATTGAAATCAAATTTCCAAACCATGTAATACTATTGTTCTGCAAGTGATATCCTTTGTGAGTCGTAGTTTCACATAAAGTAGTGTATAGAGCAATCGGAATATGAAACACAACAATTGTTTTTACGGTTCCGATTTGAGTTTTAGCTGCGCGGTGCGGCCCGTCCGTAGCTGTCAAGCATGTTGCGGGAGACACGAACACTAAAACCACAGCAGCAAGAGGCGTTATGAAAGACTGGGAATTTAATTAAATTCCTCACGTGTCCAGAAAAATGATCCCCATACTCCATGTTCCGAGTTATAAGTAAGCGAATAAAAACCACGCCGTACTGCAAAAATACAAAAATGTTTGAAAACCTAATAACGAGCATATTTTAAAAAGCAATTCAAAATAACGTTTGTACAGCACAACCCAATTACATACGTAGGTATATTAAGAGCCATATTTAAATTTGCCATTAGCTTGTGTTAAGTTGCCCGCAGGAACATGTGTTTAGGTCTAGAATAGCAATTTCTTATGGGCGGCAATAAATTGAAGCAAAAGAAAGAAAAATGATAGAGATGACGTTCTAGGACACATACCTGAAAGTTATATACGTACGGACTTATCGTCACTTCAGCACATCGCTGTGATTTGTGATGCAGGTGCTACCCTGGTGTAAACCAGCCTTATTTTTGACAATCCATCTTGTAAAAGTACGTCATTGTGAATTCCTGTAACTCATCTATGTCTATACTAACGATTATATTCTGGAAGTCATCTTACGGTATGTTTGGTAGCTTTTCTTGTTCCATGATTTGTCGAAAGAATGAGTCAATAATTCTCTGTATATGCCAGACTTACTCTAATTTTAACTTCATGGACATTCCGCGAGATGTATGTGGAAGTAATTAAAATGTTATTTGACACTTCTAGTTTTAGCAGCATGCCCTCCCGTCACTCACAACGCTTCTGTTGTAACGTATGCCACTGGAGTTGGTTGAGCATATCTGTGATACGTCTCCAACTGTGTGATGGAATAATAATAGCTCCATTCTGCTACTTACACACAAAACATTTATTTATGTTATGCGTCAAATGCCTTTCCGTACACCAAGCGTTGATAAACTGCAAGTCTCCTTGCATTTCGCTACCCTGTCCATCAGGTCTTACACATATACACTCATGCTCATAAATTAAGGATAATTGCAGAATGTGGTGCCACACGACGTGGCACTACACAAAACTGGCGCTAGCAGCAGAGGCACACATGGAACACACACGACACAGAACTGTAAGTTCACGATATTGGTGATAAGTTGAGAAAACCGTGCCGAGACACACGTGCTACTAAACGGCACGGGTTCCTGCGCGTGTACCCCGACATCAGTATGGGATATGATCACCATGCATACGTACACAGGCCGCACAACGGGTTGGCATACTCTGGATCAGGTGGTCAAGCAGCTGCTGGAGTATAGCCTCCCATTCGTGCACCAGTGCTTGTCGGAGATCCTGAAGTGTCGTAGGGGTTTGAAGACGTGGAGCGATACGTCGACCGAGAGCATCCCAGACGTGCTCGATGGGGTTTAGGTGTGGAGAACAGGCAGGCCACTCCATTCGCCTGGTATCTTCTGTTTCAAGGTACTCCTCCACGATGGCAGCTCGATGGGGCTGTACGTTATCATACCTAACCTGTTACAGTTCCTCTGTCAAAGACATACAGGGGTGTACATGCACCAATCATAATCCCACCCCACACCAACAAACCACGACCTCCATACAGGTCCTTTTCGAAGACATTAAGGGTTGATATCTGATTCCTGGTTCAGGCCAGATGAAAACCCATTGAGAATCACTGTTCAGACTATACCTGGACTTTTTTTTATTTTTTTCTTTCTTTTTTTTATTTTTTTTAAATAATTACCTCCCCTATAGCCCTACCTTTTCCTCTCCAAAAATGCCGCCATCCTCTAGTGTCAACGCAGCACGTAAAGCAGGGTGCGGTTAGTGGCAAGCCTTATTGCCATAAAACGAAAATAAAAACAGAGGCACACACTGCTATGCCGCAGGGAGCGATGGCACTCTACTCAGAAACACACCTCTCTCTGCAGGTGTGAAGCAAGTGATGGGTTTGAAACGAAAGAAATAAAGAAATGAAGACATAAATGAAGGCAAAGGAAAAAACAGGGACGGCAGCACACACAAATGAAAACGGAACTAGCGAGATAATCCCATCGCCCACAGAATTAACGAAGTAATAAACCTCTAAGATATATTACGTGTTTTCCAATTTTCCAAGAATGTCTCATATAAAGTTCATTCAATTCCCATGTAAACAATTGTCATCATTTGTATCACAGAATAGTCCATTCCAGTGATGGCCAGAAGGCCAATGTCAAATCTAGGGTATAGGAAGTCAAGGGTAGGGTGAGAGTCTCAGTGACATAGCTCCAGGGGTAACTCAGGCAATTCCTGGACGAGGTGCCTTAGTCAACCCGGAACACCCTTTGGAAACCATGTACCATTACAACTTTCAGAAATCTTGCAAAGGTAGTGGTATATTTCCTGTCAGATTCCGCCAGGCGATGTTGATTCCACAGGTAGTCCATGAAAGAGACAGCATCGGTGAGGGAAAGGTCATAAATCGTGAAAATGGTGTGGCCCAAGAGCCACACCATTGCGTTACGTCGCGTTCGGGGGTTGGTCTGAATATCAGGCGTAAGGAACCGGTCGGTGGACACATTGTCTGGTGTCGTCCCACCAATCAGCGCTAAGAGCACACGGGCAAGGTCCCACACTTCCGCGACGTGAGGGCAGAGGAAACGGTGTTCTCTGGTATCGGCGTTACCACACCGGCCGCAAGCAGCCGAGGGCCGTAGACGGATGGCCGCCAGGCGATGGTTAGTGGGTATTAAATTGTTGACAACACGATACCAGAGCGCCGAAACTTCCGTAGGAAGGGCGGAGTTGTTGATATTAGCCCAAACATGGCGCCAGATGACTGACGGTCGTCTGCCCTCCAATTTATGCGGTGTGGGCTGGCCGCGAAGTGCATGGTAAAGGCGCCGCGATGTGCGCGCCTTGTCCGTGGCTACTGTGAGGACATAACTGCGGTGGAGGTAATAGTCCTTGACCGTCGTCAGCCGGAACGGAATATGCGTCAAACAGACCGGTGCACGCGCCGAGGGTGGACGATAACGGTCGAAGAGGACCGCTGTAGTCCCACCGGGGTCGGCGTCGCGCAAAGCGGCGACACGGTGAAGCAGAAGGGCCGCACATTTCCGGGAAAAGTCAATGAGGCCGAGGCCGCCATCGACCTTCGGCAGCGTACAAGTCAGCGCATCAAACTCGTCCGTGAGCATACCACTGTTCCAATGACTATGGACTTTGGTCTTGACATCAGGCTTTATGGGCTTATCTGTGACCAGGGGTTAGTGGAATGCACCTTGTACGTCTCTGGGCGAATAAACCATGTCTGTTCAGTCGTCTGTAGACTGTGTGACTGGAGATAACTGTTCCAGTGGCTGCGGTAAGGTCCCAAGCAAAGCTACCTGCAGTACTCCGTGGCCGTCTGAAGGAACTGATGGTGAGATATCGGTCTTCTTGTGGTGTTGTAGACTGTGGACATCCCGTACTGTAGCGCCTGGACACGTTTCCTGTCTGCTGGAATCGTTGCCATAATCAAGAGATCACACTTTGTGGCACACAGAGGGTCCGTGTTACGCCCTGCTGTGTTTGACCAGCCTCCAGTCGTCCTAGTATTCTACCCCTCATAACGTCATCAATATGTGTTCTTTGAGCCATTTTCAACACACAGTCACCATTAGCAAGTCTGAAAACGTCTGCACGCTTACTCGCTGCACCGTACTATGACATGCACCAACACACATCTGCGTATGTGGACTGTTGCCAGCACCACCGTGCGACGACCGCATGCTCATACCCCGAGGTGATTTAAACGCGCAAACCGGCCACCAGAGCGTTGTTTCACGATGTATCAGCATTATCCTTAATTTATGAGCATGAGTGCAGATCGCGAACAATAATGGCCCTATAACACTCCCTTGAGGTACTCCTGCCGATCGCTGTGGGTTAACAATAACTTACAGAGTTCTGCTTCCTATGAGATCATAAATCTGTTCACAGGTATAGTTACTCTTAACTTGTATTTCATTGGCTGGACGAAAGGAAAAAATTGTGTTAAATACCTTCCAGAAACCAAGGAACACCCCATCAGCTGTGTACTGCAGTGTCAGCTGTGTACTGCAGTATGTCTCTGGCCGTATCTTGAGAATGAACAATTCGAATCCAATTATCTGCGAAGGAGGTTTGAGGCCTCCAATTATGTCTTAAAAAGCGAACATAAAACGTCTTTCCTAATTTTAATACATTCATCCGACAGATACAGAGGCCCATTCTTATAATCAAGTGTGGTAACCCGTCTTGGAAGTGACTTGTACCTTTTTCAAATCGGTTGTAGCTCTTCATTTCTCTATCGATCTGCTATAAACCGCTGCTAGAAGAAGAGAAAATTTTTCGTATAAGCTGTATGGATCGTTCGGGTTTTCCAAACCCAGACGCCTTTCCTCATTTGCGTGTCTGTAGCTGATTTTGTGTTCCACGGTTACGTATCACAAAATCTACCTTGGTAGACTAAGTATTCAGCCTGCTCTGTCATCCTGTGTTTCAGCGCCATTGTGATCCCTGGTAGACCAGAAGGATTAGTTTGATTCATTTAGGACTGTACCTGAGATGAATAGTCTTGTGACCTTTTTTTTTTTCCTTGAGGTCGGCACGTATAATTCTGCTACCGAATTCATTGAGAAGTTTTTCATCGTACTACTTTTGTTTAATCAATAAGATTTTTGATTTCGTTCAAAAGTGTGTTCCTCGTGGGGCTCTCTTCGTTGTCTGCTTACGTATTTGGCGAACACGGGGTTTATTAGGTGTGGATTAGTGAGCAGCGCCAGCTCTATGCAACCCTAAGATGTGAGCATGCTTCAGCGACCCCTGTGAGGCGCGGCAGTGGTACGTTTTGTTTCACAGGGAACGAGCATGTTGCTTTATCGATCAGTTCGTGAAGATGATGGAAACCTCTATAAAAATCCTAATTCTTAATGTGCGCTACATGCTAATGGAGTGGATTGTTTCTGAGTCCAAACAGTCACTATCCGGAAACCTCAACGGGACATGGCGCTCCTCAGTTCTATAAGGATTTCCCAGGCAAATGTGGCTCCTTCTCGATGGACAACTATTTCCCTAGTTGCTCTTGGGACGCCCCAAGAAACCTAAGATATCAAATTAAAACGCTCCTAATGGGTCGGGTGACCAGTTTGATAGTACGTATGCCCAACCTATTAAGAGAAGTCATGAGTTCAACACTTTGAACACACATAAGCTATAATGAAACGTAAGCATTGGTCAGCTGCTAGAATGTGTTTGCCGGCCACTGTGGCCGAGCGGTTCTAGGCACTTCAGTCTGGAACCGCGTGACCGCTACGGTCGCAGGTTCGAATCCTGCCTCGAGCATGGATGTGTGTGATGTCCTTGGGTTAGTTAGTTTTAAGTAGTTCTAAGTTTTAGGGGACTGATGACCTCAAATGTTATTCTCATAGTGCTCAGAGCCATTTGAACCAATGAGAATGTGTTTATGATTATAAACAGAATAGACATTACGTTAGAAAAGTTGTCACCTTTCTATACAGGGTGTCCTAGGAGGGGTGGTAAATATTCAGGGAAATGTCAGTGACTACGATTGAGACTTAAACGTATACATGTGATACTAACGAGATATAGCCTTGGTGACCGATACAATGAACAGATCGCTTCCCGTTAGGTCATATGGCAAAGAAAAACAAAATCGGACGCTACTGAGCATGTGAATTTCAATAAGAAATGGCCCAGTTAGACATGAAAATGTGTAGCATAGCTCGCTTATAAATAATGAGGGAGGGTTCCGTCTAACTATTGAATGAAACTATAGCTCACAATAAAGTACTGTTTATTTTTGAAATGCGTGGACTTGACTCAGAACAATGAACAGGCAGTACAAGTAATTATTAGTTGCACAATGATTAAAATGGATTATCAAAAAATATACTATAATAACTTGGCACGGGGGGGGGAAGGGGGGGGAACTAGTAAGGAAATTCTTATAACGGCATTCTGCACCTGTTTACCATCATCTTAAAACATAAATGCATAGAATGTCAGCACTAGTACCTGCTTGTTACAAGTTCGGCCCTGGCACACATGATCGGCTTTGAGACAGTCTCAAAACGACCATCAGCCAAAATGTTGTCTACTGAAAGTACAGACGCAGACCGAATTTCTCTCTCTGGAATTCTAAAACGAAGTGTTCCCTCTCTAGAGCTCTAAGACAAAGTGTTCCTTTCTGAAGCTCTAAGACCAAGGGTTCATTTATTATACACTCCTCCTCAAAATTTCGTCGATACGTCTAGCACTGGATTCTCGTTAGCCAATCTCAGTGGCTCTTCCGATTTTCGTCCAATGAAAAATATATTAAAAATCCTAGCAGCCTCCCTCTTCTTAAAGAATCTGCTGTGATTAACCTGTAATATGCATGCCACTCTTACAGCGGAGGCAGAAAGCCAAAATTCTCTCCCACTATGAGTTTAGTTTCACATTTCTGCCGATGACAGCGCCTGCACATAGGCACCTGCGAGTTTACCTCCTCGCTACAAAACCAGACCTGAGCTCGCTTACAAAACTTACGCACCACTTACTGCTGACCTCCTTTAAGCCCCGCAGGTTTCTCTTGCTCTGTGTGCCACATGCTTTCCTGTCTCCTTGCAGACGCTATCTTTTTTAGAAAGTGTTCTTTACATTGCAGCTCATAATTCAACTTCACAACTTGCTGAGTTGGGCCTACTCCCTCCTGCTGTGGCCGGCACCAGGGTCCTGTGGCTTTCCCAAAGGTCGCCTGTCACCCAGTGTATACCTGCTAGCGACTCTGCCCTTCAGCGAAAGTACTGTTTTAGAACCCGTTTGAGATTTTACACCTGCAGAAATTTTTCACCACCATACTCAAAAGAAATTAAATTTCACAATCGTTGGTATTTATTTCAATTACTTGCATGTTTATTAGCTTCGCTTGTAATTTGAAGTAATTTGGTAGTCTAATTTGAATAGTGCGTTATTAATAATGCAGTGGAGTAGTTTTGTAAAATCTATGACAACTGGGACAGTCATTTGAAGCAAAGAAATCTAGTAAACATTGCCTCTAAACTACTTACCTCAAAAGTTGAGCACTTTTTCTTCTTCGCTATTCTGAAAAACATCTTTTCTACGGAAAGACGCACTCACAGCTCTTAACATACGCATTTTAGAGCCATGTTTACAAGACGTTTTTGCTTGGAATTATTATTTCTGTCCCTGAATATTGACCACTCTTCACGGGACACCCTGTATACGAAATGCTTTGCGTGGGATAGCTGAGACGCTCATGGGACACTGAAAGAGAAACCATCTATCAAACAATAGTGCTGTAAAATGCGTAACTACTTCATGAGTATTCACCCATGATGGAGTTGCACGATACCCTAAATATTAATAAAGATGCCGAAAACAGCTTCCACTCCAGCCTTTTTCCCGCCAGTTCACAAATGGTTCAAATGGCTCTAAGCAGTATGAGACTTAACACCTGAGGTCATCACTCCCCTAGACTTAGAACTACTTAAACCTAACTAACCTAAGGACATCACACATATCAACGCCTGAGGCAGGATTCGAACCTGCGACTGTAGCAGCAGCGCGGTTTAGGACTGAAGCGCCTAGAACCACTCGGCCGCAGCGGCCCGCACCAGTCCACAAGTGGGGGTGGGTGTCAGCAGAAAGTGGGGATGGATGGGGGCAACTTTTGGCCGTTTCTAGAATCATCTGGTGTGGTATTGTGGACTGAAGCAGTCGACCTCAAACTTCGAGAAGAACGTACACGCATGCAGTAGCTAAAAGTGGGGTGAGGGGGTCGGCGGGAAGTATGGGTGGAGGAGGGGTGAGGCGGAGTGTGGAGGAGAGTAAATCACTCTCAAAAATAAATAAAGTAAGTAAATAAAGACACGTTACATCCTTCCACTCCAGCAGCTCAGCTCAGACGGCGTCATTTTTTCTGCCAATTCACAAGGGGCCCTACAGTTGTAGTGTGTGGACAGTAAGTTGACAATGTGGGTCTCACGGGGAGCGCGCCAGTGACAAGTCCCTGCAGTCGCACTGTCCTCGGTATCCTCGGTGGCTGAGACAGATAGAGTGTCTGACATATAAGCAGGAGAACCGAGGTTCGAGTCCCGGTCGGGACACACATTTCAAACTGTTGCCGTTGATATTTATCAACGCCTGTAAGCAGCTAAAGGTCTGGATTTCATTGTAATTTCATAATTCACAAGTGGGCGATGGGGGAAAGTAGGTAAGGATGAAGGGAAGTGGGGGAGGAGAGTTGAGGCATGGGGGATTTTCCAGGAGGAATGAAAATAAAGTGTCCATTTTCTGAGAGGATTAGGGGAGGAGAAGGGGGAGGGGGAGGTTTGGGGAACTGAAGGACAGGTTATCCCTAGGGGTTATAAATCAATTAGTAGACTACTGGCCACTAAAATTGCTACACCAAGAAGAAACGCAGATGATAAACGGGTATTCATTGGACAAATATATTATATTAGAACTGAGCCGTGATTACGTTTTCACACAATTTGGGTGCCTACATCCTGAGAAATCAGTACCCAGAACAACCACCTCTGGCCGTAATAACGGCCTTGATACGCCTGGGCATTGAGTAAAACAGAGCTTGGATGGCGTGTACAGGTACAGCTGCCCATGCAGCTTCAACACGATATAACAGTTCATCAAGAGTAGTGACTGGCGTATTGTGACGAGCCAGTTGCTCTGCCACCAGTGACCAGACGTTTTCAATTGGTGAGAGATCTGGAGAATGTGCTGGCCAGGGCAGCAGTCGAACATTTTCTGTATCCAAAAAGGCCCGTACACGACCTGCAACATGCAGTCGTGCATTAACCTGCTGAAATGTAGGGTTTCGCAGGGATCGAATGAAGGGTAGAGCCACAGGTCGTAACACATCTGAAACGTAATGTCCATTGTTCAAAGTGCCGTCAATGCGAATAAGAGGTGACCGAGACGTGTAACCAGTAGCACACCACATACCATCTCGCCGGGTGATACGCGAGTAGGGCGATGACGAATACGCGCTTCCAATGTGCGTTGACCGCGATGTCGCCAAACATGGATATGACCATCATGATGCTGTAAACAGAACCTGGATTCATCCGAAAAAATGACGTTTTGCCATTCGTGCACCCACGTTCGTCGTTGAGTACACCATCGCAGGCGATCCGGCCTGTGATGCATCGTCAAAGGTAACAGCAGCAATGGTCTCCGAGCTGATAGTCCATGCTGCTGCAAACGTCGTCGAACTGTTCGTGCAGATGGAATGTTGTATTGCTAACGTCCCCATCTGTTGACGCAGGGATCGAGACGTGGCTGCACGATCCGTTACAGCCATGCGGATAAGATGCCTGTCATCTCGACTGCTAGTGATACGAGGGTGTTGGGATCCAGCACGGCGTTCCGTATTGCCCTCCTGAAACCACCGATTCCATATTCTGCTAAGAGTCATTGGATCTCGACCAACGCGATCAGCAATGTCGCGATACGATAAACCGCAATCGCGATAGGCTACAATCCGACCTTTATCAAAGTTGGAAACGTGATGGTACGCATTTCTCCTCCTTACACGAGTCATCACAACAACGTTTCACCAAGCAACGCCGGTCAACTGCTGTTTGTGTATGAGAAATCGGTTGGAAACTTTCCTGATGTCAGCACGTTGTAGGTGCCGCCACGGGCGCCAACGTTTTGTGAATGCTCTGAAAAGCTGATCATTTGCATATCAGAGCATCTTCTTCCTGTCGGTTAAATTTCGCGTCTGTAGCACGTCATCGTCGAGGTGTAGCAATTTTAATGGGCAGTAGTGTATAACAATAGGTTAAGGTCATAAATCAATCATCTGTCACATTGTAATTATTTAGCATATCAGTTTGACATCAATAGCGTGCCAGAACGAACTTTCTCCCACTAGTGGTGCATGCAACCCTGATGTCTTTTCTGTTGATGACTGTGTGACCACGACGAAAAGCACAGGTAGGGGAGCTTAGGAACGAGACGATATGCAGCGTATGGACTGACCTGCCTGTTGCCCTGACTGAGTGTCAGAGAGCACGAGTGGGGTGCGGTGGGGATACGTATTGCGTGCGTCCACATGCAACAATAACTGTCGAGTAGTAGTCAAAATCCCTGTGGTTGGAATGGAACGCCCTGCCGTAAGAACTCCTTACTAACGTAGCAACCAGCATTGGAACACGTTGAAGGGCATGGATTGCCATCCATGGTGATCCCACACCCCATTCAGAACGATTTCCCTATGTGCAGCGGACCATCATAAATGGTGGTGACTTGAGTGTAATTACTTTCTTTGAACAGAAGCGTCACTTTTGTTAGTCTCTTTGTGAATCACTTTCGGTTACTTGCTGTATTATGCTGTAGCAGTGCTTAATATATGTAGTCCAAGTTCATCGATCTACGTTACCTGGCTGGGATACTTCATGTGAAACTTACTTTCGACTTTACTCTTTGCACACCAGTGTAATTTTCGGACTTGGTGCAACGCTGCGAAGCTGCAGCGCGATGGGAGCTGCGCACGGTGGCCATTACTGGTGCGTTGCGCGTGGCGGCTTTAACACGGCAGGCGAGGTGAGGCGAGGCCAGTCGATGGGTCATCGATTGCCAGCTGGCGCTGGGCGCCTCCGCGTTACCTGCCGCACGCCCAGCTAAACATAAACCAGCCGGCAGGCAGCCGCGGCGGCCGCGCCGCCTCCCGCGGGCCTCTGCCGCAGCCGTGCCGGAAGCCCGCCACTCCGCCATCCGGCGCCTGTCTCGCTTCCGCAGGAGGAGACTTGTTCCGGCGTCAACAGGAAGCCAAAAACCTACAAATTCAGAGCCATTCGTCGCTGCGATCGCTCGTGTCTCACTACCTGCCAGGGACTAGTGAATTAAGTCATCAGTCATCATCAGAATGGGAAGAAATAACATGTGGTGTCCCACAAGTATCCATCTTAGGGCCATTGCTTCTTCTTGTGTACATTAATAATCTCTCATCAGTTACACTGCCAGAAGCAGAGTTCGTTTTGTTTGCAGATGACACATGTATTGCAATAAATAGTATGTCGAGCGTAGTTCTAGAAAGATCTGCTATTGATGTTTTCATGGATATTAATAAATGGTTTAAAGCCAACTCACTCACATTAAACTTCGAAAAGACTCACTATATGCAATTTCAAACCTGTAAGAGGTTTCCACCCAGCATATGCATAAAGTAAGAAGAAGAGCAGATAGAAGAGGTTGACAGTCTTAAATTCCTGGGATTACAACTTGATAAAAAATAACTGATGATGGTCGAAGTAGAGAGGATATAAAATGGAGACTGGCAATGGCAAGGAAAGCATTTCTGAAGAAGAGAAATTTGTTAACATCGAGTATAGATTTAAGTGCCAGGAAGTCATTTCTGAAAGTATTTGTATGGAGTGTAGCCATGTATGGAAGTGAAACATGGACGATGAATAGTTTGGACAAGAAGAGAGTAGAAGCTTTCGAAATGTGGTGCTACAGAAGAATGCTGAAGATTAGATGGGTAGATCACATAACTAATGAGGAAGTATTGAGTAGGATTGGGGAGAAGAGAAGTTTGTGGCACAACTTGACCAGAAGAAGGGATCGGTTGGTAGGACATGTTCTGAGGCATCAAGGGATCACCAATTTAGTATTGGAGGGCAGCGTGGAGGGTAAAAATCGTAGAGGGAGACCAAGAGATGAATACACTAAGCAGATTCAGAAGGATGTAGGTTGCAGTAGGTACTGGGAGATGAAGAAGCTTGCACAGGATAGAGTAGCATGGAGAGCTGCATCAAACCAGTCTCAGGACTGAAGACCACAACAACAACAATAAATTCAGTTGGGAGGAACACACCACAGAACTGCAGAAACGCCTAAACAAATCTGTATTTGCAATTATAGTGTTAGCAGACATAGGCGACATAAAAATGAAAAAGCTTGCATACCTTGCCTACTTTAATTCCATAATGTCATATGGTATAATACTCGTATTTTGGGGTAACTTTTCAAGTCCAAAAGCGTGTAATACGTATTATTTGTGGAGTAAATTCACGGACGTCCTGTAGAAATCTCTTCAAAGAACTGGGTATACTAACTACTGCCTCGAAGTATATTTGCTCCTTAATGAAATTTGTCGTAAATAATATATCTCTTTTTCCAACAAACAGCTCAGTTCATACATACAATACCAGGGACAAAAATGATCTGCACAAGGACTTAAAAGCACTTACTTTAGTTCAAAAAGGGGTCCACTACTCAGGAACACTCATCTTCAATAATTTGCCAGCAAATATAAAAAATTTAGTTACAAATAAAGATCAGTTTAAAAGGAGCCTGAAAGACTTACTAGTGGCCAACACCTTCTACTCCACTGACGAAACAAATGATGTATTGTACATATTCATACTATTAGTATTGTTACTTCAGCTTTTTATAAAAAAAATAATTGACATGTTCCACATCCACGAGGATCTCCTCAGCACGGATCTATGGAACGAAAAACTAATCTAATCTGATCTAATCTAATCTGTAAAACCATACCAGCGGAATCTTTTGTAAATCTGTGTGAAAGCCAGAAAGGCGCGGTGTACTTGGAAATTGTTGGGAGAGGGAGGACTGTGGCGCGGGGGAAGGGGGGTACAGGACGCAGAACTGTCTGTGGGTACGACGGAAGAACTGACCATGTCGGGGGCGTCTGAAAGCCAGACATATAATGACAGTGAAAATAAAGACTGCTCATACAGTGTATGATTTAGTGTCTGCCAGTTTTCTTCCACGGGCATGGGCATGGTCCAAGGCATTTTTGTGTGTTTTATGTTTCGATACATAACATAGCTCGGGCTATTCGTCCACGAGACTCAGAGGGCCATAGACACGGGTTCCCAGGTAGATGCCGTGTTTCTTGACTTTCGCAAGGCGTTCGATACAGTTCCCCACAGTCGTTTAATGAACAAAGTAAGCGCATATGTACTATCAGACCAATTGCGTGATTGGATTGAAGAGTTCCTAGATAAACGAGCGCAGCATGTCATTCTCAATGGAGAGAAGTCTTCCGAAGTAAGAGTGATTTCAGGTGTGCCGCAGGGGACTGTCGTAGGACCGTTGCTATTCACAATATTCATAAAAGACCTTGTGGATAACACCGGAAGTTCACTGAGGCTTTTTTGCGGATGATGCTATGGTATATCGAGAGGTTGTAACAATGGAAAATTGTACTGAAATGCAGGAGGATCTGCAACGAATTGACGCATGGTGCAATGAATGGCAATTGAATCTCAATGTAGACAAGTGTAATGTGTTGCGGATACATAGAAAGAAAGATACCTTATCATTTAGCTACAATATAGTAGATCAGCAACTGGAAGCAGTTAATTCCATAAATTATCTGGGAGTATGCATTAGGAGTGATTTAAAATGGAATGATCATATAAAGTTGATCGTCGGTAAAGCAGATGCCACACTGAGATTCATTGGAAGGAATCCTACAGAAATGCAATCCGAAAACAAAGGAAGTAGGTTACAGTACACTTGTTCGCCCACTGCTTCAATACTGCTCACCAGTGTGGGATCCGTACCAGATAGGGTTGATAGAAGAGATAGAGAGGATCCAACGGAGAGCAGCGCGCTTCGTTACAGGATCATTTAGTAATCGCGAAAGCGTTACGGAGACGATAGATAAACTCCAGTGGAAGACTCTGCAGGAGAGACGCTCAGTAGCTCGGTACGGGCTTTTGTTGAAGTTTCGAGAACATACCTTCACCGAGAAGTCAAGCAGTATATTGCTCCCTCCTACGTATATCTCGCGAAGAGACCACGAGGATAAAATCAGAGAGATTAGGGCCCACACAGAGGCACACCGACAATCCTTCTTTCCACGAACAATACGAGACTGGAATAGAAGGGAGAACCGATAGAGGTACTCAAGGAACCCTCCGCCACACGGTAGTGGCTTGCGGAGTATGGATGTAGATGTAGAGGTGGAGACATCATCAGAGCCTATAAAAAGTCAAATAATAGTTTCAAAGTCAAACAAGCTCAGCAAGCCAAACTATTTATACAGGGTGCTCAGAGACAACCTGAGAAGCTTGTAAGGGTGTTGAACGGTAGGTTGTGCTGACAAATAACCGTTAAGAGAAAATATTCGATGCGCTGCGCCGTTTCCGAGTTAATTACCATTGAAGTTAGCCGACGAGGCCGTTGTGCGCTCTAGCATAAGTAGCCTGCCAGAGACGGCGTCACCAAACGTGTTCTTCGTTTAGTTTCCTAAAACCGAACAGGAGAGCGGTACAAAAATTGGACATGGGGCTGTAGTAAGGATCGAACCCGAGCCAAAGACGGAGCAGTCTCGTGCTCTGTCATCTACGATATGACAACAACTGCCACTAATTGTATGTGTCAGACTTCTTGAATTTGCGCACTCAACGGCCTGATTTGTTAGCTTCAATGCTAATTGACCTGGAAACGGCACGACGTATCAAATTCTTACCTTAACAATTATTTGTCATCAAAATTTACTCTGCAACACCCTTACAACCTTTCAGAACTGTTTCTCATTATCTTGTGCATTTCCATACACTGGGTCCGGGTAGCCACCAAAGGCGTTTCTGCGATGCAACGCTTTTATCCAAATCCAATCGTCACTATACTGAGAGGTTCACAGAGGAAATTTAAATTCAAAATCATCGCAAAAACACCGGAACAGGAAAGAAGAACGATTGAAATTAAACATTTTGTGGCCCTTAGTGCTAAATAAAGCAAATACGACTAACTCTTCCTGACTGGAAGATCCGTAACACACGCTAACGTGATTCTGCGGTCTTAGGAAGCCGCGCGGGATTAGCCGAGCGGTCTGGGGCGCTGCAGTCATGAACTGTGCGGCTGGTCCCGGCGGAGGTTCGAGTCTTCCATCGGGCATGTGTGTGTGTGTGTTTGTCCTTAGGATAATTTAGGTTAAGTAGGGTGTAAGCTTAGGGACTGATGACCTTAGCAGTTAAGTCCCATAAGATTGCACACACATTTGAACATTTTTGGTCTTAGGAAGCTGTCTGACAACGTCACACCCTATCGTTCCAGGTACACGCATAAAAAATCCGGCTCGTAGAGCTTGTTTAATATGAAGCTACAGTGCGCTCTTTGTAGTCTCTGTTGACTCTCTGGTGTCAGTAAACGAGACATCAGGAACAGAAACGATTCAATAGACGAAGATGTATAACAGCTGCTTTTATTGCGGTGATTCTACTTACAACCGAAGCCTGCGCGAAAGATGGCGGTATAATGAATGTCAATCTCATAAGCAACGTGAGTGAGGAGGACAAATTAAGGTATTCGAAAGGATATTCGTTGTTGTGAAACACATCTAGCTCTTTATTCGCACAAAGGAATGAGTGCTATCGACTGGGGATCTCAAATTGATTCCGTATTTTTAGGTTTCCAGAAGGGTTTTGACTCCGTTGCTCACAAACGTCTTCTAAATAAATGGCGTGCGTACGGAGTATGGTCTCAGTTGTACAAGTGGATTCATGGTTTACTGTCGGAAAGTTGAGAATTTGTGGTAATCGATTGAAAAGCATCGAGTAAAACACAAGCGATATTTGGCATTCCCAAGGAAGTGTTATAGTCCCTCTGATGTTCCTAACCCAAGTAGCCGATTTAGGAGACAATCTCAGCAGCCCTCTTACATTATTTACAGATGATGCTCTTATTTACCGTCTCGTAAAATCATCAGATGTTTGAAACTAATTGAAAAACGATTCTGATAAAATATCTGTATGATATCGAAAAGTGGAAATTGTGTATAAACAAGGAAAGTGTGAGATCATCCACATGAATACTAAAGGAAACCCGTTAAATGTCGTGTACACAATAAGTCACACAGATTTAGAGGCTATCAATTCAACTAAATACCTAGTAATTACAATTATGAACAACTTAAACTAGAACGGTGATATAGCTAATGACGGAAAGGGGAGGGGGGAAGGCAACTAAGAGATTGCGTTTTATTGAAAGGGCACCTAGAAGAAGCATTAGATCCACTGAAGGGACTGCTTACATTACGCTTGTGCGTTGTCTACTAGAGTACTGCTGTGAGGTACGATATCCTTAACAAATAGGATAGATGGAGGACGTCGAACAAGCCCAAAGAAGGGCAACACCAGCTCGTTTTGTTTTATTGCAAAATAGGGGCAGGGAGTTTCACAGATATGATAACAAACTCCAGATCTGAAGTACAACGATATATATGTGCTCTCCAATTATGATGTAACAATACAGAGATATACATTGACTGTTTTTGCATGCAAGACACATACATAACTGATTTACATTTTAAATTTTTGTATGATTATTACGACAATTCCGATTTAGAAAATGAAATAAATTTGTAGATCATTATAAATTTATTTTGTGATATAAATATTATTTAGTTGATTTGGATGTGACAGAACCCAAACACGCAAGGGTCATTTCAAAAAATTTACTGCAAAAAGAAATGGAATCTAAAATAAAACTGATCTCCATCACATGTAAGCGACAAAATGAATTAACAAATAACGCAACACCGCAACAGATGCACAGACTGATACACAACGACACAAAGTCCCATGCCCCGAATACATACCACAATACAGGAGCGTAGAATTGTCCTTAGCAACATCATGCTAATACCGTGCAACACAACATCTGGCCTTGATAATAGTCTCAATTATGCCAGGAAGACAGTCCACAAGTTTCCTCAGGTACCGTATGCCGTACCCATCTCAAAACACTCGTTGATGATAAGATCCGGTATAGCGACCAGATTGCGAGAATGTTGGTTTCTGTTTTTCATCTGCTACTCCAAAGAGACCCACACATTTTCTGTGGGATTAAAATCGAGTGATTTAGCGGACTAGACCACACCAGCTGGGGAGCAATGAGGTGACCGAGTATTCGTCAAACCAGGAACATATGCGTATGTGAAATTCGGGAGTTTCCACAGCACACCATGAGGATGTAGAAGAAAGGGAAACATTTTGTTACCGAGGATGTCGCTGACAAACGGTAACACTGGTTCCTGTCCCTGTCCCTTGGGATCTTTTTTTACGAACGCTGTTATGTAGCCATGCTGAAAGGTTGCAAGGGATACACAATGCCTTAGAAACACGTTGTACAGTCCTCATTGGTACATCAACAAATAGGGCAGCTTGGTTCACAGTGCAGTCGTGGACACGTGCACACATTTTCCTGTCATTCTGTCACGTCCCCACGACGACACAGATTTCTGCGCTCAGTCCATACAAACGAGCGGCACATAAAGACCACTTCACTGCCACTCATCGGTGTACTGTCGCATGACCGCCAGAGAGGAATTTGAACTATGCACTGCACACCAAATCGAGCAGTGAGCTGTGTTTGGATAGTGACAAATATTACACCCAATGAGTTTATTTGGTGCAGATGGTTCTGCAAATATTTCCCGCAAGGATGTTTTCGATCTGTTTACTACCCTAGGAAAAATTGCTTTCTCTATTATTTAGATAATATTATCACATTCGCGGAGGTTATCTGTATTATAATGATGTTCTTACTTTCTCCTTATGCACAAAAATTCCTAGAAGGCCGGCCGGTGTGGCCGAGTGGGTCTAGGTGCTTTAGTCTGTAACCGTGCGACCGCTACGGTCTCAGGTTCGAATCCTGCCTCGGGCATGGATGTGTGTGATGTCATTAGGTTAGTTAGTTTTAAGTAAGTCAAAGTTCTAGGGGACTGATGATCTCAGATGTTAAGTCCCACAGCGCTCGGAGCCATTTGAACCATTCCTAGAAGAAGTTGAAAGTACGCCTCCGATGACTGTGGTGTGATGCTGATCTTCCGCCACGTTCGATCAAACATAATTTGTACGCCGATAAACGGTCGGTCCATTTTTAGTCGTCGGAACTGCGATAAAAACTACAATGAAGGGCTACTATATTGGATACCGTGATAGCATCCAGAGCACTCTTAACACTGTATATGAAGCTAAACTTAATGTTAGCCACTTGAGGCAATTATAGGTAATACTTACCTCCAACAAGCATATCGTTATTTATTTGTGCGCTGTTGCTATCCTTTGCATTATGTTTTTATGCTTATTTTCGTGCAGTTCTTGTTTGGCTCATCACGGACAAGGTAATTACAATTAAACTTTCGATACTTCAGAGGACCCCCATGGAAAACAATGATTTATTTATTTACACCTCAAGTTCCGTAGGACCAAATTGAGGAGCAAATCTTCAAGGTCATGGAACGTGTCAGTACATGAAACTACAACATAAAAGTAATAACAGATAAAAATAAAATGTTTATGAACCGGAAAAAGTCAAGCTCTAAATTTAAGTAAACGCAATCAACAATATAACATAAGAATCAGCTTAATTTTTGAAGGAACTCAACACAATAGAAGGAGTGGCCCATGAGGAATCTCTTCAGTTTCGATTTGAAAGCGCGTGGAATACTGCTAAGAATTTTGAATTCGAGTGGTAGCTTACTGAAAATGGATGCAGCAGTATACTGCACACCTTTTTGCACAAGAGTTAAGGAAGTCCGATCCAAATGCAGGTTTGATTTCTGCCGTGTATTAACCGAGTGAAAGCTGCTTATTCTTGGGAATAAACTAATATCGGTAACAAGAAACGACAATAAGGAATATACATATTGATATTCCAATGTCAAAATACCCAGACTCGTGAACAGAGGTCGACAAGAGGTTCGTGAACTCACACCACTTATTGCCCGAACCGCCCGTTTCTGAGCCAAAAATATCCTTGTAGAATGGGAAGAGTTACCCCAAAATATAATACCATAGGACATCAGCGAATGAAAATAACCAAAGTAGACTAATTTTCGTGTCGAAGTATCACTCACTTTTGATACCATTCGAATAGTAAAAATGGCAGTATTAAGTCTTTGAACAAGATCCTGAACGTGGGCTTTCCACGACAGCTTACTATCTGTCTGAACATCTAGAAATTTGAACTGTTTAGTTTCATTAATCACATGCCTGTTCTATGAAATTAAAACGTCAGGTTTTGTTGAATTGTGTGTTAGAAACTGTAAAAACTGAGTCTTACTGTGATTTAACGTTAGTTTATTTTCTACAAGCCATGAACTGAGGTCATGTACTGCACTATTTGAAACAGAGTCAATGTTGCACACAACATCCTTTACCACCAAGCTAGTGTCATCAGCAAACAGAAATATTTTAGAGTTAACTGTAATTCCAGAGGGCATATCATTTATTTAAATAAGGAACAGGAGCGGCCCCAACACTGTTCCCTGGGGCACCCCCACTTGACAGTACCTCACTCAGATCCCACATCACAGCCATTCTCATGACTGTGAATAATGACTTTTTGCTGTCTGTTGTTAAAGTAAGAGGTGAACCAAGTATGAGCTACTCCCCATATTCAGTAACGGTCCAACTTGTGGAGCAATATTTTGTGATCAACACAATCAAACGCATTAGTAAAATCAAAAAATATGCCTAGCGTTTGAAATATATTGTTTAACCCATCCAGTACCTTACGGAGAAAAGAGAATATAGCATTTTCAGTAGTTAAACGAATTCTAAAGCCTATCTGTACATTTTATATCAAATTAAGTGATATAAAATGAACAATATCCTTACATACACAGCCTTTTCAATAACTTTATCAAACACTGATGGCATAGAAATAGGTCTACAATTGTCTACATGATACCTTTCTACCTTTTTACAAACCGGCTTTACTACTGAGTACT
This sequence comes from Schistocerca nitens, assembly GCF_023898315.1. Lineage (NCBI taxonomy): Eukaryota > Metazoa > Arthropoda > Insecta > Orthoptera > Acrididae > Schistocerca > Schistocerca nitens. Next base: position 555,923,844 of record NC_064615.1, on the reverse strand, counting down.
TTAATCGTTCAGGAAACTGGCCATTCCTAAAATAAAAATTACAAATATGGCTAAATACAGGGCTAAAATGTGCAGCACAGCACTTCAGTATTCTTCTAGACACTACATCATATCCATGTAACTCCTTATTCTTCAGTGATTTAATTATTGGCTCAATCTCCCGCTTGTCTGTTTCTCAGAGGAGTATTTCAGTCATCAATCTCGGAAAGGTATTTGCCAAGAGAGTTACATGATTCCCTGCAGAAACTAAATTTTTATTTAATTCACCAGCAATACTCATAAAGTGATTGCTAAATACTTTACATATATCTGATTTATCAGTAACAAAGATATTTTTACGACGAACTGACTTTATATCGTCGACTTTGTGCTGCTGACCAGACACTTCCTTCACATCTGACCATATGGCTTTAATTTTATCCTGTGGATTAGTTATTCTATTTGCGTACGACATACTCTTTGCGATCCAAATAACATTTTTAAGCACCTTATAATACTGTTTGTAATGGGCTACTGTAGTTTGGTTGTGATTACTTCTAACATTTTGATATACTTCCCGCTTTGTTCTACATGATATCCTTATCCCACTAGTCAGCCACCCAGGCTGCCTTTTACTGGTAGTACCCCGCTTAAAACTTTATAAAGGAAAGCAACGCTCAAAGAGCATGGGAAATGTGTTAAGGAAAGCATTATATTAGTCATCAGTGTTATAGGCACTATAAATATCCTGCCACTCTTGTTCCTTGACGAGGTTTAAAAAATTCTCTATTGCTGTTGGGCTAACTTTCCTACATAGTTTGTAATTATATGTGACATTTGTTTGAGTAAAAAAGCCTTTGTGCACCATTGTCTGAAAGCCCATTCACCCTTTTCCTAACAGAATGCTCATCCAGTAATGAAGAATGAATAAAAATATTGTCTATGGCTTTGCTAATGTTCTCCTACACCCCAGTTGGATAAAACGCAGTGTTCATCAGATCATATGAAGTTAGGAGACCTACCAACATTGTTTTCCTTGCACAATCATATATAAAATTAATATTAAAGTCACCACATATAACTAATTTCTGGTACTTCCTATAAAGTGAATCAAGAACTCTCTCTGGCTAGAGCATAAATGCTCTGAAGTCAGAGTCAGGGAACCCATAAAGAAATTAGGAGTTTAGTTTCACTAAATTCAACTGGCCCTGCACAACATTCAAATATCTGTTCAGTGCAGTGCCATGATACATCTATGTATTTAAATGGAATACTGATTTTTATGTACGTAGCCACTCCCCCACTCCGCAAGGAACTCCTGTGTCTATAATCAAAGATCTGGTGGAGCCACACAGGAAAGAACGATTTTGGTAACTAATACAACAGTGTGCGCCTTTTCGCATGATATGCTGTGTCCTCACTGATTCGGCAATAACAGACCTATCTTAATAAGAGGTGCTGGTGGAGTACGGTGTCGACAGGCATCACTGGGACTCGGCAGCTGGGCCGACAATAATTTCTCTCACCTGCTGCCATGTTACTCATCTCCAAAGAAACGTGGTTGGTCACCTCCATTCCGCCTCCCTGCCTCCCCCACCCTCTCTTCCCCCGCCCCTAAAGCGTAGTCATTCACTCCGGATCCTACAACGAATGCTTTACACAGACTACTTCTCATGAATTTTCCGAGCAGAAAACGCCTAGAAAACTTTATCAGGGAAGTTCGTTACGAAATTAAGTGACGAATGTTTAATTGTAACCACCCTGTATGTAAACACGCCAGCCACTGAAATAAACAACTAGCGACTATGGGACATAAACTACATCGAATCCTTTATTTTCGGAGTAACAAGAAAACGGTGGAGGGGAGAGAGCGAAATTGAAATCCACAGAGCAGTTTTTTTTATCTCTCCTGTTGTTCTAGTGGCGTCGGTGCAAAGCTATTAAGCTACATCTCATAGTCTTGATTTGTTCAGCGCTACGTGTATGGTACGTATGCAGATATTTTCACATTAGTTACCATAACAGAAACTTCTTCCTCCTCATTATTTACTCTACATACTTAGAGTTTGGTAGATATGTCGTTTGCGAAGAGTATTTGTGCTATCGATTTTGTATGGAGCGTTTGGGTGAAAATAGCATTTACAGAATATTACATTCTTAAGTGACACACCTTGATCTGTCGTGTTAATGTTAACTTCATATAATTTAAATAACTATTAAAGCAGGTTATTTGATTAGGAAAACTCTTTCTAACCTTTTTATTATGGATGAATGTTTCCATATTCTCCACAACATCCACTTTTCCCTTTTTCAATTTGCTGAAGAATTACTAGGATTTCTTCCAGTTTCCGAGGTGTCTTGTGTCTTTAGCGGGTGTTACTGCTGTTTAGTTTTTCAATCTGTAGCAGTCCAAATGTTCATTAAATTTAGTTCTGGTGTTACAACTACATCTGCATCTACATCATACTTCGCAAGCCCCTAACGGTATGTGGCGGAGGGCAGTTCTAGTGCGGCTAACTGATCTCCTCCTCCCTGTTCCAAAAAATGGTTCAAATGGCTCTGAGCACTATGGGACTTAACATCTGAGGTCATCAGTCCTCTAGAACTTAGAACTACTTAAACCTAACTAACCTAAGGACATCACACACATCCATGCCCAAGGCAGGATTCGAACCTGCGACCGCAGCGGTCGCACGGTTCCAGACTGAAGCGCCTATAACCGCTCGGCCTCCCTGTTCCACTCGCGAATGGCTTCGGTAAGACTCTGTATTAGCTCTAATTTCTCGAATTTTCTCGTCGCAGTTATTTCGCGACGTATATGTTGGAGGAAGTAACATGTTGTCCGACTCTTCCCGGAAAGCGCTATCTCGAAACTTCAGTAGTAAATCTCCCCGTGGCGCCCAACGTACCTCTTGTAACACGTCAGCCACTGGAGTTTGTTGAGCATCTCTGTAACGCTCTCACGCCGACTAAAAGGATCTGTGACGAAACGCTCCGCTCTTCGCTGTATGTTCTCTCTTCTATCAATCCCACCTGGTAAGGATCCCAGACTGATGAACTGAACACAAGCATCGCTCGAAGAAGCGCCTTGTAAGCCACTTACTTCGTGGACGATTTACACTTCCTTAAAATTCTTCCTATCAATCTCAGTCTGGCATCCGATTTTCCACTTAAGGTCGCTCTGGATACTTACTCCTACATTTTTTACGGTAGGTATATTTTCTGCAATTTGTTATCAACTGTTAGTGTAAGTTAGCCACTTATAGTGCTTTTATGCTGGGCACATGTGATTATATGGACAGCAAATGACTGTATTAAAATGCGTATTTGTTAAATTTCTGTTCTGTTCAGCTACTTTGATTGTTGGTGGTGCTGAAACAAATTTTCACGTTTGTGTTTTGATCAGGTCACCAATTCATCGCAAACTGCAACAACATATTTCATTTTTACATATGTTGCTGTAGTCTAACTATTAAGTGGGAGAACAGATCACATTTCTACTCCGTAATGGGATAACATCTGCTGAACGGGTGGCTGACTTATTCACTCGTAGTAATTATGTAGACGCTTCTGTTGTTCTGATCATGTTGACAGTAAAAGATACATGAAATAATAAGAAACTTTGCATTAAATTCTGTGTTTTGCATTGCAGGAGTGCTATGTGTACGCTCCATTACGTTAATTCAGTATATATGCAATATATCCTTGCTATTCCCTTGAAGAAAATATGAGAAACAACAAGTGTTGGTTAATATTATTTTTCATCATATCACCTCCGCTCACTATGGCAGACTGTTACCGCTTTCTTATTACACTGGCTAACCCAAAAGCAGTTAGTTCTGACCACTCTGGGTATCATTTTATTCATTTCAAGGAGATAATTTGAATTCATCAGGATACTACATAATCAGTGGATACGTTTCTTTAAAATTTATTCCTGTGACAATTCTGGAAATTCTAGAATATTCTACAAATAAAGTATTAATCTTTACTAAGAGTTCTGATCTCCCAACTTACATACGAAAAACAACATGTCTTGTCGGATGTACGTGGATAAATTTATTTTGCCTTGTCACGTAGATAGTTTTTTCGTCAAGCTGACAGTTGCAAGCACGGCCAAATCAAGCGACAGCAGCGCAGAAAAAAGCACCATTTTCACCTGCTTTACGTCCAGCTGCAGATCTTATCTGTTAAACGTAGCTTGGTACACGAAAACCTCTTTTTTTCTTATGTGACCAAAGATAAGCAATCACTGAAAACAAACATTTGTGCGATGCATTTATCTGACTGTTTGTGTGGTGTAAGAAACAAATCTGAAAAATAGTAGCTATATATTGTTTTGTGTTTATGCGGTGCCGATTGTGAGAAAACAAAGCACATTCCACACGAGACGGAAAACAACGAGTAGCAGTTAGCTTATAGCTGCCCTCATTTTTGTTATTGTTGGGATCATCACTCCGCAGACTGGATTGCTGGGGCTCTCGACGCTGGTCTACACGTGAAAGCCTCTTCATCTCTGCGTAGCAACTCGAACCGCATCCTTCTTAACCTGCTAACTGTAACTAAGCCTTGGTGTCCCACTACAATTTATACACCCTACACTTCCATATATCAACGAAGTACTCCTTGATGGCTCTGGATGTGTCCTACAAATCTACCGTTCTTTTAGTCAGTTTCTCGCGTAAAATTTTTCATTTGGAGTCCATCCAGTTCCTCTTGATTAGTATTCAGTCTAGCCACCTAATTTTCAGCATTAGTTTGTGATACTACATTTCAAATGTTCCTATTCTCTTCTTGTCCATCATGTTTATTGTTCACGTTTCACTATCACGTAACGCTTCACTGCAAACAAATAATTAAGGAAATAGAGTTCCTAACACTTAAATTCACGTGACACATTAAAATATTTCTCCTTCTCAGAAAAGCGTTCTCTGCTTTAGTCAGTCTGCGTTTCATACCCTCTCTGCTATGGTCATATCCTATTACTTTGTTGTGAAAATAGCTAAACATATCTTCTGGTTTCTGTGTCTCATTTCCTGAGCTAATTCCATAAGGACGCAGGTTTAATTCGATTCCACTCCATTACACATGTTTTATTTGTATTGATCTTCATCCTTTAAGCCCTTTTCTAGTGATATTCGACATCCTTTGCCGACTTCCGTCGGATATTATTTAATGGTTCGCGACATCGCCTGTCAGGGAAGAAAGCTCGAACGTGGTATTCACTTTATGAACGGAATACTCAGAACATGGGCATGTACAATGCCTGACAAAAAATGTGAAGCACCTTGAAGACATGGTCGGATGTCAAAGCAGTTTTGTAGACGTGCACACAGTCGGCGTTTATTAAAAAATTAGAGTGGCAGTTCTCGGAGACAGGTAGAAAAGCCACTAGGTGCGTTACTGTTTTTCGTGTTTAGTGTTGCTGCCAGGCTACCTACGGAGTGCAAAGTGCATGAACAGTGTCTGGTGTTGAGTGATCTCTGTGAAGGATATGGAGATGCCCCGTATCGCGTACTCGTACGAGACAACGTTATCAGAAGTTGACGGAGGCCTCATGTGGGTCTCAGTTTGGTCAGCTGTTGGAATCGTGCGATAACCAGATTTGTGGGGCACTCCCATGTGACCCATTGTTGAATGTCAAAGTGAGGGCAGGCATACTTGTCGCCTAGGTTCCGGTTGTCCAAATCTGACCACCACGATGGAGGATCGCCGAATTGAGCACCAACTACATAGTAACTCCTTCTTATCTGAGCCCGCTGTCGGAGGACAAGTAATGGGCTCTCAGCAGTACTCTCTGTCATCCCGGACCATTGGTCAGAGACTGGCAATAGCCTTACTAGGTAACCACCGTGCCATGCGTAGGCTGCTGTTAATACCACAACACAAGTGACTCCGTTTGGAGTCGTGCCGTAACCGGAAAGCATGGATTGATGATGAACAGAGTGCTGAGGAACGACGTCATACAGGCTGAAACAATGCATTACAACAAGAAATTAGAAAGCCCTCGAACAAAATTAAAACGACATTGTCAATCGTGAAGGAGGTATCAGGGAAGAATGCAGTTGCTCGACATACTACACTTGTCTTTTGTGGGAATGAAACTATTGGTGATCCACCAGAATTGCACAAAATATTTAATAATCACTTTTTGTCAATATTCGGCGAGTGAAATCATAATTTTTTTGGTACAGGCAAATATGTCGAATTCTTTAAAGCTTTTGTTCTGAGACAACTGCATCACATGCGCTACAGCAAACTAGCAAAGATGACAAGTTTGTCTGCGTGGCCATCCAGATGAAATTGAATCAATTATTGCATCGTTAAAGAGTAAACAGTCCCATGGGTGTGATGAAATTTCAAGTAAGATTCTGTACATCTGTACCTCATTCATCAGTACTTAGTGTCCTGTGTATGTGTCTTTTGACTGTGGTCAGTTTCTTTGCACATTGAAATACTCGTTAGCATAATCGCTTTGTAAAGCGGAAAAGGAAATAACGTACCCCATAACCTGCTCATTTCTTTGCTAACAGTATTTTCAAAAAAAATTTTTTTTAAGCGGCATGTAGGTGAATAGTGGCATTTCTCAGTACGAATAATTTGCTGTCAGACTCTCAGTTTAGCTTTAGAAAAGAAGTGTCCACAGAAAACGCGATTTATTATTTTGTACTTCAGGCACTGGCATTGATACATGATAGGTTGAGAACAGTAGGTGTGTGTATTGGAGAGGCTTCATCCCGCTGTAGCCCTCAGTGTGGTTCACAACCCCACAACAGGTTACAGCAGTCCACTCATCCCACCGTCACCCCACACCAAAACTAGGGTTCAAAAATGGCTCTGAGCACTATGGGACTCAACTTCTGGGGTCATTAGTCCCCTAGAACTTAGAACTAGTTAAACCTAACTAACCTAAGGACATCACACACATCCATGCCCGAGGCAGGATTCGAACCTGCGACCGTAGCGGTCTCGGGGTTCCGCCGGCCGAAGTGGCCGTGCGGTTAAAGGCGCTGCAGTCTGGAACCGCGAGACCGCTACGGTCGCAGGTTCGAATCCTGCCTCGGGCATGGATGTTTGTGATGTCCTTAGGTTAGTTAGGTTTAAGTAGTTCTAAGTTCTAGGGGACTAATGACCTCAGCAGTTGAGTCCCATAGTGCTCAGAGCCATTTGAACCATTTTTTTGGTCTCGGGGTTCCAGACTGCAGCGCCTAGAACTGCACGGCCACTTCGGCCGGCGAAACTAGGGTTATTGTGTGGTTCGGTCCCCAGAGGACACCCCACCCCGCCCCACCCGCCCCCCCGCCCCCCACCCCATGGAACGTCTCACACCAGACGTGTGTAGCCCAAAATGTTTGCGTGGTAGAGTTATTATGGTGTACTCGCATGTGGAGACAGTGTTTGCGCAGCAATCACCAACATAGAGTAACTGAGGCGGAATGAGGGGAACCAGCCAGCATTCGCTGAGGCAGATGGAAAACTGCCTTAAAAACCATCCACAGGCTGGCCGGCATACCGGCCCTCGACACTAATCCGCCTAGCGGATTCGTGCCGGGGATCGGCACGCCTTCCCTCTCGGGAAGCAGCTCGTTAGACTGCGCGGCTAGCCGGGTGGGCGAGGATATTACGTTCAAAACGGTTCAAATGGCTCTGAGCACTATGCGACTTAACTTATGAGGTCATCAGTCGCCTAGAACTTAGAACTAATTAAACCTAACTAACCTAAGGACATTACACACATCCATGCCCGACGCAGGATTCGAACCTGCGACCGGGATATTAGGTACTTTCCATGATTTAACAAAAGCATTTGATTGTGTGTGTTATTGGATTAGGAAGAAACTGGATAGTAGGAAGCTGATAGTTGTCCTCCGCGTCACTAAACAGGGAAGACGTTTAAACCTATCTTGCGTCATGTAAAGCGGAGGGTGTCAGAGGGTTCTGATCTGCATCCAGTGCTTCTCTTTTTAATTGTCAATCACTGTCATTAAACATGACAGAGGACACAAAAAGTGACAAAAGTGTTATTGCGAAAGACGTGGAATAAAATACAGGGTGAGTCACCTAACATTACCGCTGGATATATTTCGTAAACCACATCAAATACTGACGAATCGATTCCACAGACCGAACGTGAGGAGAGGGGCTAGTGTAGTTGGTTAATACATACCATAAAAAAATGCACGGAAGTATGTTTTTTAACACAAACCTACGTTTTTTTAAATGGAACCACGTTAGTTTTGTTAGCACATCTGAACATATAAACAAATACGTAATCAGTGCCGTTTGTTGCAATGTAAAATGTTAATTACATCCGGAGATATTGCAACCTAAAGTTGACGCTTGAGTACCACTCCTCCACTGTTCGATCGTGTGTATCGGAGAGCACCGAATTACGTAGGGATCCAAAGGGAACGGTGATGGACTTTAGGTACAGAAGAGACCGGAACAGCACATTACGTCCACATGCGAACGCCTTTTTATTGGTCTTTTTCACTGACGCACATGTACATTACCATGAGGGGTGAGGTACACGTACACACGTGGTTTCCGTTTTCAATTACGGAGTGGAATAGAGTGTGTCCCGACACATCAGGCCAATAGATGTTCAATGTGGTGGCCATCATTTGCTGCACACAATTGTAATCTCTGGCGTAATGAATGTCGTACACGCCGCAGTACATCTGGTGTAATGTCGCCGCAGACTGCCACAATACGTTGTTTCATATCCTCTGGGGTTGTAGGCAGATCACGGTACACATTCTCCTTTAACGTACCCCAAAGGAAGAAGTCCAGAGGTGTAAGATCTGGAGAACGGGCTGGCCAATTTATGCGTCCTCTACGTCCTATGAAACGCCCGTCGAACGTGTAGCTCACCCCTCATGGTAATGTACATGTGCGTCACTGAAAAAGACCAATAAATAGGTGTTAGCATGTGGACGTAATGTGCTGTTCCAGTCTCTTCTGTACCTACGGTCCATCACCGTTCCCTTTGGATCCCTACGTAATTCGGTGCTCTCCGATACACACGATCGAACATCGGAGGAGTGGTACTCAAGCGTCAACTTTACGTTACAATATCTCCGGATGTAATTAACATTTTACAATGGAACAAACGTCACTGATTACGTATTTGTTTATATGTTCAGATCTACTAACAAAACTAACGGGGTTCCATTTAAAAAAACGTAGGTTTGTGTTAAAAAAACATACTTCCGTGCATTTTTTTATGGTTTGTATTAACCAATTACACTAGCCCCTCTCCTCACATTCGGTCTGTGGAATCGATTGGTCAGTATTTGATGTGGTTTACGAAATATATCCAGCGGTAATGTTAGGTGACTCACCCTGTACAAATCATGTAGCTAGGGTATTCAGAACATCAAAACGAGGATTTCTGGGAACAGATTAACGCTTAACTGTGACAAACTGCAGCTCATACAGCTCCTAACACGGGATCCTCGTAAAAGCGAAATTTTACTGGCTGAAGATGTTCAGTCAGTGAAGTCGATCATTCTAACTTCTTCAAGCGGAGGGTAGATGGAATATTTTTTTAAGTATAAAGCTCAAATCTTGTGCAGAAACTCAATGATTCCTCTTTGACTATAAAATGATCTTCACTGTCCCTAGCACTAAAACACGAAGGCTTGTTTACTTTGCTTACTTCTGTTCAATTATCTGACATGGCATTATATTTTAGCGTAACTCAGTACGCTCAAATCATATTCTTAGCCCAGAAACGAGTTTTTAGACTGATATGCTGTGTCACTTCATGAACTTAGTGTAGAACGTTGTTTAGATGTCTCAGAAATCTCTGGTGTCACTCCACATGTATCATGTCAGAAAAAGACCACAATTATTCAGTGAATTCTGGACAGATAAACGTTTTGTACTTGGATAAGAATTCCTTAATAATTCTACATAAAGGTGTGCACTACTCAGTAGGTTACATTTTCAACAGGTTTTAACGGAACTGAAGAGCCTGGTAAACACTAGGTATTCAAACCCAAGTTGAAAGCTTTCTTTTCGTACACTCTCATTTTGTACAGAAATTTCTCGCAGTAGTAGAAACGTCTTATTTATTGCCATGCTCTGTGTTCTGTGCTTTATGAATTAATTCTTTGTTTCTAAATTTTGTAATAGTCATTGAGCCATGCAGTGGCTCATATCGATTCTGGCCGCTGGCTGAAATTCTCTTGGTCTCTGTTTCTCTTAGCCATGCTTTGCTGGAGCCCAGTGACGGTGCAATCTTAGTCTCTTTGAAGGCATTTAATCACACGCGCAGCTTCTGAGGGAGTTTGTCTTGCTGGCTGTTCTGGATAATAGTAGGGGACACTCGCCGAGGATATACGTCAGGTCGCCATGTTGTGGTTGGCATTCATTTACCGTGAAGTTCGTCCCTCCGTCATTTGAAGAACCGCTGCTTCCCCCTGTCTTCATGGTGTTGGTTGCATCTTCTGAGTCGACACAGTTGTCATTTCCGCTGCGTTGGTTGTTAGACGTTGTCCTGCCAGTATTCCTTATTTCGTCAAGGTTCGACGTAGAGTTAATTCGTCAGCGCCTTGTCTGTCGCGTGGTATAGTGTTGGGTGCGATTCGCGAAAACCCCTGTTCTTCTATTGAGCCTTGTCACTGAAATTAGTTTGTGTTCTTGTGTGTAGCTTTGTTCAGCTTTCGCTAGTGTCCGTTGTGTTCTTAATGTGGATCAGCATCTCTGGTAATTGGAACATGCCCGAGTTACTCTTAGTAAAGTTGTAAAAGAGTTGATACTTTGCCCAGTTCTAGCTCCATTATTACCTGACGGTGTATAAATACCAACTCTTTACAATTCTATGTGTGTTTTATTCTGAATGTTTAGGCGTCCAAACTACTATAATCCATTAGTCAGATGTGGGTTAAACGGGTATGGTTTCTCTTGTTTAAAGTTTACTATGCCGAGGCAAAAGGCCCGTGTGAAATCTGTAATTTATTAATTGTATTTTATTAATTTAATGTGTATCTCGCGTGTGTCTGAATCTGAGCTGAATCAAGCAATGCGTCTCGCACTTGCGTGACGCATTGTTTGCAATCAAGCCAGTTACCTTAAGTTTCTAAGTCATTCACTATCAATCCCATTACTTGTGTGTCAAATCTGTGAATCAGTCCTTTTGTAACTTGTCAACTTTGGTAACATTCATTTTCATTCTGAATACAAAAGATTATCTGAGTAAAATTTTCGGAATCTTAAAATTTTCCTTAAATCTTTAAAGTGTCCTTCAAACGATGGGTATTTTAACACCTGTTTTGGAAGCAATCAAAATAATCATTAATCGGCTTCTGAGTACCTCTGGAGCAAACCTTTAAATGCTTATGAGATTTAAGAATCTGCCAACATTGAATTGTGACTAAATAGCTTGTTTCACTTTCATTACTGCAGTTTTCTACAACTTAATCATTTATCATTGTTTGTTTTTTGACGCTGTTGAGGCAAAATATAGCGGTTAAATATTGGTATTTTGTTTACTCTGCACCTTACAGCTCCCTGATCTATTCATGCTGCCATTTCAGAATTTATAAACGATGTGCTGACTCGTTGCATGACCAAGTTGCTTCGGTTCGCACTGTCCTGTTAAACCTAATTAACAAATAAACAAAATAAATTAATAAGCATGTATGGCCAAATAGGCAGTGGTTCTAAATTTTTAAAACACTTTGATGATGGGGAGATGAGCTTTTGGTAAGCAGTGATTTTTATTTTATTTATTTATTTATTGTTCCGTGGGACCAAATTAAGGAGAAGTCTCCATGGTCATGGAATGAGTCAATACATGAAATTATAAAGTGATAGTAGAAAAAGATAAAATGAAATACAAGAAACGTATTCAGGCGACAATTCGTAAGTTTAAATAAAGAAAATCAACACTGTAACACTGGAATTTGCTTAATTTTTCAGCTCTTCCAGGAGCTCCTCGACAGAATAGAAGGAGTGAGCCATGAGGAAACTCTTCAGTTTCGACTTAAAAGCGTTTGGACAACTGCTAAGATTTTTGAGTTCTTGTGGTAGCTTATTGAAAATGGATGCAGCAGAATAGTGCACTCCTTTCTGCACAAGAGTCAAGGAAGTGCATTCTACGTGCAGATTTGATTTCTGCCTGGTATTAACTGAGTGAAAAGTGCTAACTCTTGGGAATAAGCTAATATTGCTAACAACAAACGACATTAAAGATAATATATACTGTGAGGGCAATGTCAGAATTCCCACACTATTGAATAGGGCGACAAGAGGTTCTCGAACTTACACCACTTATAGCTCGAACAGCCCGTTTTTTATCCAAAAATACCCTTTTTGAATCAGAAGAATTACCGCAAAAAATAATACCATATGACATAAGCGTATGAAAATATGCAAAGTAGACTACTTTTCGTGTTGAACTGTCACTTATTTCAGATACTGTTCTAATGGTAAATAAAGCAGCATTTAGTTTCTGAACAAGATCCTGAACATGGGCTTTCCACAACAGCTTACTATCTATCCGAACGCCTAGGAACTTGAACTGTTCCGTGTCGCTTATAATATGCCCATTCTGTCTGATCAAAATATCAGTTCTTGTTGAATTGTGAGTTAGAAACTGTAAAAACGGAGTCTTACTGTGATTTAGCATCAAATTATTTTCCACAAGCCACGAACTCATTTCATTTGATAATGTTTCAATATTACACACAAGATCCTTCACTTCCAAGCTGGTGTCATCAGCAAACAGAAATATTTTTGAATCACCTGTAATACTAGAATGCATATCATTCATATAAATAAGAAACAGCAGTGGCCCCAGCACCGACCCTTGGGGAACGCCCCACTTAACAGTGCCCCATTGGGACTGAACATCACTACCACTCTCAATATTGCGGAGAAATACCTTCTGTTTTCTGTTCTTAAAGTAAGAGGCGAACCAATTGTAAGCTACTCCCCTTACTCCATAATGGTCCAACTTCTGCAGTAATATTTTGTGGTCAACACAGTCAAAAGCCTTCGTTAAATCAAAGAAAACACCTAGCGTTCGCAACCTTTTATTTAATCCGTCCAAAACCTCACAGAGAAAAGAGAATATAGCATTTTCAGTTGTTAAACCAATTCTAAAACCAAACTGTACATTTGACAACAAAGTATGTGAATTAAAATGCTCCAGTAACCTTGTATATATAACCTTCTCGATAACTATAGCAAACACCAATGGCATAGAAATAGGTCTATAATTGTCAACATTATCCCTGTCTCCCATTTTATAAAGTGGCTTCACTACCGAGTACTTTAATTGGTCAGGAAACCGACCACTCCTAAAGGAAAAGTTACAGATATGGCTAAGTACTGGGCTAACATACATAGAACAATACTTCAGTATTCTGCTAGATAACCAGTCATATCCGTGAGCGTTCTTGGTCTTTAGTGATTTAATTATTAACTCAATCTCCCTCTTGTCAGTATCATGGAGGAGCAATTCAGGTAACAGTCTCGGAACACTTTTTTCTACGAGCGCTATATGATTCCCTGTTGGGACTAGGTTTCTATTTAGTTCAACTGCTATATTCAGAAAGTGATTATTAAATACTGTACATATATGCGACTTATCCCACTAAGCACTGATTCTATATCCTCGACCTGTCTCTGCAGACCAGCCACTTCCTTTACGACTGACCATATGGTTTTAATTTTATCCTGAGACTTAGCAAATCTATCTGCATACCACATACTTTTTGCCTTGCTAATAACTTTTTTAAGCACCTTACAATACTGTTTGTAATGGGCTGCTGCATTTAGATTTTGACTGTTTCTAACGTTTTGATATAGTCGCCACTTTGTTCTACAGGATATTCTTATCCCTCTAGTCAGCCAACCAGACTACCTGTTTGTGCTAGTACCCTGTTTTGAACGTTCTAACGGAAAGCAACTTTCAAAGAGCACGAGAAAAGTCTTGAGGAAAGCATTATATTTATCGTCTACTGTATCAGCACTATAAACATCTTGCCACTCTTGTTCCTTGGTAAGGTTTACAAAGGTCTCTACAGCAACTGGATCAGCTTTCCTAAAAAGTTGAAAATCTTTTAGAGTTAAAACTTGTGCATCATGATCTGAAAGGCCATTCACTTTTTTGCTAACAGAATGCCCTTCTAGTAATGAGGAATGAACAAAAATGTTGTCTATGGTTGTTCTACTGTTCCCTTGCACTCTCGTTTGAAAGAATACGGTTTGCATAAGATGATATGAATTATGGAGGTCTATCAGAATCCTTTTCCTTGCACAATCACTTATACAATTAATACTGAAGTCACCACATATAACTAACTTTTTGTATTTCCTATGAAGTGAACCAAGAACCTCCTCTACCTTTATATGTGAGTGGAGCTTATGAAGGGCAACTCTAAGGAATAGTTTTAGTATCTTGAGTAGCCATTATATTATGATGAACAATTTAAAGTTGAATAATCAAGGAGCATAGCGTCTCGTAGAGTGGAAATTTGTGGAAGAATATTTTATTTCATTTTATCTTCACATTTTACATAGAAATACAATAATACGTTAAAAATGAGTATTCGTTGCCGTGTAGGGCCCTGCAGTCTATCTGTGCTAAGTTCCGTGTGTGGCCTTTAATCGGCTACCGAGAAACCATGGCAACCGGAAAGTTAATAAGAAAAGAAGTTAGAAGTTAACGGATGGGTGATGGTTCTTCATTAGCAGAGACTGCTGCGTGAAGGAGAAGAAAAGGGTATGTGCTTCTGCAGCGGCTGCTTGTACACTATGTAAGTTTGGTATACTGGTCGCCATCCTAAGGGCTTCGAACGTTCCAGATGCTCTATGCGTAAGGTCACGCCCTAGTTCTCTTTCAGTCGGTTCACTGGTTTATTGTCAACGCACCTCTGACATTTCTGTGAGTTAACACGGCAAAAATCGAGTTGCTAAGTAAATTCCACAGTGCAGCGCACAAACCACACTCCCACGAGATTTACCGAAGGCCACAAAACTCAGAGCTCATGGACTCTATGTCTGCAACAATTACAGTCGCTCGTATGACTGTGTGCTCCACTTTCACGCTTAACAACTCCCATGACATTTTAATAGCGACTGAAAACTTCGACCTATTTTTGCTGCAAACTGAGCAAACTGACTATAAATTGTTTCGTTGACAGCTTAGTTAGGAAAATATAACCAGTATAAATTATTAGTATTTTCGTATTTTGTCTTTGAAATTTACCGTTATCCTTGGTAAATAAAACAAATGACAAAACTCCAATGTAGGCTACCTAAGCTTCAGTAAATTTGATCCATTTACACTTCATGTCCCTTTCAGCTTACAAGTAAGAATATAGATATTAACATATTCTCATTGTCCAGAACAGGTTAAATCAGGAATTATAAATAGTTGTCCTCACTTGATTTAGTTAATGCTGTCTATAATTGTATTATTCATACAGATGTCGGGAATAAGCTTCACGGTAGACAAGAAAAATATTAAGTAGTATCAGTACACTATCTACTAAGTTGAAATCCGATTTGCTTAGAACAGAATTTAACTTGTGTCACTGGTTTCTGAATTTTTAACATTTATGGACTATATTTCCAAGCAAGTTGGCGAGTCAAGTATATTATACACCCTCACAATGTCCTGTACAACAATGAAAGAAATTTGTACAGACCACTAATATGAAGCGTGTCTGACTTTGTAAAATAACCTAATAAATTAGTGACAACTCGAGTCATAGGTCTTAAATAATCTGTTGGCACAAATACAAGCTGTGAACTTTAGGTAATTGCCCATTTCTAGTAAGTCTGTGACTCGATGCAGTTTCTGACACCACAAACATCTCACCTCAAGGCAGGAAAAGGCAAGAGAAATTTGCGACAGACCCATTAGCCATCCCCTCTGACCTGTGGCGTCAACGAAATGGCTGCTGCGACGATATTTCTTGTTTCATTTTCTGAATTCTATATGTCTACTTTGTTACTTTCACTGGTTGGGAAGCAAATTTTTTTTTTTATACCTGCTGTGGATAATTAAAAATACTATCTTTTGTTTCAACCGTAACTCAAAATATTTCCTCGATTTATGTCTTTTTTATTGCAAAATATGATGGCAATTCAGGCCCAAGCAATGGGCCTCACTCTGCTGAAATGACCACAAAAATTTTAGACCACACTGCCTACGGAGAGACCACACTGACTATGGGGTTATTTTAGGCAACACTTCCTATGGAGAGCAGCAACCTTATGTTTTACCTAAGTTAAAACGAACAGTGGAGATCGCAATAATATTTGTTTATGTGTACGATCGCGGTATCACGAGAAATCCAAGGAGCCGTCAGTACCAGTCATAGGGCGCCACAAAGTCTGAAGATGGCTTTGACATGAGCCGAAACCAGTATATAAACCATATTATTGTGATCTCAACTGTTCATTTTAACATAAATATGGCACAAGTGTTGATCGCGAAATTACGGGAGTGCATTTCACCATCTTGTTATGTGCTGATTAGGTTGTTGTTGTGGTCTTCAGTCCTGAGACTGATTTGATGCAGCTCTCCATGCTACTCTATCCTGTGCAAGCTTCTTCATCTCCTAGTACCTACTGCAGCCTACATCTTCCAGAATCTGCTTAGTGTATTCATCTCTTGGTCCCTCTCTACGATTTTTAACCCCCACCCTGCCCTCCAGTACTAAATTGGTGATCCCTTGATGCCTCAGAACATGTCCTACTAACCGGTTCCTTCTTTTTGTCAAGTTGCGCCACAAATTCCTCTTCTCCCCAATTCTATTCACTACTTCATCATTAGTTATGTGATCTACTCATCTAATCTTCAGCATTCTTCTGTAGCACCACATTTCGAAAGCTTCTACTCTCTTCTTGTCTAAACTATTTATCGTCCATGTTTCACTTCCATACATGGCTACACTCCATACAAATACTTTCAGAAATGACTTCCTGACACTTAAATCTATACTCGATGTTAACAAATTTCTCTTCTTCAGAAACGCTTTGCTTGCCATTGCCATTATATCCTCTCTACTTCGACCATCATTAGTTATTTTGCTCCCCAAATAGCAAAATTCCTTTACTTCTTTAAGTGTCTCATTTCCTAATCTAATTCCCTCAGCATCACCCGACTTAATACGACTACATTCCATTATCCTCGTTTTGCTTTTGTTGATGTTCATCTTATACCATCCTTTCAAGACACTGTCCACTCCGTTCAACTGCTCTTGCAAGTCCTTTGCTGTCTCTGACAGAATAACAATGTCATCAGCAAACCTCAAAGTTTTTATTTCTTCTCGATGGATGTTAATACCTACTCCGAACGTTTCTTTTGTTTCCTATACTGCTTGCTCAATATACAGATTGAATAGCATCGGGGAGAAGCTACAACCCTGTCTCACTCCCTTCCCAACCACTGCTTCCCTTTCATACCCCTCGATTCTTATAACTGCCATCTGGTTTCTGTACAAATTGTAAATAGCCTTTCGCTCCCTGTATTTTACCCCTACCACCTTCAGAATTTGAAAGAGAGTATTCCAGTCAACATTGTCAAAAGCTTTCTCTAAGTCTACAAACGCTAGATACGTAGGTTTGCCTTTCCTTAATTTTTCTTCTAAGATAAGTCGTAGGGTCAGTATTGCCTCACGTGTTCCAACATTGCTACGGAATCCAAACTGATCTTCCCCGAGGTCGGCTTCTACCAGTTTTTCCATTCGTCTGTAAAGAATTCGCGTTAGTATTTTGCAGCTGTGACTTATTAAACTGATAGTTCGGTAATTTTCACATCTGTCAACACCAGCTTTCTTTGGGATTGGAATTATTATATTCTTCTCGAAGTCTGAGGGTATTTCACCTGTCTCATACATCTTGCTCACCAGATGGTAGAGTTTTGTCAGGACTGGCTCTCCCAAGGCTGTCAGTAGTTCTAATGGAATGTTTTAACCTCCACGCTGCCCTCCAGTACTAAATTGGTGATTCCTTGATGCCTCACAACATGTCCTACCAACCGATCCCTTCTTGTAGCCAAGTTGTGCCTTTCCTTAATTTTTCTTCTAAGATAAGTCGTAGGGTCAGTATTGCCTCACGTGTTCCAACATTGCTACGGAATCCAAACTGATCTTCCCCGAGGTCGGCTTCTACCAGTTTTTCCATTCGTCTGTTTCACAGAGGAAGACCGCACTGCAGTTCCTTCTCTAAATCCTCGCACATACGAAAAAATGGCTGACATCGAAATAAGTGTCCAAGGAATAGAAAAGCAACTGGAATCACTCAACAGAGGAAAGTCCACTGGACCTGACGGGATACCAATTCGATTCTACACAGAGTACGCGAAAGAACTTGCCCCCCCCCCCCCCTTCTAACAGCCGTGTACCGCAAGTCTCTAGAGGAACGGAGGGTTCCAAATGATTGGAAAAGAGCACAGGTAGTCCCAGTCTTAAAGAAGGGTCGTCGAGCAGATGCGCAAAACTATAAACCTATATCTCTGACGTCGATCTGTTGTAGAATTTTAGAACATGTTTTTTGCTCGAGTATCATGTCGTTTTTGGAAACCCAGAATCTACTATGTAGGAATCAACATGGATTCCGGAAACAGCGATCGTGTGAGACCCAACTCGCGTTATTTGTTCATGAGACCCAGAAAATATTAGATACAGGCTCCCAGGTAGATGCTATTTTTCTTGACTTCCGGAAGGCGTTGGATACAGTTCCGCACTGTCGCCTGATAAACAAAGTAAGAGCCTACGGAATATCAGACCAGCTGTGTGGCTGGATTGAAGAGTTTTTAGCAAACAGATCACAGCATGTTGTTATCAATGGAGAGACGTCTACAGACGTTAAAGTAACCTCTGGCGTGCCACAGGGTAGTGTTATGGGTCCATTGCTTTTCACAATATATACGTATAAATGACCTAGTAGATAGTGTCGGAAGTTCCATGCGACTTTTCGCGGATGATGCTGTAGTATACAGAGAAGTTGCAGCATTAGAAAATTGTAGCGAAATGCAGGATGATCTGCAGCGGATAGGCACTTGGTGCAGGGAGTGGCAACTGACCCTTAACATAAACAAATGTAACGTATTGCGAATACATAGAAAGAAGGATCCTTTATTGTATGATTATGTGATAGCGGAAAAAACACTGGTAGCAGTTACTTCTGTAAAATATCTGGGAGTATGCGTGCGGAACGATTTGAAGTGGAATGATCATATAAAATTAATTGTTGGTAAGGCGGGTACCAGGTTGAGATTCATTGGGAGAGTGCTTAGAAAATGTAGTCCATCAACAAAGGAGGTGGCTTACAAAACACTCGTTCGACCTATACTTGAGTATTGCTCATCAGTGTGGGATCCGTACCAGATCGGGTTGACGGAGGAGATAGAGAAGATCCAAAGAAGAGCGGCGCGTTTCGTCACAGGGTTATTTGGTAACCGTGATAGCGTATCGAATATATTGCTTCCCCCTACTTATGCCTCCCGAGGAGATCACGAATGTAAAATTAGAGAGATTAGAGCGCGCACGGAGGCTTTCAGACAGTCGTTCTTCCCGCGAACCATACGCGACTGGAACAGGAAAGGGAGGTAATGACAGTGGCACGTAAAGTGCCCTCCGCCACACACCGTTGGGTGGCTTGCGGAGTATAAATGTAGATGTAGATGTAGATGTCTACTCCCGGGGCCTTGTTTCGACTTAGGTGTTTCAGCGCTCTGTCAAACTCTTCACGCAGTATCATATCTCCCATTTCATCTTCATCTACATCCTCTTCCATTTCCATAATACTGTCCTCAAGAACATCGCCCCTGTATAGACCCTCTATATACTCCTTCCACCTTTCTGCTTTCCCTTCTTTGCTTAGAACTGGGTTTCCATCAAAGCTCTTGATATTCATGCAAGTGGTTCTCCTTTCTCCAAAGGTCTCTTTAATTTTCCTGTACGCAATATCTATCTTACCCCTAGTGAGATCAGCCTCTACATCCTTACATTTATCCTCTAGCCATCCCTGCTTAGCCATTTTGCACTTCCTGTCGATATCATTTTTGAGACGTTTGTATTCCTTTTTGCCTGCTTCTTTTACTGCATTTTTATGTTTTCTCCTTTCATCAATTAAATTCAATATTTCCTCTGTTACCCAAGGGTTTCTACTAGCCCTCGTCTTTTTACCTATTTGATCCTCTGCTGGCTTCACTATTTCATTCCTCAAAGCTACCCATTCTTCTGCAGTTCTTTCCCCCATTCCTGTCAATTGTTCCCTTACGCTCTCCCTGAAACTCTGTACAACCTCTGGTTTAGTCAGTTTATCCAGGTCCCATCTCCTTAAATTCCCACCTTTTTCGGTTTGGTTGGTTCAAATGGCTCTGAGCACTATGGGACTTAACATCTATGGTCATCAGTCCACCAGAACTTAGAACTACTTAAAGCTAACTAACCTAAGGACATCACACACATCCATTCCCGAGGCAGGGTTCGAACCTCCGACCGTAGCGATCGTGCGGTACCAGACTGAAGCGCCTAGAGCCGCTCGGCCACCAGCGGCCGGCATACTCTATTACTACCATTAATATTTTAAAATACGTATGTCTCTTTTAGTGTATAATATCGTAGTCTCCAACTGAAGAGCTTTTTAGGAAACACGGTTTGTTCTCTTTGTGATACATACACCTAATTTTCTTTTTGCCCTAACTACTTTGATTTACTGCTGACAAACATACTATATTGTGTCATCTATAAATTTACATTTATTTTGCGGTTCTCGCTTAGATTAGTTTACGACAGAGATACGAGGGCTATTCCGAAAGTAAGGTCCGATAGGTCGCGAAATGGAAACCACGGTAAAAATCAAAAATGTTTTATTTGCAACAGTTAGATACACCTTGCAGCTACTTATCTCAATAGTCGCCGACCCGACTTAGACGTGTATCGTAGCGTTGTACCAACTTTCCCATACCCTCGCTATAGAAGGCAGCCGCCAGTGCTCTCCGCCAATTCTCTACGCTGGCCTACGGCTCGTTGTCTTGTGCCGAAATGTTGTCTTCATAACCAGCGGTTCATGTGACCAGAGCTGAAACTCAGAGGGAGACAATTACGGGCTGTATTGTGGGTACTCTCACATTTCCATTTGAAAACGATGCAGGAGCATCTTCATTGCCCCTGCAGAATGCGGCTGAGAATTGTCTTGAAGACGAAACAGCACGACAGTTATGTAATGTTAGCTGCATAGCTTCAGGGGAAATTTCTCACCAGGCCCCCGTACTTGGCGGCAGACACTATTTTCTAGACATCTTTACGCACTCACTGCGAGCTCAGAAATGAGAAGAGCGACGTGATGCTAACTGGGGTTATACTAGAGACACTACCCAACACATCTGTGCAAAGCTTTATCGGATTTTCATAGTCGTTTCCATTTCGTGACCGATCGGACCTTACTTTCGGAATAGCCCTCGTATTTTTATTTTAGTTCATAACGCTACATAGTTGTCCCCCCTGCAGGATTTTTACAATATCCCATTCTTTCTCTTTCCAACAAACGTTTCTTTAATTAATCTGCTTCTGAGCATCGTAGTTGTAAATCGTGTAATTATTTTTCCTGTGAACAAAATTAGTTTTATAAAAAAGTGCCTGTCTCATATACGTTTCTGCTTATGAACGAAGCTAGAATGATATGGTCAAGATGATTATGTAGACTGATGTATGGTCGCCTTGATCATTACGTCATTGATCAAACATGTCACACAGTCCATGCTTTACTCGGGAGGTAAGCTGTTTGTTCCAGCTTTCTTGTGTATGAATTTGCGCTTTTAACATTGTGTGTTACTGTTCTGAGTCAAATTTAAGGAACCACGTCAACATTCCTAGATGGGTGTGGAAAACAATATAAAACCTTACTTAGTAGACCAGTTTACCAGACCAGTTATCTTTAATCGGACACGCGGAATAGTGTTGGTTCAGGTGCAGCTTCCTGTCTCGCAGTCTAGCGCCCTGTGCGTTAAACTGTTCAGTCAGGTTTATAGTTCACCGACGGTAACAAGTATTATGGAACAGTTTTACACATGTTCTATTACATAGTCTTGAAGTTGCTGCCTATCTGGATACACTTCTACACATTGCTCTGATCCAGTATTACATAATAAACCCATCTGAAATTGGTGTACAAACTTGTGAGACGTCAGAACGACCGTCAACAGCGTACTTTGGTTCCGCCCACTCCCACATCACGTCAACTGATTTCCGTCCCACTCGGATAATTCCTTCGCAGTGGGTCGTTTCTTTGTCTTAGGGTATAGATGACATTCTGCATTTCGCCGGCGGCATCCACGCGTGCTGATGAGATCCATACCGAACATCAAAGTTAAGTTCCTATTGCTACAGCTGTGTGATAGCTATTTATAACGACTGCGAAAATTCTCAGTGCCGTTCCGTGTCAGTTATATTAAATAATCTCGTGTCTCAGTAAAAAGGATTGGAAGTGAAAAAAAAGGAAGAAGTGGCCTGACGGCTGTGTACGAGTAGGTCATTGTATATAAATATAGAGAAGGAAACCAGCTAGCACCTTTTCAAAGCAACAATCCCACAGATTTAGCAAAAACCACAGTAATTTCAATTTTTATGCTCGAATGGAACTTAAATCTGAGTCATTCCGAATGGAGTCCACTCTCTCTAAACTTATCTCTGTAAGAAAACGGAGCTGGAATTTATAGTGAGACATGGGAAAATTTTTCCGTTTCACTTGGAAACTAAGTCATTGGCAATTTATCAAATGGTTCAAATGGCTCTGAGCACTATGGGACTTGACAGCTATGGTCATCAGTCCCCTAGAACTTAAAACTACTTAAACCTAACTAACCTGAGGACGTCACACAACACTCAGTCATCACGAGGCAGAGAAAATCCCTGACCCCGCCGGGAATCGAACCCGGGAACCCGGGCGTGGGAAGCGAGAACGCTACCGCAAGACCACGAGCAGCGGACGGCAATTTATCGTTTTTGGGTATTAAGAGACTGAACGATACTGGTACAACATAAAATATAGCACTGCCTGGCAACATTTATGTCGCATTGTTATCAGCAGTTGTTACCTAATTTAAGGCTGCTGATCTCAGATCTGAGATCGATTTTTTTTTTCGGAAAGCTTCAGATTTTTTTTAATTGTCAACCGTCAATATCTCATGCTTTCATTATTAAATCATAGTGAAAATATTTAATTTAACTCTTTTAAATTTAGCTAGTAATACAATTTAAATTAAATTAAGAAGAAAGACGTTCTAAATCTATTCAGTGGTACGAACTGATACACATACCATCGTGAAGAAGGTTACAGTTTGATAACAGTGTCTTGTAACTAACACTTTCTGTCAAGGCAGAAATTTTTGTTTGAAGCTCTTCCGTTTTTGGACTGTTTCAGGGAGATATCGTTTAATACTCCATCAATAGCCTGCCATCCTTCGTTTGTTCCATCTCCCTTGATATCGGTCTTCCATAGTCTTGAGGTCGTGGTGGAACCGTTTACTATACTGTTTACTATACTGGTCACTGACGCTGCCTAAGTTGTCAGAAAATTTATCAAAATGACTATACGGGAAATGGGGTTAGGCACTCATACCACACCCATGACATGAAATACTGACAGAATGACAGCTATGAGACTTTCACCGTTGGTAGATTTTTTATGACCAGGAATGTTTTCCATTACCGCCACGAATGATACCCACGCAGCCACTTCCGTGATGCTGATTGTTGTGATAATCATGGATATTAGCTGACCAGTGTAAATAATTCACACTCTATCCTGGTCAGTTCCCAACAGTTAATATAATAATGGCGAAATACATGAATGGAAGCGTTTGTTAATAAAATGTGTTATATTTCAAAATAAGGAAATTGCGGGCTGCATCTTTTACGTATTTAAACAACTGTGCATAAGAATTATATGTATAAAACACCGCTTGAAATGTAACTATTGTTTCCCTGCAACGCGTTCTATTGGCTTTATTCTCTATAAAATGTTGTAATACAGTATCGACATCTACAATAAAAATACTAGTGTAAGTTAGTGCAGCTCCTGCAGGAGGTTGGAAAATTCCTAACATATGATACAGCTGACCATCTATTTGACAACAATATGGACTATTACCAGCAACATCAAGCAAGTTAAACCAAACTGATGCAAGAGTATTATTAAATTGTATAATATTTTAGGAAGTTCTCTCTAATTCTCTCTCTAAGAGCTTTTGAAGGTCGTCATATTCTTTAATGTGCTTGCTCTTGTGGCAACAAATGGTAGCTGAATTGTCATCGAATCCCTTGGAAACAATGCGACTTTGGTCCACATTACACCAACATTGTGTGTTTGCACTTTATAGTTTTTAGGGAAAAGACGGGCAGAAGAACATGCTTTCGGAAGTTTGTGCAGCTGTTTTCTTGCACTGACGTTTTGATGGATGTGCAGTAGATAAGTTGGTGTGAAGTCGTTGTCTTGCACTAATTCTTGCCTTTGAGCACTGAACGATCTTGTCTGCGACTGCTCTGAGCTTCTGTATCTTGTTGAAGTCTAAGTTCTCTTTGTTCGTCATTCTGTCTGGCACTTCTTCTCCTGCAGTCTGTGACATTTTCAGGTGCTGTGAAAGGCCCACTGATTGGACGGCTCCGTCTCCATCTGCAGATTGTGGCTAGTGCCATCACAGAAACCTGAAATGCAAAAGAAAAAGTTTCGAAGACATATGACAGTTTTTAGTTTTTGTAATTATTTATTTGATAAAAATAGTAAGAAATAAATATTCCCGTCAGTAAATGTTTATTTTACCTCTTGCTGATGATACAGATTAATGGTATTGAACTTAGGAGAAGTGTAACGTACCGTTCCACTGTGAAGTGATGACAAAAGTTACATATGTTATAAAAGTAAACAGTAAGTACATGTGACGATGACCGTAGATGTAATTCACTTTATTTGCGCAGTACACAACACCTGCTTAAAGAAAGTAAACACCTCCAACCGCTGTTGTGGTTAGTAGTAAGATTGTCAATAGATGGCGCCATTTAAATTCTTTATATAGACCTCTGTGACCGAAATAGCGTGATAGACTTCACTTGCGTAAAGAATCTAAAAAAACTGCAACAATTGTTAGTTAATCAAATTGTCGATAGATGACACCTTCCGCATTGTTTTTGTGAAAATGTTTTCAATATAAAGTTATTTTAACGGAAATAAGAATTTTAAACTATTTGTGTAATTTTCGTCATTAATGGTGAAAGAGATATTGAAAATGACGTCTCAGTCATTAATTTTGCTTAAGTAATATGGGAGATATGGTATACCGACAAAAATTACCCTTGAGAAATAGTATATATGATGATTAGGATATGATATTTTGTATCTGTTTTCCATATCAGTTCTCCGTGTATTAACGATACAAAAATAGCAGTCACCTGTGTCATATACAAGCTCTCGCCAGCACATGGGGATTCTGAAAGGTAAACACTTGATGCTTCCTTTCTGACGTGTCACGCTGCATTTCCTCACAATTACACAAAATGTGGGATCCATGCTTTGTCATGGTTGCGAACAGTAAGCCCAAAGTATGCTTTATAAGCTTGCCTCACAAGGCATTTTATAGTGCGTCTTAGACTAAGAAGGGTGTAGTATCCAAAAATGTAACGGGAAGTGTCTCTTGATTATTACATTGACGTCTCTTTGTAGCCATGACGAAATGACATCAGTACTGAAATAAAAAGGAAATAGTATCATAATCCTGCCGATGACAGAAACATGTTGTAGTGGACTGACAAGGCAGCCAGTCCACAGAGACGGGTAGCCGAAAGGCCACACGTACAGACACGCCGACTGGCGCGAAGTCTGGAACAGGATACGTGATGAATGTGATAAAGAAAAGAACGTAGCTACTAGAACACTTAACTTTTATATCGTCCTTTGGTATACAGCATTCTTGATGATACAAGTGAGACTCTTTAGATTCATGAAGTAACTAATGGCGCCTTGCTAGGTCGTAGCCATGGACTTAGCTGAAGGCTATTCTAACTGTCTCTCGGCAATTGAGAGAAAGGCTTCGTCAGTGTAGTCGCTAGCAAAGTCGTCGTACAACTGGGGCGAGTTTTAGTACGTCTCTCGAGACCTGCCTTGTGGTGGCGCTCGGTCTGCGATCCTGACAGTGGCGACACGCGGGTCCGACATGTACTAATGGACCGCGGCCGATTTAAGCTACCACCTAGCAAGTGTGGTGTCTGGCGGTGACACCACACATGTAAGTAATTAAACTAACTGCATACGGCTGGAATGGAAAAGTTGTAATTGCATGAAAAATAGAGCGTGGAGAGAGCAAAACTCATTTCAGATTTAACATCAGCAGATCAAAGACATTCAGAAGCAGTAAAAAGATCTCAAGCAACTGAGAGTTCGAAAAAAGTCGTTGATCAGGGTAATGTCTGCACGCATATTTTTTAACGGTACTTCTGAGGTGAATAGTAAAGCTTTTTACACATCGTGGCAAATGATGAAACGTAGTTTTTTTTTATATAAAAAAAGTGAGACTAGATTATTAATAGAAACCAGCGCAATGGCATCATTAATATTCATTAAAACAGGAAACTTTCAAAAATAATGAGATACAGATTTTTGGGTCGAAAAACCAACTTTTATAATAGAGTTTCTGGAACCAAAAACATCGGTAACGTCTGACATAGACTGTCACATAGTTCCCCAACCGATAAATGTCTTCGAGACAGGGCGACGAAGAAATTTGAGTTCTGAATTTCCTTCATAAAAGAATATACACACACGCCAAATATCATCCGGGTTGCCCAAACGATTTGGCTGCGAGCACGTCAGAGGCCCTCTCAACAACCCTGATCTCTCGATGCCGAACAAATGCTTGTACCTACAACTTAAGCTTTCTCCTCGTTGTCTGTAAAATTTAGTCCTGGAAAGACGACAAACCACAACATCAAAAGCTCATCCAGGTGGTTTTAAAAAGATTTATGTCGCATTGTCAGAACTATGTGAGCGATACTGGAGTCTGCGTAGGTAAATGACCTATATGTGCATGTGTGTGCTTCATGTAATACATTTAGGATTTGTATATTTTGTGATGTATTTAGCTAATCGGTCATGCCTTTGCAAATGCTCCTCATATCTTCCGTTAGTCATGTAAGGAAAACGCAATTCTTATTTGCTTATTTGCCCTAGAAGATTGTGATTCCGTCGCGACAATCGCGGAGATGGTTGCGGTTGCACCTTTCGGGGATACACGTCTAATTATTTTGAAGAACAGATGGTACAAAACTGCACCGTAAACAGTGCTCATGATCTGCGAAGTGATGGAAGTCGCCAACAGCGCGTGGCCGCTGATAAGGAATGAAAGCACAAATAGCGCAAGGAAAAGTCCGGTATGCCTAGGGCGGCGAGAGTGGGTGCGTGCCAGCTATTGTTTTGCGCCTGCAAGCACGAGGCCAAGGGACACAGCCAGTGAGGCGTCGGGTGCGGACTGCACGAGCGGCTGAAAGGTAAGCTCGCCTTTAGGCTCCACTGGGAAGGGCAAGCGTTGGTCGCCAGCTGTCTGCAGACGTGACGTGTTCCCACAGCTAGGGCAATCACCACAAGAGAACAACACTTGCTATAGCTAGCCTTGCCGTCATTGAAATTATCGGCCCCGCACAAAGACTTCGAAAACACCGGACATTTGGGTCCAATGGGATTATTTTCCCGGTCACATACTTTCTGTTGACGATACGTCTGCTGATGTAAATAAAGACACGACGAATTAAGGAATATTTACTAACATAAATGACACAAACTTACGTAATTCGGTGTACTAGTTGGCTCTACGAAGGAAAATTAAGAGAAAAAATACAGTCGCAAATTTTTGTACTGTGGTTGGAGGGAGCGCAATGAACAACATACTAAGAATCGCGACAGATATGGTGTGACAGTGGAGTTGGAGACGGGGGGAGGGCGCTTATAAAGTACAATTTTTTGAAGTTTTTCTTGAATAATTCGAAAACCGTTGCTTCTAGCGAAACCATATCCCGAAGCGACATTAAACTACATTAAATCTCCTTCAAGAAAGGTTAGGTCAACTTTTCACCGGGATTAATAGTTGCCAAATTGGAAGGGTGGAAAAATAGCCTATTATTAAAAATAGTGTTTAATGGTGTAAATTAATGTCTATTGTTAAATTAAATGCCGGCCGCGGTGGTCTCGCGGTTCTAGGCGCGCAGTCCGGAACCGTGCGACTGCTACGGTCGCAGGTTCGAATCCTGCCTCGGGCATGGATGTGTGTGATGTCCTTAGGTTAGTTAGGTTTAAGTAGT
This sequence comes from Schistocerca nitens, assembly GCF_023898315.1. Lineage (NCBI taxonomy): Eukaryota > Metazoa > Arthropoda > Insecta > Orthoptera > Acrididae > Schistocerca > Schistocerca nitens. Next base: position 555,895,549 of record NC_064615.1, on the reverse strand, counting down.
TCTAAGTTCTAGGGGACTAATGACCTCAGCAGTTGAGTCCCATAGTGCTCAGAGCCATTTGAACCATTTTTTTTAAATTAAATGGGTTAAGAGCAAATATTAAATTGTATCCTACATCTAAGTGCAGTAGAGCCGTTTTAAAGGATAAATTTTGTTCTGGTGTTGAAATGGTACGGAAGGGTTTGGAGGGTACAAGTTGAGTGAAGGTACTTCGTCAGACTGTGGTCAGGCAATTCGCTTCTTCATAGGTCTGCAAAGTGCACAGCGAGCTAGGGATTCCCCACTGTCACTACGTCACTACATCACAAGAAGTAGCCACAGAGTGTTTCACAAAGTTACGTCGACTGTTTTGCAGCGTGCCTTCTAAATCACTGTCGACGTAGTGCGCAGACACGCTGGTGAGTGATTATTTTTGATAAAGTGCGTTAACAGAACATGGCGTATAGGTATGAGTTACTAACAACACAAACGCAAGAAACAAGGAAAATTCTACACAAACGAATAGATTTACACCGATAGAGGGGAATCTCATTCCTGTACGCCAGCTGTAACGTTCTTCCGGGAAGGGAAACTTCCGCCACAACGAACGCCGTTTGCTTTTCAGTTTACAGACGGAGTGTATCCCCTCAAGATTTACTGTCCGGTTCTCTTATGGAAGTAGACGAAATTACTTCATTGAGCTCATTTTTATATAGTGGAATTATTTTCAGTTGATTAAGTGAGCATTTATTTGCAGTTGTTATTATACAAAAATATTCGATAGCTGTAACAGCCAACCGTCTGCCACACTGAAGAACCTGTCCCAAGTGTAACGTGCTGTCGATATGTATTCGACAATATCGACTTCATTGTCTCCACTACTAATGGGTGGAATTACTCCTCACGGCAAAGGGGTACTAAATGCATCACTCCAGTCTAAGCTCTCCACACACCTGAAGAGGCACAGAGGCCTAAATTTACTCCCTCTGCAACATAAGTAGGTCACCTAGGTGTTACATAACTTCACGTGTTTCAACATAAGTCAAGAAATGCGTTACATCCGATTACTGTTCTGGACTTAAATAAGATTAATCCCACTCCATCAGATGTATTCACGCCCACCGTGAGAGATATACTGTGGATCTGCGGTAACTAGCTTCACTCAATGCAGCCCACTCTACGAGTGCCAGCAGTTCCTAAATGGAACAGATAAGCGGTCTACCAGTAACACAATTAATGGCGAAAGAAATGCAATAACTTTCTGGTCTTTCGTGAATTCACCAGAAAGCGACCAAAGCATGAATTTGCAATACGCTGTCAAGGATAGACAGCAGCAAGGTGCCACATTCACCAACCCAATCCCTTCCTTCCAACGCTCATAGGTTACTAACGACGTCACAGTTATAAATTAAACACTTCTCAGCCGTTGTTTATAGCAACATAATTTAATGTAAAGGCTAACTTATCAACTGCAGATAAGTACTCAATAAACTGAAAATAACTGCGGTGTATGAAGACAAGCTGAATGAAGCTATTTCGTCTCCTCACATAAGAGCACTGGACAAGGGATGCTGAAGAAGTACAGCCTCTCTGAAAACTGGAAAACGAGCAGCGTTCGAGGTGATGGATGTTGCCGTTCTTGGAAGAACACTACAGTTGCCGTGCAGGATGACAAGAATCACTCTCACCTCTAACAGCGTAAAACAGTGTGCAGGGATTTAGGTAGAACCTTTTCATAACCGTTTCTTGCGTTAGTACTATTGGTACCTCATATCTGTATTCATGTAGTGTTAACTCACTTTATGGAAAATAAACACAACCAGGGCGTGTCTGCGCAATGTGTTGCCATTTATTAACAATGCGCGCTGCGGAAGGGTCGGTATAATTTTGTGAAAAACCTTGCATTTTATTTCTTGTGACGTAGCGGGACAGAAAGAGAGGCGACTCCCCATCTCGCTCTTCAGTTTGCAGATTTAAGGACGAGGGAATTGCATCAGCACAATTCAGCGTCCTGCCTTCCGTCGTACGTCTGCTCTCCACCCCTATCTTTCTACCCTGTTACTTCTCCGGAACACAATTTATCCCTTAATACGGTTCTACTGCACTTACGTGTGGTAAACACATTTAATATTTGCTCTTATACCATTTGATTTAACAATAAATATTAATTTTATATCGTTAAAGGACAGTTTTTAATAATCTACGATTTTTTCCACTCTCCGAATGCGGGAAGTGGTGGTCGCAAAGAAAAAAAAATGAGTAGGACCCTTGTTCTAGGAAATTTAATGTAGTTTTATTTCATATTGGTGAATGTTTTTGATGGAATTGCGTGGTTTTCGAGTTCTTCTAAAAAGAAAAAGAAGAAAACATAAAAAGTGACCTTTAAACTCCTCTCACACCCAAGCTCACACTACTGTATAGGATTATTAGAATGTTGTTCATGGCTCTCCTCCAGATCACTGTACAAAAATTTGCTACTAGACGAATTTTTTCCATCTTCGTTGACTGGACTATACTACAGTATCGAGACATTATGTGTGTAACACGGACATGTGGAGTGAAAGTACAGTTGCGCAAGTGGCTTCCATGTGCACAACTGTTTGGCGGCGCGACGCATCGACTGTCGATTGTCAGTGGTTTCTCATTGCTCTCAATCAAGAAGTACGAAAAATATTGTGTGTAGAAGAGCATCTAAACGTGCTTGGAACTGTTTCTTTAATATAAAACGAAAAACTTTACCTACGCGCCAGTTCTTTAGTGCATTTTAACCAATATTTATTAAGATCTGTTTCCAACAAATCGAATTTCTCCAGGCACAAAAAGGATACCGGTTTACCACGGATAGTTGCATATATATAAATAGGACGCCCCCAAAGACCTTAGCTGCGGCCATCGTCAGGTTCCTAAGACGTCTAAATCTCTGTCTAGTTCAACATCCCACAAGCCTGTTTGCGTGTGAGGCAGAGGGGCCCAGTCGTAATGTGAGAGGCACACTACGCCCCCTGCCTTGTTCCATTTCCGAATAGAGTGCGGGGAAACGGGCCATCGGTAAATCTCCAAGTGCGTTCTCACGTTACCGTCGTGGTCGGATACGGATCACACTAACGCTCTCTTCTGTACTACACGATTCCGTAAAGAAAGTTGCTTCTCTGCATTGGACCTTCTCTGTCTTATTTACTAATCCCACCTGGTAAGAGTTCCTGACAACCAAACAATATTTAAGAATCAGTCTAACGAGAGATACTTTAGCTGTATCTCAGATGGGTGAATAACATTTTTATAGGATTCTTCCAATGAATCTCTGTCTGGCACCAGCCGTTTCAACAATACATTTTACAGCATCGCTCCGCTTTAAGTCGCTCCGAACTTGGCCTCATAGGTGTTTTATGGTTATTACTGTTCCAGTAATTTGATATCTATGATGGCATCCAACAGCAACGGGTTTTCCACGTCCTATTGCGCAGTGCTTGCTTATACTGAAAGCCAACTGTCAGTAGTCGCAACGTGTCGCCGATCCCCTACGCGTCTTCGGCTTTCCTAGAATTTACTGGCTTTGTGGCTTTCCGATGTACAACAGCACCATCTATAAACAGCGCCATAGAGCTTCTGGTAATATCCGCCAGCTCATGTACACATACCAAGGACAATAATGGCTTCTCAAAACTCCCTTGGGATTTTGCGTAAATTAAATTACAATAGATGATTTCTATCAGCTAAGGACGACAAGCTGGATTATCTCTGTTCGTACGTCCTCAAGCTGATGCGACAGTCCATAAGCTCGTACTTTGTTCATTAGATGACAACGCAGGTCTTTATAGAAAACCTACCGGATCGGATTTCAGAGAAGACAGTATGAACGACATCTCTGTTTGGATAATGGGTTCTCCAAAAAGGATGGTCCAAAGAGGTCTGAATAGGGAGTAAAATGTAAGTGATAGCTGGCGTTCCCAAAGGGAATGTTATAGGCCCTCTGCTGTTGTTGTTGTCACTGCTGTAAATAAACGGTTTAGAAGACAGTCTGGGCAGCTCTCCTAGATAGTTTGCCGATGATGTTATCATTTACCGTCTAGTAAAGATATTAGAAGATCAAAATCAATTGTAAAATGATTTAGATACGATATCTCTATGGTTCAAAAACTGGCAACTGTCTCTGAATAAAGAAAAGTGTGAGGTCATCCACATCAGCAAGAAAAGAAATTGTATAAATTTCTATTATCCAATAAATCGCACAAATTTGAAATCTGTGAAATCAAATAAATCCACTGATGTCAAAAATTAAAGCAACAAACGGAAATTTTGCAATTTTGCTTTTATTTTGCCACAAAACAGTGTAAATAGGTGGTAGTAACGTAGAAACAATGTAAAGAACATAGAACGTAGACAACTGCAACATGCATAACAGTATACAAAAATTTTCTTCGTTTTTTCCAACTTAACGGATTTACACACACATTCCGTCAACTGGTTAATGTGCCCAGCATAGGGTGTTACCACGTCTGGTTGCAATAGAGACATGACAACGACGGGGCATGCTGTGAGTGATGCCATCAGTCTCATGTTGAGACAATAACGCCCATTCTTCCTGCAGAAATGCTCTCAAGTCTTGGAGGTTGGTTGGTGGATGCTGACGACATGCAACCTGCCTCCCTAGCACACCCCTGACATGCTGTATGGGATTCAAATCGGGAAAGCGAGCACGCGATGCCTTGCGTGAAGTACCTTCCGTTTCCAATACAACATCAACCACCCGTGCTCTATGTGGTCGCGCATTAGCGTCCATCAATATGAAGTCTGGGTCCACACCACCTCGCAACAACCACTCGTGAGGTCCCAAGATCTCGCCGCGATACCTGATGCAGTTAAACCGTGCCGATTCACCCGCGTGGTTTCCTGAAGAGGTTTTCGAGTGGTCAACATAATCCTTGCCGACAGGGATCCTCCTCGATATGACTCTCTTTTCGTCCGTCCCCGGTAGCTGAGTGGTTGCCGGCATGGTAGCTCAGCGTGTTCGGTCAGAGAGCTGCTTGGCCTCTGTAATAATAAAACTGAGTGGAAGGATCAACAAACGAACTTGAACGGATGTCATGAGACGTCCGCAACGACCAAACACAACGATCAACAACGAACAAAATGAAAAAAAAAGTGGTCAGCGCGACAGAATGTCAATCCGAAGGGCCCAGGTTCGATTCCCACCTGGGTCGGAGATTTTCTCCGCTCAGGGATGGGTGTTGTGTTATTCGACTATCATCATTTTATCCCCATCGACGCGCAAGTCGCCGAAGTGGTGTCAAATCGAAAGACTTGCACCCGGTGAATGGTCTACCTGACGGGAGGCCCTAGTCACACGACATTTGCATTTACTCTCGTTTCACAATGTTTGGATTCCTAAACCGTGTTCCACGTTCCCTCCAGATTCGAATGCGTCGAGAATCACTCTACAGGCCAAATCGGGACTCATATGCCAAAAGAACCTTGGCCCACTGTTCGACCGTCTAGGTGTTATGTTGATGACTCCACTCTAGACGTTCCCTTGTGTGAATATGCATTAGAGGTACACATGCAGGAGGTCTCTGCCGAAGCCTTCTGTACGTCATTCGTCTCGATACAACTCGTCCAGTGGATGCTGCAATGTCAGATGCCAGTTGCTGTGAGGTACTAAGGCGGTACCGTCGTGCCCTTAATGCCAAATAACAGACCTCTCCTTTTGATATGACACTTGCTCGATCATGCCCCGGACTTCGGGATACTATTTCAGCCTCTATAAATTGTCGTCACATCCGAGAAACAATAGAACGATTCACATTAAACTATCGGGCCACATCAGTTTGCGACTATATTGCTTCAATTCTTCTTGTGGCCCTCCACGGCAGAGAGTCTGGTAGGCGTCTTCTTTGTGTCATACTGCACCGTCCCGTCTATGACTATATACACAGCGATTATGGATGTGGAACTAACAGGCAAATACTACCCCATTTGATAGGTGGCCTGACGTTATCGTTTCCATGGTTGTCCATTGACCGGAATGCTATCTTCGCGAAGAGCACGATTGTACGGTCATCTGTTAACATTTTGTACGATTATAGCGTGAATTAGAAAACACGTGAAAATAGCGGTTTTTTGCTTTAATTTTGGACAGCAGTGTACCCGGGAATTACAATTAAGAAGAACCAAAATTGCAACGATCACATAGATAATGTTGTTGGGAATGCAAACTGCGTTTTATTGGAAGAACACATACAATCTCTACTAAAGAGATTGCCTATATACGCTTCTTTGTCCTTTACTAGAGTATTTCGGTGCGCTACGGTATCCTTTCCATACAGGATTCACGAAGAATATCAAACAAGTCCAAAGATGGGCAACTCGTATCGTACTATCACGAAATAAGGGAGAGAGTATCATGGATATGATAAGCGAACTGGGATTGAAGTTATTAAAACAAAGACGTTCTTCGCTGTGGCAAGATCTTTTCACGAAATTTCCAACACCAACTTTTTCCTCAGAATGTGAAAACGTTTTGCTGTCGCCAACATATATAGTGAGAAATGGTCATCGTAATAAATTAAGAGGAACAGAGCTCGTTGAGAAAGATTTAAGTGTTCATTTTTTCCATGCTCTGTTAGAGAATGGAAAGGTGGAGAATCAATCTGAAAGTGGTCCGAAGAACCCTCTACCAGGTACTTACGTTCGAATTGAAGAGTAGTGATGTAGATGTAGTGCTAGTTGTAGTATATGCAAACGTAAAAAGTATTAAAAATTCTACAATAAGGCATATTTCTTTACCATTTTGAATGTATAAATACCCTGGGTCTTTTACAACTGCTTGCAACGCTTCGTACTCCAGTGAGCTACGAATAACTGTTTACGGAAGGGGAGTCAGTTTCTTGTTGTTGCTGCTGTTATGGTCTTCTGCTGTAACCTACATCCGTCTGAATCTGCTTACTGCATTCATCTGTTGGTCTCCCTCTATAATTTTATCACCCACACTTCCCTCCAGTGCTAAATTGGTTATCCTTCTAGTCAGGTTGTGCCACAAATTCCTTTTATCCCCTATAGTATTCAGTATCTCCAAATTAGCTACGTGGACCATCCATCTAATCTTCCACATTCTTCTGTAACACCACATTTCAAAAGCTTCCATTATCTTCTTGTCTGAACTGTTTATCGTCCATGACTTACTTCCATACATACATGGATAAACTCCATACAAATAGTTTCAGAAAAGCCTTCCTGAATGTTAAATCTATATTTGATGTTAACAAATTACTCTTCTTCAGAAACGTTTTTCTTGCCATAGCCAGTTTACATGTTATTTCCTTTATACTTCAACCATTATTACTTATTTTGCTGCCCAAATAGCAAAACTCATCTACTACTTTCAGAGTCTTATTTCCTAATCTAATTCCCACAGCAGCACCTGACTTAATTTAACTACATTCCATTACCCTATTTTGCTTTTGTTGATGTTCATCTTATATCATCCGTTCAAGAAACTGTCCATTCCGTTCAACTGCTCTTCCATGTCCTTTGCTGTCTCAGACAGAATTACGTCATCGGGAAACCCCAAAGTTTTCATTTCTTCTCCATGGATTTTAATTCCCACTCCAAATTTTTCTTTTCTTTCCTACACTGCTTGCTCAACATACAGATTGAATAACATAGGGGATAGGTTACAACCCTGTCTCACTACCTTATCAAACACTGCTTCCCATTCATGCCACTCGACTCTTATAACTGTCGTTTGGTTTCTGTACAAGTTATAAGTACCCATCGCTCCCTGTATTTTACCCCTGCTGTCTTCAAAATTCAATGAGAATATTCTAGTCAACATTGTAAAAAGTTCCTCTACGTAGGTTTGCCTTTCCTTAAACTAAGAGAAGTCGTTGGGTCAGTGTTGCCTGGCGTGTTCCTACATTTCTCCGAAATCCAAACCGGTCTTTCCCGAGGTTGGCTTCTAACAGTTTCTCCATTCTTCCGTAAAGAACTCGTGTTAGTATTTTGAAACCCTGAATTATTAAACAGATATTTCGATAAAATTCACAGCTTTCTTAGGAACTGGGATTATTATATTCTTATTGAAGTCAGAGTTTTCCGCCTGTCTCGTATATCCTTCACACCGGATGAGATTTGTCATGGCTGATTTTCCCAAGGCTATCAGTAGTTCTGACGGAATGTTGTCTACTCCTGGGGCCTTTTTTCGAATTAGAGCTTTCAGTTATCTATCAAATTCTTCTCGTAGTGTCAAGTCTCCCATCTCATCTTCATCTGTGTCCTCTTCTGTTTCTATAATATTGCTTGCAAGTTAATCTTCGTTGTATAGACCCTCTATATGCTCCTTCCACCTTTCAGCTTTCCCTTCTTTGCTTAGGACTGGTTCTCCATCTGAGCTCTTGATGTTCATATAGCTGCTTGTCTTTTCTCCAAAGGCGTCCTTAATTTTCCCCTAGTGAGTTATTTCTAAATCTTTATATTTGTCCTCTAACCATCCCTGCTTAGTCATTTTGCACATTCCGTCAATCTCATTTTTTAGACGTTCCTGCCTTCACTATTTCATCTCTCAGAGCTACCCATTTCTCTCCTAACGTATTCCTTTTTCCTGTTCTTGTCAACCGTTTCCTAATGCTCCCTCTGAAACTCTCAACAGCCTCTGGTTCTTTCAACTTATCTAGGCCCCATTTACTTACTTGATTGTAATCTACAGTTCATAACCAATAAATTGTGGTCAGAATCCACATCTACCTCTGAAAATGTCTTCCAGATTCAAATCTAGCTCCTAAATCTCGGCATATATATTATATAATCAATCCGAAACCTTCCAATGTCTCCAGATGTCTTCCACGTGCACAATCTTCTTTCTTGGTTCTTAAACCAGGTGTCAGCGATACGTAAACTGTGCTCTGTGCAAGATTCTACCATTTCTGGTAATACTCATTCTGTTGAGGTTTTCAGTGCAAATACTGGTTGGGCGTATCCTTCCAAGGTAGTCTATCCTGTGCAAGGTTCCTTATCTCTGCATAACTGCCGCAACCTACATCCGCTCGATTGTGCTTATTGCAGTCAAGTTTTGTTATCCCTCTACAAGTTTTGCTCCTACTCTTAACTCCACTACCAAACTGACTACTCCTTGATGACTATCAGTCCGTGCCTTCTTTTAGTCAAGTTTCACCATTCATTTAATTTATCTCAAACTCGATTCAGCAACTCTTCACCGTTATCCGATCTACCCATCTGATCTTCAGCATTCACCTGCAGCCCCACGTTCCCAATCTATTGTTCTCGACGTCTGTACCGTTTATTAGCCACGTTTCACTTCCATACAAGGCTATACCCTGTTGTTGTTGTGGTCTCCAGTCCCAAAGACTGGTTTGATGCAGCTCTCCATGCTTTTCTGTGAAAGCCTCTTCATCTCCAAGTAAATACTGCACCCTACATCCTTCGGAATCTGCTTAGTGTATTGATCTCTTGGTCTGCCTCTGCGATTTTTACCCTCCACGCTGCCTTCCAGCCCTAAATTGATAATGCTTTGATGCCTCAGAACATGTCGTACCAACTGATGCCTTCTTCAAGTCAACTTGTGCCACAAATACCTCATCTCCCCAATTCTGTTCAGTATCACCTTATTAGTTAGGTGGTACTCATCTAATTTTCAGCCTTCTTCTGCAGCACCACATTTCGAAAACTTCTACTCTCTTCTTGACTAAAGTATTTATCGTCGATGTTTCACATCCGTACTCGGCTACACTCCATACAAATACTTTTAGAAAATACTTCCTGACACTTAAATTTATACTCGATGTTAACAAATTACTCTTCTTCAGAAACGCTTTCCTTGCCATTGCCTGTCTACATTTTATATCCTCTCTACTTCGACCATCATCAGTCATTTTGCTCCGCAAATAGTAAAACTCATTTACTACTTTAAGGGTCTCATTTCCTAATCTAATTTCCTCAGCGTCACCTCACTTAATTCGACTACATTCCATTATCCTCGTTTTGTTTTTGTTGATGTTCATCTTATATCCTCCTTTCATGACACTGTCCATTCCGTTCAACTGCTCTTCCAGGTCCTTTGCTGTCTCTGACAGAATTAAAATGTCATCGGCGAACCTCAAAGTTTTTACTCCTTCTCCATGGATATTAATTCTTACTCCAAATTTTTCTTTTCTTTCCTTTTCTACTTGCTTAATATACAGATTGAATACCATCTGGGATAGGCCGCAACCCTGTCTCAGTCCCTTCCCAACCACTGCTTCCCTTTCATAACGCTCGACTCTTATAACTGCCATCTGGTTTCTGTACAAATTGTAAATAGCCTTTCGCTCCATGTATTTTACCCCTGCCACCTTTAGAATTCGAAAGAGAATATTCCAAGATATAGAATCTAAAAAGCGTTCTATAAGTCTACAAATGCTGGAAACATAGGTTTACCATTTCTTAATCTCTAAGATAAGTCTAAGATAAGTCGTAGGGCCTGTATTGCCTCACGTGCTCCAATATTTCTACGGAATCCAAACTCATCCTCCCCGAGGTCAGCTTCTAGCAGTTTCTCCATTCGACTGTAAAGAATTCGTGTCAGTATTTTGCATCCGTGACTTATTAAACTGATAGTTCGGTAATTTTCACACGTGTCAACCTCTGCTTTCTTTGGGATGGGTATTATTGTATTCTTTTTGAAGTCTGAAGGTATTTCGCCTGTCTCATACATCTAGCTCACCAAATGGTAGTGTTTTCTCTGGGCTAGCTCTCCTAAGGCTATCAGTAGTTCCAATGGAATGTTGTCAACTGCCGGAGCCTTGTTTCGAATTAAGTCTTTCAGTGCTCTATCAAATTCTTCACGCAGTATCATAACTCCCATTCCATCTTCATCTACGTCCTCTCCCATTTCCATAACATTGCCCTCAAGGACATCGCCCTTCTATAGACCTTCTATATACTCCTTCCACCTCTATGCTTTCCCTTCTTTGCTTGGAACTGGTTCTCCATCTGAGCTCTTAAGATTCATACAAGTGGTTCTCTTTTGTTCAAAGGTCTCTTTAATTTTCCTGTAGACAGTAGCTATCATACCCCTAGTGATATATGCCTCAGCATGCTTACATTTGTCCTCTAGCCATCCCTGATTCAAATGGCTCTATGGGACTTAGTATCTGAGGTCATCAGTCTCCTAGAACGTAGAACTACTTAAACCTAACTAACCTAAGGACATCACACACATCCATGTGCGAGGCAAGATTCGAACCTGCGACCGTAGCAGTCGCGCAGCCATCCCTGCTTAGCCATTTTGCGATTCCTGCCACTATCATTTTTGAGACATTTGTACTCCTTTTCGCCTGCTTCATTTACTGCATTTTCATATTTTCTCCTTTCATCAGTTAAATTCGGTATCTTTTCAGTTACCCAAGGGTTTCTACCAGCCCTCGTCTTTTTAACTACATGTTCCTCTGCTGGCTTCACTATTTTATCTCTAAAAGCTACGCATTCTTCTTCTACTGTATTTTCCCCCCATTCTTGTCAGTCTTTCCATAACGCGCACTCTGAAACTCTCTACAGCCCCTGGTTCTCTCAGTTTATCCAGGTCCCATCTCCTTAAATTCCCACATTTTTGCTGTTTCTTCAGTTTTAATCTACGGTTCATAACCAATAGATTGTGATCAGAGTCCACATCTACCTCTGGAAATGTCTTACAATTTAAAACCTGGTTCCTAAATCTCTGTCTTACCACTATATAATCTAGCTGAAACCTTCAAGCGTCTCCAGGCCGCCTCCACGTACACAACCTTCTTTCAGGATTCTTAAACCAACTGTTAGCTATGATTAAGTTATGTTCTGTGCAAAATTCTACCAGACGGCTTCCTCTTTCATTCCTTACCCCCGTACCGTATTCACCTACTACTTTTTCTTGTCTTCCTTTTCCTCTTATCGAATTCCAGTCGCCCATGACTGTTAAATTTTCGTTCCCCTTCGCGGTCTGAGGAATTTCTTTTATCTCATCATACATTTCTTCAATCACTTCGTCGTTTGTGGAGCTAATTGGCATATAAACTTCTACTGCTGTTCCATGTGTGGACTTCGTATCTATCTTGGCTGGAATAATGTGTTCACTATGCTGTTCGTAGTATCTTACTCTCACTCCAATTCTTTTTATTCATTATTAATTTTACTCCTGCATTACCTGTATTTGATTTTGTATTTACAACCCTGTATTCACCTGCCACGGAACTTCGGTAATTCCCACTATATCTAACTTTAACCTATCCATTTCCCTTTTTAAATTTTCTAACCTACTTGTTGATTAAGGGATCTGACATTCGACGCTCCGATCCTTAGAACGCCAGTTTTATGCCCTATACACATAATTTCAGAAAATACTTATTAACACTGAAATTCACGAGGATGTACTGACAGTTAACTCCTCTGAATTTTTTACGTGAAAACTCTTAAACTTTCTAAAATGAAGCAAGTATTATTAACATTCTACATCTTTATTATTCATGTGTACACATTTATTTCTCAAAATAGTCTCCCTGGTGACGAAGATATTTATCCTAACGAGAGAATAGTTTGGTGATATCGTCACTGTACGATGTTCGACATTTTTTATAGTCACAACCTCAACTCTGTTTGCACCGCTTCATCACTATCAAAGTGAAGTCCTCGAAGGTGTTCTCTAAGTTTTGGGAACAGATGAAAATCGGATAGGGTGAAGTCAGGAATGTATGGAGGATGATCGATGAGTGAACCCGAGGCGTTTTATTTCCGCAGATGTCGCGGCCCTAGTGTGTGGACTGGCATTGTCTTGCTGAAGCAGAGGATGCTCCCGGTGTAGACGAACTCCTCGAATTCGAAACTCCATTGCAGTACGCTGTTTCTCACGCCCTGACATAGCTATGTTGCACAGCTCCCTATAGCGGTAATGGGCTCTCAATATGTAGACAGAAAGAACAAACATGCAGGAAGTTCATACTGTTTGTCTTATTTAAAAACCTTTAAAGGCTTTCACATACAAAATTCGGAGGCCTATTTCAGGGCGCTCTCGTATGTTCTTCGTAGACATACTTATCTTTTCAGAAACGCTTTTCTTGCTAATTGTCAGACTGCATTTTATATCGCCTCTCCTTCTGACATCGTCAGTTGCTCTGCTGCCAAAGTATTAAAACTCGTTTACTATTTAAGGGAGTGAGACAGGGTTGTAGCCTCTCCCCGATGCTATTCAATCTTTATATTGAGCAAGCAGTAAAGGAAACAAAAGAAAAGTTCAGAGTAGGTATTAAAATCCATGGAGAAGAAATAAAAACTTTGAGGTTCGCCGATGACATTGTAATTCTGTCAGAGACAGCAAAGGACTTGGAAGAGCAGTTGAAAGGAATGGACAGTGTCTTGAAAGGAGGATATAAGATGAACATCAACAAAAGCGCCGGCCGGAGTGGCCGAGCGGTTAAAGGCGCTACAGTCTGGAACCGCACGACCGCTACGGTCGCCGGTTCGAATCCTGCCTCGGGCATGGATGTGTGTGATGTCCTTCGGTTAGTTAGGTTTAAGTAGTTCTAAGTTCTAGGGGACTTATGACCACAGCAGTTGAGTCCCATAGTGCTCAGAGCCATTTGAACCATTTGAATCAACAAAAGCAAAACGAGGATAATGGAATGTAGTCGTATTAAGTTGGGTGATGCTGAGGGAATTAGATTAGGAAATGAGAAACTTAAAGTAGTAAAGGAGTTTTGCTATTTTGGGAGCAAAATAACTGATGATGGTCGAAGTAGAGAAGATATAAAATGTAGTCTGGCAATAGCAAGGAAAGCATTTCTGAAGAAGAGAAATTTCTTAACATCGAGTATAGATTTAAGTATCAGGAAGCCGTTTCTGAAAGTATTTGTATGGACTGTAGCCATGTATGGAAGTGAAGCATGGACGATAAATATAAATAGTTTGGACAAGAAGAGAATAGAAGCTTTCGAAATGTGGTGCTACAGAAGAATGCTGAAGATTAGATGAGTAGATCACATAACTAATGATGAAGTAGTGAATAGAATTGGGGAGAAGAGGAATTTGTGGCGCAACTTGACAAAAAGAAGGAACCGGTTAGTAGGACATGTTCTGAGGCATCAATGGATCACCAATTTAGTACTGGAGGGCAGGGTGGGGGGTAAAAATCGTAGAGAGGGACCAAGAGATGAATACACTAAGCAGATTCTGGAAGATGTAGGCTGCAGTAGGTACTAGGAGATGAAGAAGCTTGCACAGGATAGAGTAGCATGGAGAGCTGCATCAAATCAGTCTCAGGACTGAAGACCACAACAACAACTCGTATGTCCTTCGTAAGCATATTTATCTTTTCAGAAACGCTTTTCTTGCTTATTGTCAGACTGCATTTTATGTCGCCTCTCCTTTTGATATCCTCAGATAGTCTGCTGCCAATGTATTAAAACTCATTGGGTATTTGCAGCACCTAATTTCTAAATTAATTCCTTCAGTATCACTTGATTTAATTTAATTACTTTCCGCAACCTTTGATTTACTTTTGTGGATATTCATCTCATATCTTTACAACACAAATAAAAGCAGTGTAAAGGGAATAACAAATATTATTTCAAGCAACTGGGTGAGTAGTGAGGGAAATGACAAGTCGTCCACGGAACGTCAACATCTCGCTTAGAGAGTTTTTGAGCTGTTTTTGAGGGTCCTTGGCATTACCCACTAGCTTTGGATTTCGCACACGGTTCTTTACAGCGCATTTTATACGGCATTTCGTTTGCCGTTGGTGTAAAATCACGACCGTTCATAAGCAGCAAGACCATTACGTTGTCTAACTAGAATTTTATGGTAAAATTATTTGTAAAGGCGTGCTTTTGTCGGTGTCTCTTAATTATTAGCAATACACTGACCACAACTACTTAGTAATTACAGTAAACTGTACCATAGATATGAGCCAGAGAAATCCCACTAGAAATACACCAGAGAGCTTTCACTGATAGCAGGTTGTGGCATACAGGTTGTTTGGGTCGGCGGACCGTATTGTTTTGAAGAACAGTGAACTGTTGAATAAATGAAGTTTTAATTTTTTCAGTGGGTCGAAGCTACAAATGTTGTTAATTTATGTTTCGTTTTATTTATGGTGTTCTTTCCCTTACAGTAAAAAGTTATGTAGAGATTTTCAAACATGTATTTATAATTGTGATTGCTGACTGAGTTCGACAGATCCAGTGGACGGAGATGATCCTAAATACTCCTAGGGTGGCATACCGGCCGGTGTTGTACCTGAATGTTTGATCATCTGCAGTGTCGCTGTGCGAAACGTATTCCCATACTCAGTTTCTCTGTGGACCATTTACAATAGTTCGGAGTTTATCAGTACCAATTTCAGACATGATGAATATAAAGTACGTTACTTTTCTATTAGATTAAGATAACTTACGAACAAGCTTCTTGGAGCAACTGTACAAAACTTACGGACAGAAAGGCAGCAAGACTAGGCTAGCATCGACATAGCAGTCATTCGTAACTGATTAGCTTAGAAAAGCTGTAGACAAATAATGTGTGTTGTGTTAACGAACTGTTTAAAAAGATTCTGAAATATAGACTGAATTGATGGCATGTTTAATAGAATAATACTGTATGATTAAATGATGATGGCGTCCTCTTGGGTAAAATATTCCGGAGGTAAAATAGTCCCCCATTCGGATCTCCGGGCGGGGACTACTCAAGAGGACGTCGTTATCAGGAGAAAGAAAACTGGCGTTCTACGGATCGGAGCGTGGAATGTAAGATCCCTTAATCGGGCAGGTAGAATAGAAAATTTAAAAAGGGAAGTGGATAGGTTAAAGTTAGATATAGTGGGAATTATTGAAGTTCGGTGGCAGGAGGAACAAGACTTTTGGTCAGGTGATTACAGGGTTATAAATACAAAATCAAATAGGGGTAATGCAGGAGTAGGTTTAATAATGAATAAAAAATAGGAGTGCGGGTTAGCTACTACAAACAGCATAGTGAACGCATTATTGTGGCCAAGATAGACACAAAGCCTATGCCTACTACAGTAGTACAAGTTTATATGCCAAGTAGCTCTGCAGATGATGAAGAAATTGATGAAATGTATGACGAGATAAAAGAAATTATTCAGGTACTGAAGGGAGACGAAAATTTAATAGTCATGGGTGACTGGAATTCGTCAGTAGGAAAAGGGAGGGAAGGAAACATAGTAGGTGAATATGGATTGGGGGGAAGAAATGAAAGAGGAAGCCGCCTTGTAGAATTTTGCACAGAGCATAACTTAATCATAGCTAACACTTGGTTCAGGAATCATAAAAGAAGGTTGTATACCTGGAAGAATCCTGGAGATACTAAAAGGTATCAGATAGATTATATAATGGTAAGACAGAGATTTAGGAACCAGGTTTTAAATTGTATGTCATTTCCAGGGGCAGATGTGTATTCTGACCACAATCTATTGGTTATGAACTGCAGATTGAAACTGAAGAAACTGCAAAAAGGCGGGAATTTAAGGAGATGGGACCTGGATAAACTGAAAGAATCAGAGGTTGTACAGAGTTTCAGGGAGAGCATAAGGAAACAATTGACAGGAATGGGGGAAAGAAATACAGTAGAAGAAGAATGGGATGCTCTGAGGGATGAAGTAGTGAAGGCAGCAGAGGATCAAGTAGGTAAAAAGACGAGGGCTAATAGAAATCCTTGGGTAACAGAAGAAATATTGAATTTAATTGATGAAAGGAGAAAATATAAAAATGCAGTAAATGAAGCAGGCAAAAAGGAATACAAACGCCTCAAAAATGAGATCGACAGGAAGTGCAAAATGGCTAAGCAGGGATGGCTAGAGGACAAATGTAAGGATGTAGAGGCTTGTCTCACTAGGGGTAAGATAGATACTGCCTACAGGAAAATTAAAGAGACCTTTGGAGAGAAGAGAACCACTTGTATGAATATCAAGAGCTCAGATGGCAACCCAGTTCTAAGCAAAGAAGGGAAGGCAGAAAGGTGGAAGGAATATATAGAGGGTTTATACAAGGGCGATGTACGTGAGGACAATAATATGGAAATGGAAGAGGATGTAGGTGAAGATGAAATGGGAGATAAGATACTGCGTGAAGAGTTTGACAGAGCACAGAAAGACCTGAGTCGAAACAAGGCCCTGGGAGTAGACAACATTCCTTTAGAACTACTTATGGCCTTGGGAGAGCCAGTCATGACAAAACTCTACCATCTGGTGAGCAAGATGTATGAGACAGGCGAAATACCCACAGAATTCAAGAAGAACATAATAATTCCAATCCCAAAGAAAGCAGGTCTTGACAGATGTGAAAATTACCGAACTATCAGTTTAATAAGTCACAGCTGCAAAATACGAACGCGAATTCTTTACAGACGAATGGAAAAACTGGTAGAAGCGGACTTCGGGGAAGATCAGTTTGGATTCCGTAGAAATGTTGGAACACGTGAGGCAATACTAACCTTACGACTTATCTTACAAGAAAGATTAAGAAAAGGCAAACCTACGTTTCTAGCATTTGTAGACTTAGAGAAAGCTTTTGACAACGTTAACTGGAATACTCTCTTTCAAATTCTGAAGATGGCAGGGGTGAAATACAGGGAGCGAAAGGCTATTTACAATTTGTACAGAAACCAGATGGCAGTTATAAGAATCGAGGGGCATGAAAGGGAAGCAGAGGTTGGGAAGGGAGTGAGACAGGGTTGTAGCCTCTCCCCGATGTTATTCAATCTGTATATTGAGCAAGCAGTAAAGTAAACAAAAGAAAAATTCGGAGTAGGTATTAAAATTCATGGAGAAGAAGTAAAAACTTTGAGGTTCGCCGATGACATTGTAATTCTGTCAGAGACAGCAAAGGACTTGGAAGAGCAGTTGAACGGAATGGACAGTGTCTTGAAAGGAGGATATAAGGTGAGCACCAACAAAAGCAAAACGAGGATAATGGAATGTAGTCAAATTAAATCGGGTGATGCTGAGGGGATTAGATTAGGAAATGAGACACTTAAAGTAGTAAAGGAGTTTTGCTATTTAGGGAGTAAAATAACTGATGATGGTCGAAGTAGAGAGGATATAAAATGTAGACTGGCAATGGCAAGGAAATCGTTTCTGAAGAAGAGCAATTTGTTAACATCGAGTATAGATTTAAGTGTCAGGAAGTTGTTTCTGAAACTATTTGTTTAGAGTGTAGCCATGTATGGAAGTGAAACATGGACGATAACCAGTTTGGACAAGAAGAGAATAGAAGCTTTCGAAATGTGGTGCTACAGAAGAATGCTGAAGATAAGGTGGGTAGATCACGTAACTAATGAGGAGGTATTGAATAGGATTGGGGAGAAGAGAAGTTTGTGGCACAACTTGACTAGAAGAAGGGATCGGTTGGTAGGACATGTTTTGAGGCATCAAGGGATCACAAATTTAGCATTGGAGGGCAGCGTGGAGGGTAAAAATCGTAGAGGGAGACTAAGAGATGAATACACTAAGCAGATTCAGAAGGATGTAGGTTGCAGTAGGTACTGGGAGATGAAGAAGCTTGCACAGGATAGAGTAGCATGGAGAGCTGTATCAAACCAGTCTCAGGACTGAAGACCACAACAACAACAACTGAAGATGACGTACGGATTTAGTAGATAGAACACCACCAGTGAAATATTTCTAAATAATTTATATTATTTGTCTTCTAGGTAAGTTTCAGTAATAATGGATATTTATCTTTGTTCTCACTTAGAATCGTCAGTTACAGTATGTGAGTCAGAAATATACAGCACGAGTTTGCGATGATTAATTCCATGAGCTGAGAGATGTTTAGAGCCGTCGAAAAATACTATGATAATGAAATACAAACTGAACTCACATTGAAAAATTCTAACATGAAACGAAACGTACAAATTAGTGTGAAATATGAACCGTTATAACAGAGATGTAACACCTGTGACGCCGGCACGCTGTCCGTGAAACCTGGAGATATCGACCTACCTCCAGGAGACGCCCGGGGAGGGCAAGCAGGCTATGAGCATCGCAACAGGCTAATTAGCCCAGACTCTGAACGAAGGAGGCGACCACGATAATGACGTCGTTAGAGAAACTCTAACTGTACTAACAGCTACAATATGATCTGGAATTTCACTCCCACTTTTCGTTTTATAAGTCCTGTTTGTTGATGGACTAATACAAGTTATTATCCAGGATTATTGTTCAAATAGTAGATACGCTCGTAAGTACACGTCTTTGCTAAAGAGAATGCAACCTATACGAAAATGTCGAAAGATAATGACTAGCGAAAAATAACTGCAAACCTTTGTGAGATATCAGCAAAGACAGACTGTTAGAAAAACTCTCTCAAATCAGTTTGCTTCATCATATGCCGAAAATTGAAGTTACTCCACCTTCGCAAAATTTTGTTTCACCATTTAATGTTACGGTAAATTCGTAAAAAGCCATTGCTGTGCTACTGAAGTTTTAATTTTATTGGACACGAGGAACAGTGTATTCAAAATTACGCGCACTGTAATAAAAACAAAATATGGTATTAATTTGATGAAATATGAGCGGTAGTAAAAAAGTTTTAATTATCACTTCAGAAAAATCTAGCTGCGAGCCTGAAATCTGACGGTGTTACTCCTCCTCTACGTGTTCACCTCTAAATGCGACACATTTTTCCCAAGAATGGATGACTTGGCGATCACCTTGGCTGTGAAAGACTGCATTTCTCCAATTGAGGAAGTCTACCACGAAAATAATCTCGTCGTCTTTCTGGAAATGCCACTCACATAATAGTTTCTTCTTAGTCACTGGGTGCCATGAGGAAGAATACGCAGGGGAAAGAAGGTAAAATGTTTTTGTCCATTCAGCAACACTGTGTCCAGTGCAGATTAGACTGGGGTGTTGTTGTAGAGCAAAATCGTCGCCTTAGACAGTCATCCGCGACGTTTTGTCTTCATAACCTCTCGTAAACTTGTCAGAAGATTTCGATACGGTTTGGCTCAAATGGCTCTGAGCACTATGGGACTTAACATCTGTGGTCATCAGTCCCCTACAACTTAGAACTACTTAAACCTAACTAACCTAAGGACATCACACACATCTATGCCCTAGGCAGGATTCGAACCTGCGACCGTAGCGGTCACGCGGTTCCAGACTGAAGCGCCTACAACCGCACGGCCACACCGGCCGGCGATACGGTTTGCCTCTTGCGGGCATAGCCTAGTAGCACCAAACTATGGCACTTCCCAGGGACTCTCGCCAACACCTTGCCCGATGACCATTGTGTCTGCACCTTTTCGGCGGTGATGATCTCACATTCCTGCTTTAGCACCTTTGTCTCGGGGTCACAGTGGAAGATCCAGCACTCGTCCATGGTGATTAGGCGGATAAAGAAATCATAAGGATTCGCCTGACGACCTGACAGGTCCAACAGTAATTCTTCTGCGTCGTCTTGGTGTAACCGCTGGTCGTCTTAATTACCTGTTCCTAAAATATCAGTGACAACCGGAAAAGTTTGTAAAGTTGCGCAAATATTGTAACAACCATAAGTGACTTGGGAAAGACTTCAATTGACGTAAAATTCAAACACAGTCTCCATTAAACATTAATTCATATCACCAGGACTCTCTGAAACCACCTATCATCGAGAAATTATAAGCGGGATATCGGTAAAACTCCACGTTCAATTTCGCTGAATATTAAAGGACCGAGTAATCAAAAAGTCAGTATAAATTTGAAAACTGAATAAAACACGGAATAATGTAGATAGAGAGATACAAATTGACACACATGCTTGGAATGACATGGGGTTTTATTAGAACCAAAAAAGTACAAAAGTTCAAAAAATGTCCGACAGATGGCGCTTCATCTGATCAGAATAGCAATAGTTAGCATAACAAAGTAAGACAAAGCAAAGATAATGTTCTTTACAGGAAATGCTCAGTATGTCCTCCATCATTCTTCAACAATAGCTGTAGTCGAGGAATAATGTTGTGAACAGCACTGTAAAGCATGTCTGGAGTTATGGTGAGGCATTGGCGTCGGATGTTGTCTTTCAGCATCCCTAGAGATGTCGGTCGATCACGATACACTTGCAACTTCAGGTAACCCCAAAGCCAATAATCGCACGGACTGAGTTCTGGGGACGTAGGAGGTCAAGCATGACGAAAGCGGCGGCTGAACACACTATCATCACCAAACGACGCGCGCAAGAGATCTTTCACGCGTCTAGCAAATACTTTTTTTTTGTTCTAATAAAACCCCATGTCATTCCAAGCATGCGTGTCACTTTTTACCTCTCTACCTACATTATTCCGTGGTTTATTAAGTTTTCAAAGTTATACTGACTTTTTTATCACCTGGTACATCCTGTAGTCCATCAAGCAAAATTGCACCATCGATTTATATAAGTTCCGACAGTTTCCAATATTCCAATTATTAGCTCATACTATATTGGTGAGAGGTGTTGTCCAGTCCTCAGCATTGTTATCCATTTTTGCTAGGTCGCATGCTCAAACTGGAGCCCTCGTTGCTTCCTGCTTATATGTTATCTTCTCCTTGGCCTACGATGTCACAGATCTGCTTTAGAATATGTGTTACAAGTGCAATACAAATTATTTAAATAAAGCATCTTTTACAATAGCTATAAACGCCTTCGCATGCGCGCTATGTAGCCATGAAAAACAAGATAAATTTGTTAATTGTGCGGTAATTGGGCACGACAGTTTTAATGTTTTTCATGATTGTGCGACTGAACTGTGTAATGGGAACACGTGTGAATTACTTAATGTGTCTGTATCTATAGCGTCGCTGTTATAGAATATTATCCCCTCTGTCTAGTTTGGTGATGTGTCTCATCATTCCCTTGTAATTTTATCTTTAGCTTGATTATTATTATTTGTCACTTTTTCTATGTAAGTGTGAATACTGGTATACAGGGCGATTGAAAACTATTTTTCTGAAACTTTTGGGACAGGTTTCTTGCACAAAAACAAGAAAAAATGTATAATAAACGTGTACTCTAAAATGCATGCTTTAGGAGACATGAACACTTGTCCATTTTCACTGTGTGAAGCACAAGTGTTCATAGCTCTTACGGTATTTAGTTTAGAGCCGGTGTTTACTGGAAATTTTTGTCTTGTTTCAATATAAGGATATAAGCTGGTAAGTTCCAACATATTGCTTCCTGATACTTCATTACAAACTAATTAATCCTGAATTATAATACCAGTCTGGTATAGCAATTCTGAGTTACTGAATTGATAGCTTTTACCAGTAGCTATCCCAAGATAGTTTGCTAGTTAAAATGTGATAATTGCTTTCTATTCTATTAATTTTTAGAGTGGTAGTGCACTTTCCTGTCTTTCAGCGTAAGTAGATTTGATAAAAAAGTCGTGTCGACAAGTTTTCATCACCAATAAGTTTGTTTCTACATTCTCTATAACCTATCGTACTTGTTTATCATGTAGATTGTTGGTAACCTAAGTTTACTGTGAGCCTCTGTAGCTTTATTTGTCTTATTTCATCATACTGACTGTGTTCATGTTAGAAACAATTATCCATCTCTGATCTCTTGGTGTCCGTCAGATTTTCCACTAGGACAACGATTGCTACATGCGTTCAGAGGTCCCTGCCATCTTCAATCCAGACGTGGTCATAGCACAAAATTTACCAGATAACGCTTATTCGACCGAGCCGAATGCCCTGTCAGATCGCGCCTAAAATTACGAAAACTTAATTCTCACTCTACCAATGTGTCCGACACGTTATAATCTGACGCAGTGGGAACATTTACGGAAATGTGTCGGTTTTGCGGACTTTTTTAATGGTCGTTACGATTCGCGGAACTTAGCAGGCGAGGCACTTTCTACAGTACTGGTCATTAAAATTGCTACACCACGAAGATGTGCTACAGACGCGAAATTTAACCGACAGGAAGAAGATGCTGTGATATGCAAATGATTAGCTTTTCGGAGCATTCACACAAGGTTGGCGCCGGTGGCGACACCTACAACGTGCTGACATGAGGAAAGTTTCCAACCGATGTCTCATACACAAACAGCAGTTGACCGGCGTTGCCTGGTGAAACGTAGTTGTGATGCCTCGTGTAAGGAGGAGAAATGCGTACCATCACGTTTCCCACTTTGATAAAGGTCGGATTGTAGCCTATCACGATTGCGGTCTATCGTATCGCGCATTGCTGCTCGCGTTGGTCGAGATCCAATGACTGTTAGCAGAATATGGACTCGGTGGGTTCAGGAGGGTAATATGGAACGCCGTGCTGGATCCCAACGACCTCGTACCACTAGCAGTCGAGATGACAGGCATCTTCCTGAGTCAACAGATGGGGACGTTTGCAATACAACAACCATCTGCACGAACAGTTCGACGACGTTTGCAACAGCATGGACTATCAGCTCGGAGACCGTGGCTGCGGTTACCCTTGACACTGCATCACAGACAGGAGCGCCTGCGATGGTGTACTCAACGACGAACCTGGGTGCACGAATGGGAAAACGTCATTTTTTCGAATGAATCCAGGTTCTGTTTACAGCATCATGATGGTCGCATCCGTGTTTGGGGACATCGCGGTGAACGCACATTGGAAGCGTGTATTCATCACCCGGCGTGATGGTATGGAGTGCCATTGGTTTCACGTCTCGGTCACCTCTTGTTCGCATTGACGGCGCTTTGAACACTGGACATTACATTTCAGATGTGTTACGACCCGTGGCTCTACCCTGCGAAACCCTACATTTCAGCAGGATAAAACGCGACCGCATGTTGTAGGACCTTTACAGGCCTTTCTGGATACAGAAAATGTTCGACTGCTGCCCTGGCCAGCACTTCTCCAGATCTCTCACCAATTGAAAACGTCTGGTCAATGGTGGCCGAGCAACTGGCTCGTCACAATACGCCAGTCGCTACTCTTGATGAACTGTGGTATCGTGTTGAAGCTGCATGGCAGCTGTACCTGTACACGCAATCCAAGCTCTGTTTTACTCAATGCCCAGGCGTATCAAGGCCGTTATAACGGCCAGAGGTGGTTGTTCTGGGTACTGATTTCTCAGGATCTATGCAGCTAAATTTCGTGAAAATGTAATCACATTTCAGTTCTAGTATAATATATTTGTCCAATGAATACCCGTTTATGATCCGCATTTCTTCTTGGTGTAGCAATTTTAGTGGCCAGAAGTGTAATTTTCCGAATATCCTGCAAAAATTTCAAAACAGATCGTTACGTGATTTTTCACTCTTTCCACTATCGTTTTGATTCTGATTTTCCGAATATCCTACAAAACGTTCAAAACAGGTCGAGAAGTGATTTTTCACTCTTTCTACTATCGCTTTGATTCTGATACGCTGGTCTTGGAGCAACAGGTCTCCACTTCTCGTGCGGTTACTGGTAACTAATGTAGACAAAAAAAAAATGGTTCAAATGGCTCTGAGCACTATGGGACTTAAAAAATGGCTCTGAGCACTATGGGACAACATCTTAGGTCATAAGTCCCCTAGAACTTAGAACTACTTAAACCTAACTAACCTAAGGACAGCACACAACACCCAGCCACCACGAGGCAGAGAAAATCCCTGACCCCGCCGGGAATCGAACCCGGGAACCCGGGCGTGGGAAGCGAGAACGCTACTGCACGACCACGAGGTGCGGGCTAATGTAGACATGTTATGCCAATTCATACTTCGCCATTCAGACTCGTCTGACCATGCTGCAAGCGCCTTTCAGATGCAGAAAACCAACTACCACACAACGCTTCGCTGTATCAACGGGCTGCACCATTTCGTTTTGGCTGGCTTAGTGGCGTGCTGCGATATTAGGGCGCGAAGGTTTCAGTATGTACAAGGAGTGCATACACGTAGCAACAAATAAACAAAAAATTAATTGTGTATCTACTTTTTCGAGGGATAGTTAAAACTTCGTTAAAAACAAAAAAGTCTACCTCGGGGAAGTAATCTGCTTGAGCACACATTACAATACAAACTGTAGGACTCTTACACTTATGTGCCAGAGCATTATGACCAACGACGTTATGTCAGATTAAACTCGTCGAGTCAATAGTAACGTCGTCTGGCGGGGAATGATTGCTAGTCAAACAAACGCACGGTGCATGTACTACAAGTGCACGTGCTGTCCCTGTATAGAACAGGGAAGGCGGGCGATATATCTGAGTGTGATCGAGGGCAGACTGTGGTAGCCCGGCGGCTCGGCACGAGCATTTCAGAAACTGTACGACTTGTCGGCTGTTCGGGGAGAGTTGTGGCGAATATCTTCAACACGTCGCGAAACCAATGTGAAACCACGTCCACCCGCCATAGCATTGGACGGCCGCCCCTCATTACTAAAATGGCTCTGAGCACTATGGGACTTAACATATGAGGTCATCAGTCCCCTAGAAGTTAGAGCTAGTTAAACGTAACTAACCTAAGGACATCACACACATCCATGCCCGAGGCAGGATTCTAAGCTGCAACCGTAGCGGTCGCGCGGTTCCAGACTGAAGCGCCTAGAACCGCTCGACCACAACGGCCGTCCCGTCATTACTGTTGGCGGACATCATATGCTAGGTAGACTGGTAAAGCAGGACAGGTGGCGGACTGTCGAAGAAATAACATTAAACTTTAATGATGAGCAGACGCTGGCCGCTGTGGCCGAGCGGTTCTAGGCGCTTCAGTCTGGAACCGCGCTGCTGCTACGGTCGCAGGTTCGAATCCTGCCTCGGGCATGGATGTGTGTGATGTCCTTAGGTTAGTTAGGTTTAAATAGTTCTAAGTCTAGGGGACTGATGACCTCAGACGTAAAGTCCAATAGTGCTTAGAGCCATTTGAACCATTTGATGAGCAGACTACAAGTGTGTGTGAACACACAGAGCACCGAGCACACCTAACGGTGGGACTCCGCAGTCGAAGACCCATGCATGTGCCAACGGTAACACCATGACTTGGACAACTACGACTGAAATAAGCATGTGACCATCGGCACGGGACGTTGGCCCAGTGCCACAGCGTTGCGTGGTCTGGTGAAACCAGATAGGGCGCGAATCCGTCTTCTTCCATGGGAATAGCTCCTTGACATCTGTACTGCGAGACGGAGAAAATCTGGCAGCGGCTCCATTATGCTATGGGGAACATTCACGTGGGCATACATGGGTCTAGTGGAGCTCGTGCAAGGCATCATGACGGCGAAGGAGTATCGTATACTGGTTGCAGACCACATATACTCCTTCATGGTGGAAGCGACATTTTTCAGCAAGCTAATACTCCATATCAGATGGCCAGAAGTGTGATGGAGTGGTTCGAGAAACACAGTGGAGAGTTGCAATTGATGTGCTAGTCCTCCAAATTGCCAGATCTGAACCTAATCGAACACATCTGGGATGTGGTTAAATGAGGCGTCAGGGTTCGTCTCCCCTTCCCAGGAATTTACGGGAATTATGTGTCCTGTGTGTGCAGATGTGGTGGCAATTCTCTCCAGCGACCTACCAAAGCCTCACTGCTTTCATGCCACGACGCTTCGCCACTGTTATCCGTGCTAGAGGTGGCCATATGGGCTATCAGGCAGATGGTCATAATGGTCTGGCTGATTAATGTGTGTCAGAAAACATTAACTAGCGATAACGGACCTGATTAACTACAGTAAGTGCGTAACATTCACCACGGTATTAATTTTATTTGTTGGTTGGTTTGGTTTTAAGAGACTAATCACTGGATTAAAGTCGTTCGTAATATATACTGACGCAGCATCATATTTTGATTATGCCACTATTTTCAGTAAACAACGCTGCTTAACAACGCTGCTTTGCAACAGAGCAACTGTGCCAAAAATATGCGTCTGCTGAGTAGCAAAACACAAAAAATAAATGAAGATGCTACGTCTGAGGACATTTGATATTGCTGTTTTCAGCTGCAGAGTTGGGGCGAAAATATGTAAACACTGCGAGAAATGCAGGCTTGAGCATGAATGCAGATGCTAGTCAAGCCTGCAGGTTGCTCTGTTATAACAGACCACGAACGGCACCTGTAGAATGTTCTAAATACGTCGCATGTGTATCCGTGGTGAGAACAGTGTTCATTTCAGTTCTGAGAGCATTATGTCGGAGCTAAGTGAATTCTAACGTGGGCAAATTTTTGGTTCTCGTGTGGTGTGTTCTTCGGTAACTAAGTTACTTTAAGTGTTTGGAGTTTCAGGAGGCGCCGTATAGAACTTTAATACAGCGTTAGCATCAAAACAACACGAAGTGAGATACATAAGCAGGTGACTGCAGGGTGAGATTCAATTCCACAACTATTCATCAGTGATGTAATATCCGTAGCAGGAACACATGTTTCCGAAGCCATAAAACCTGGACTAGGACCAATGACAGAAAATCATTTGGCAGGGTGTGCCATGTTTAGGACTGTTTCCAACTTTTGGCCGAGTTTACGTCCCAAGTGTGAAACATGAGGGGGGGGGGGTTGGGGCGGGGGGGGGGGATCCAGTCACGATTTGGGTAGCCATTTCGTGGTATTCCACGGGCCCCGTGGGTGCCCTGCAAGGTCACATTACTGCCAAGCATTATATGTCGATATTGGCCAATCAGGTCCATCCAGTGTTACAGTATTTGTTCCCCAGTGGTGGCGCTGCGTTCCAAGACGAGAGGGCCCCTGTTCACACAACTACCATCGTCTGGGACTGGTTTTGTGAGCACAAGGATGAATTGTAGCGTCTGCCCTGGCCACCACAGTCGCTAGATCTTAATTTTACTGAGACTTTGTGGTCTTCTTTGGAGAGAAGGTGCGCGATCGCTATCGACCGCCACCGTCGATAACTGAAATTATCAGTGTTTTCCAGGATTAATGTTATAAGGTTCCCTTTAAGACCGTGCAGGCCTGTGTTTGTCCATTCCAAGACTACTTGAAGTTGTCTTGAATGACAACGGATTTGCTTCAGCATATTAGGTGTGGAAATGTGTTGTATTTGTGGTTCTTCCATATTTTTGTCGAATTCGTCTATGTAACAGATTCTAGGAAACAGAGTCGTTTGTGGGTATTACGCATTTACAGGCGCAATAACATACCGAAAGGTACAATTTAGCATCAAAGACAAATTCACATAGATAGGAAACAAACTGAGGCAGTATACAGAAAAAGGCATTACCATTAAAAAGAAAGCAATAATTTAAATGGACAATAGTCCGAATTAAAGTTGCATAAAGTTTGTTTTCTTTTTGAGAAATGCGTTTCTTTCTATTGTCAGTGTGTCATTTTCTTATTTGGTTCCCTCAGCATCGCCTGAGGTAGTCGATTACATTCCGTTACCCTTGTTTTACTTTTGTTGATGTTCATTTTATAACCACTTTCGAAAGCACCGTCCATTCTGCCGCACTCTTCTTTCAAGTCATTTACTGTCTTTTACAGACTCACAAGGTCACTGGCAAATTTCTGCGTTTTCAATTCTTCTCTCTAAACTTTGATTCCTCCTTGATTACCTTTACTACTTGCTTAATGTACATACTGAATTACACTGGGGTTAGGCTACAACCCTGTCTCACTCCCTCATAAACGACTGCTTCCCTTTCGTGCCTTTCGACTCCTATGATGCAAAATTTGCAGGGTAGAACGAGAAAGTGATGAGGAGGCACTGAAGAGAATTAGGGGAAAAATTATGACAGAACTCATTTCAAAGGAGTGATTGGTTGATATGACATCCTGAACCATGAAGGAATCATCGATTTGGTAATGGAGGAAAGGGTGGAGGGTAGAAATTCTAGGGAGAGATGAGGGCTGGATGCAGTAAGCAGGTTCGAATGGATATAAAATATGTTGCAGTAGTTATTCGCTATGTTGATGGGACGTTAAACAACAGTCTTCTGTTCTTCCTTCCTTCCTTCCTTATTGGCAGATGAAGAGACATGTACGATATAGACTAGCGTCGAGAGCTGCATCTGATCAGCGTACGGACTGAGGACACCACAAGAACAGTAACACAACAACAACAACAACAACAACAACAACAACAACAACAACAAGATTTGTCTCGTTATTTTGGATTAAATACAAGTTGAGACATGCCATTAGTGTCTATATATCAGGGTAGTTTGCCGAGTTACTGAATGGATATGGGAAACTACAGCATATGTGTATCTGTTGTAAAAATAGTCCATACACATAGCTACACTATAGACTACTTGCGTTACTAGCGCTGCAAAGTAAATGCATAATTGTGTGCGTGTGTGTGTGTGTGTGTGTCTATTTTCGTTTTAACTCTTACAACAACTGAGAACTAAACGTCCGCAAACGTTAAAACACAAAGCTCAGAGAACTGTGTTGGATCTGTAGAGACACGCCACTAATATTGGCTACCCTCGGCCCGAGTTCTGTTTCGCTGTTCCCTTGATCTACTTCCCGCAGACGGCAAAACATGTTGAGTGGCTTCTGTGTTTCGCGGCTGCTGCGTTATCGGCTAAAGACGCATCTCATCTGTTGTTATTTCTGCACATCGAGACCACCACGTCGAGGCGTCCTTCGCCCTGAACAGGGACGACAACTTGACTTTATAGCGTAAACACCCTTGGTTGTACCATAAAGGAACAGTTCATTTAGCATTACTTTTCTATTTCTGTTCGAATAGAGGGTTCTCGTCCTACCTCTTTCATGGAGGGCACGAATAGTTACGGACAAATAATAACTTGGGATTCGTAGCCTTTTAGACTGTGATTTCAAATATTACGAAGCTCTCCTTCGTTATCTAACAGAATTATCGTATCTGAATATCACTGCGGTTCTTTGCGCGAAGTTGTAGGCGTTTTCTGTCGATTCATTACTAAAGTCGAATTGGACGCAATTCAGTGTTCAAATAACTAGCCTCTCAAATCTTATACAAAAAGAACTTTAGGTTTGCAGCAAATCGCAAAGCCTAAGCAATCTTTTCATTCCTTAAATGTTTTTCGGGCATAATGGGATTTCATGCAGCTCCTCGTCAATTACCCAATAGCATAATACTGAGCATATGCCTCATTGAATTTTCTGCTATTTCCACGGCAACTCCTACTGTGTAATTTCCGCGGCAACAGTTGACTTTACGGCTGAGGAACTTTTAAGAAATTATTAAGTCGGGACAGCCTCACACAGCATAACAGTTCCCATCATTACAATTCTTTCATTTTCTTTATGCCTATCAAAGTAGCTTTATAGCTGCAAGTACATTCTTTCACACTACTTTAACATCATATCCTTAAAATCAGAGTTTCCGACAAATTAATGTGATGGTGTACACATGGGCAAGTCAAATATGCCACGTTGAGTATTCAGAAAGTACACTATGCTTCTATGTAGTGAGGAAAGCTGAAACACACTCTATGATACACAAAGTAGAGCCTTCTGTGAGTCAGTAATGATTCGTACAGTAAGTGAGACACACGGGTAATAAATTATACTAATTCATTTGTGTAAGCCCAAGTACGATGGCTACTTTTCTTTTTCATGGTCAAATGGCTCTGAGCACTATGGGACTTAACATCTACGGTCATCAGTCCCCTAGAACTTAGAACTACTTAAACCTAACTAACCTAACTAACCTAATGACATCACACAACACCCAGTCATCACGAGGCAGCGAAAATCCCTGACCCCGCCGGGAATCGAACCCGGGACCCCGTGCTCGGGAAGCGAGAACGCTACCGCGAGACCACGAGCTGCGGACTTTCATGGTCAGCGGGTAGCGAAATTAAACCCACGGAGAAAATCCCATGAAACTTTGCGCAGATGGGTTGCAGTTTTTCCAGTATGTCCGTCGGTCGCGTCACGTCGCACTTGTCACTTTTGTGCGTGCAGTGCGTACGTAAGCGTGCCTAGAAAAATAACGTCTCGCGCAGAGGGTGAATTGCGTGCTGTCACCCAATTTCTTCATTCTTAGAAGTGAAGTGCAGCCGAAATTCATCGACGAATGAGTAAGGTGTAGAGCGAAACTTACATGAGTTACAGCGAAGTGTGGCAGTGGTGCAGGAACACTGAAGCAGGGCGTACAGACGTTCATGGTGCAGGCTGTCGGGGAAGGAAGCGAGTGTCAACCGACAATTTTGTTCAACGATTAGATCAGGCGACTGGAGAACGTTGTCGGTTCACAGTTTCTGTGTTGAGTGAGCCGTTCTCCGAAATTCGTGAGTGAGAGACTTCAGTACCGCAAACTCTGTGAGAGATGCTGCTCGACCATCATAGAACACAGTCAATGGTTGCCGTCTTAACGTTTCTCCAGCGCTATAGTGATAAAAAAGAATTTTTTTGGACAAAATTGTCCAAGCGCACGAGACTTCCGTCCACTTCAAAACGAAGAAACAAAGTAGCAATCCAAACGATGGATGCTTTCTCATTCCCCGAGTAAACCAAAGAAGTGTATGGCTTCTGTGCTGTGGGACCGAAGAGAGTTTTGCTGCTGGAATTCTTGGAACGTGACACGACCATCACTGCAGCCCCAAACAGCGTGACTCTTCAACGTCTGTGAAGGGCTATCCACAATAAGCGAAGAGGAATGCTATCATTACGCACTGTCCTACTTCATGACAATGTTCGATAGCGCACTGCATCTGTACCAAAGACGCTCCTGCAACGTTTTCGATGGGAAGTGTTCGGTTGCCCACCATGCAGCCCGGACTTGGCTCACTCTGATTTTCATCCCTAAAAACATTAAACGCTAGGTAGGAGGACAGCATTTTGCCACAGATAACGAGCTGCACATCGTGGTAGAGAATCGGCTGAACGTACAGGCGGCTGCCTTCTATGACGAGCGTGCTGGATAGTCAAATGGTTCAAATGGTTCTGAGACTATGGGACTTAACAGCTATGGTCATCAGTCCCCTAGAACTTAGAACTACTTAAACCTAACTAATCTAAGGACATCACACAACACCCAGTCATCAGCTGGATAGTCGGGACAACGCTACGACAAATGTACGACTATGCAGAAGAGCTGGAAGATGCAGCTAAATATTGTAAATAAATCATTTTAGTTTTTTGAATGGTTTCCATTTCGTAACCTTGGGAGAAATAGCCATCGTAAAATATAAGCGATTCTGTGCACAAGCTAATTGCACAAAATCAAATGCTACACCCGCGGCGCCTGATCGCTCATAGATCAGCCTGCTCACGTTTCGCTTGATTACTACTGAGGAGAAATAAGTAAAAAGAATGGGATGACTAAAGTTTTTCGTAGCGGATCCTTGTATAACATTTTTTCATTGCCAAAGCAGCGTCACATCCGTGTACAAACTAAAACTTCAAATGTGGACGCCAATTTCGTCTTCATCGACTGACAAAAGCGACCGATGCGTGTGTCTTACACGGTCACAGTCCAATTTATTTCAGATGTAGCGATGAGACTTGAGAGCGGAAGTACGGAAATCAAAAGGTGAAACACATACAAAAAATGGTTCAAATGGCTCTGAGCACTATGGGACTTAACTGCTGTGGTCATCAGTCCCCTACAACTTAGAACTACTCAAACCTAACTAACCTAAGGACATCACACACATCCATGCCCGAAGCAGGATTCGAACCTGCGACCGTAGCGGTCGCGCGGTTCCAGACTGTAGCGCCTAGAACCGCTCCGCCACTCCGGCCAGCGAAACAGATACAGCTCCGAACCCCTTATACCCTTCAAACCACACTGGACTGTAATACCAGAGAGGTAGGGGAACTGAGATCGCCTCCAGAGCCACTATATTGCTTTAAGACAAGCTTTAAATTTTCGTCGTTTGTGAAAATCCTCCTCCAGCGTCCGTGCCGAGACTACAGTAACATCACGGCCGCTGTCCCTGTTAAATGCGCTAGTGCACATGTGAATTTTTTACTGTTTCCATTATTGTAGAATCCCTAAAACCATCAAAACCTAAAATCAATGGTAAATGTGGCGATCTCTATTACCTTTCTGCTCTGTAATACCGGCGTACTTTGTTGAAGGTGTTATGACTTTCGTTGCCGATTTCCGTGTTTGTATGTTACGCTTACACAGCTCGGGCGACATCACTCCACACATAGTAAGCCTGATAGGCAGTACATGTAATACGTCTCTCCAAGAAATCGCCTATCTTCAAACGATGAAGGTGGTAGTGCCCACCGAAAATTGGATTTGCCGATGTAATGTGATGCCTTACGAAGACAAACGTTAATACACAATGAAAAGTACCGTATGTTATACGGTCAGCAACAGCGCTACGCACACCAAGTGGTCCAAAATAAGCAGTAAAATTGGAAAGCCAATATGCCGGGTAGCTTTGTCAATAGAGCGATCGTATATTTTATATATCCAGCAAAAGACTTTTTATTACTAAAAAAAAAGTATTATCAGATTAAATACATACTCTGGTAGCGTTTCAACCCTGTCAAAAGCTTGTCGAGTGGAGTAATACAACAGGCAACTCTGTCACTCTACACTCCCATTAAGCAGAAAGTGCACAGTGTTTGCCCACGTGTTTTAACGAGCACTCACCACTGTTTAGCGTTTGTACCAGCAAAGAAGAAAAAAATCCTTCTCGGTAGCGACAGGTCGCGACAGCGTCGCATTCTGGTCCATTTGCGTGAAACAAGCGTTGGATTATTGCCAGTAATTTTATGTACTGTTTCCTTAGATATTACGTTATCCGGGCTATACTTAAGCGAAAAATGTATACATATCAGAATGATAAACATAGTTTACTGTCTACGTTTCATTAATAATTAGAAGAGCAGATATCTTTGATTTCTTTCTAATTGTGCAAAAACTGTTTGGCAGTAGAATAATAATTTTTGTCATTTTGTCCCCAAAAGCAGTGTGAGGAAGAGCAGGGAACTATAGGATAGCCTACATCGAACTCACCAGTTAACAGCTAGATAGCTATACTGCAACAGATTAACTAAAATAATCTCCGTAAAGCCCTTACTTATCAGTTCTTTTACACACGGCAACATGGTCTTTTGAATAGGAGATCGCCTAAGACATAAAAAAATGGTTCAAATGGCTCTGAGCACTATGGGACTCAACTGCTGAGGTCATAAGTCCCCTAGAACTTAGAACTACTTAAACCTAACTAACCTAAGGACAACACACACATCCATGCCCGAAGCAGGATTCGAACCTGCGACCGTAGCAGTCGCGCGGTTCCGGACTGAGCGCCTAGAACCGCGAGACCACCGCGGCCGGCTAAGACATAAAACAAAGGTTTAATATAGGCTAAGCGTAGTATAAGAGAACGGCAGGCTTAGTGGCCAATGCGGGCATAGCGGCCGTTTGAATTTGTGAGGCCGTACAGTGCTGCAATCGTACGCTAACTGCATAAAGGTGTCACTCGAAACGCCTTGAGTGCGCACAGTCATTTGAAGTAGCCAAGTCATCGTGTTGTCTCGCACTCACGTTGTGTATGGGTTTGAGACCTGCTGCGATCTTCTCACAGAAATCATCTTGGCGTTCTCCTTAAATGATTTAGTAAACCACGAGAAACCTATATCTGGATGGCCCTGACGGGGTACGAACCGTTGTCCTCCTGATTGCAAGTCTGTCTTAGCGAAGTGACACTTCCACTTGCTATGTGTGTTATTTTTTAATCGGAAAGTCTCTTGACGTTACCTTCGTTGCCATATCTTCAATGTTTCTTTGTTTTCAAGTTTTTGCATTTTTGTCGTCGGTAATGACGGCAAGAATGCATACCATACTTCTTCATACTACATCTATATGTGAGAGTTCATAATTATACTACACTGGTAACACTGTGTTTTGGTTTATCTGTTACGAGTGTATCTGTCTTTTACATGTGGAACGTTCGATTTAAACGGCTTTGCTTTAATGGTTGATTGTCTTCCTGGCGCGGAATGTATACACTGATCAGCCAAAACATTATGACAACCTACCTACTAGACGATATGTCCACTTTGGCATGGATATTATAGGCGATGCATCGTGGCATGGAAGCCTTGGTAGGGCGATGGAGGGATATGGCACCACATCTGCCCAAAAAAGTCACCTAATTCCCGTAAATTCCGGGGAAGGGGCGATGAGCTCTGACGTCACATTCAACCACATCCCAGATGTATTCGATCCATTTCAGAGCTGGCGACTTGGAGGACCAGCACATGAACTGGAACACCCTAGTGTATTCATCGAACCACTCCATCAATCTCCTGGCATTTTGACATGGATTATTATCTTGCTGAAAAATGCCACTGCCGCCGGGAAACTAGGTACAACAGTTTCTTTTGAATCTGTTATGTATTTGAAATTTTTTGGCTGAATGAACTTCTTCGGGTGGCCATCCTTCTGTAGTTTTAGTAGTCCAGTGCTTTAAACATTATTGGGGTATCCATAGTGTAAGTAGGCTGTTTAGGTTTTTATGTTGGTAACGCCATGTAGCGCTCCATATGAAAATCACTGACTGTGCTGTGTGCAGTCTGTGGCTGGTTTGCATTGTTGGAATTTGCTATTGTAGTGTTGGGCAGTTGGATGTTAACAGCGCGTAGCGTTGCGCACAGTTTGAGGTGAGCCGCCAGCAGTGGTGGATGTGGGGAGAGAGATGGCGGAGTTTTGAGAGCGGATGATCTGGACGTGTGTCCATCAGAGACAGTAAATTTGTAAGACTTGATGTCATGAACTCATATGTATATTATGACTTTTGAACACTATTAAGGTAAATACATTGCTCGTTCTCTATCAAAATCTTTCATTTGCTTAGTATGCCTATCAGTAGTTAGTGCCTTCAGTAGTTAGAATCTTTTATTTAGCTGGCAGTATTGGCGCTTGCTGTATTGCAGTAATTCGAGTAACGAAGATTTGTGTGAGGCAAGTGATTCATGAAAGGTATAGGTTATTGTTAGTCAGGCCCATTCTTTTGTAGGGATTTTTGAAAGTCAGATTGCGTTGCGCTAAAAATATTGTTTGTCAGTTTAGTGTTGATCAGAATAAGTAAAGAAAGAAATGTCTGAGTACGTTCAGTTTTGCTCAGCTGTTTGAAAATCAAATAATGTAAGAGGTTTATCAGCACAGTAATTCAATATTTTTTCTTAGGGGACGTTTCAATAGGTCAGTTACCTGCTTTTGAATTATTTTGTTTATTGCAACATCTTGTAGTTTTGGCCGTATTCAGAGACTGTGTCCATTAATTCTATCGAATGCGCAATTTTAAAACAGGGTCTTTTTGTAAATTTTGTACAAATTGATTTTAAAATTGGTTTTATATTTCATTAAACGAAAATTTTGAAGTGTTGATCACTTGCAGTTCACGACAGTTTTACCACTCCCTGTGTGGCCATATTGGTCGGAGAGTTCAACAAAACTACATGTAACTTCAGGCATGCTCAGGGAATATGTGAGGGGGTACTGTTTATGTTGCACACTAGACACTTAGTAAACAGTAGCAATTGTCTTCTGACTACTAGGTGATGAAAAGTTATCTATAATTAAGTAAATTATGTACTATTTGTAAAATGTTACGAAACTGTTCCGCCAGTGTCATATTTGAAATCACTCAACTCTTACAAATACGTGTATGTAACACATTGTTGGGATACCAACTGCAATACCCAGCTTAACCCTTATCAGAATATATCGCATGGTTGACGGCATGAGGACCATTCTCCCTACCAGAAACATACAGACATATACTCCATTAAACGTGTGTTTATAGTGTATATTAAATTAATTAATCAACAGTGCGATAAACGTTATTACTTAAGTAACACAAATCTGAATCAAAAGTTACTTTATTTAATAAGAAATTTAATTTTTATTATATAGATATGTATATTTTCATTTCTCCTCAACACTTACTCATACACTGCATTTATAGTTTTATTGTTCGGGCTCTAAATAAACAAATTTTGAGGTGATCTAATTCGTGAGCACACGACATAAAATAGGCCATGTGAAAACCATGAGTCCTTTAATGCTACAATGTCGGAATGTTTAGCCTTGTGCTTTGTTGATGGTCATGCAGTAACCGAACTTTACTGGAAACTGCAAACGCCTTAAACTGATGGGCAATCCAGCTGATATTAAAGGTACTCGCGGCGTCAATACTGTGTGCCCTTTTTATTTGCTAGTCATTGTATTGCCTTCGATGATGTTATTCTGAGATTGTTTCATACAGAGTCTTCTACTGTTACATAGTTTCGGCAAATTCAGATTCCACAGTAAAATGACTGGCCAACTATCCTTCAATTTGACCACGTGTAACGGCATTTCTGGAACATTCAACTGATTGAATAATTCAGTAGGAAAATTTATAGTTTCATTTTCATCAGTCATGGTGTATGTAAATTTTCTCAACCCTCCGGAGTCTTGATAATAATTTTATTATAATTTTCAGCCACATTACCTTTAAAGGTTTTGGAATTCCTGGAAAAATTCTATTCAAAATATAGTTTCTAGAAAGTGGGGAATACATCCCTATCCCTCACTGAGACATGAAAAGCCACTCAAAACATTTTGCATGCTATTCATAAACACAATGTGTGAGAATTTGTTTTTGCCAGCCATACTCACCCACTTCCACCCACCGCGCCTAAATTACCTTACTGACAACAGGAAACCAAGGGCTACCTACCACCGCAACTGCGAGTGGGTGGCAGTGGATGGTCATGTTGGAAAGTATGTCTTTACGTAAGACACACTTTTCCTTAGTGGCAGAAACTGGAATATTCAGTCAGTTTACAAGGAACACAGCTTGAAAACCTCTTTTGCGTCCTATACTAGAATATTGCTCAAGTGTCGTGGGATTCATGGAAAATAGGACTAACTAGGAATATTGAAAATTTACAAGGAGGGTGCCACGAATGGTCACACGTGTTTATGGCTGACTGGAGGACGTGAGAGAAATGCTGAAGAACATGGTTTGACACACGCTTGAAGAGTGGCCGAGCGGTTCTAGGCGCTTCAGTGTGGAACCGCGCAACCGCTACGGTCGCAGGTTCGAATCCTGCCTCGGGCATGGATGTGTGTGAGGTCCTTAGGTTATTTAGGTTTAAGTAGTTCTTAGTTCTAGGGGACTGATGACAACAGATGTTAAGTCCCATAGTGCTCAGAGCCATTTTGAACCTCAGCTGTTAAGTCCCATAGTGCTCAGAGCCATTGGAGCCAACACTTGAAGAGAGTCATCAATTATTTGGTGAAGCATATGTGCAAAGTCAAAAAAATGAAGAACCTATCTGTCCTTCAAGCTCTTTATGTATCGTTCCCGTAGAGATCTCGAAGAAAAAATTAAGCTAACTATATTGCTCACAGAGGCATTTAAATGTCATGCTTCCAGCACTCCATACACTATTGGAACGGGTAGAAACCGTAACCAGTGCCACAACACTAAGCAATCTCTTCTACACATTTCACTGTGATTTGTAGAGTGTATATGTAGACGTTGCTGCTGATCTATTTCTAATGATCACGACGTCTGGGCCGTTAAAATGTAACCGTTCTCATTTTTTCCTCGTGTTTCTTCGAAGCTTGTAGGGGTAACTCACATTTCTGTCTTCTGAGCTCTTACAGTGGTGTAGCTTCTCGCTCGAGCTACTGTCCCTTAAACCATCAAGGAGCAAGTGTCACTTTAAAGCAATCATGTTCTTTCTAATAACATCGAGAGATAGAGAAATTTCACTGATAAACACAGACGCCCATGGATGTAATAAACACTCACTGCCACGACTGTACGGGCTGCTTTTGCGTCTCTACAGATAACCTTCCACGGGGACAGTACTGTTAATTAGCGGAGTATGGTGGAAGACTTGTGGATCACTGCCTGTGGCAAGGGTGACAGAAGAGGGTGGGAGAGGGGGGAGGGATAACTGGAGCGCCGGCCATACGCTACTCGTACGGAGCCGAGAGAGAGAGAGACAGAGAGAGAGAGAGAGAGAGAGAGAGAGAGAGCGAGCGCAGCAGGCGTGACCGCGAGGTGGCGCGGTCTCTATTTATCCTCATCCTCGCCTGTCCCATGCAAATGGCATGCAAATCTGCGGCCGTGTGTACACAGCGCGACCGATACGCGGAGAAACCGCTGCGCCCGCACCGCAGCAGACAGACACTTGGCAGCCAGCGCTGACGAACTGTCGACCAGCTGACAGGGGTGTCGCTTGCACCCGTTCATTGGAAAATAGCGCTTAATCCGCATTACGGCCAAGTGTCGAAAGGTCTGAAATTCTCCTGCGTTAGAGGCTGTCTGGCAGCTGTCTACAAGGACTTCGACATACACAGAATGCTCACAGATTGGAAAGAATCGGACACTGTTCCTCTGTAGCTGGCTCAGGTATTATGCTAAACCGTTCACAGTTACGAGGCTAACTTCCTATAAGAATGATTAAAATGCCCAAAATCAAGACGAATAGGGATTGTAACTTATTGTGATAGGCTATATCTTGTCACTAAGCGATTCGTAATAATCCTCCGTACTAAAAAAATGAAATGAGGAACTGTCGTATAGAGGGTCATATGAAATAGTAGTGTAACATGCACTAGAGGACTGAAAATACATAAAAAGGGTAAACTTGGCCCAAAATCGATATAGTGAGTTTTAGACAACTCCTTATGTGTAATACAATTTTTTGAAGCTGCGCATATTATTACGTCATCATTTGCTACAGTTTCTCATGGAAATGAACGAAGAGCATGAAGACTTTGTATATGTTCGTATGTAGGGAGCGCTATAGACTGTAATTAATAAGTCGGCCGGGGTGACCGGGCGCTTCTAGGCGCTTCAGTCTGGAACCGCGCGACCGCTACGGTCGCAGGTTCGAATCCTGCCTTGGGCATGGATGTGTGTGATGTCCTTAGGTTAGTTAGGTTTAAGTAGTTCTAAGTTCTAGGGGACTGATGACCTCAGAAGTTAAGTCCCATAGTGCTCAGAACCATTTGAACCATTTTTGTAATTAATATCGCCGACAGCGCCCTGCGCCCTCGGTAAGAAATGGTTCAAATGGCTCTGAGCACTGTGGACTTAATTTCTGAGGTCATCAGTCCCCTAGAACTCAGAACTACTTAAGCCTAACCAACCTAAGGACAGCACACACACCCATGCCCGAGGCAGGATTCGAACCTGTGACTGCCCTCGGTAAGAGACTCTGTGGCTGGACGGACTAGCAGTTAGCAGTTATCGAGCGGGCGGCTTGGACATGTGTCCTTCGTGGAGACTCAGTGTTGGTAGGTCATACATTGTAAAATGACAATGGATGTATTTGCTAATGCTTGGATAGTGGAATTATTGACGACTATATAATTTTTGGACCTGGATGTCCATGATTAAGGTAAAATCTACTAAATACATTGTTTGCTCGTTAACAAAATCTTTCTTTTGCTAACGAAATGACTCCTAGTATTGAGAGCCTCTAGTAGTTAGAATCTTTTTATTTAGCTGGCTGTAGTTGCTGCTTGCTGTTATTGCTGTAGTTCGTGTTATGAAGATTTTCTGTGAGGTAAGTGACTTATGAAACGTATGGGTTATTGTTATGATTTCTTCCAATTCAAGGCCATTCTTTTGTGTTAATTGTTTCAAGTCATGTTGTCATTTTAGAGCAGTCAGATTATGTTGCACTTCTATATTGTGGGTAATAAATGAATAGGTTAAGTTTGAGTTGTCTTTGTCAGGGAAAATTCTGTAGGTCAGTGTTGAAATGATGAAAATAAGTAACGAGACAACAGGTTCAGTTTCACTCAGCAGTTTAAGTAAACACTAGAAGTTTCACCTACTCCGTTATTTCAGTAGACTCAAACTAACTTTATAACCTATATTACTGCTAACTACTTTGATAAGAATAAGGACAAGACTCGAACGATTTCTCCATTTATGACCCGTTGTTGATAAATTAAAAGATCCGGAATGAATTGCAAAACTTGCATTTTGAATGGAGGTGATACCTGGCTGCCATAGTACGGAGAGAAGCAAATTATTTCTGACGCCATGGCGAAAGTACATCTAAGAATAAAATCACGTTTTGCGAGGGACAACATCTGGCAAGGAAAATGGCCCATTTCTCTAAACTCGTTGTCGTTAAAGGAAACGTGAAACCTGAACAATCCGGTGTGACGTTGAAAGAAATCGAGGAAAAGCCCTCTAGATATCTGAGGACATTGACAATTTTACAACTGTTTTGAACATTTTTCGAGATCGTTTGCCATTTCAATTGAAACACAGCCTCTGTATATCTACAGATGGGACTGATCAATCTGCAGTGTAATCCCCGTTTAAAAGACGAATTCCTTCACGTTAAAACTGTTCTTTTCGTAGGGAAGAGTTTCCACGTCTCCATAATGAGAATGCAAACGTGATAAAATATTTTGATCAACATAATATGTCTGTGAAACGCTTTTTTCGATCATGAAACTAAATAGATCATGATTACGTGTTGACTTGATTAACGAAAAGCTGCGAAATCGCCTCCATGTGTCCATATGCCAACAGTTTGTACCAGATCTGAATTTTATTATCTCTTCAAATAATAAATGTTTGTGAACTCAATTATTGAGAAATATGAAATATGCACTATGAAACAAAGCCACTCTCTTGCCCCTCTTCCCACTCCAAAATCACGGCGTGGTAGGGAGCGAATGTGCACGGGGTCGGGAAAGACTGACATGCTTGCACATGCGTGCCGAGTTTTGGCCGTCCCTAGTGTAGATGATGTCCAAGCTTTTCAACTTCTGTAAGCTTCTTCTCTTTCAGTGTGGTGATATCTCCAAGGGTAGAACCACAGTCTACACTGAATGGGACAGTGCATAAATACACATAGAAGAACAAGAAACAGTTGCATCGGAGCTCTTAGATGTTCCATAACCCGACAGGCTAACTTGGGAAAATATTCTCCTATCGTTAAAGAAAAACTTTTCAACTAAATACTAACCAGCATATAATACATTAGTGTTTACACATCCAATACACATAATCTCAATGTCTGAGGCTTATGTGCAATAGCTGATACAAATTTTTAAAAATTAATCTGCAGGAATTTCACGAAATTGAAACACAGACTATCTTGAACAGTGAAGAAAGCAATTCTGGCAACCACTTTTCACTGATTACAGAGCATCATGGGAGCCCGCAAAAGTAGGGTACGATATTTCCACGATATTCCGAAATGATCGACTATTCCACAATATCTGGCGAGGAAATCATGGTAGTACCCATTTGAAGGAACAGCAGCTGCTTAAAGTCTACAAATTTCAGTACTGAGTAGGTGAATATGAATGCTTCAAATGTTTTGTAATTCTGAAATGAATTAACCAACCATTCAGTAGAGCCATATAATGTGTCGTAGCAGGAATTTGATATGACACAAATGGCGATACGGCAGGGTAATGGGGTTGTTATATTGTGCAGTACTAAAACCGAAAAAATACTTGTCGGACTGGCGCTAAATTCACATAACAGAAACATGGATTAAGTCTCAGTGGTACTTGTATCGATCTCAGTGCTTTAAGTATGAACGAACAGCGTTGTTGCGGCACCATAATTTTAAAACATACTGAAACTTAAGCAGCGCGATCTGTTTAATACTAGTGAATGGTATGTTTCCTCTCGTTTACAGTGTATTCGCCGAAATGCAAGATAAGTGTCGGCTGTCTATAGGATTCTAAGCATTGTTGCAAGCAACGAAAGCTACAGTTACCCATCCGTTACCCAAACTGGAGGAAGAAGAAACTTTCATTAAGGAAAAATTTAACCTCGCACCAC
The DNA here is from genome assembly GCF_023898315.1 of Schistocerca nitens. Classification (NCBI taxonomy): domain Eukaryota; kingdom Metazoa; phylum Arthropoda; class Insecta; order Orthoptera; family Acrididae; genus Schistocerca; species Schistocerca nitens. Next base: position 555,852,931 of record NC_064615.1, on the reverse strand, counting down.
AAAATAAAGTAGGTCCATTAATAAGAACAAATTGAGTAGTTTTACCTACTCCTCTTGTTTCGTTCTTTTTACCCTTCGCAAAAGATGTCGAAGCACCAAGAGTGCCGTCCACATTGACAAGTGATTTGTAAACCAGCATTCGCCGGTAATTTCTACATTTCTTCAGAGTATTACCCCACAGAAATGTATTCTGGGAAGTATCTAAAGGAAACTCTTTAAAGGCATTGTGGCCTATCATATTCTGGAGAAGATTGTTCCCGTTTCGAAATCAATTGTTAGAGGAAGCTGTGAATTGTCAGCTTGATATCACCTACACTGTCAAGTCCTCGGCACGTATTACGTCTGCCCTTTCGTCAGCCGCTTGCCGTTTCGTCAGTCCGTCATCCCACTTGCAATTGATGTACGGGTGTCATGAGAGACTCTCATAGGTATTTCAGTCGCGGGCTACCTACACTGTCGCAAAATTCTTCTTTTGACGGATGTCATCCTTTGCTTTCTCTAATACAGTATTTACCCATCTTCGTATAACAGGGGAAATCTCCGTGACTAGTCGATTGTAATATGTATTTCCTGCAGATCATGTTCACTTCCTAAGAGTTGAGTGAATAGTACATTATATTGCGTCTATGTACATTTCAAGATGATAATGAAGTTTCTCACTCTTCTGCGCGTTTCTCCTTCTTGAAATACAAATAATTCTTTTCTTTGGAAAAACTAATAGCAGTAAGGAGTATAAATCACATTGTGGAAGATATTAGAGCTCTTAGAAGGACAAAATGTTAGCTACTGCATTAAAAGCGCACAATAGTCGCTCTGGAGCGCGATACATGGTATAGAATGTCGTAAGCTTTATATAAAAATTGATCTTTGAATGATAATACTGAATGTACTGTTTCCAAATACTTTCTCCTCGTGTAACGTGGGCTTTAGATATCATGTTCGACTGCTGAGCTATAATGTTAGGCACTCTGTTGAGCATGTGAACAGCGTTGTAAAACAAAACTTCAATTGTAGTGTAAAGCTGAATTTGAAATAATTACAAAGAATCTAATTAAATGCCAAAAGAACCTAGCTGCGTGCTCAATGAAAACTATTTAACTGAAACTCAGTACTGAAGTACATTACGAAATTTGCGTAATATGAAGTGCAATGCCTGACTTGGACTATACACAAAAGTAAAATGTTGCTCTACTCATAAGAAAATAATTGTTTGAAATTACCTAACCTGTTCACTATAAACTAACCTACTTGCTTAGCACAAGTCCTGCTAATTCTGACTAGTACGCACAGCCTGCTCACAAGAATATAAAGTGAGACATGCCCTGAAATAAAAGCAACTCACATCATGCTCAGCACGCAGTTTTGTGTCTGGTGTAGTAACGTTCTCTAAAGCAAATAGATCTCAACAAATGTAGCAGCTAAAGAAAAATAAACTATTAACTACGAAATCCGTTTGTGGTTGTCAGAAACAATCTGTGGGTGCGTGTAGCGTAAGGTTGAATGCACATAAGACAAAATATTTTAAACTTTATTAAGAATGACGGAGGCTTGTTCACTTCAAAGAAAATCGTCCATGGAAAATTAAACTCTGATTATTGGCAAAAAAGACTGTACAACATAAGAAGACACAATTACGAAATTCTCGCAATACTTAAATTACAGACATTCCAAACAATTGCGTTATTTGTGAAATAATGAAATCAAAGAGATCAAATTAACACGAATCATGAATGTAACTAGTTATCTGAGGGGCAAAGATTTCCTTCATTTAATAGTTGTGACAAAAAAACATTTCATTCTTGTGCATGCATTGGTTACCTAAAAATTCCTCCAAAATATCTTCTCTATCAATTGAATCAGTAACGTATGTTTACAAACAAATTTTCATCTCCATAATAAAGTATTCCAGATAGCTTCTCCAGATTTTTCTTTAACAGATCTCGTTCATTGTGAAGCTCAACTGTTTGCTACAATACCTCAAATAAGAATGCTCCAGCGCTGCACAACTAACAGGTGAGCAAGCGAACCACAAACAAGTTTAAACAAGGTGCCAAAGACCTTATCCACTGCTGGTGTAGTGCGTTCACTAGAGTAAATGAGCCAGGCGGTTGTGTGATCATGGACCGCTGACGTAAGTCATCGTAGTAAAGTGGTGGGTTGGTTGTATCGAATCAGCACAGTGACATGAGTCACCGTCGCGAAGTGACCGAATGGCGGATATGAACTTCACTGTTTGTATGTGTCGATGACCACTCCGTCAATGAATGATTGGTCATTTAGGTTACAAAGGATGAAGCTGAAGATCATTTCTAGTGAGCGTTACACGTATCACATAGCAGGAATTACGCATAAAGCTTCGTTTGAAATGCAGTTTGAGGAATAATAAATAGTGATCCCCAGCTATTTGTAGAGCGTGTCATGTCGAAGTTTTATTGTTGCTGATTGGAAATGAGACTTTTTTGCAAGGTATATCGCTAATGCACTTCATTCCCCTTAAAAAAACTCGACCATTCATACTGCGAACTCCGATTGTGGAACAGTCATAAATGTCGACTGACACAATACCAACGCTTTTCTGGGTGTCATAATTTAAATTTCATTTCAATCACATATATCTAGTACTTTATTTCCAGTATCACCACAGAGCAGAACGTCCTCTCACACAAACGTGTCGTCAATACGCTGAAACTATGAGAATCAAATTAATTAGTATGGTAAAGCATTTGATTATTGTTTCACAGTTTTCTCTTTAATCGATACGAAGGTGTTCCCCGTCCACGCCAAATTTACTAATTTCAAGAATTTTCCCATGATCAGAAACACCAGAAATGAAGAATTTATCTGATCATTAATACTAATCTTTGGTAGTCTAAGCGCATTTTGGTGTACTTTAATAGTTCCTCCAAGATCCGATCGGTTGCGAGGTTAAAACCAGTTAACAAACGGTGAAGCTTTGTGAAAATGCATTGCACGGTGACTCTAGTACGCCCATCGGTCACGTCACGTCCCTCGTCTCAGTTATGACTGCTCACTGAGCACGCAAAGATACCTAGAACAACATCGTGTCCCGCCGAATGTGAAGTGTGTGCTATCGCTCGACTCCTTTGTGCTGAAGGGTTCCGCCTGATTTCCATGCAGCCCACATAACATAATCGTCGTAAGTGACAGTAAAGTGCGGCAACTGTGCAATAACTTTGAAGCATGACGTACACACGTTCATGAAGCAGGAGATCAGGGAAGCAAGAGAGTTGTCAATCGATGATCTTATTCAGCGATCTGATCGGGAGATTCGAGAAAACCGTCTAAGAAGAGCAATTGAGAACAACTGAAGAGGAACGTTGTCATCAGTCATTGTCGTTTTTCATGACAATTCTCAGCCGTACACAGCAGCTCCAATAAGGGCACTCCTGCAGTGTTTTCTATAGGAAGTGGTTGATCACCTACCACTGGGCTCCCTCTGATTTTCATCTTTTCGCTCACATTAAGCTCTGGCTATGAGGACAGCATTTTTGCAGACAACGAGCTGCAGGCCAGCGTAGGAAATTGGCGGAAATCACAGACCGCTGATTTTAATGACGAGGGTACCACGCTACGATAAATGTCCAAGCCGAAGCGGCGAGTATGTAGAGAAGCAGCTGGAAGGTGTAGCGAAATGTTGTAAACAATTTTTTTTTATTTTCCTTGTGGTTTCCATTTTGTGACCAAACGGACATTGAAAGAGAAATAACTCTCGCATATGGGATCACAGCGTGAAGGTCTACTACCTAGTAGAACACTCTGTAAAGAGTTGTAATACAAAAGGCAATTAACCAGTAAGCCAAAGGAACGATGAGAAAATTACAATTTCATCGGCAAACTTCAAAGTTTTTGTTTTTTCTGTCTCATATTTATTTTCTTCTCCAACTTTTTCCTTGGCTTCCTTTACTATCTGCGAAATAGGCAACAGCTCTGTCTCAACCACTACGTTCCATTCATGCCCTTCAATTGTTATGACTGCCCTCTGGTTTCTGTCCAATTTGTAAGTAACCTCTTGCTCCCAGTATTTTACCTCTGCTACCTTCAGAAATTTAAGGAGAATATTACAGTCAACATTATTAAAATCTTTTTCCAAATCTAAACGTGCTGTAAGCATAACATTGCCTTTCCTTAACCTATCTTCTAAGATAAGTCGCAGGATCAATATTGCTTTCTTGTTGTCACAGGTAATAATTCGTATCAGTACTTTGCAACCATGACTTATTAAACTGATTGTTCGATAATATTCACACCTGTCAACATTTGCATTTTTTGGAATTGGAATGATTACTTCTTGATGTATTAGATTATTACCACTGTCCTATACATCTGTTCAAGATGATTAAATTATGTTCTGTGCAAAATTCTACCAGGCAGCTTTCTCTTTCACTCCTTTCCCCAGTCCACATTTACATACTATTTTTCCTTCTCTTCCTTTTCCTATGTAGAATTCCAGTCGTCCGTCACAATTAAATTTCCGTCTCGCTTAACTATCTGAATAATTTCTTTTATCTTATCATACGTCTCTTCAGTCTCTTCATCAACTTGTAGGTTGACATACAAACTTATATTCTGTGGTAGACATTGGCTTCGTGTTCATCTTGGCTACGATTATGCGTTCACTATGCTGTTCATAGTAGCTTATTCGCATTCCTATTTTTTATTGATTATTAGATCTACACCTGCATTAGCCCTAATTGATAATTTATTTATAGCCCTGTACTCACCTGACCAGAAGTCCTTTTCGTCCTGCCACTGAACTTCGCTGATTCCCACTATATCTATTTTCAACCTATCCATTTCCTTTTTTAAATTTTTTGTCGTTCTTGTCCAACTGAATGCATGACTTGTTTTTCCTGATGACATCATAATGAATAACCTCCGCCCGAAGATCCGAATAGGGAATTATTTTACCTCCGGAATATTTTACCCAAGAACATATCCTCATCGTTTAACCCTACAACAGAACTGTATGTCATCGGGAAAAGTAACGGCTGCAGTTTTCCCTTGCTTTCATCCGTTCGTAATAGCAGTACAGCAAGGCTATTTTGGTTTATGTTACAAAGCCATATTAGTCAATAATCTAAACTCTATCCCCTGCAGTTACTGAAAAAGCTTCTGCCTAGCTTCAGAAATCACACGTTTGTCCGTCCTTTCCACAGACATCCCACCGTTGTGGTTGCACCTACAATTATCTGTATCGTTGAGGCACGCAAGCCACCGCTTCTCGGCAAGGAGCCGCAGGTAACCCTTATACATTGGCCCTCCCGGTTGGCCGTGCGGTCTAACGCACGGCTTTCTGGGCGGGAAGGAGCGCCTGGTCCCCGGCACGAATCCTCCCGGCGGATTTGTGTCGAGGTCCGGTGAACCGACCAGTCTGTGGATGGTTTTTAGGCGGTTTTCCATCTGCCTCGGCGAATGCAGGCTGGTTCCCCTTATTCCGCCTCAGTTACACTATGTCGGCGATTGCTGCGCAAACAAGTTCTCCACGTACGCGTACACCACCATTACTCTACCACGCAAACATAGGGGTTACACTCGTCTGGTGTGAGACGTTTTCTGGGGGGTCCACAGGGGGCCGAACCGCACAATAACCCTGGGTTCGGTGTGGGGCGGCGGATGGGTGAAGTGGACTGCGGTAGTCGTCGTGGGGTTGTGGACCACTGCGGCTGCGGCGGGGATGGAGCCTCTCCGTCGTTTCTATGTCCCTGATTAACATACAATACCCTTATACATACTAAATTTAAAGGTAGGTAAAAGGAATTTACCTCAAATTATAAAGCAACTTAATACCGAACTATCAGTAAATAAGTTATTTTAGTCCCTATGTCTTTCTCTGCGTGGAGATTCACAAATTTCCTCACAAAATGTCACACACCTGCCAGTCATCAAAATCCTTCCTTTAGTTGTTTGACTGACTCAAGACTTTGATTCAGCATCACGAACATTCTCTTTCTGCAGTATGCCATTGTCCATTGAGCTGATGCCACGCATACCCGGCACATTCCCTGGCCGCTCCCTTCCACCTGCTGGCTGCTACTGCCGACCGCACAGTGACACTGGTCCTCTCAGGTCACTTGTTTCCATCCAACGTTCCACATGTAATGCCAAGAATTTAATTTTATGGTTGTAAGTTCATAGGTTTCTAGAACGCTGAATCCATTCTTGCGCTCAGTACAACGCGACGGCTGCGGCAGTCAAAAACTTGTTAAGCTTATGTAAATGGAAAGAACTTAAATTTATTCTACCATACTAAGTCTTTCACATAACAACGTTACTCGCTGTTAGGTCGATAACAAAGCTTATTATACCTAGTCGATGACGGGGTACATAATAAAGAGGACCCTACGCTTGTAGTATCATCCATCTCCTTTTTACATCTGGGGAAATTTCAAACCGTGAAGAAAAACATATTATCTTGGTGGAAGGTCATGTCCTGCTCATAAAAGCTTAACACTGTATATGGATAAACGAGATGTCCCAAGAGAGATTGTCATCAGATCAATCAAATGTTATATTCAAATGGATGAAATCCAATACAGTGCTCCGAAACGCTCTCTCTTGATGGCGTAGCTGTCTTAAGTTTTAGCTTGGTTATGAGATTTTGAAAGAGTATTGAAGAGTTTGACTGCAAACAAGTTAGCGGAAGCTAATGAGAAACATTACGAATAACTAGAATCAATACAAAACATCGTAATTAGAACATTATAAATGATCTATAAAACCAAAATTTACTATCCTTTTTCCAGAGAAACATTGTAGAATTATTTGTATGGGAAAGTATTGAGTTTTAACGTCAAATCACTTGAGAAAAAGGAAGGAAGATTAAAACTGAATGTCCCATCGACGTCATCAGAGGCGGAGCACTAGCTCAGATTACAAGAAAATGGCAAAGGAAATAGGTGGTGTCTTTCTAAAGAAACCAAACCGGTATTTGCCGTAAGTGGTTTAGTAAAATCACAGGAAACCGAAATGTAGATTACCTAATGGGGATCTGAACTTGCTACCTCCCAAATACACGTTCAGCGTATCAGAACTTCGCCAGATCTTTCGGTCTGTAGGATTATAAAGCACGTATAAAAAAATTAAAAAAGGAAAAGAAACCGAAGAATGGTACAGCAAATTAGTCATTTTTCAACAGCGGTTTCATATCCGCTGTGGAGCATCTAAGTTTGAGAGAGGCTTCGTCGATGTGTCGTTTATTCTCGTAATAAATGGTAGTTGCTCAGTGTACCGGTACTACAATGTTGTTGACAGTTTTACGAAATGTACCAGCACAAAAGTAGCGAAATGACAGATACACTTCTTGCATAGAGCAAAGTTCATGGTCATAGCAAAAAAATGGTTCAAATGGCTCTGAGCACTATGGGACTCAACTGCTGTGGCCATAAGTCCCCTAGAACTTAGAACTACTTAAACCTAACTAACCTAAGGACAGCACACAACACCCAGCCATCACGAGGCAGAGAAAATCCCTGACCCCGCCGGGAATCGAACCCGGGAACCCGGGCATGGTCATAGCAGAGTCGTGACATAACTGCATACTTACAGGTTTCCCAGCTAAAATACTTTACATCTTCCCGACAGTTGCAAGCTGGATTCGCATTTTTCGCCAGTAATTTTTCTGTGCTGCTTAGGGTTTCGTGTAGATACAGTAGTACTGTGTATTATTGAAACATTTATCGTACATATGACTATCTTTCTGATACATCAATTATTCTGCGTTTCTGTTATGTATTAGGCGATAGTAATGGACGCTGGCTGTCGAGTCCCTTTTCGAAGAGGGTTTTGCGGAGAATTTCGAAGAGGCGCAAGCGTTGGCTGCTTCTTATTCTAGTACGCAGAGTTATGTGTGAACAAGTACTACGTTCACACCGCCTGCAGAAATTCCAGACGACGGTAGTGGAGGAGTGTTAACGAGGAGTACAGGATGCGCTGTATTACTCGTATCTACAGTGCTGCACACTCCAGCCAAAATTCCGGACTTTGGTACTATTTACCGATGACTGCATTTTCACTCGAGACGATGTTGCAACCTTCCCTCATTCTGGGGAGTCGAAATTCAAAAAAATGGCTCTGAGCACTATGGGACTCAACTGCTGAGGTCATTAGTCCCCTAGAACTTAGAACTAGTTAAACCTAACTAACCTAAAGACATCACAAACATCCATGCCCGAGGCAGGATTCGAACCTGCGACCGTAGCGGTCTTGCGGTTCCAGACTGCAGCGCCTTTAACCGCACGGTCACTTCGGCCGGCGGAGTCGAAATTCGATAGTGCAATTAGTTAGAATTAACCGAAACACGTTCAGTGAGAACGTGTGCGCTGGGATCGTTTGAGGTAAAAGGACTTCAGTTTCCTGTCTATTGGAGATGGTTAGCATGCGCTAGTCAGATAATGAGGCTGTAAAATGACAGAGGTCTGCGCCACTTTAATGCAAATCTGTAGCAGCAGTTTGACACTACATATCGACATTTTTGGACTGGCGGAGGGATACTTGTTCCTTGCCCACCACGGGCACCAGATGTTACAACTAGTTATTTTTTGTGCGGTATTACGGAGACTATGGTGGATGCTGTTCCTGTAACATCTGATGTGTTCATCTCATTATTCCACGATGTGACTGAATACACAGCCGCACTTAAACCTTGGTTTCTAAACTAAAAATTTGGAATCCCGTCTGTAGTACACTCCGAGGTCTGACTTTCTTATTGAAAGTTGGGACACCGGTCTGCCACCATATCCAAACCGTTCTCTATCTTTAACGCACCACAGTACCAAAACCAAGAATTTCTGGCCATGAGTATCGTGTTGAAAAATGATTGATTTACCATACTGGTCAATATGCAAGGCGTTGCGTAGTCCATGCGCCCGCTAATCTGGTATAGGCATGCGTACTCAAATACAGAGATATGTAAACAGACAGAAACGCCTATGTAAGACAAGTGTCTGGCGCAGTTGTTAGAACGGTTACTGCTGCTGAAAATGCAGGTTATCAATATTTAACTAAGTTTGAACGTGGTGTTACAGTTGGCGCACGAGCGATGGGGCACACCATCTCCGAGGTAGCGATGAAGTGAGGATTTTCCCGTACGACCAATTCACGAGTGTACATTGTATATCAGACATCCGGTCAAATATTAAATGTCCGACACTGCTGGGGCCGGGTAAACATCCTGCAAGAACGGGACCCACTACGACTGAAAAGAATCATCCAAAGTAACAGAAGTGCAACTCTTCCGCTAATTGCTGCAGATTTCAATGCCGGGCCATCGACAAGTGTCAGCGTGCGAACCATTCAACGAAACATCATCGATATGGGAATTCGAATCCTAAGGCCCACTCGTGTACCCTTGACTGCACGGCACAAAGATTTACGCCTCGCCTGGGCCAATCAACACCGCATTGGACTATTGATGACTGGAAACATGTTGCCTGGTCGCACGAGTCTTGTTTCAAATTGTGTAGAGTGGATGGACGTGTACGGGTGTGGAGACAACCCCATGAATCCATGGACCCTGCATGTCACTAGGGGACTATTCAAGCTGGTGGAGGTTCTGTAATGGTGTGGGGCGTGTGCACTTGAAGTGATATGGGACTCCTGATATATCTAGATACGATTCTGATAGGTGCAACGTACGTAAGCATTCTGTCTGATCACCTGCATCCATTCATGTCCAATGTGCATTCCGACGGACTTGGGCAATTACAGCAGGACAATGCGACACCCCACACGTGCAGAATTGCTACAGAGTGCCTCCAGGAACACTGTTGTGAGTTTAAAGCCTTCCGCTGGTCACCAAACTCCTCAGACATGATCATTATAGAGCATATGTGGGATTGACTTGCAACGTTCTGTTCAGAAGAGATCTCCACCCACTCGTACTCTTACGGATTTATGGACAGCACTGCAGGATTCATTGTGTCAGTTCCGTCCAGCATTACATCAGACGTAAGTCGATTCCACGTCACGTCGTGTTGCGGCTCTTCTGCGTGCTCGCGGGAGCCGTACACGATATGAGGCTGGTGTACCATTTTGTTTGGCTCTTCAATGTAATATCCTTCAGATGATAACTGAATTTGTTTATTTTCTTTTTTAATATTGACGGAATCACAAATGCTCCCACGTCTTGCTGGATACACATTGTTCATAACTACCGTCGTAACAGTCATGAAAGTGGCTAATCTGTATATGATGTACAAGTAGCCAGAAATAAACCTCAAATCAGTTAATTTCGAAGAGCTGATAATCCGCCGTCTTTTGTAGGTCACTGTGATAGATCATAGAACGGTAGGTTATAAAAGTTTCTGCTAAATTTTGGAAAAGGATTACCTATGACAGTTAGTTGGGATATGCTATGAATTAAAAAAATACGTCGTTTAGAGCGACTGTAGATGTAGAGTCAAACTACAACACGATCTGACTGCAAAAATTGTAGAATATTACCTAGACAGGGATCGTTTACTTTGTGGACGATTTACAATGGGCATAGTTAAAGAAAGATGAATTTACGGGGAAGCTTAGTAATCGAGACAACTCACTTTGCATACAAACGTGCAGTGCAGTGGGCAGGACAGGTTATGACGGTCCTACACTTTCAGTTATTTAAGATTCTTAAATGTCAGATGCACGTTTGGGAAAGGCGCTCGACTACGTTTACACGATAACTATCAAGAGAAATTTTGACACAAAAGATAAAAATAAGAAATCATTAGTAAAATCTGGAGTAACTTAACTGAATCTGTTATAATTTTAGATTGCAAATTACTTAAGAACAGTCTTCAGCTCACTGTGTGAGAAAAAATTATTGTATGATTATTAAATGTTTATAGACTCTAATTACGAACAAATCACTGATTTGTAATCAGAAAGGCACCCAAAGCTCTGGATGCAAAAACGCTGTTAACACCGTGACTCAAAGTTAATCAAAAAACCAGCTAAATAATTCATACTGAATACACGCAAGTAGAAATTAATTGCGAAACATTTCGCTTAGTGAATAGCTTCGCGTGGTTCATTGTAATGCTAACTGTGACAGGTTTTTTAAATGTAAATGTTCATAAATACTTTTTTCTATTATAGTAAGATATATCTAGGATGTACGCAATGCTTCATTTAGCGAAGAATAAGTAATTTTACACTACACTGTTATGTAATTTGGAACGTTGAGCTGAGTTTGCAATGCACGCAATAAACATGAAATATATTACTCTGAAGTAATATTTTGTCAATTTTATTTTAAATTATGCTCTTACTCTTTTACTGTTAGTCATTATTCTTTAACTATTTGTTCTACCAATCAACAAAGTTCACTGCTATTAAATGACAGCTTTGGAAAGTTTTCAGATATTCACCTTAGTTACCGATATTAAATAACCTCACCACTTTCAACATCTTACTATCCTTTCAGTGGTGTTATTCTCGGTATCAATAAAGGTGATAGGATAGTGATAGTGTTGGCAATTATGTAAAATAGAGAACGGGGAAAGAAAGGGAACGGATGAGTGGGAATTTGTGACTTTTAGCCACACAGGGTATTGTGGTAATACGTATCCCACAGAGTTCCAGCATGAGAGAAAATCAGATAAAGCTGTGTCTCTACTGTAAATTTCGCAAAAATGACGAAAACCTATTACTATGTAATGTGAAACTAAGATGTGCATTCGGATGAATGCAAGCCAAAGGGACGAAGGCAAGTCAAGTTGAAATCTATTATTCAAAACGGCAACAAAACCTACGATTCGGATATCACAAATACATACGAGAAGGTGGCAAGAATATTAGGTCGGATGCGTTTGCAGGAGATGACATGGAGTCATAGGGACTGTGCATGTCACTTTATGACAGTTCATAAACAACGTTGCCTATTAGGAATGATCTTCACTAGAAATCTATTATGAAACGTGCGTTATTCTGAAGCGATTACTTTCAGAGGTATATACAGTCTGCTGACTGCATATAATAGCAAATGTTATGTAATGTACACAAAAAAAGTCTGCAACTAGTTTCTACAATTTGAGTAGTAAAGCAATCAAATCAGACAATTTCGATATTAAACTGTCGCCAAATGATCGATAGAATTATGGCGAGATTCTGAAGGAATGTACTTCTCAGAGAAGAAAATTTTTTAAAACAGTTCTCGTCTGCTCCACTTCTAACACGTTGACTGCCGCATGTCCAGTGATAGATGTTTCCAGGTCAGCCCACGGCGTCAGGTGAAGGGCTCAGCTGTAGTCGCCGCCGGACTCTTGGCAGTCAACGCTCTGGTGTTGAGGACTCATTTTTCTTTATTTGTCGAAATTAAAAAAGCCATTGACGGTAGATTTGTAGAAATTATGCCCTAGTTTATTCAGGTAAGAGCAATCAAATGAATCGGTCACAAGCTTTTCAGTCTAAATATACGGGTATCATTTCGTTTAGGAACATCGTAGCACAAACACATTCGAAAACTCGCCCGGCCACCCTGATTCAGATTTTATTGTCATCACTTATGATGAACGCTCGCAGAGTTTCTTAGAGACAGTGCCCACCGTCGGTCATTTCTCTAACGTTTTCTGTGGTGTCACCGCCAGACACCACACTTGCTAGGTGGTAGCCTTTAAATCGACTGCGGTCCGTTAGTATACGTCGGACCCGCGTGTCGCCACTATCAGTGATTGCAGACCGAGCGCCGCCACACGGCAGGTCTAGAGACACTTCCTAGCACTCGCCCCAGTTGTACAACCGACTTTGCTAGCGATGGTTCACTGACAAAATACGCTCTCTTGCCGAGACGATAGTTAGCATAGCCTTCAGCTACGTCAATTGCTACGACCTAGCAAGGCGCTATTACCAGTTACTATTGATGCTGTAAAACATGTACCGTCAAGAGCGATGTTCACCATTTATGGATTAAAGTTAAGTATTCCACAGTTACGTCCTTTTTTGGTAGTCTCATTTCTTTGACCTGTTCCAGACCTCACGCCAGTCTGCGTGAGCTAAAACGCGTGCCTTTCGGCTTCCTCTCATAGTGGGTTGGCTGTCTTGCCAATCCACAACATTTTCCATTTGAGGGAGAAAGGAAGTAAGCGAGGTTAGCGGTTTGACGGCCCGTCGATGACGAAGTAATTACACTAGAAGGTCGAATGAGGGAACACTGAGAAAGTAAACTGGTCATGTCTTTTTTAAAGAAACCAACGTGTCATTCACCTTAAGGGATTAAGGAAAACCATAGAAAACGTCAAGTTGGATGGTCATGCGGGGATTAGAACCACACTCCTCTCGAATTCGAGCCTAAAGTTACTCAGAGAGATACGCGTCTCTAGTGAAAACATCGACAACCTTCTTTCCTGTGACCTATGAGGCTGCTGAAGAGGCATCAAGCCACTCCCATAGAGCAGCGAAATACAGAGTAATGAAATCAGTACGAAATTTCGTGACAGACTTAAAGTCCCTGGACATTGACCATTAGCTTAGCAGACAAAGCACGATCAGTATCATATTCCCATATCTCTTACCAGGCAGGAAGTTCCACTAAAGCACACTCCGCTATATGATTACGTTTCTTTTCTGTAAAGCAGTATGGCCTAATTTGGAGTTACACTTTGGCACTTCCAAATTTGAGTCTAATAATTTGTAGCAATAACAACTTCGTCAATTCGAGTTAACAGATTAGAATTTCAAAAACAAATTAGTACGTTCAGTAAATATGTTTTAGATTTGTCTCGGATTTAATTGTTCCAAACGGTAATTGTCACTAATACGTAATATGTCCATTTAGGACGCATTTTAGCAAACTTGACAAAATTTTTACATATAAAGCTGTATAAGGAACTGTTCTCGAAGCTAGATGAGTAAACTGTAGCACGAACACATTTGATGGGAAACAGTGAACGACTTTTACGAAATTTTATAACAGGGTAAAGGTGTGATGTATTCTTGAATTGGGCAGTCTGGGAGACGATATTCATTGTATGATAACTGAAGAAAAATTCACAAGACGAGATCGCTAAGAAGTGTATGTGCAGTGTGAAGCAACTTCTAACACTGGTGGACAACGCGTTGAAAAAATTTTAAAGCATAAGATCCGATGATGACACAATAGCTCTGTCCAAACCGGCCATCCAATAAAAAGCTTTGGTTTAGCGTTCTTGGCTTGTGAAGTTTTCTTCAGTTATCAAGAAGAAAGTGAATGTAATTATGTAATAGTGGTAAATGTCACAACGTACATTGCAATGGTAATTAGGGGAAAAGACTTTGAAATAAATGACAAACGCATGGATGCAATAATCTTAATTTTCATTCACGTGACATATGATAGTCTAATAATGTTTATAAAAAACCAATCACGAATAAGTCTACAGCGAGTTAAAGAACTCTGTGAAAACGCCTGAGAACACTATGAAAATCCTGTGAAAACCCATAAAAAGAAAAAAAATTTCATTCTCGTTGTAGGACCTCTAGTGAGTTATTTTCAAGTGGCCCTGTCAAAAATGTTTGATAACATTGTACCTTAACTTACAGTCTGTGGTTATGCATGCATAGTTTACCTCCTCCCATTTGTTACTTTGCACATGCGTCGCCTTAAAATTTAATAGTTGCAGTCTGTATTGACACATTCAGTCTCTTTAAATGCAGAAGAAATAGCTCCCCTAAATGGATGAGAATAAGCCATTTGAAAGTACGTCACTGTCTCCAATGAGAATAAACAATTACCCAGCAACGTCCACCGCTAATCTGGCTCGGCTATTACCTACTGTCATAAATTTTTCCTTCCGCTCTTTCGGGATGCAACAAGTGTATTTAGCATCGGCCAGAACTGCTGGTCTCATCGTAAGCTATTCAGTAGATTCATATCTACTCTTGGCTACCACTATTACTGCGCCGCTGTGCAACTTGGGTATATCTCTCTGTCAAAGATATTCTAGTAGGGAGACGAGATACTGGCAGAAGTAAAGCTGTGAGGACCGGGCGTGAGTCGTGCTTCGGTGGCTCAGATGGTAGAGCACCTGCCAGCGAAAGGCAAAGGTCCCGAGTTCGAGTCTGGGTCGGGCGCACAGTTTTAATCTGCCAGGAAGTTTGATATTCTAGTAGTTTAGATGGTCAGAGCGGAACAGGGACGTCGTCCTACAGTATATATGAGCAAGCGCGTGCTGCTGAAGATAATAAAAAATATAATAAAAAAATACTGGACATTTAAAAAATGAAAATAATTGGTTCCGAGATATGGCTTTAAATACTTCTGTAGCGACACTAATATTTTCTACAGGCTGAGTAATTCTAAATCAAGGATGTGCTTATTTCTTCACTGATTGGCAGTATCGTTCCAATATTGTGCGCCTCTCTTCCCCTACAGCTGTCCACCTGCCGGGTGCCGCATTGTGTACCAAGGAATGAAGGAGTCATTAGAGAACGTGTGCGAAATTCTCCACTTCCTAAAAAAATACAGGCAATGTCTCTTTAGAGGGTGTTCTTCCATCACAGAGTGGAAGAACCTAAGTAAATCGGCGAATCATGTCGATTAGACACTCATCGCGTACAAAACAGGCAGCTGAAAACAAGTTACATCAATGCACCGTTCAACTCATTCACCGAAGCTCCTTATGTGCAGACAAAACAAGAAAAAAAGTAAAAAAAGCAAATCCTCTACACAGACTTAACAAGTGAGTGGACTTTCTAACATTATATATCGACTCACAACTATTCTTTCCTGCCTTCTTGAGTGCATTTCCACACAGAAATGTGAGTAAGGCTGTGCCGCAACTCTTGAACGTTATCGATTCACAGTTTAATTTCATTTTATTTACTATGCACTGTACAATCTTATTCTTCATCGCAAGGTTGACATACATTTAGGAACTTTTTGTGTGATTTTTAGGTTTTATTTCCGCTTCTTGAGCAGTATTCAAATACAGTTAGTAGTTGCAGCGCACATACAAATAATCGTCCACAAGATTACACCTCCTACCCCTTCCACACACAAAAAAAATGAAATTCCCTGTAAACGTAGTGACGTGGTTTTGTGAGAGGTGCTAGGGGGAGGGATGTTGTTTTTGTGATGAGGCAGTGATGGCCTCCGTGGCCGTAAACGTGAGGAGGCCGTGAGAATTATGGAGTCTGCACTTGTCACTCAGAACAGAAGATACGCAGCATTACTCTTCCGTTATAGGGAACCGTGCTGCATCTTGCCCGTAATAATCTGCTATTGGTTTGATTGGACTACACTTACTCGGAAATCTGTTATGTATACAAACCCTGTGAACCGATTAAGAGGTTTTTGTTGTGCGTGATGGTTTGCGGCAGAGAGCTAAGTATCGTAAATGTTTGTCATGAAACTGTAGTTGTGTTCATGAGTTTTAAGCGCTAGAATCTGTCGCGTTTTTCTTCATATCATCCTTTGCTTTCCCACGACTCCAGTCAGTACCTTGGTTATTATATAAAAGTGATTAAGTATTTAAAAACTGATACGAAGAGTTAGAGTATCCGTCAACAAGATGTGTGCTACAAAAATATCGAGCAGAATAGGTGCCGCACTGTATGTTGACGTGAAGATTGTAAAATACGCCATGTGTTATGTCGGAAGCGTTTTTTATAAAGTTTATCGGACTCGTCTGATGACAGTCAGTGTTCGTTTACTTTGGAAAACCGTTACAATGTTACAAATAGAAATTTTACGTTAAAATGAACGTTTCAATCAATCACAAAAACTCATTAAAGCTAACTTTATTAACTTTTTTCAGTTATTACTATACTGTGAAATGAGATACAACTCTGTTTTCCCTTCCAAATGTTTACGTGTAACATTACACACAATCATTAAAGGAAGCCATTCGGAACTTGGCTGTTAGAAATCTTTATTGCGATTGCAATTTCGATACAAAACGATTGTCAAGCATCCTGACAGCAAACATTCACCAAATAAAATATATTACGGGTAAAAATTAAGAACAGATCTTTAAAAGTGAAAACGTAACAGTAGTTACCAGGGATGTTAAAGGCCACTCTATAAGTTTAAGTTGTGACATGCTGGAACATAGTACGCAGCAGTCTGAAACCAAAGACATGTGGTTGTACAGGTATAGCCACTGTTCCACACACCGTGTGAGCACATGCCATGCAGCAGCTACAACGACATCAATGTAGCGGTCACAATAACAGCAATTGTACACATTGTTCTCCTGTTGTACGAAAGCACATGGAGGGTGAGTCTGAACTTCACTGACAAAATTTCAGAGTTTATCCAAGGATATTTTGAGTATTATAATATAAGGGACCATTGGTCTCCAGTAGCTCAATGAAGGCTAATAATGTATAAGGGGCAGTGAAATGAAAACGAGGCACATGGAAAATAGTAACTGTCAAGAATCGTATCGCGCTGTCAGACAAGAAGGTCAGTGCCTTCATGAAAAAATGTTTGTCGTTGCGTAAGGAACCATGACTGTACCCAGGAATGCACCTCTTCGTTCGAAGAAAATGAGCGGTCATGAAATGTTTTCTTCAGGGGCCGCATCTTGCCAAGCTTGTTTAAAATACGCTGCAGAACTTTTGCAGGCAAGCGCTTACACATCCTCCATGCAGTCCCGAGCTCTTCCCATGCATTTTGGTTATTTTTGGAGCCCTGAAGAAAGACATTCGCGGCCATCGATTTGGATCTGATGAAGAGGTGCACGCCTCGGCAGAAACATGGTTCCGTAGGCAACCGCAAACATTTTGCAGTGGAGGTACTGACCGTCTTGTTTCACATTGTTTCACATTGGGATAAATCTATTAATAGTTATGACGGCCACTTTTGGAAGAAAAAAAATAAACAGCGACTTATTTTCATCTCTCTCGTTTTTCTTTGACCGGCGCTTCTGTTTGTTATTCCAAACAGTTTTGTTTCTGCAAAAATATTTTCACAGCAACGAAATATCTTGGGATGTGCAATCAGCAAAACGTACAACGCAAAACGCAGGGAAATGTAACAACCCTTGCCTACAGAATTAATATAATGTGACTGCTGTAGCTGGAGAAACAGCTTTTCATAGTGTCGTCGTGCCGCTCTTCCATTGCGTTCTATGAATTAATCAAGTAGGTGCACGTCGGGCAACTCTGCATCACTAAACTAATCCACACTGCTGTCTATCGCTATTAACGTACTACCATATCTGACAAAAACAGAGAAAAAAACATAAAACAAACAAATTCGGAGCGAAGCAGTGCTGAGTGCAGCTTGAGGCGAAGAGTAAACCGGGCATTACTGTTGTCAACAGTAAGCACCATGAGTGACTGGAACGAGTTTGTTTCGCAACAAGGCGCTCTATGTCTAAAGTTGCGTTTACACTGCGATTTGCATCGGCACATGTATGAGATACATGTATATGCGACTTTGCGACTTGTATCGCGACTTGTATGAGTTGACAAGTATCAACCTCATACATGTATGAGCGTGCGTTTACACTGCTTGATATGTATCACTGTGCGATAGCTTCCGACGAAGATTTGGAAGATTTCGCATTTTTATGTGCTGATACACTTGCTCTTGTGGAAGATGATAGGAAGAAAAGGCGGAGGAAGCGTAGATAGTGGCACAGAGAGTTTCTCGCGAATTAACGCTAGAGGATGGCGCATATTTTAGAAATTATGTTGGGATGAGTATGGAGGATTTCCGCGGTTTGTTATCACTCGTGGCTCCTCTTGTGTCCAAAACCAACACAAACTTTCGGGAAGCGATTCCACCAGAGGATCAGTTGGCAGTAACACTCCGTTTTTTAGCCACTGGGGATTCCTCGTAAAACGAAGATTTCATGACAAAACACTTGCATTGTCGCACGATTGCTAATGCCAACGTCTCACACACGATTGTCGGCATCCGCTGTCAACATTATCACGCGAGGCCGCCGGAATAATAGCAAAACATTGATATACGTGCCAGATGCATGAAAAAATTATATAATGTATTACATACTCTGATATATATATATATATATATATATATATATATATATATATATATATAACTTTTACCTTCACATCCTGGGATAAAACTTGCACAATGGCCTCGCAAACACGAAGAATAATGTTGCATATGGTACTTTTTGATATTCTATGCAGATACATTAACGTCGAAACGACAGTCGGCACCTTCAAAACTCACACAGCCGCCAAAGAGCCTGGTACTACGCATGCGCTAATCGTCGAAATAAGCGGCAGTCGACAAGACGACAGGAAATGATAGTACTGCGCATGCGCGAGTTCTTCAAATGTCGCTCATACATGTCGCGTATATGGCCAAAAAGCGATATACAAAATGTATACGCGACATGTATGAGCTCGAGGAAGTTCCGTGAATTTTTGTATGAGGTGATGTATCGCGACATGTCAAATTGACATGTCGCTCATACATGTCGCGATACATGTATCCCAGTGTAAATGTACCTTAACGTCAACAGTTTTGCTGTTGTTAAGATATTTCGTGGAAGCGTGGAAAGTATTGAATTTAAACCAGGACAAAATATCGATATTTTTCACGATATTTCTCTCGAACACACATACAGCTCCTCAGTTGCTTGCCCACCTCACTCTCGCGCCTATCTTTACCTTCAGCCAATGAAAATAGGATATTACAGTTCCTTTGTCTACGATAATGATCGAAGGAGACGAAATGAATTAAAGTTCGTGCTACGGCCAGGACTCGAACCAGGGTCTTCTTGCTTGCTAGGCAGAAATGCTAACTATTACACCACCGCAGTCCGATGCTCAGTATTCCTGCATGAACTACGTAAGCTGAGTGCCCTCCCCAAGACAAACTTCAATTCATATTTCCCTTACATATAGTCACTACCGCCGGGGCTCTCCGATATTGGCAAGCATCCCAGCGTAATGGGACGTACTTGAACCATTGGTGATCTTATAGTTCTTATAATTAAATGTTTCCCTGACACATTTAAGTCTCTTTTCATTATCTACGATAATGATCGAAGCAGACAAAATGAATTAAAATTTCTAGCAAGTAAGAAGACCTGGGTTCGAGTCACGGCCGCAGCACAAATTTTAATTCATTTCGTCTGCTTCGACCATTATCGTAGGTAATAAAAAGATACTTAAATGTCTCAGGGAAACATTTAATTATAAGTTCCTTTGTCGTTCAGAAGTACAATGCAATGTTGCTTCCGACATAATCCATGTCCTACGGGACAAGCACTGCACCGACTACACCGTTATAAAATACATGAAATATATTGGCAGTTGCAAATATGTACACCATCAACTGTATAATGGAATGACAACAAAAAAAAATTTGTGCCAAGCCGGGACACGATCTCCCTCTTATTGCGAGCGGTCGCCTTACCTACCATTCCGCTATCTGAACACACTTCACGGCCAGACACTGTTGACGAAATAAGGAAGTTTGGGTCTGGTCGTGATGCATCCTCGACTAGCCTATTGGTAAGGCGATCGCTCGTGATAAGCGGGAAATCCGTGTTCAGACTGCTGTCCGGCACAATTTTTCATTGCCGTGATTCCGTTATATAGTGTTGATTTTTGTCCATATTCACAACTGTTAATACATCTTATTTAACGAAAAAATAGGTTCAATAGATACGAAATATATTAATTTCTTACGCTCCGTGTAGCCTGTTCCTATCAAGCGGTTCTGACATGAATCTCAAAACTACAGCTCAAGAGAAAAGCTGCAATTCGTTAGGTCGAGCCTGGATGGCAGGGAGCACGTATTTCAATCTGCTCTGCCACAGTGGAGATGGATGGCCTCCGATGATGCTGCATTCCGGCGTCACCCTGTGGGTCGCTCGCATTTGTCACAGCCGTGGCCAGGGCTGTGTTCTCACACGTGTTGCAGCGTGACGCCTGTAGCCACCGGTTTCCATCTACATCACTATTCATTTTGTTTTTCTGATGGTGTGTGTGACATCCATAATATTTTACGTGTGTCACGAAATTACCATACGGAAAATAATACTGAAGAGAACGCTTTGCGACTATCTAAGGTTTTTATTGTTTTTCGGTGTACACGTCGAAGAGGAAAAAATTTTTAGAAATGGTGTTTATGTCTACGATTTTTTATCCGTAATAACATCAGCGACGTATAAATATTGTTGGTATTCTTATCAGGTTGCAGCCGGGTAACACAATTTGCTTGACACATTGAATCAGCTGTCCGTCTGGTCACCATATTCGGATGAGAACTCTGTTTGCTGAATTCACCAGAAATCATTCCTACTGTGAACGGCGGCCCTTTATGAAGTGTCCTCCAATAGAGCACAGCCGGCAGGTGTGGCCGTGCGGTTCTAGGCGCTTCAGTCTGGAACCGCGTGACCGCTACGGTCGCAGGTTCGAATCCTGCCTCGGGCATGGATGTGTGTGATGTCCTTAGGTTAGTTAGGTTTAAGTAGTTCTAGGGGACTGATGACCACAGATGTGAAGTCCCATAGTGATCAGAGCCATTAGAAGCATTTTTTTGAATAGAGCACATTATGCAAATAGCCCGGGTATAGGGAACAAATAAAATTTTATAGAACACAACTTCCACAGAAGATATTCTCCACAATGAAACCAAAGAAATGATGCTTCTTCAAAAGGTGAAACAAAATGAACGCTAGCCTTTCAGTAACTGCAACAAAGTTACTGACGGCTCGTAACTAATGGAGCCACATAGACTTGCAGAATCACAAAGCAAATAAGTGAGTTCCATGACACTTGAAAGAGTTACACATACTTCAGTAAACACGATCTTAAAGTTTCAAGAGCTTTACGTTAAAAACAATGTATTACGTTTCTGTAGTCACATTCTCTTCCGTTACACTGGCCGACAACAGAAATGTTTCACGCTAAAAAATAGTTCATTCCTATGTTTTTCCATCTTCTTAATCAAAAAAAACCATAAAAACCAGAGATTTGTTCTTGCTTTGAAGATAAAGCGACATTTCATTTTTATAGTCAACATTTTCAGTTTGGGGGAAATTTTGTTTCGGAGTTGGCACACCTGTCCAGTAACAAAATACAAATGCTCTTAAGTTGTTTGTAAGTTACAAACTCAGATACTGTCGCTGTGATTGTGAGTTTCATATAGTTTCTGCTGTATTTAAAGCGGGATTTCTGGTTTGAGAGTGCTTTTGTAGTGTAAAATTCGTAAAAATGCCACGAAAATTTGTAAATCAAGTGAATAATATGAGTTACATTTATGGTGAAATATCATTTTCCTCACTGAAGCGCAATCTGACGCCTCTTCTGAAGACTGCCTATCAGCATTATTTCTTTGAAAGTAGGGGACCAGGATAAGTCTTGGGCTCCACATATGTGTCGCAACGCATGTTCAGTTACACTGCGAAAATGGCTAAAAAAATATGAAACTATCTATGGCTTTTGGTGTGACTATGGTATCGCGGGAGCCCACAAACCATACAGATGATTGTTTTTTCTGCTTGACTTCATCTATAAAGGCAGGCTTGTCTATAACGGAAAGAACAGTTCAGTACCCGAATCTTCGATCTGCTAATCGACCTATTCCACTTTCAGATAGTTTACCAGTTCCTATTCCACACGAAAATTTTATGATTGAAGTAGAAAGTGAAGAGTGTGGAACAAGAAGGAGAAGAAGAACTAAACAAGCCTTCCACATCTCTTGACCCTGATTTTGAGGGAAAAGATGATAAATCGCACAGACTGAGTCAAGCGGATTGGGTGATCTCATTAGAGACCTTCACCTGTCAAGGAGAAGGCAGAAATTCCTTGGTCTCGATTACAGTAGTGGTAACTTCTCGGAAGTGATGTCACAGTCTCACAATACAACAAAACGTCACATGAAACCGCTTCGCTTTTTGGAAAAGAAAAACAGCCTTGTTGTTTGCTGCGACATTAATGGCTTGATGAATTATTTGAATTTGAACCATGATTCAAATGAATGGAGCCCATTCATAGACTCCCGCAAGCTCAGCTTGAAAGGTGTTACTTCACAATGGCAACCGACTTCCTTCTATTCCTGCTTGTCATGCAGTTCACATGAAGCAGACATGCAAATATGAGTCATGTTAGATTCAATCAAATATCATTAACACAAATGGAAAATCTGTGGTGATCTAAAAGTCATTGCCATACTCTTAGGAATGAAACTAGGGCACACAAAACATTTCTGTTTCTTGTGTGTGTGGGGGGGGGGGGGAGGGGGGAGGCAGTAGGGATAGGAAATCGAGTAATATTAAAGCAGACCTGTCTGCAAGAAACCTGAACCCTTGCGAGAAAAGTGTCGTTGGCGAGCCTCTCGTGGACCCAAAAGGCGTTCTTTTTGCACCCCTGCATGTCTGGGTTTGATGAAAAATTTTGTCAAAGATATAAATCAAGAATGACGGACCTTTAAGTAATGACAAAGAAATTTCCAAAATTAAGTGATACAAAAGTTACCGGAGGTATTTTTATCGGGCCATAAATTCGAGAACTTGTAACGGATCCTGCATTTGACCAAATTTTGGAGGGGTATGGAAAGGAGGCTTGGGAAGTCTTCAAGACAGCTGTTCGTGGATTTTTAGACAAAAAAAGAGATATAACTATACTCAGCTGGAGACAGAGCCCCTTCAAAAATACCATAACCTTGGATGCACCATGTCCTTTAAAATCCATTTTCTCCACTCCCATCTAGACTTTTTCCCTCCTAGTTGAGGAGCTGTCAGTGATGAACGTGGAGAAAGATTTCATCAGAACATTTCTGTTACGGAACAGAGATATCAGCGCCATTGGAATGAAGCAGTGATTGAAGATTACTATTGGTCTTTGTGTAGGGATGCACCGGAACTCCGTTACAAGAGGCAAGCTAAGAGACGACGATGTCATGCAGCTACCATATGATTCTCTTCAGACCCAAGCATCTGCGAGGTATTCCTCCAGAAATTTAGAACTCTTAAAAAGTAACTACCATTTAAAAAATTCGAATATATTTTCAATGCTGGTAACATATGTAATTAAAATGCACCTTTCTCTCTTAATCCGTTAATATGAAATACTTCCACCTAATGTTTATCACAGAAACTAGAGCTATGGAAAATTTTGAACTTATTTATTCTTCTCGACCCAAAATTAGATATAATTGACTCGTAAATTGCGGGAAACTTCCTAAAACTGATTTTTTTGTTGGCTGGTGTTATTAGAGTCTTCAAATCCTAATAACTTTAGTTTATAACGGTAAAATAAGTTTCTCAGTTCAGGTTTACAACCAAGGTTCAGTCAAGAAGAATGGACTCTTAACATCTAGTATGGAGTAGTTCGCTGAAAAAGTGTTGGGTGCCAACAGTAATGAAATGTCTAAGTCCAACATAGCTAGAAACTTCCAGTCTGACAGTAGCCAGTCGGCTACATGAACAACAGTGCAATTGCAGCAAGTCTCAAAGACTACATCGCTGATCACTTAAGAGTATCGGCTGAGGAGGCGACCTACTGTCCAGATGTCGGTAGCCCAGTCCTTGGCGTTACACAGCAGAGAACTTCAGGTTGTCGGCTGTGACAGAACTGCTGTGAGGAGCTTTTCAAGAGTTTGTCAGTATTTGATTATGTTGCCTATTATGTTTTGCCATTGCTACATATAGTACATGAAAGCGTCTTCTGTGAAAAACATGTATTTCTAAAGTAACAGATATTATATTTTTTCCTTCAGTTGATGAAGGGTGAAACTAGTCGGACAAATGTTATTTACACAGCTGATTGGCCAAGTTTATACAACTGCGTGCAATGCTTTAAGAAATCATTGTATTAAAACATGCACAAGAGAAGAAACTACCGACTGAAAATGAATTTATTAAAAATGGTTAACCACTAACACCGTCAGCTTACCCAGGTCTCCCTCACTTTAAAACAAACAAAACACTAATTACGTAACTTTATTTCTTCGAAACGATAACTACACTTTCCCTTTCGCACATAACGAAGTAGACGGCGGTCCTTGAACGTTAGCTTCCAGACTACTTACGGCTGGTTGCCAAGTGTGTGGTACTAGATGCCTCACCCCTTCCTTACGCGCGTCGGCGTGGGCGCGACGGAAGAGTTGCCGTGCCGCCATCGGCGCTCAATCGTATCGACCGCGCGCTCGCCCAGCCCCCAGCCTCCGGCCTCGGCCCGAGCGCGCAGAGGTGAGCTATCGCCTTTCCTCGTCCTCGCCGCCCCACGCCCCTCCATTTACCCGCCGGCACCATTAGCGATTCCAGGGCAAGCACATTTCTACGGTCTGCACAGCGCCTGCCCATACCTAACTTCTTTATGGGAATTCAACTTGCTTTGCGACTCTCTCTTGATAATGCCGCAAATTTGCTAACGTGACAGCACATGACGCTGTTATCACATCACGTGACAGTATTTTCCTCTCTACTGACGCTTAGTTGTGGCGGTACTGATATTTACCAAAAATGGCTCTGAGCACTATGGGACTTAACTTCTGAGGTCATCAGTCCCCTAGAACTTAGCACTACTTAACCCTAACTAACCTAAGGACATCACACACATCCATGCCCGAGGCAAGATTCGAACCTGCGACCGTAGCGGTCGCGCGTCTCCAGACTGCAGCGCCTAGAACCGCTCGGCCACTCCGGCCGGCTGATATTTACCCCGATAGTTCAAACTATATGGCAAATTTTTGCTGGTAGGCAATCTACAAGTGTTACATGCAATGTCCGTGACGAAAATATCTGCTACAGCTGTAAAAGTCCTTACACTATCAGGTTTCAAAGACTCATTCCTATCTTGAGGTGTATCTATAAATAATCGGATGAAGTGTCCAAGTCAAAGCTAACTTACAACGCACCACTATGTGATGAGTAATGCACGGAAGTTGCGTTGCCTTGTAAGTTAGCTTTGTCATGGACAATTCGTCCGATTATTTATAGATACACCTGAAGATAGGGCTGAGTCACTGAACCTGATAGTGAAAGTACTTCACTCAATAAATGATTTTACAACTATAGCGAATATTTTCATCATGAACAAACTACAAGCCATCCATAATGCACCTTCACGAAAATCAATTTCTCAGTCAGTGTCATTCAAATATGAAAAAGTCGGAAGGTACTTGATAAAGCTTTTAACTTGCCCATTGAAATAAAAGACGTGTAATCTTGGTTGCAATAATACACTACTGGCCACTAAAATTGCAACGCCAAGAAGAAATGCAGATGATAAACGGGTATTCATTGGACAAATATATTATACTAGAACTGACATGTGATTACATTTTCACGCAATTTGGCTGCATAGATCCTGAGAAATCAGTACCCAGAACAACCACCTCTGGCCGTAATAACAGCCTTGATACGCCTGGGCATTGAGTCAAACAGAGATTGGATGGCGTGTACAGGTACAGCTGCCCATGCAGCTTCAACACGATACCACAGTTCATCAAGAGTAGTGACTAGCGCAATGTGACGAGCCAGTTGCTCGGCTACCATTGACCAGACGTTTTCAATTGGTGAGAGATCTGGAGAATGTGCTGGCCAGGGCAGCAGTCGAACATATTCTGTATCCAGAAAGGCCCGTACAGGACCTGCAACATGCGATCGTGCATTTTCCTGCTGAAATGTAGGGTTTCGCAGAGATCCAATGAAGGGTAGAGCTACGGGTCGTAACACATCTGAAATGTAACGTCCACTGTTCAAAGTGCCGTCAATGCGAACAAGAGGTAACCGAGACGAGTAACAAATGGCACCCCATACCATCACACCGGGTGATACGCCAGTATGGCGATGACGAATACACGCTTCCACTGTGCGTTCACCGCGATGTCGCCAAACACGGATGCGACCATCGTGACGCTGTAAACAGAACCTGGATTCATCCGAAAAAATGGCGTTTTGCCATTCGTGCACCCAGGTTCGTCGTTGAGTACACCATCGCAGGCGCTTCTGTCTGTGACTCAGCGTCAATGGTAACCGCAGCCATGGTCTCCGAGCTGACAGTCCATGCTGCCGCAAACGTCGTCGAACTGTTCGTGCAGATGGTTGTTGTCTTGCAAACGTCTCCGTCTGTTGACTCAGGGATCGAGACGTGGCTGAACGATCCGTTACAGCCATGCAGATTAAATGCCTGTCATCTCGACTGCTAGTGATACGAGGCCGTTGGGATCCAGCACGGCGTTCCATATTACCCTCCTGAACACACCGATTCAAAAAAATGGCTCTGAGCACTATGGGACTCAACATCTTAGGTCATAAGTCCCCTAGAACTTAGAACTACTTAAACCTAACTAACCTAAGGACATCACACACACCCATGCCCGAGGCAGGATTCGAACCTGCGACCGTAGCAGTCCCGCGGTTCCGGACTGCAGCGCCAGAACCGCTAGACCACCGCGGCCGGCCACACCGATTCCATATTCTGCTAACAGTCATTGTGTCTCGACCAACGCGAGCATCAATGTCGCGATACGTTAAACCGCAATCACGATAGGCTACAATCCGACCTTTATCAAAGTCGAAAACTTAATGGTACGCATTTATCCTCCTTACATGAGGCATCCCAACAACGTTTCACCAGGCAACGCCGGTCAACTGCTGTTTGTGTATGAGAAATCGGTTGGAAACTTTCCTCATGTCAGCACGTTGTAGGTATCGCCACCGGCGCCAACCGTGTGTGAATGCTCTGAAAAGCTAATCATTTGCATATCAGAGCATCTTCTTCCTGTCGGTTAAATTTCGCGTCTGTAGCACGTCATCTTCGTGGTGTAGCAATTGTAATGGCCAGTAGTTTAAAAATCAGTAAACAGCGAAGTAACATGGGAAATACAATAAATTTTCTGAAAATACGCGTGTCGTTTCATCATATTAGCTTTAAAATGTAATATGTACGAAGTAATATGACTAGAGTTGAAAAAATAGGAAGAAAGATCGGGACTATACAGCAGTCCACCGATTGCGCAGCTTGAACGCTAATCACATCACCGCCTCCATCTCGTGCTCAGGGTTGCAACGCATCGGTACATCATTGACGCGTAAGACTTGTCTTGTTATTTTCTCGAATTCGCCTAAGTAGTAAAACTTACTATTTGCATATCATGTTGTGTAATGGACTATTAAAAGTGTAAAAAAAAATGAAGTAAATACGCGATTCTAGCGTCGTAGCTTCAAAATGGCTCTGAGCACTATGGGATTTAACATCTGAGGTCATCAGTCCCCTAGAACTTAGAACTACTTGTACCTAACTAACCTAAGGACATCAGACACACCCATGCCCGAGGCATGATTCGAACCTGCGACCGTAGCGGTCGCGCGCTTCCAGACTGTAGCGCCTAGAATCGCTCGGCCACCCTGGCCGGCCGTCGTAGCTTCACCTTGTGAGTAAAGTTTAAATGTTTGTCCTGGAAGAATTGTACTGTCCCAGATTGGCATATATTTTCAGTCCCGCCGTCATTTAAATCGCACACCGTGATGTATCTGTCACCCCTACCACACAAAACTATGTCTGCAGGAAGCGGGAACCACGTATTCTGTTTCAAGAATGCGTTACGCTTGTTGCACAATTGTCTTAGCGTGGAATGACGAGTGTAACATACTTTCCGAGTGTGTGCTGAAAAGTAGTGCCTCCCAAATGTTTATTATGTTCCCAATATCGGTTAAGCTAGTTACATGTCATGCTTATTGCTCGGTCGACTTACTCGCTTCGCAGCCGTGTGCCGCAAGAGGGCTCCGAATTGTAGCGTGTGCAACGTATCTAAGTCGATGGTTAAGAAACAACCGCGCTGTAAACGTGTTTTGAAGAGTAGAAAACGTGTCTTCAATTGAAAACCATAATAACGCTTTCGAGGACTACACTTTGATTCTGATGGAACAGGACAAGCAGAGTGAGGCTGTGGTTACGTCAACCAGGTCAAATATTCCGCAGTTACGGTATCAAGAAACCGGTCTTTGGTTGGTTCAAATGGCTCTGAGTACTATGGGACCTAACTTCTAAGGTCATCAGTCCCCTAGAACTTAGAACTACTTAGATCTAACTAACCTAATGACATCACACACATCCATGCCCGAGGCAGGATTCGAACCTGCGACCGTAGTGGTCGCGCGGTTCCAGACTGTAGCGACCAGAACCACTCGGCCACCCCGACCGACAAACCGGTCTTCCGTATGGGGAAAATGTGCTTGTCGCAAGGGTGACATTGTTGAGAAATAAATACGTAGACAAGTATCATGTTATCAGCGTTGGTTTATTTACAAAACTTTAAGCGTTTTCACTTATAAAAGTTCTGAGACGTTACTCTTCATCTGACTTTGACAACGAAGCTCTGCTTTTACTGTCAAGTCTTTCAGGTTCTGAGAAGAAAAATGTTGTAACTTCTCGTCATCAACTTAATTAACACTGCACTGTTTCCTGCATCTCCATTACGTGCACCAATGCAACCATTTTCACTCGTTTTCCTTTGAAGTGCATTTCTGCCGCCACTGCACTACTTTATCAGCACGATGGATGTATCTGCAACTCATTAATTTCTCCAGGTACTTCGTTAGCAGTTACTCCTGCAAAAGAGTTGGCTATGCCTGCAGAATGAGTGACAGAACAGCTAGCTTATTATTACTGAAACGTGTTGTACTGTCCGTAACTTACTTAACCTATTTACCTACCAGAACCGATTTAAGATACACGGAAAAAAATTGTTTCCACTATCGAAATTGATTTTCTACGTTACTATGATGCAATAGACGACCAAAACACAACAAACAAGACAATTCCGGCACCTTTTGTTGCAACTGTGACCGTCCCTGGTAGCTGAGTGTCAGCACGGCGGAATGTCATACCTGATGGCCGGGGTTCGATTCCAGGGTGGGTCGGAGGTTTTCTCCGCTCAGGGACTGGGTGTTGTGTTGTCCTTATCTTCATCATTTCATCCCCATCGACACGCAGGTCGCCGAAGTGGCGTCAACTCGAAAGTTTTGCACCAGGCGAACGGTCTACCCGACGGGAGGCCCTAGCCATTGCAACTATGATAAATTATTTCTCTGTTGTACCTGTGGCGGCGATTGATACACACAATACATTTACTACAGTTTATGTTAGCTCAGTGGGTGGATTTGGTATTTGAAATGTATTCGCTGGTTATTTATTAGAGACATAAATTTTTAATGGAACAGATGAACAGCTTGTATCAGATCACATACCCGAACAAAGGGAACTAAAGTATATTCTAATGAAGAATAAGGCATATCCATTCGTTTAGAAAGATAATTCATTTTTTTCCTTAGCGATTTGTGATAGACATGGCAACAGCGTTCAATTACAGGTTTTCGCGAACACGACAAACGGTTGTATGTGCTTTTCAGTTGTTGGCGTATCGGTTTAGGGTAGTCGGAAACCTTTAAACGGGAGATTGGGTGACTCGTGTCATACAGAAGAGGATCAGGATCACTACGCACAATTTGCATCAATACCTCCCACATCGCAGCAGCCAGCTGTAGGGCGAATTGAACTGCGCTGCGCCGTGGCCAGGGCTGGCGGGGCATGCGGGCGTCTGCGTTTCAGTGGGCGCTGCGCCATTACAAAGCAGACGCCACACGCTCTGCGTTGCCCTGCTGCGCCTACGCCCTCTGCGACGCACTAAACACCCGGTCTAATCGTTTCCTTACGTAGAGCAATGCTATGGACTAAAACTGCGAACACCAAAACAAAACACATTACAAATTGTAATACCGTTGGCGTTCAGAACACCTTGCAGTTGTCTCGGAATGGTTAAATACAGTTTCTTTATGGTTTTCACAGAATCTTATACCATTCTTCCTGCGAAACACTGGCAAAATTGGTAACGATGATGGAGAAGGATAGCGATTACGCGGCCATCTCTCCAAAGCAGACAATGAAGGCTCAATAATATTGAAATCTCTTGACTGTGATGGCCAACGCAATGTGACAATTCACCCTCGTGCTCACAAAAGCGGTCGTGGACGATGCGAGCTGTGGGAATATGGGTCCTACCGCCATGGAACACAGCATCGCTTTTCGGGGAACCAACATTGCAACATGAGATGGATCTGATCAACCAAAATGGTCACATAACCCTTGGCAGTAAAGCGACCTTGCAGGGTATCCAGTAGAGATGGGGGATCCGCTCTTGAACTAATTCATAGAGTTCAATCTTTCAAAGGAGTGAACAATCAGTGATTCAGAAAAAAAGAACGGTAGCTCCAAACGTTTCCCAGGCAGAGAGAGAGAGAGAGAGAGAGAGAGAGAGAGAGAGAGAGACGGAGCATATCAGTAGGGCCTCTGCTGGTCAGAGCACAGTGCACGCCACACAACACAGCCAGCGCCGGCCTCTGCCCTGCTTCTACCTTGGCTGCCTGCATTGTGCAGTGCCCCATTGGATTTTGTGTTTCACATATGCCGGGACGTCTCTGTGCGTCGTCTGCCGTGTGCACTGTGCAGTGTCTGGCGCAGCTTAACTTCGCATCGCACTCTGTCGGCGATCGTTTCAGTCGCACGTCCTGCCCTCTGGGCAGTTGATGCCAGCAACAGGACCGAGAGCCACCTAGCGGATAACATAGGAACTACTTGCAAAAACCTGCTCGCAAGGGAGCGGACGATTTGTCTCGGAGCGGGTGAGCTCCCCCCACCCTCGGAACTCGCCCGCTCAACGCTCACCCCACCGTCTCGACTCTAGCCAGAGCGTCGAGCAAAGCGACTCTGGTGTCACTCTGGCCTCTGCGGTCTCAGCTCACGCAGTAATACAGCTCGCGGCTCGACCTGCTCGACTCAGCGCCTCTGCATCGGAGTTTGTCCCCACTGGATATTGTTCTTCGTAGTAATACCGCTATGTATATTACATTATTATGTTATGTATACATCAATTGTTTTTATTTTATTTTTATTTGTTTAAACTGATTAGATTAGGTTCCTGATGACTACTCTTACTATAGGATTTTTATTATGGACACTCGAATTTACGCTTTAATTACGAGCGAACCGATAAACGTATCGCAAAATGTGATACACCAATATTTTCCTTGTTTTATTCTGCGTAAGGCTATATGCAGCACTTTCGTTTTACAGTCAAATTTATATTTTTTTTTCTTATTCTGGTACGGATTTTGCGATTTTAGGCGTCTTCGAAAGGAAAAATATATGGCTTGCGATGTATTTGTATGAGGTTAATGAAATTTTAATACATTATAGCCAAATATATTGTTAATGTAAATCTCAAGCTACAACATTTTCCGATCACCCAAAAAACCACGCTAGTGCAAAATAAATCAATAATCAAAAACTTTGTCATATCGTGGAAATTTCAATAAACAATACAAAATTCTTACTCATTATCTATGTTACTTCAAAATAGGATCAAATAAGATCAAAATACAGGTATAGTACTGGAATAAACCAAGTTTAAAGGGCAATGTGCCTTTCATTTATTTTCTTTTGTAAATGAGTGGTGAGTCATGAAAAACAGCTAATTCATTTCAGGGAGTGAACAGTTCTGATCCAATCTCTGAAAAGAACAGTTTTGCCCATCTCTAGTATCCAGGGGCTCCATAAAATACAGTGCCAGTATATGGCTGCCCAAGTCATTACCGATATCCCGCGTGCTTCACCCTTGGGACGTTAACGCGACCAGAAATCGTAAACACTATTAAATAAGACTCATCCACCAAATGACTTCCTTCAGTTGCTTCCTATTGGTGTCATTTGCATCACTGATGAGCGGTTTTGGAATTCCAGCTCGTCCTGCAATTCCCTACTTCTGGAGCTGCCTTCGTTTTTTTTCTTTTCTTTTCTTTTCTTTTCTTTTCTTTTGTGTGTGTGTGTGTGTGTGTGTGTGTGTGTGTGTGTGTGTGTGTGTGTGTGTGTGTCTATGTGCTGTGATGCCTCGCGAGTGAGACATTCAGTTCCGCAGTGATTTTTGCAACTGTTATCCTCTTATTTTTCGTCTCAATTCTCTTCAACGTCTATCCGTCATGATTACTCAATACACACACCGACTTAGCGGATGACGGTTTTCCGCTTTTCTTGTATGCGGTACAATTTTCGATACAGTGCCTCTTGAAACACAAAACACTACAGCTACCTTGGTTACGGAAGTACGCAACATGCAAACACCAACAACTTGCCTACATTGAATTCACTTATCTGCATCATAATGCACTCACTATAGAGAACACTGTTCTGACCACGACTGACATCTGCATGATGTTGAGAACATTGCAAAGGTGCTGTCCGTAGCGAAATTAAACAGCCCAGCTTGCAGGCTTGGCTATCGTGTGCATTTCTGTTCAATCATACATTTCTCTCTTTGTCTCCATACATTTGTCCAGACACTCTCGCCTGATAGCGATCCTCAAACAAGAATACTGGTGGTAATGCTATTACCTTTTCATATCCTTCCCGCATTGTTTCTCAGATGTAAAACCGGCGTGCTGCTATTCTGTGTTGATCTTCAGTTCGCTTTGCAGCGCTTTTGCGTTCCCATATTGTCTTGAACATTGCCTCACCAGGTGGTAACGTATCAGTAAACATGTAACAATGTTGCTGCTTCAGCAAGTGACAGAATTCAGTAGAAGCTACAAAGGATCAGAAGGCTGTTACAATTTACTTCAGTTAATCTCAAGCTAGTCTGTTTAGTCGTAATCTCGCTGTGATAGTTGTTAGACACCCAAGGCCAAAATCTTGAACGATCAAAATATTCCACTATACCATCTGTCGATTACTTTTTCAACCTCACACATCCAAAAAAGATTTGTATCACCTCAGTTCCGAGAGTTCCGGAACCTGTACAGAAAATTGGAATAGAGATCAACATAAACATCGTTTCCACCCTTTTTATTGCTCATGAAGACCACACATTGCGTGTTGTACCACCGTACAGCAAGACCTTCAGAAGTGGTGGTCCAGATTGCTGTACACAGCGGTACCTCTAATACCCAGCAGTACGTCCTCTTGCATTGATGCACACCTTTATTCGTCGCGGCACACTGCCCACAATTTCATCAAGGCATTGTCGGTCCAGATTGTCCCACTCATCAAACGGCGATTTGGCGTAGATCCCTCAGAGTGGTTGGTGGGTCACATCGTCCATAAACATCCCTTTTCAATCCATCCCAGGCATGTTTGGTTGTGTTCATGTCTGGAGAAAATGCTGGGCACTCTAGTCGAGCAGTGTCGTTATCCTGCAGGAAGTAATTCACAAGATGTGCACGATGGGGATGTGAATTGTCGTCCATGAAGACGAATGCCTCGCCAATATGCTTGCGATACGGATATCGGTCGAAGGATGGCATTCACGTACCGTACAACCGTTACGGTGCCTTCCATGACGACCAGTGGCGTACGTCGGCTCCACATAATGCCATCCCAAACCATCAGGGAACCTCCAACTTGCTGCACTCGGTGGATACTGTGTCTAAGGCGTTCAGCCTGACCGGGTTGCCTCCAAACACGTCTCCGACGATTGTCTGGTTGAAGGCATGTGTCACATTCATCGGCGAAGAGAATGTGATTCCAATCATGAGCGATCCATTCGGCATGTTGTTGGGCCCATCTGTACCGCGCTGCATGGTGTCGTGGTTGGAAAGATGGACCTCGCCATGGGCGTCGGGAGTGAAGTTGCGCATCATGCAGTGTATTGCGCACAGTGTGAGTCGTAACACGACGTCCTGTGGCTGCACTAGAAGCATTATTCAATATGGTGACGTTTCTGTCAGGGTTCCTCCTAGCCATAATCCGTACGTAGTGGTCGTCCACTACATTAGTAGCCATTGGGCGGTCTGAGAGAGGCATTTCATCGACAACTTCTGTCTCTCTGTATTTCCTCCATGTCCGAACAACATCGCTTTGGTTCACTCCGAGACGCTTGGACACTTCCCTTGTTGAGAGCCCTTCCTGATGCAAAGTACGAATGCGGACGCGATCGAACCTCGGCATTGACCGTCTAGGCACGGTTGAACCACAGACAACACGAGTCATGTACCTCCTTCCTGGTGGAAAGACTGGAACTGAAGGGGTGTCGGAGCACCACGTCATTTCTTTCTCTCGCTCTTTTTCTCTCTCACGCACACATATAAAATAAAACTCCCCAGACGACAGAAGACGTTCGTACGAAAACTGAACTGCAATTGAGAGAAAATATTCCGACATCATTCGAGGACTGTTTATCAATGGCTTGTTACGTGTGTTGTACTAACAAAACTTGGGTTGCCATTTTACTCGGTCGGAAACTGAAAAGTGTAGCTATGTACGCCGATGTAACGTACCCCGATGTACGCACAATTTAACAAGTTAACACTGATTTGCAGAGACGAGGGCGTAAAATGCCGTTGTCACCAATCGCTAGCTAACTAGGATCAAGTGCACAGAAATATTTCGGCTGCAAAGTCAAGAGATAAACTAAACGAGAACCTTCAATTGTTTTAATACACCGATGGGCCAAAACATTATGACCACCTGTTTCATGGCTCGTTGGTCCCCTTTTCAAACACAGCACAGCAGCGATTCTGCCTGGCATGTATTCTATAAGTCCTTGATTGGTTTCCAGAAGTATGTGGTACCAGATGTCTACGCACAGCTCACGAAATTCCCGCAAAATACGGGAAGGTGGTTTGTGGCCACGTAGCTGATGTCCGATATGTGTTCCATGGGGTACGGATCAGGGGCATTTGCTGGCTAAGACATCAAGGCGAGTTCACTGTCGTGCTCCTCTAACCACTGCAGCACGATTCTGACCTTGTGTCTCGGAGAGCTACCCTGCTGGAAGACGTCATCGCTATGAGAGAAGACTTCAACCATGAATGGATGGTGGTCCGCAATAATTTTCACGTAGTTCACTGCTGTATTGGTGTCTTCGAATGCTATCGTGGGTCCCATAGAAACCCAATTCAATGTACCCCATTGCATAATTGTGATCTAACCGGCCTGCATCTGTGACGCGGTGCACGTTTCAAGCAGCAATTCGTCTGGATTACGGTGCATCGGGTCCCAATCGTCGACCTGGGATAACAAGGAATGCGATTCAATCGAGAGACGACACGTTTCTGCTTATTCACGGTGAGGACTCTCCGTATGTAGTTATTAATGAGACGTCTGTAGAAAGAGTCCGAAGTGGATATCGATGCATGCGTCTTTTCGGGTTCACAAGAATCATCATTCGATTTCTTGCCTCTGGAGTTCACGAGCTTCACCGCATTGCAATCGTAACTGACGATGTCGTTGGATCAACACAGGGACACGTGGGGGACGTATGATGTGGAACTCCAACAATGGCCTTTGAACGGTGTGCTCCGAAACACTTGTGACTACACCAGCATTGTACTCCACAGGTCGCTGCCTATCCTGGATTATACAGTGGGGAATCCTCCGACGTCCACGTTTCGTGACGCGACGTGGACGTCAAATACCATACGGGCGAAGCGTTATTCCCCCAGCCTTCAGACACTTCTCATAGGTGCTCATTAGGATAGTACGCAAACGACCAACCAGCTTCGCCGTTTCAAAAATTCTTTATTTCCAACCACAGTGCTACAACAATGTGCCTTTGACAATACTGGTTGCATCGGTTGATATTCTCATTTGCGGCTCATATCTTCGCTATAAAGACTGCCCATTCGTGTCTTTCCTTACTGTGTCACGTGCCCGCAACACCACCAGGAGGCATTCAGTCTCTCGGTGGTCGGTTGTCATAGCTTCGGTCATCATAGTGCATACACTTAAGTAAATAGAGGAGAACTTATATTCTGCCTTTTAACTTCCATTCAGCTCTAAAGCATTAGGATCATACCGATATAAATATATGGGAAGGAAATAGGTTATACAAATATTAAATCAGCGTTATCTGAAGCTGCTGAATTCCAGAGGCAAGAAATCGAATGAGGAGTCTTGTGACCCCGAAAAGTCGCATGCACTGATATCCACTTCGGACTTCTACAGACATCTCACTAATAACTACGTACAGAGATTAACTTTAGTAGTACCAAGGAATGTTCCATAACGCACGTTACCCTGGTGGGGGGAATACTTTGCGCCAACCCGAAAAAAATTTAAAAATGTTAATATTTTTTTAATTATACTAACAACTTACTTTTAAAGAGGTAGTGACGTATGAGTACGTCCAGAACCTGAAGATACCTTTTGGAACACTCTTAGCAATATCAACGCACTCCCTTCTTCGTGGCCACTACAAAAAATTTAACAATGCGAATTCCGTACATTGTTGTTGACCTTTACTCTCAATTTACCTTTTAAAGTTGTACTGATGAGTAAATAAGGCCCTGAATCACGAAATATTGAATTAGACATTCACTGAGCGAAGTGAAATCTGCTACTGGCACTTAAATCTTTGGGTTGAGTTTAACTGCACACTTTAAAAGATATGTGATACCTGGCAGAAGAATTCATTAGAAACAATAATGTTTTTCAAAAATTTTAAAATATAAATTAACTGACAAGATGACAGTTGTTCAACAGGTGAGTATAAAGCACCACGCCCCCGCCCCCACGCAAGGCATTGCAAGGGTTAACAAGGCGCTCCAGTCATGGACTGTGCGGCTGGTCCCGGCGGAGGTTCGAGTCCTCTCTCGGGCATGGGTGTGTGTGTTTGTCCTTAGGATAATTTAGGTTAAGTAGTGTGTAAGCTTAGGGATTGATGACCTTAGCAATTAAGTCCCATAAGATTTCACACACATTTGAACTTTTTTTTTTGTTAACAAGGTACCAAGTTATTCCTAACGTTCCTAGCACTTTGCAGTAGTCGCAGAACGTAATTCAACTCATGACTATTAGCTGGACTTTCAGCCGCGATCCGGACATGACAACGCGCTTTTGTTCCTACCATTTTCAGTAGCCAAGGCTGGAGGTGACAGTGACAAAGTTTTCACCCAGTGCAGTGAGATAACTGCACCCGCTCGTAACCCACCTTACGAAGCTTTCCTCTTACAGTATTTCTGTGCACATCGATCCCAAGTGTTTACATCTGAGAATTTGATAGTCTAGAAACTATTACACAGAGCTTTAGAGTGAAATCTCTTATTCTGCGGAAGTCTGTGCGCTGAAAACGGTCCTCACGAAACTTTAAAACTACAATGCGTGGACGTTATTATATATATGAAAATCTATGTCACCGGTAGTCTTCACACGGATAACTGTTGCGTATGCCAATATTTGCAGTATAAATGTGTGGATTACGGTATGATGGAAATCATCAGCATATACCGTCGAAGGTAAGTGGTTTGTGTGAACCGACCACGTCCATCGAATGCAGTTAGCACAGATAATCCCACAGTGGGCAGTGTAAGCCGTAACCGCAGCAGCCGGAACTGACTACAGAAATAACCAGCAAAGGATAGCAGAGGTCACTGCGGACGTGCAGCGTCTACGTCTGCTAAGAGAACCCCACTAGAGGCACCAGGGGGACAGGCAAGGTGTTCGCAAAACATGCGCGCTTTAAAGTGTAACTTAGGGCTCAGTGAGTGAATGAACTATTTACATTAGCTTATGCAATAGTTTCACAAGCTGTGACATTGTCGCGAATAAAACAATGACCAGTATAAAGAATAAATTTTCTTTAATTTACGTCTATGGTCACAAACTGTTTGGTCACAGATTACCGGTTTCGGTCTATAATGACCATCTTCAGATCTGCAGAAAAAAATATGGGAACAACATAAATCTGATTGCAGATTGTCTACAGCGTAAAAACAATAAATAGACCATAATGAAAAGTACTGCTGACATATATATGCATTTGTGCGCTTTAAGTAGCATACCTGTGTTTTATAGACACAGTGTCCTAAAGTACTGCAACCGTAGTGGCATCGTCAAATGGCGAGAAGCGGTTAGAGAAGCGTGACCGCCAGAGGGCCCCTCGTACCCCGCGGCACTCTGTTGCAAGAAAAGAATGATAAAATTCCGTAGCAGTGTATGAACAACACCATCCAGTTAATGCAATATATTACATGAACAGAGAAGGAACAAGAAAATACTAGAGTTATGCGTGCAACGTACAAAAACGGAGTAAATATGTAAGGCACTCTATACTAGGTAAAACTATCAACAAACTATATATAAGAGAGGCGTTTAGTGATTAAAGTAAAACATTGTCAAACAAAGCGAAGTAGTCATTGGGCTCGAAGTCGCTCTGCCAGTTAAACAGTTATATATATATATATATATATATATATATATATATATATATATATATATATATATATATATATAAATTTCAAGCTCCTCTAACAAATTAAGAGCACGGACTTTTTCTATTCTGTGAAGAATACGCATACAATTTTCATTGCTCCCTATGCAATGACCAGTTTCAAATAAATGCTCTCCAAAGCAGTTTTGTTCCGTGGCTGTGAGTGTTCTTTAAACCACGGAACAAAACTGCACACGCCGGCAATGGAATGTGCCCTCCTTCTCCACCTAACAACCTCCAAAACAAGGATTTAACTTCCTGTCCCACTCCAACGAGCAACCTCAAAATCACCGAATATTCCTACGTCTTTCACTTGTGATGATACTTTCCGTGCTCTCACCATAATTATCTAAAACATCTTCTCCTTTGAAATCCTTCGCTATTCGCAGTAGGTTAACCTAGCTTTCTGTTCCACGTATCGTCTAAAAATTAAAGTTTTGGCTCATTTGAACCAAGTGTGCTTTCATTCATCCACCTAGATATCCTGGTTCGACGCTAGTCCAAGACTCTGTCACCTTAATTCAACCATGATAACATCGGAGACTCTATAAACCTGCTTTTAGAACAGCGGTGTTATCAGTTCCAACAAAATATCCCCCCCCCCCCCCAGCATCATTTGTCAATATGCTGTCGAGCTTATCCTTCTATTTCCGCAAGGAATGGATGATTGTGGACACTACAAATCATTAAGAAGTCCACTACCACATCACGATCTTCCCTTTGGCCTTCTGGAAGGAAATCTACTATCCTTTGCAGAATACATATCGGCCATACCTGGCTGACCCATGGTCGCATCCTCAAGTGAAAGGATCCACTTCGTAGTCGTTGTGACGCCCCTCTTTCGATGGCAGGTGTCCTGTCAGAGTGACAGAACTTCGCTGCTTTGCGGCGGAAACAGAAGCTTAACAGTTCTTCGTCTCTGCTGTTAAACGACGACGTTCAAGCGGTGGATGTTGTTTCACGTTTTATTCGAGAGGCTATTGTACACCTCGTTTGATCAAATGTGTCCGGACATCCCTATGAAATGCGGAATTGACCACTAGTTGACACGAGAGGTGGCCTCGCCAGTTTAAAGGAAGGCGCGGAGTATTGTTAGTAGAGAAATAGTAACAACAGAATGGATCGATCAAGACATCTCTATGGCTTCGAACGAGGACTAGTGACGATGTCATCAGCATGAGAAACACATAGGGAGTTTTAACTCACCGAAATTGCTCAAATCAGTCTTCTGACTGCTTTGATGCGGCCCGCCACGAATTCCTCTCATGTGCTGCGCCCTCTTCATCGCAAACTGCGTCCTCAGTCATTAGCTGGATGTCGTCCAATCTCTGTCTTCCTCTACAGTTTTTTGCCTCCTACAGCTCCCTCTAGTACCGTGGAAGTCATTCCCTGATGTCTTAACAGATGTCCTATCATCCTGTCCTTTCTCCTTACCAGTGTTTTCCATATATTTCTTTGCTCTCCGATTCTGCACAGATGCTTCTCATTCCTCACCTTATCAGTCCACCTAATTTTCAACATTCATCTGTAGCATCACATCTCAAATGCTAAATTGCAGTGCCTGTGTTATTCTGATTGCGATGCAAAGTTCGTTTAGACATACATGCATGTCCAAAGGACCAGGCACTGCGGCGACCAGAGTCGTTACGAAGCATGTCAAATGAATTCACAATTGCGAATAAGGACTACCATCAGCTGCAGAATGCTTCGATTCCCTTCTGTTCCTGTTTTCCCACAGTCCATGTTTCACTACCATACAATGCTGCGCCCCAAACGTACATTCTCAGAAATTTGTTCGTCAAATTATGGCCTATGTTTGAGATTAGTAGACTTCTCTTGGTCAGAAATACCCTTTTCGCCGGTGCTCGTCTGCTTTTGACTTCCTCCTTGCTCAGTTTATCTCTGGTTATTTTGCTGCCTAGGCAACAGAATTCCTTAACTTCATCTACTTCGTGACCATCAATCCTGTTGTTAAGTTTCTCGCTGTTCTCATTTCTGCTACTTCTCATTACTTTCGTCTTTCTTCGCTTTACTCTCAATCCATATTCCGTACTGGTTGTATGGGATTAAAAAGATCGGTTAAAATGGTCTGACAGCGTTTCGCAAGTCATAGTTTTCTGCAGCAAGTGCTAAGCGACGCTTCTTGTGTGAAATGGTGTAAAGAGCGACACAAGCATTGTATGAACAGAAACGACTGATTTGGACTGATGAACCATGCTACAACCTGTGTAAATCAGAGGGAAGGGTTTCGTTTTGGCGAATATTATCCTTCATCACGTGTAGTGGCACCAGGGAAGTGCGTTGAAAGTGGTGTTAGGATATGGGTGTGTTTTTCTTGGTAAGGTTGTAAGTACCCTTCAAACGTTAAATGCGGAAGGATGTGAAAATATTTTACACCATTGTGTTCTGCTGACGGTGGAAAATCAGTTCGGAGACGATGAATGGTTGTATCTGCATAACAGTCCAACCCATCATAAGGCAGCATCTTTGAGGAAGTGGTTTGCAGTCAGTAAAATGTATTAGCGATCACATATTCCCAAGTTGAATCCAGTGGTACATCTTTGGGATGAATTAGAACGTCGATTTCGCGCCGTAGCCCAAGTCCAGCATCACTTCCTTCTCCATTTTCGGCTCTTGCGGAATAACGCAGAGATATTCATGCAAGTCACTGAATGGATCCCCTGCAGAGGTGTAGCAGTCATAAAGGTGCAGGGTGAACACGCATCACATTAATGTCCACTGATAGGTGTCCAATACTTTTCCTCAGACAGTGTACACACTTCAAAATGGTTCAAATGGCTCTGAGCACTATGGGACTCAACTGCTGTGGTCATCAGTCCCCTAGAACTTAGAACTACTTAAACCTAACTAACCTAAGGACATCACACACATCCATGCCCGAGGCAGGATTCGAACCTGCGACCGTAGAAGTCGCACGGTTCCGGACAGCGCGCCTAGAACCGCGAGACCACCGCGGCCGGCAGTGTACACACTTATTTGGAACTTTTCACCAGGGTTTCACCTCCTTTTTTCCATTATGTGACGTGTACATTCAGTATTCTACAGTGAACTGGGCACTGCCACCCGGCGGGTGCAGAAGTTGACGTCCCGCAGCAGACAGTACTCGGCGCGGCGCGGGCGCGTGGGGTGGGGGAAGGGGTCTAGGAGAGGTGGGGGCTGGAGTTACGGTGCAGTTCTGGTTGCTTCCGACTGGCGCGCCTCTCCTACTTCATTGTAGTTCCTTACCTTTTGATGTTTCCTAGCCTTCCTTCTGCTTTTTACTTGGCTCTCCGCCAGAAATGATGCCACAAGGATCAAATAGGCACTCGATCCTTATGTTCTTTCGTAAATTTTCAGTCTTCGGTCATTAAAGCAAAAAGGGGCTGATGATTTCGATGTTTGATTCCGCCCCCAGAATAATCTGTAATCAGAAAGTATTTCAGGTAGCCAGATCCCTTCAAAAAGTGGCTGTCAAATAGGGAGGGCGCTGGCTGCGTAGCACAGACCAAACTTTAAGGCGGAAAAGCTCTAGATCCACGTCATCCGTTTCTAGAATCAATTAAGACGAATGCCTAGGCTGCTCTACATCTACATCCATACTCCGCAAGCCACCTGACGATGTGTGGCGGAGAGTACCTTGAGTACCTCTATCGGTTCTCCCTTCTACTCCAGTCTCGTATTGTTCGTGGAAAGAAGGATTGTCGATATGCCTCTGTGTGGGCTCTAATCTCTCTGATTTTATACTCATGGTCTCTTCGGGAGATATACGTTGGAGGGAGCAATATACTGCTTGACTCTTCGGTGAAGGTATGTTCTCGAAACTTCAACAAAAGCCCGTACCGAGCTACTGAGCGTCTCTCTTGCAGAGTCTTCCACTGGAGTTTATCAACGTAACGCTTTCGCGATTACTAAATGATCCTGTAACGAAGCGCGCTGCTCTCCGCTGGATCTTCTCTATCTCTTCTATCAACCGTATCTGGTACGGATCCCACACTGATGAGCAGTATTCAAGCAGTGGGCGAACAAGCGTACTGTAACCTACTTTCTTTTTCGGATTGCATTTCCTTAGGATTCTTCCAATGAATCTCAGTCTGGCATCTGCTTTACCGACGATCAACTTTATATGATCATTCCATTTTAAATCACTCCTAATGCGTACTTCCAGATAATTTATGGAATTAACTTCTTCCAGTTGCTGACCTGCTATATTGTAGCTAAATGATATGGGATCTTTCTTTCTA
Source organism: Schistocerca nitens (assembly GCF_023898315.1). NCBI lineage: Eukaryota > Metazoa > Arthropoda > Insecta > Orthoptera > Acrididae > Schistocerca > Schistocerca nitens. The sequence goes on along the minus strand of NC_064615.1, from coordinate 555,809,572 downwards.
TGTATCCGCAACACATTACCCTTGTCTACATTGAGATTCAATTGCCATTCCCTGCACCATGCGTCAATTCGCTGTAGATCCTCCTGCATTTCAGTACAATTTTCCATTGTTAAAATCTCTCGATATACTACAGTATCATCCGCAAAGAGCCTAAGTGAACTTCCGATGTCATCCACAAGGTCATTTATGTATATTGTGAATAGCAACGGTCCTACGACACTCCCCTGCGGCACACCTGAAATCACTCTTACTTCGGAAGACTTCTCTCCATTGAGAATGACATGCTGCGCCCTGTTATCTAGGAACTCTTCAATCCAATCACACAATTGGTCTGATAGTCCATATGCAAATCTTACTCCTGTCTCTTTTTTTAGATAAAAAAATTCGAAAATTAGTGAAATCATCTCCATCATCAACAACTGTCTCGTTGTGCATGGATTGAATCACCACAACAAAATGCAGATCTATATATATTTATTTCATCTTTTTATTTACATGTTTGTAAATGTTAATTCATTACGGTGTTACAAATATACATTGAGAGAAAGAAAGTAAATATATAAAAAAAAGAAACCATCCATCGAATAGTAAGTTGTGAAAGATAGTCATCGCTGACGAATGACGAAGCGGGTACACATTTAATCTCGCAGACTTTTAGTCTCAAAATTTTACGGAGAAGTATTACGCGCTCACACGCCGCCTCAAAGTTGAATTTTACTCCGGTACCCGTGACATGCGTATTTCAATGTGCCACATTCCAGCAGAGTGCATTTTATATGCTGACAAGGGAACAGCCGTAAATTTAAAGGGTGACATGTACTGTATTCTAGCAGCCGACGAGACAACTGTGGTATGAGTTTCTGTACAGTCTATACGTCCACCGTCTTGTCGCCTTTTCGTGGTTTCACCTTCCTCTAGCTTTTTATAGAAGCTCCGTTCATGATAAGGCAACTTCTCACTCACACTGCTGCTTCGCAAACAACGCAATTGGAAAACAACGCAGTTTAATTATTGGCATTAAAACTTAAAAAATGACAAACCGGCAGATATATTAGTATTAACGCACGCATTCTATGTACTTTCTCCTTTGCGTACTGTTACCATACTATTAATCTGAACAGCACTTTGAACAAACACTTATATCGAATGTAATGAAATAAAAAGTAACGCTTTCTAAAAGTTGTGTGTAAATGCAGTGCAACAATGACACATTATATTTAATACGTTTTTATAAGCTGATGCGTACTTTAACAAGTATTTCAGTTTATTTGTTAGTGACGTCGATTATTTAAACACTAGTTCAGCTACAGAGTGAACAGGAACATCAGTTTCGATAATGAGTAAAAGACGTTTCATCTGGACACCTGAAGTTTTAACGTGACTATGTGAATTATCTTATCCCAGCTTTACCACAGACGACAGTACTAGTATACCACCGTCAAGTAGTCATTTTTTGAAATTTCTGTATATTTTTCACGCTAAAGAAAGGGCATTCCCACATTTTGGTTGATGTACACGTATTCCTGTTCGCCGCTTCACTCTCAACACAACACTGAGTGGAAGCACTCCATCCGTAGCAGCTTCACCTTGTCCGCGTATTTGTACGGACACCTCTGTTCTTCCTCCCAGTTATTAGCTAATTACGCAGTGTTGGCAGCCGTCTGCCTTGCGAGAACGTGAACAATGTTTTTCGTGTCCACTAGCAATTTACACGTGGTCTAGGATGCCGGCACGTTAGCTCAGCGTGTTCGGCCAGAGAGCCGATTGGCCTCTGTAATAAAAAACTGAGTGGAAGGATCAACAACCGAACTTGAACAGGATGTCTTGCGACGTCCGCAACGACCAAACACAACGATCAACAACGAAAATCGGTCGGAGGGCTAGCTGCCCTCTGTAATAAAAAAACTGAGTTAATGGAACAACAACGAACGAAAACGAACAAAATGAAATTAAAAAAAAGGGGGGTAGCGTCTTTGATTCATAATCAAAACGTCCTCGGTCCCGGGTTCGATCCCCGCCACTGCCTAAATTTTGATAAATAATCAGCATTGGCGGCCGAAGACTTCCGGCATAAGATGTCAGCCTCATTCTGCCAACGGCCTTGTCAAAGAGGGCGGAGGAGCGGATAGAGGTTCAGGGCACTCTCTTTTCCTAGCGGTGGGAAATTGCCCATAAAGGCGGAAGAATCAGCAATGATCAACGACATTATGACGCAGAAGGCAATGGAAACCACTCCATTAAAGACACGTAACGTGTATCCACAGGACATGTGGCCTGTAATTGAAGAAGTGTCATGATGATCTCTCCATTGGCAAAAGATTCCGGAATAGTCCCCCATTCGGATCTCCGGGAGGGGACTGCCAAGGGGGAGGTTATCATGAGAAAAAGATTGAATAATCAACGAAAGGATAACGTTCTACGAGTCGGGGCGTGGAATGTCAGAAGCTTGAACGTGGTAGGGAAACTAGAAAATCTGAAAAGGGAAATGCAAAGGCTCAATCTATATATAGTAGGGGTCATGGAAGTGAAGTGGAAGGAAGACAAGGATTTCTGGTCAGATGAGTGTCGGGTAATATCAACAGCAGCAGAAAATGGTATAACAGGTGTAGGATTCGTTATGAATAGGAAGGTAGGGCAGAGAGTGTGTTACTGTGAACAGTTCAGTGACCGGGTTGTTCTAATCAGAATCGACAGCAGACCAACAAGGACAACGGTAGTTCAGGTATACATGCCGACGTCGCAATCTGAAGATGAACAGATACAGAAAGTGTATTAGGATATTGAAAGGGTAATGCAGTATGTAAAGGGGGACGAAAATCTAATAGTCATGGGCGACTGGACTGCTGTTGTAGGGGAAGGAGTAGAAGAAAAGGTTACAGGAGAATATGAGCTTGGGACAAGGAATGAAAGAGGAGAAAGACTAATTGAGTTCTGTAACAAGTTTTCAGCTAGTAACAGCGAATACCCTGTCCAAGAATCACAAGAGTAGGAGGTACACTTGGAAAAGGCCGGGAGATACGGGAAGATTTCAATAAGATTACATCATGGTCAGACAGAGATTCCGAAAGATACTGGATTGTAAGGCGTACCCAGGAGCAGATATAGACTCAGATCACAGATCACAATATAGTAGTGATGAAGAGTAGGCTGAAGTTCAAGACATTAGTCAGGAAGAATCAATACGCAAAGAAGTGGGGTACGGAAGTACTAAGGAATGACGAGATACGTTTGAAGTTCTCTAACGCTATAGATACAGCAATAAGGAATAGCGCAGTAGGCAGTACAGTTGAAGAGGAATGGACATCTCTAAAAAGGGCCATCACAGAAGTTGGGAAGGAAAACATAGGTACAAAGAATGTAGCTGCGAAGAAACCATGGGTGACGGAAGAAATACTTCAATTGATTGATGAAAGGAGGAAGTACAAACGTGTTCCGGGAAAATCAGGAATACAGAAGAACAGGTCGCTGAGGAATGAAATAAATAGGAAGTGCAGGGAAGCTAAGAAGAAATGGCTGCAGGAAAAATGTGAAGACATCGAAAAAGATATGATTGTCGGAAGGACAGACTCAGCATACAGGAAAGTCAAAACAACCTTTGGTGACATTAAAAGCAACGGTGGTAACATTAAGAGTGCAACGGGAATTCCACTGTTAAATGCAGAGGACAGAGCAGATAGGTGGAAAGAATACATTGAAAGCCTCTATGAAGTTGAAGATTTGTCTGATGTGATAGAAGAAGAAACAGGAGTCGATATAGAAGAGATACGGGACCCAGTATTAGAATCGGAATTTAAAAGAGCTTCGGAGGACTTACGATCAAATAAGGCAGAAGGGATAGATAACATTCCATCATAATTTCTAAAATCATTGGGGGAAGTGGCAACAAAACGACTATTCACGTTGGTGTGTAGAATATATGAGTCTGGCGACATACCATCTGACTTTCGGAAAAGCGTCATCCACACAATTCCGAAGACGGCAAGAGCTGACAAGTGCAAGAATTATCGCACAATCAGCTTAATAGCTCATGCATCGAAGCTGCTTACAAGAATAATATACAGAAGAATGGAAAAGAAAATTGAGAATGCGCTAGGTGACGATCGGTTTGGCTTTAGGAAAAGTAAAGGGACGAGAGAGGCAATTCTGACGTTACGGCTAATAATTGAAGCAAGGCTAAAGAAAAATCAAGACACTTTCATAGGATTTGTCGACCTGGAAAAAGCGTTCGACAATATAAAATGGTGCAAGCTGTTCGAGATTCTGAAAAAAGTAGGGGTAAGCTATAGGGAGAGACGGGTCATATACAATATGTACAACAACCAAGAGGGAATAATAAGAGTGGACGATCAGGAACGAAGTACTCGTATTAAGAAGGGTGTAAGACAAGGCTGTAGCCTTTCGCCCCTACTCTTCAATCTGTACATCGAGGAAGCAATGATGGAAATAAAACAAAGGTTCAGGAGTGGAATTAAAATACAAGGTGAAAGGATATCAATGATACGATTCGCTGATGACATTGCTATCCTGAGTGAAAGTGAAGAAGAATTAAATGATCTGCTGAACGGAATGAACAGTCTAAAGAAATGAGAACAGCGAGAAACTTATCAGGATTGATGGTCACGAAGTCAATGAAGTTAAGGAATTCTGCTACCTAGGCAGTAAAATAACCAATGACGGACGGAGCAAGGAGGACATCAAAAGCAGACTCGCTATGGCAAAAAAGGCATTTCTAGCCAAGAGAAGTCTACTAATATCAAATACCGGCCTTAATTTGAGGAAAAAGTTTCTGAGGATGTACGTCTGGAGTACAGCATTGTATGGTAGTGAAACATGGACTGTGGGAAAACCGGAACAGAAGAGAATCGATGCATTTGGGATGTGGTGCTATAGACGAATGTTGAAAATTAGGTGGACTGATAAGGTAAGGAATGAGGAGGTTCTACGCAGAATCGGAGAGGAAAGGAATATGTGGAAAACACTGATAAGGAGAAGGGACAGGATGATAGGACATCTGCTAACACACGAGGGAACGACTTCCATGGTACTAGAGGGAGCTGTAGAGGGCAAAAACTGTAGAGGAAGACAGAGATTGGAATACGTCAAGCAAATAATTGAGGACGTAGGTTGCAAGTGCTACTCTGAGATGAAGAGGTTAGCACAGGAAAAGAATTCGTGGCGGGCCGCATCAAACCAGTCAGTAGACTGATGACCAAAAAAAAAAAAAAAGAAAGCAATACTTGCCCTGACCTGAGATCTCACGCAGTGGCGAACTGGTCGGCTCACAGGACGCGCATTCGTCAGGACAACGTTTCAGATCCACGTCCCGCCTCCCAGACTTAAGATTTTCCCTAAATCGCTCAAGGGAAATTCCGAGATGGTTCGTTTGGAAAGGGTGCGGCTGATCCACATCTTTTCGTAATTTGAGCTCCATCTATAATGACTTCGCAGTTGACGGTACTTTGAACACTGATCTTCATTTTCTTCTTCAAGGAAATATAGTAATTCTAAGGTTTTTGCGTACAGCGAATATCTATCTTACTTAACGATTTCACACTTAAATGTTTGAAATATCCAATAAATTATAAATATATTTACTACATATTACCATTTACACCGACTGTTTTGAGAGAGAACTTTACACTCCATGCACTGTTTCTTTTATTTTGGTGGAGGTATTTGATTTCTTACAGTCATAATCACTCTCGCTTTTCAGTATTTTAATGCTATTATTAAAGAAAATATGACGCGTCGTTAAGGGGAAGCTTACTATCTTTTGGTTCAAGAAATATATTTTTTTTAAATTGCATTTTTGGATCTATAGAAGTGTTTAGAATCCACCCCTGAAACGTTTTTTTCCGATACGGAACGGAAATGTTTGTTATTCGCGGTTGAACAAAAAAATGCAACTGCCTGAAACCGGCCATTTTAACTCACCAGTTTGTTTCTTTTGGAGGACGAGCTATTGTACCGGTGTTTGGGAGGAAACACGCAAAATTCAAATGAAAGTTTGAACGCGTGTGTTTGGAAGTTAGCCCCCCAAGCATTTGCATTCTGGTGCGAAGACTGTGGATATTGCGACTTTCCTGGCAGTGAGCAACTTCAACGAAGTGTATTGAGCAATTATGAAGACCATGACAACGATAAACATCACACTGGGACTCTATTCGAAGCAGTTCGCCAAGCATTTGGACGACCACCGGATTCAAGCGGCCGAAAACGGCTTGTCACGGGCCGTACAAGCATTTATATGTACTCAAAATTTCATACGTATTTTTCTCGAACTGACTTTTTTTTTTTCATTGCGCAGTGTGCTAACTTCAAATCTACTGAATCGATTGGCATGATTCTTTGTTTCCGACGAAGCTAACTAAATTGTCTAGGAGTTGTACCACTTTTATTCCGATCTATCCATTATAAATATTTTTATTTGGCCGACGAAGTCGAAAAATCGATGAATAAACCCTATTTTTTCAAATGGCCGCCATTTTGTTTCCTATGGTCCAAATAACTTAAGCGAGGTACAACTCCTAAAGAGTCTTATATACTTCGCTAACGTCAACTCAATTTTGATTTCAGATAAGCCGGCTGACCTGTGACTTACCGAACGTGGAGTTCTACATCAATTTTTTTTTTTCGTTCCGACAGCACTTCTGCCTTTGCTCTTAGACATTTCCGGTCGAAAAAAAGCCATTTTGTAGAGGAAATATCAATAAACATTTTGACCAAATTTGACATTAATATCTATAACACATACCGAGAAAAAAATCTCAAAGAACATGCTTTTTTCGAGCCAGAGATAGTAAACCACCCCTTAATCGTATCGTCATCGACGTCGTCGTCGTCGTCGTCGTCGTCATAAATCATAAGCCTATAAATATCTGATGACCGCTCAAACAGCTCTTACATATTTGTAATGAATAGATGGAGTTAACGCAACCTGAATTATGGGATACAAGTTATCGTTTCTCTCTCTCTGTGTCTCTCAGATTGTTTGTCGGACGTAAGCTCTTCGAATAATTGGACGTGAAAGTAGTGCGCCATGGTGTGAACTGGCCGCCGCCCTGGCAGTACATTTTAGCTCTCCACTGCTGCCACGCGTTCCTGGTAACCGCCTCGCTCACTGCCCCTTGCTAGCGCGGAGATAATTCAAACGCACTACACGAGCTTGTCGCGGGCAGCTGGGTCTCCGCCTGCTGTGGAATTCTTCATAAAGGAGCAGCGCTGGCGGAAAGGCATTCCGATTTCAATTTCCTGGCGCCAGACTGACTGGCACACTTCTCTTTATTCCGCGGACGTTTTATCAAATACTGTTCGTATCATGGAAAAGGCGAAGCGCAATTGTCGCAACGTGTGATACTCTCAGCACTTAAATCTGCCACTTCATTCCGTTACAAGTAATCGTCCACTACCGTGCACACTGCCCTTCGCTTGAGTTACAGTGACACGTGGGCGACATTCTGCTCTTTACTAAAGCGAAGAGACAGACACAGTCCAAAATGAAGCAATAAACTCCGTAGCAGACATTGCAGGGTTCCTTTGAATATTGGGGACGTTTATTCCGAAATTATCAGAATATCTGACCACTTTAACTGTCAAGACGAACATTCTTACGTGGTTTCTCGTCTGAAACGAGATTGAAATATGGTCATCGTGAGGACCCAAAGCCACCAGCGAAACGAAAACAAACGTTTTAATTTTTTTTTATTGACGCTACTGTATGTTTTTAGTGACAGCCAACTCCAGCGACTTTACTTGTGCAACCTACTAGGTAAGTGATAAAGCATGCTCTTCTCTTAATTGACAAATGGCACTGCCTGTCTGTTTACTGATTGTTTCTGAGGCGCAGATAATTTTGGAATGTCGTACAATTGAACTAAAGAGATCGAATACCAAGTATAGTTGCAACCGGACTGAATTTTTAAAGTTCAAATGGCTCTCAGCACTATGGGACTTAACATCTGAGGTCATCAGTCCCCTAGACTTAGAACTACTTAAACCTAAATAACCTAAGGACATCACACACATCCATGCCCGAGGAAGGATTCGAATCTGCGACCGTAGCAGCAGCGCGGTTCTGGACTGAAGCGCCTAGAACCGCTCGACCACAACGCCCGGCTTTTAAAGTTGCAAAAGGAATTATATTTTTAGATTATCAGACTTAAAATATACTTATTTTCAATAATTACCGTTTATTTGTAATCAACGCAAATATCTCATTATAGGAGACTGAGCTATTAATAAAACTTTGCCTTCAACATTTGTAATACCTTCAGAAAAAGAACCGAAATATTTGGCGTTGTAATGTAAAGCAGGCTTATATTTTCTGTTTAGTGTAGACATTCACAAAACCTATTCAATATAAAAGAGAATTTATCAGCTTATATTACACGTGAAGATAAACTGTAGAATATATTTTATGACATATTCTTCATATTACCCACGATTTATGTGTTGTGTGTGATAATTTTTTTCTACGAGGACTTTAAAGAATTTGTTTCCATAATGTTCACAAAGAGTTTCCGTTAGACGGCGTTATTCAGCGTATGCGCAACATACGGTGACTTTGATGCTGGCACATCAGCGCCGCCATGTAGGCAAGGGACTAGAGTCGCATTCGTGTCTTTCCAATGTGCACTCCGTAAATATGCGAACGTGAACTGTCTCGCCGTTATTGCCAGATGCGTCCAAACAGGACCTACGAGCTGTTATTCTTTTCTTAGCTGCCGAGGGGCAAACACTGGTAGACATCCATCTCAGAATGCAGAACATGTGTGGCGAACATGTCTGTCGAAAACGACCGTTGTGGAATGATGAGACAAAGGTATTGCTCCATCATAACGCACGTTTCCATATCGCCAATGTCGTAACGCAGAAGTTACTCCATCACAATTGGCAGCCACTCGAGAACCTGGCCCGTAGACCTGATCTCCCCCATGCGACTATTACGCCTTTGGTTCCACAAAAAAGACCTTGAAGGGTCGACGATTCCTGTCGGATGAGGATGTGCAGCAGGCAGTTACGGAATTTTTTACGGCAGCAATACAAGATGTCTTACCAAACGGTCACGGTGATTTTTTCTGATTGGCATACTCATTCTGGATTGTCCGGCCTTCGAACGGAAACTTTTTGATAATCCGTTATGATACTGGAGGCTTTTCAAATATTAAAAACGAAATGGAAACATAGCCCACTGTAAGATGTCTCTATGGACAAAATCTGCGTGCCAATCAAAAACATAAAATTAAAAAAAGGCTGTTTAGCGTATCATAAATACGATTCATATATTATGACTGAATAGATAAATGTAATTAATATGCACTGTCTGTTAACCATGTAGAGAGAGCGACATAGAATTAAACGAATGAAGTAGTAAAACTATGTGTCAAGTTGCTGAAGGGTCTCGAAGAAGAGCAGCAAATCTGGTTTCGGAAAGTCGGCATTACTGGAAAAGAAAGCGTCTCACCAACTCCATGCGTCACATAATGACGTCCGGTCCATTGAGGCCGTCGGTACAGGTCTAAATACCTTGTAATCAGCAACCGGTGCTCGAAGGAGGTCATTTAGGGGTTTATAGGGACAGGCATCTCTGCCCTAAATAACGCACAGCTCTCGACAGCGTGCTGCAAACAATTAATGAATAATTATGCTGCATGAAAATTCCTGACTTATCAGACCTGTGTGCCGGGCCAGACATTGAACCTTTTTTTTTTCCAAGGGCAGATTTCCGCAGAAACTAAACTCCCAAGTTCGACTCCTGGTCCGGTACACAACTTTAGTCTACCATGAAGTTTCAGAATAGCGCAGAATCCACTGCAGAGCGAAAATTCATTCCGGATTCTTTTCCCTAGCGTTAATCCCGTCTAGTATGAACCCCACTTTTTCAGAATTTGTTATATCAATAGCTTAGTGTCCGCTGCTTCGATCGCGTAGACTGTATGGCCTGCAGAATTTTTAATTTTTTCAATCGAATTTTTATGTTATTCACAAATTGCAACACCTAAGCTTTTCAAGCTAATCAAGGCCTTATAAGCACGGTCTTTTCCGAATGTACTTCTAACTAAAAATCGGTTTTGGTAACTGGACTCCAAATGATTTGTTAATCATGCTTTTTGCTTTCTTGTGGAGATATTTAGATAGCAGTTTTCAGCCCCTAACTAATTTTTCTTTATATCTAACCGAGAGGCAAAATAACAGTTTTCATAAATTCAGCATTAAAATTTTTTACTGTAACGAAATATTTTCTTAAAAATTCCCTTAGGCGTTGAATTTCCAGGTTTTTTTCATTTCTAACCGAAAAGTTAAATACCAGTTTTCATAGATGTAACCTTAAAAACTCCTTAGTAGTTCTCAGTCATTAATTATTTTAAAAAAAGAAGCTTTCACCCTCTATTTTACCTCCTTAGTGGTTGAATTTCCAAAAATTCTTAAACATGTATTTTTTTTATTTTCTGACTGAGAAACCAGATACCAGTTTTCGTAGTTCTAGCTTCAAATTTCCCTTCATAGCGACATACTCTCAAAAAGCCTCTCATCCCCTATTTCACCCCCTTAGGAGTGGAATTTCGGACAACCCTTTCTCAAACGATCCCTACAGAATAAGACCCACACCATCTCCAAATTTCAAGTTTCTACCTTTAGCGGTTTGGGCTGTGCAATGATGAATCAGGGACTCAGTCTGACCCTATTTCACCCCATTAAGGGTTGACTTTCCAAAAAAGCCAAATAGCAATTTTCAAATATTTATCTTTAAAAGTGCTTTGGCAATAAAGTATTTGCATAAAAGTTTCATCTCCTATTTCAGCCTCTTAGCGTCAAATTTCGAAAAGCAGTGACACACGTATATTTTATTTCCAACAGAGAAGCCAAACACAAAATTTTTGTAGATTTAACTTTAAAAATTCTTTGCACAAAGAAATGTTTCCATAAAAACGTTCATTCCCCGTTCCACCCCATAGGAGGTGAATTCCCCAAAACAGTGAAATACGCATTTTTTAAATTTTTAACTGAGAAAACAAATTAAAACTATCACAAATTTAGCTTTAAAAATGCTTCCATAATAAAATATTTTCGTAAAAATCTCATCCTCTATCTCACTCCCTAAAACTGAAGAAACTGCAAAAAGGTGGGAATTTAAGGAGATGGAACCTGGATAAACTGAAAAAACCAGAGGTTGTACAGAGTTTCAGGGAGAGCAATAAGGGAACAATTGACAGGAATGGGGGAAAGAAATACAGTAGAAGAAGAATGGGTAGCTCTGAGGGATGAAGTAGTGAACGCAGCAGAGTATCAAGTAGGTAAAATACGAGGGCTAGTATAAACCCTTGGGTAACAGAAGAAATATTGAGTTTAATTGATGAAAGGAGAAAATACAAAAATGAAGCAGCCAAAAGGAATACAAACTTATAAAAAATGAGATCGACAGGAAGTGCAAAATGACTCAGCAGGGATGGCTAGAGGACAAATGTAAGGATGTAGAGGCTTACCTCACTAGGGGTAAGATAGGTACTGCTTACAGGAAAATTAAAGAGACCTTTAGAGGAAAGAGAGCCACTTGTATGAATATCAAGAGCTCAGATGGAAACCCAGTTCTAAGCAAAGAAGGGAAAGCAGAAAGGTGGAAGGAGTATATAGAGGGTCTATACAAGGGCGATGTACTTGAGGACAATATTATGGAAATGGAAGAGGATGTAGATGAAGATGAAATAGGAGATATGATACTGCGTGAAGGGTTTGACAGAGCACTGAAAGACCTAAGTCAAAACAAGGCCCCGGGAGTAGACAACATTCAATTACAATTACTGACGGCCTTGGGAGAGCCAGTCCTGACAAAACTCTACCATCTGGTGAGCAAGATGTATGAGACAGGCGAAATACCCTCAGACTTCAAGAAGAATATAATAATTCCAATCCCAAAGAAAGCAGGTGTTAACAGATGTGAAAATTACCGAACTATCAGTTTAATAAGTCAGAGCTGCAAAATACTTATGCGAATTCTTTACAGACGAATGGAGATACTGGTAAAAGCCGACCTCAGAGAAGATCAGTTTGGATTCCGTAGAAATGTTGGAACACGTGAGGCAATATTGACCCTAAGACTTATCCTAGACAATAGATTAAGGAAAGGCAAACCTACATTTCTAGCATTTGTAGACTTAGAGAAAGCTTTTGACAATGTTGACTGGAATACTCTCTTTCAAATTCTAAAGATTGCAGGGGTGAAATACAGGGAGCGAAAGGCTATTACAATTTGTACACAAACCAGATGGCAATTATAAGAGTCGAGGGGCATGAAAGGAAAGCAGTGGTTGGGAAGGGAGTGAGACAGGGTTGTAGCTTATCCCCGTTATTATTCAATCTGTATATTGAGTAGGCAGTAAAGGAAACAAAAGAAAAATTAGGAGTAGGTATTAAAATCCATGGAAAAGAAATAAAAACTTTGAGGTTCTCCGATGACACTGTAATTCTGTCAGAGACAGCAAGGGACTTGGAAGAGCAGTTGAACGAAATGGATAGTGTCTTGAAAGGAGGATATAAGATGAACAGCAACAAAAGCAAAACGAGAATAATGGAATGTAGTCGAATTAATCGGGCGATGCTGAGGGAATTGGATTAGGAAAAGAGACACTTAAAGTAGTAAAGGAGTATTGCTATTTGGGGAGCAAAATAACTGATGATGGTCGAAGTAGAGAGGATATAAGATGTAGACTGGCAATGGCAAGGAAAGCGTTTCTGAAGAAGAGAAATTTGTTAACATCGAGTATAGATTTAAGTGTCAGGAAGTCGTTTCTGAAAGTATTTGTATGGAGTGTAGCCATGTATGAAAGTGAAACATGGACGATAAATAGGTTGGATAAGAAGAGAATAGAAGCTTTCGAAATGTGATGCTACATAAGAATGCTGAAGATTAGATGGGTAGATCACATAACTAATGAGGAGGTATTGAATAGGATTGGGGAGAACTGGAGTTTGTGGCACAACTTGACTAGAAGAAGGGATCGGTTGGTAGGACCTGTTCTGAGGCATCAAGGGATCACCAATTTGGAATTAGATGGCAGTATGGAGGGTAAAAATCGCAGTGGGAGACCAAGAGATGAATACACTAAGCAGATTCAGAAGGATGTAGGTTGCAATAAGTATTGGGAGATGAAGAAGCTTGCACAGAATAGAGTAGCATGGAGAGCTGCATCAAACCAGTCTCAGGACTGAAGACCACAACAACAACATCTCACCCCCATAGGGTTAAATTTCCAAAAACGCTGAAACACGGATTTCTTTATTTCTGACCGGGGAACCAGATAATTTTCGTAGGGCAAGCTTCCAAATTGCCGTAATAGTGACATTTCTCAAAAATCCCCTTCATTGCCTATTTCATCCCATTAGGGTTGCAATTTCGAAAATTTCTTTTATAAACGACGGCTACAGTATAAGATCCACACCTTCTCCAAATTTCAAGTTTCTATCCTTAGCGGTTTGGGGTGGGCATGATGAGTCAGTCAGTCTGTCAGGACATTGCCTTTTACACAGAAAGAGATTGAAACTTGCTGGTACATTAAAACTGCATGCCAGGCCGAGGCTACAACTCGGGACGTTTGCCGTTCGCAGGCAAGTGTTCTAATAACTCAGCTACCCAACCACGGCTTACGAACCATCCTCACAGCTTTACTTCCGGCAGTACCTCGTCTCCTATCTTCCGAAATTCACACTAACTCTCCCGCGAAACCTGGAAGACCACCACTGGAGGAAACGATATACCGGAGACATGGAGGAAGTAATGCTGTGAGGAGGGGTCATGAGTCGTTCTAGGGTAGCTCAGTTCGTCGCTGGCACGGTTGCTCAGCGTATTGGGATAGAGGGCTGGCTGCCCTACGTAATAAAATAAATAAATAATAACGGGGCGAAGTATTCAACGATGAAATCGAATGGGTGTCATGTGACGTCCGCACAGACTAAAAATCACGAACAATAACGAACCAAATGAGGAAAAAAATTGGTAGAGTACTTGCCCGCAAAAGGCAGAGCTCCGAATTTCGAGTCTCGGTCTGGCACACAGTTTTAACCTCCCGGGAAGTTTCATATACGCTCACACTACGCTGGAAAGTGAAAATTTCATTCTATTATATTAGTTATTTCTGTGTCCATATGCCCTTCCTGACGCCTCAGTCGTGAAGGTAACACAAGGGTGGCACTCCGGCTGCGCCATCTGTCTGTGAAACGTCTAAACTTTGTCCTGTGTGTTATTACATTTTAACTATTTGTGTATCGTATCATCTGAGTCTGAATTTGGAGACCAGCCCAGCATTTGCCTAAACAAATGTGGAAACCGCCTAAAGATCACACTCAGTGTGGTCGGTGTACCAGCCCACGTTCATTATTCAGCCATGCGCGTTCGATCTGATTTGTCTCACGTCACTGTTTCGCGAACTAGCCCTTTGCGTTACTTGAGCTGGTCGCTGGAATTATGCACTATATTATATCAGTATTAATAATTAATAATGCAAAAGAATAAATTCGTTGAACAAATATAAAATTTTCCCTTTGCTCTCTTGTTCCCTGTTTCAAAACCGAATATGGATGTCTTCCAAAGAATATTATCTGACAAAATAGGGTTACGTTATTATTTTTTTATTTGTTGATAAATGCATGTTTGCATTCGTGGTACTACAGATATAGAAAATACATAGACAGGCTGTGGCACGTTATTCAGGGCTCCCCGCTGTGCCATGCCGCTATGGTTTGGAAGCTCTTTATGCGATGGTTTTGAAAACGAGAGAGTTCGTGTGTGGTTTCGTGAGCTACACATTTGTCGAATTTATTTTCAGAACTGTCCCTGCTATTCGTTCAGAGTATGAACGCGTGCACGTATCTTGAAAATAGGTGGAAGAGTGGTGCACATATTTTTCCTTGAGTTATATAAGAGTGCTGTGTTTTGTGTACATTGATGTATTTCTTTACTTGTGTAATGAAGTTTGTTTCATCCAAATGTTCCATTGCATATCCCTGAGGCCATATGATATTCCGAGAGTTTTGTAACGATGGAGAAGTCTGACAAAGTCTTTCACCATACTCTGCAACGATTCCGCAAAATATCTTGGCAGGTATTTCCAGCACGACCAAGAGATCAAACATTTCCTGAAGAGCCAAATGATAGACTCATGGAAGCAAGATTGCCGCCAAGTGATCCATCGTTGGAAAAAAATATGTAAAACTGCGGTACGAGTATATAGAGATGGGTATTACTATCACCAAGATCTCTAAGGAGAGGCTGAAAACTACCTCGATGAGAAATAGTTTAAACAGGAGAAAACAATCACCAATGAAGATTGGCGTGATGGAAGCTCCAGTATTTATAAGCAGTTTCACGAGTAGCGTTCAATAATTAATACAACACGGTTTTTTCCACTGCGATTTTCGACTGAAAAAATGCGGAATTTATTGTAGGACGGCGTGCAATATTCTCTCTTCGGCACCTATAAATTCATAAAGTTCCGATTGGTCTCAGTGCTGTGCATAGCCTTCAAAATGGCATCTGTAATGGAGTTACACTCCAGGCAGAGGGCTGTCAATGAGTTTCTTTTGGCGGAAAACTAGAACATCATAGGTATTCACCCTAGGACGCCTAAGGGGGGGGGGGGATTCGTTGAACCCACGATTTTTTTATGTCCCCTGCTTTTGCCCAAGTAACTTTCATACTACATATTCCCTTTGAGTTATTATTTGTTGGTTATTTTATGAAACTTTAGTGTCAATATATTTTATAGAAAATTCCTGCTTTGAAAGAAAAAATAAGTAAACTGATTATGGGTACAACAACCCCCCCCCCCCCCCCCTTAGTCTTCCATGCTATAGAAAATTTCCCTTAGTAGGATTTCGTATTTCTCATCTCTACAACAATGCAAGTTAGTTTCTTGTTGGTTGGTATTCTTTATATTCACAACAATCGGTTTACCTTCAGAGGAAGTCATTGTTGATGTCATTCAGATGTTATTTATCTTGTAAACCTGCAGTGAGTTAGTGCAGTTCCATACTGTTCACACCCAGACTTAGAAATGAGTAAAAGAATACGTGACTCGTCTTTACAAAGAGTTCTGAATGTAATTTTAGATGAAGATTCTGACTCGGGAAGTGAAAGTGAATATGAGGATGGTGTTATGGAGTATGATTCTGATCGGGAAAGTGATGTGGATGTTAGAGAAGATGAAGATAGCGCAGCGCAGTGTCCATCAGGATGTTATTGCGGCCAAGTCTGGAAGAAGGTACATAACCACACAGCCCAGAATTACTCAGAGGTCTGTTGCTAATATAGTAAGAAAGCAGGCAAGAGTAACTCCAGCTGGTGTTCGCCATTCACCTGGAGAAGCCTTGAAGTTCCTTCTTACGCCTGACTTCATGGATGTTATCGAAAACATTCAAATGAAGAGGCAGTTAGGAGAAATGTTACTTTGACTAATGGGAAAGAATTGTATGCCTTTATAGGAATCTTGATACTTATGGGAGCAAATAAGGGCAGTTCTGTCAGTGTACACGATCTTTGGTCAGACCTAATGGATTGGCCTGTTTCCGGTATTATGGCAAGAGAACGTTTAAAGGAACTTATTGCAATCATAAGGTTTGATGACAAAAGTACCCGCCAGCTAAGAAGGGAAGCAGACAAGTTCACAGCAATCCGTGAATTTTTCGACAATGTGAATGATAGGTTTCCACTACTGTATAAACCAGGTGTCCACCTCACCATTGATGAGATGCTCAGCTTGTTTAGAGGAGTTGCCCCTTCAAAGTATTTATGAAGGATAAACCGGGCAAGTATGGCATCTTTATACGCATGATGTCCGATGCAGCTCGCAGTCGGGAGGACGACGGTTCAATCCCGTCTCCGGCCATCCTGATTTAGGTTTTCCGTGATTTCCCTAAATCGCTTCAGGCAAATGCCGGGATGGTTCCTTTGAAAGGGCACGGCCGATTTCCTTCCCCATCCTTCCCTAACCCGAGCTTGCGCTCCGTCTCTAATGACCTCGTTGTCGACGGAACGTTAAACACTAATCTCCTCCTCTCCTCCGATGCAGTTGACAGATACGTCTTGAATATGGAACCCTATGCATGTAATGTTCAGAATTTGTCGAAAGAAGAACGGGGTTCAGGAGCTGTCGTCAAACGTCTGGTAGCACCTGTGAAAAATACTGGTCGAAATATTACTACAGACCGATACTACACATCGGTGGATTTGGCGGAAGAGTTATACCAAGACAAAGTTACTATAGTAGGAACTCTCCAGTCAAACAGGATGCATATTCCAGACATAATGAAGAACGCGTCAAATCGAGACCTATATTCATCAATGTTCTTGTTCACACACACATCAGCAGGTAGGCCTCCAGGAACTTTGGTGTCCTACATAGAAAAAACGAAACCAAGTAAAACCTTACTGATGTTGTCAACAATGCACCAAGATAAAGGCACTGTTGGAGGATGGACGAATAAACCGAGATAAATGCATATTATAATTCCACTAAAGGTGGAATTGATACCATTGATCAAATGGCGCGTATGTACACCCGCAAGAGGGAAACAAAGAAATGGTCTGTATCTGTATTTTACCCTCTCTCATCGACATTTGTGCTATCAATGCAACCACCATATTCATCCAGCAACATCCAAGATGGAATGAAAAGAAACACAACAAACAGAAACTTTATCTTCTGCAAGCTGGGACGGAACTAGTGAAATTGCAGGTAGAAAAAGGAAGTGCCAATGCAAGAGGTTTATCTAACTAAATTGTTCAATCAATGGAGACTATTCTACACAAGAAAATCAAAGAAGTGACAACAGAAGCACGTCAGCCTCCTCCAGGGAAAGGTCGGTGCCATATTTGTGTAAGAGAAGCTAAAACAAAGAATCAGAAGTACAACAATCTAAGTAAACCAAAACAGTATTGTGGACAGTGTCATAAACATGTGTGTAACACACATTCAAAAAAAATTGTGAAGTGTGTCTCTTGCCTTGAAGTTGGGGACTCAGAGTAGTCTATTGTATATGAACACATCTATATTTTGTATTGTAATATGTCAATTTTTTATTCACTGAATCCAATATTTATAACAATTAACAACATTTATAAAACCTATGCCTTAGTTAACCCTAGGACGCCCAAGCCTTTTTATCTAACTTGGTTGCCTAAGGGGGGGGGGGGGGGGTTCGGCGAGCCCACAGGTATTAAATAAGTTTACTGACGAAAAATTACAACTTTCAAAATGGTTTATGTATTTTAACTAAAGCATCGGTTTATAAATGTTGTTAATTGTTATAAATATTGGATTGAGTGAATAAAGAGTTGACATATTACAATACAAAATACAGATGTGTTCATATAGAATAGACTACTCTGAGTCCTCAACTTCAAGCCAAGAGACAAATTTCACAATTTTTTCTGAATGTGTGTTACATGTTTATGACACTGTCCACAATACTGGAACCGTAGCAGTCGCTCGGTTCCAGACTGTAGCGCCTAGAACCGCACGGCCACTCCGGCCGGCACTTTTGTCATCAAACCTTATGATTGCAATAAGTTCCTTTAAACGTTCTCTTGCCATAATACCGGAAACCGGCCGATCCATTAGGTCTGACCAAAGATCGTGTACACTGACAGAACTGCCCTTATTTGCTCCCATAAGTATCAAGATTCCTATAAAGGCATACAATTCTTTCCCATTAGTCAAAGTAACATTTCTCCTAACTGCCTCTTCATTTGAATGTTTTCGATAACATCCATGAAGTCAGGCGTAAGAAGGAACTTCAAGGCTTCTCCAGGTGAATGGCGAACACCAGCTGGAGTTACTCTTGCCTGCTTTCTTACTATATTAGCAACAGACCTCTGAGTAATTCTAGGCTGTGTGGTTATGTACCTTCTTCCAGACTTGGCCACAATAACATCCTGATGGACACTGCGCTGCGCTATCTTCATCTTCTCTAACATCCACATCACTTTCCCGATCAGAATCATACTCCATAACACCATCCTCATATTCACATTCACTTCCCGAGTCAGAATCTTCATCTAAAATTACATTCAGAACTCTTTGTAAAGACGAGTCACGTATT